>NC_142202.1:42400090-43021340 GCF_049639895.1 Pseudopodoces humilis | reverse complement strand
TCTGCCTTGGGCTGGGTGATCTGCCTCCCCATAAGGGTGATGAAACCTTTCTTGTATCTTTAAAACCATTGACCGGGGGAGAGACGAATCTAAATTCCTTTAATAGCCTGTGAGCTGGACATACTGCACGGGGGATGCAAGCCAGGAAATGCTCCCTCTGCCTCAAAAATTGTTTTTCTTTGCTTTTATTATTTTCAAAAAGCCACGATTTCCAGAACTGGACACAAGGACACCCAGTTTAAAAGGACATCCTTTTCAAAGGACACTAGAACAACCAGTTTTGGCAAAATAGCCTGAAACAATAACGCTGGGAAGCTCAGCCTCTCCTCTTTCCCCTTTCACCTTCTAAAGAGGAAGACAAGGCAGAAGGCTGGGGAAGAGCTCCACGTTTGGGTTTTATGGAACTCTCATGTCCCGGACAAAACCAGAGCAGACAGCTGACCGGGAATGCCCTCACCAGCATGGGATGCTCAAGCCCTGGGCACGCAGGGTTTCGAATCATGCACTGCTCCCCTTGAGGTCCTGTTACTACTCCTGCCCCAAGGACAACATGTGGGTCAGAAGGAGAGGAAGAGGAGAACTGGGGGACTCCTTTTTCAGATTTTACTTCTGGGTGTCAGAGGGGCAGTTTCCTTCTGCCTGTCCCAGCCCTGCTCCGTGTCTAATCCAGAATTATGTGGTGGCCACTGACATGGTCCATGTACCCCAAAGTTTCAGGGTAAATTCCACAGTCCTCAGCCCCTGTGGCAGGCTTCCTCTCCATGGCTAATTGTTAGCGTCTGTCGAGACAACCATTTCAGCCACATGCAAAATCCAGGATGGAGATCTTTACGCTTTCCATAAGAAACCACTTTCTTTCAGGATGGGATCATACACTTCCTCGAGCCACAAGAACATGCAGATCTTGCAGGACCAGGCAGCCCTACAGTCGCCTGGCCAAGGGGAAATTAGTCTCCTACTTATTTATTACATGAGGTGAGAGTCTGTGTTTCCACTCCATCCTTGTCCTCACACACAAGATTCACAGGCAGCAGAAGCAGGAGCTTTGCCTACTTCCACCAATACTCTGTAAAAGTGTTTTCTGGGCTGAGGTCAGATGCAAACCTCTTCCCCCTAATACTAAACCAAAAACTCCCACTCTTACTGCTGCTTTTCACAGCAGTGTTACAGAACTGGTATCTGGAGGCAGTGACAAAACTTTCCCTGCTGGTTTGCTCTGTAGCCCTTCACTGGTGCCTCCAAAGGCCCTGAATCATGGAAACTCTTCCTGCTGCCTCTGCAGGCAGGGGGCAAGCAGGCAAGAGGGATGGGCAGCTGCCAACAGTGAAGGCTGGAACAGGATTCCTTAGCCCTGGCCCTAAGTCAGGAGTGGACTCCCTGTCCCTTCCCACTCACCTCCATCAAGCCATCAGACTGGGACACCCTCTGTTACCTTCCCAGTTATTGCTTTCCTTGCTCCAGAGGTTGGCAGAGCTCCATGGACAGCAAGAGTGTTGTGAAAGGGAAAGATGGTTAACATCACCTGGGGTTTGGGACTTCAGCATTTCCATTTGTTCCAGGTAGGAATGACAGGTTAAAAAAACCAACCAAAAAAATCCTCACAGTTCTCCCTGAAAGATATCAAAAACTGTTTTAGTTTGACTGAAGCATTTTGTGTCAATTTCTGCCTTTTAGTTAATGACATGTTACAGTAGAGATAATAGCCCTTAAAAAGCAGTCACATTAAAAGGCTGTTCCTGAGAAATCAAAACATTTAACTCTGTGACAATATTGAAACCTTCCACTTCCCTGCTTTCAATTTCCTCGTTGCTCCCATTTTCCACAAAACACAGTTGACATGGCTGGCTCTGACTGAGTACTCATAAAATCAAAGAGTAAGATTTAAAGGCTCATGTGATGTGAAGGACTGGACAGCTCATCTGGTTTAAAAATCTCCTCCATCCCAACTCCTTCTGTCTCCTAAAGACTCCCCACCTTTTTGGTTCCTAGTGTTTCAGAGCTGGCTCTGTATGTGTTTGTATCACATCCATACCTATGTACTCCATATATCCATTGCTTTCTGAACTGCATCACATCACAAACACTCCCAAGGGACCCAACCTGGCAGAGCAGCACTAGGCTGCACCCTCAGCCTTCTCTGGTTACTCTCAGAGCAGAGGACATCTCCTCTACCCCCTGCACCTCATGAGATGGGCCTGTGCAACACCTATGCAAGAGTCTGACACAAGCAGAAGCACAGCTGAACTCCAAGGCAGGCAAGAATTTGGTCTGAACTTTATGGCTTATCAGTTAGTCCTTAGCCTCTCACCAGAAAGCAAAAACTAAAGGAAGGAATCCTCAGATTCAGAGGAAGTTAGCATATTTTGGGATTTCAGCCTGGACCTTACGTCACAGTAAATGTAGAATTCAAAACCATAAATCAAATATCAGGAGTTGGGTTTGGATGCCAGGCTACTGCTCCTGGGTTTAAAGGGTCACTTCTCTTCCTGCTGCCAAATATATATGAGCTACAAAACAGTGGGTTAGAAGTTATTTCTTTGATCATCAGTAGATTTCCTCTGGGATGGGTGTGCCCCCTTCTGAAGAGCCCAGAGCTGTGATGCTCTGTGGGTTACACTGTGCTGTGCCTTCCATCATGCCTCCCATTTCGTTTCTGCTGAAAAGCCAACATGTGACACAGGTTGGAAGCTCTGACAAATGGAGCAGCAGTGTAGTCTGCCAGCAGCCTGGCTCAGGCAGTGCCCCAGGCACCTTGCTGGATGCAATTCCAGCAGCAGAAGCTGAGGAGCCCGGGTTGCAGCTGCTCCATCGCTGCAGGTGCCTTGGCCCGACAATGAGCTGCTCTGTGGTAAGGCTGCTTTTCCTCATGCCTAACCAGGAGGCTCCACATCAGGACATAAAATACCTGAACTAATGCTAAACAGAAGACAAGACTGTAAAAAAGAGAAGTGGAGAATTTTCTAATTTATCTATGGCTGATAAATAATCTACATATGCAGCTTTCTCCTAAACAGGTTGTGCATAAAAGGGATGTGGGTAACATGTCGGTGCCAACCACATCGTTAAGGAACTTTTAAAATGAGAAAGGGACAGATCTCATGACTTGCCTTTCAGACCTTGAAAGGTAAATCTCTTCCTCCCAATCTTGGCAGGATTTATGATGTTAGCTGCCATTGGCTCCTTTGTAAAATTCACTAAAAGATTTTGTTGTATCAAAACCCTGAAGTCTGTCTGTGCACAGTTTGTACCAGGTCTCCTCCACTCCTAAGTGTTGTGGACTTGTCAGTTGTTTTTACAGGGCTTCTTCACAAAGAGCTGTGGGGGGTCTGGTCCAGAAGGATGTTCTGGGCTATTCCAAGCACAGAAATATTGCAAGGCTTCAAAAACTGTGGGAAAGAGACTCTGCTAGGCTTTAATCTTCCCTCAACATGTGGCTGACATACTCGCCATTGCACAGGACTTTCCTTCTGAAAGGATTACTTTATCAGAGAGCTCTTTTCCTCATTAAATTAAAAAATCAAACCAAACTAACCAAGACCATAGTTTATTTTATTTCATGCTATGGGTTTATTTTAAATGTATTAGATTTCCTTCTTTAAAAAAAATGCAATAACTGATAACGAGTGCATATGGATCTTTTCAGTTTAATGCTTTGTTTACACTGAACACTGGTTTGCTACAAAGCGTGTGTTTTAAATTACTCTGCTTTTTTTCTTCTTTTTAAACCAAATATTAACCTCTTTGTGCACGTGTGAGAAAGAGAAGGAGTAAGGGAGATGAGAGGGAGCTGGATGATGAGGACCACGTTGTGTGCTGCATTGTTGGGGGTGCCTCCTCCCCTCCTGCTCTTGTGTCATTCCCACTGCTCCTCTCCACCACCCTCAGCATAACAGTCTGAATGTGTAGCAATGTGATATAAGGTTTGTGACACAAAACACAAAGGGAGACAACAAAGAACCTTTTTTTTTCCAGCCCAGGGCAGCTTGTGGAGTGTAAGTGGCCCTCAGTGCCGTTGCCCAGCTGTGCAAGAGCACTGCTGCAAGGCCCCATCTCTGCTGGTGACCTGAAGGACCGTGGTGTCACCACGCAGAGGGACACATGGGGGCTGCAGCACGTACAGCTAGGGAAGCTCCTTGTGGTCCCTCATTCTAGTCCAGGAATATGTGGCCAGGGCCTTTCCTCCTGTGGAGGAGCTCAATTCAGAAGACCACCAGGACAAGTTGAAATCATCTCTGCATCCCCATGCCCTCGGGCTGGCTCTGCCACGAGCCCCATTGCTCCTTGTCCAGCAGAGCCCCACGGCTTGTGTCCCCACCAGCCACGTGGAGCCAGGGCTTGCAGGCTCAGATCCACAGCAAATGTCCCTGCAGTGATGAAGCATCATGCATGTGGATGTGGTGCTCCACCTGGGCACCAATTATTTGTCACCAATTTGCCACTCCTGCTGTGAATGTGTTGTTCACATCTGCAAAGGGAACAGGTAAAATGGTGTTTTCCCCCTCGGGGCAGCAGCAGGGTAAGGAGGGGAGGCAGTGCTGCAATTCTTACCCCAGGAATAGTTTACAAGGATTGCCAGACCCTGTTGAATTGAGTCTCCATCAGGAGGCAAATCCAAATTTCTCCTACAGTTACAGAAATGTACGTGCTTGGTTAGGACCTTTCTGGAGCCAAAGCCTGCCTGCAGCAGCCTGTCACTTTGAGGAAGAGCTATTCCTGTGCTTCCCTTAAGCCCATGACAGTAATACAAAGCTCTGAAATGGTTTTGCAGATTGCATTCAAAGTTTTTTTGGCTCGAGCTGATTCGACTTCAAAAGCAGGAAAATCTACAGAATTTCTAAATCTCCTCAGCCTGTTTCTAAACACAGACCCGACATCTTACAGGGTGCTTCCTGTCTGCTGGACACATACCCCCAGTATTAAGTGAGCACTAATATCACAAATTGAATCCCCTGGAATATCTCCAGACTGCCTAGCAAACATGACCCAGACTTGAATTAAATCCCTTAAAACCAGAAACAAGGCTTCTTGCAACACAAATCATGTGGGTTTTAGTGGCTTCCAAAATGAATCTCAGCTCTAGGCTAAAGCTGGCCTCACGCATCCTTCCCAGTCCACAGCCTAAATTTCACTGGTTGTCACTGCCTCACCACTTGGCTGTAAATTCATCCTTATAAAAGTGTATGTTGTCCATCTATGGAAATTCTCAGAAGCTGAATGACTTCTGAAGTGAAGGACAGGAGCAGATCCCACATGTCCAGGTCTGGGCAGATCTTGGTATGAAATAGCCCCCTTTTTTTCCTGATGCTGCACACAGACCCTGTCTTAGTCCCATTCTTCTTCCATTTGTCATGTCTGTGTCAACTTAATTTAGCATCACTATATTCTGTACTATTGTAACACCCAATCCCAAGTGCAGCTCCATTGTGCCAAGCACAACCTTGGAAGGCTGTCTCTGCCCCAGGGAGCCTCGTTATTCAAATGTGAGACAAGCCACAGCAGACGGCCCTGGGCAGGTGGACATGAGCGAACACTGGCTTGTGGCCTCTGCACACCGAGACCTGCACACACTTTCCATCCCACGGTCTGGTAGTGGTGCTCTGTTTAAACTTGCCACAGCAATGGGTGAAAATACACTACATTTCTAGTTTTTAGGGACAGAAAACACAGAGGTGTGTGCCAGAAGTGAAGGACAGAGCACAGTATTTTGTGTTCTCTTTTTCCATCAAGTCTGTAAGGCCAGTGCTGAGGTGCCCTCCGTGCTTCTACTGAGACAGTGTCTGTGTGCCTTCTGATGTTCACATCCTGCAAAGGTGGCAGAGGCAAGAGAAGGAATAAAGGCTCTGAAGAGGAAGGAAACTGAGTTATGTCATTGCTGGGGCACTGAGCAGAGCCATGGGAAACAACAGGTCTGGAGGTCCCTGTATTTGGCATCACTGTGTGTTTGCTTTTCCTCTATAGGGTGAGTGGTTTTCCTCTGGTGAGTGGAGGGCCAGGGCTCTCACTGCTCTCCCTGTGGAATGACCATGACTAGCAGGCAAGTGCTCCAAAAAAAAAAATTAATCTCTCCAAGACT
Organism: Pseudopodoces humilis; assembly: GCF_049639895.1. Taxonomy (NCBI): domain Eukaryota; kingdom Metazoa; phylum Chordata; class Aves; order Passeriformes; family Paridae; genus Pseudopodoces; species Pseudopodoces humilis. Next base: position 43,015,267 of record NC_142202.1, on the reverse strand, counting down.
TCAGAACAAGCCAAACCCTGCAATTCCTTTAAAGTGCCCCCATACCACTTTATTTTCTGACAGATCCTGTATCACAACAGGGCCATTATGAACACGGTGAGGTCCTGTGGCTGGCCAGGGACAGCTGCCCCCAGGCTGTTTTGCACTATTCAACCAGAGAGTTTCAGGGAAGTTCCACTCAGGGTGAACCCTCCAGGGTTCTCAGTATCCAGTGGCTTCTGGGATGCTGCCTCTGGATGATTTTTTAGGCAGGATGGGTGCTCTTTTGAAAACTTAGGCACTATTTTTGGGCCTGTGGTGGGAAGAGATGAAATTTTTTGCAAACCATTTCTTGTAGAGGCAAGTCATAAGGGAAGGTGTTTGTAGCGGTTCAGGGAGTAATTGCAGTTGTCTGCCTCATAGTCTCTTTCATCCTTTCCATTCCATCCTTCCCAGCACAGTTATCTGATGTCTATTAGAGCTCAGCCCTTCACCTGGGGAAACACCGGCAGGATTTTTTTCCACTGCTTCACAGTTAATTTTCATAACCTGGAAGAAAAATGTCAGTTTTTAAACCTTTACTGTCCTGTCAAAATGGTTGGCCAATGAACTGAAAACTATTGGCAGTAGATAACAGCAGATGAACTCACAAAGCCTGATCCTATAAACCTTGTTTACTTAGGGAAACAGGCTAATACCAGCTGTAGCCTGGAGATCATAGCATTTCCACTCAGGACAAGCCTTTCACCTAACACTCAAACATTTCCTACTCCATCTACAGCAATTAGGAGGCAAGATGTGTTCAAGCAGTTTTCAGGGCAGTTTCAAAGCTGCTGAAGTGGACCCCACACTGACAAACACGTCTCTCACCACCCTGCAGGCTGCCATACAAGCACTGGAAGGCGCTTGCTGGGCTCTGCTGGGTGGATCTGCCTGGAAAGGCAGGCATGTTTTCTGGGGAGATGGAAAAAGAAATGGGCTGGAAGAGGAGAGGCTTCCTTTGTTAGGGAGAGTGGCTACAGGTGCAGAGGTGCCATGTGCTTTTGACTTAAGAACCAGTGTATATTATTATTTATGATTAAATGTCCATCTGTCAAATTAAAATGCCTTCTTTTGAAGTTGCACATCACAGAAGAATAAGAGTGAAGCCACAGACATCTCTGTACAATGTTTTTTTGTCCATCATTCTCTGAAGCCTATTGAAGCAGAAAACACATTTGCATTACAAAGGATGCAGTGTCTTTGTGTCTTGGTGCAGTGTCTCAAACCTGAGCAACCTTCCTTTCTAATGATGGTCAAAAACTGATCCAAACTAATCTGTGGTGTGACTTCTGTTAGTTCAAAAGAGTTACAGCAAGAATAAAGGCTCCCTACTAATCTCTTTTTCCAGACAGTGCTCTTCCCTTTCAGAGCAGCCTGTTGCATCAACTCAGCTACAGAGGAGATACCAGCAAAGAGTCCCCAGGGACCTGGTTCTTCTTGTCCCCCTCATGGTGCACATCAGGCTTGACAAGAATCATCTGAGTCAACACAGTGTAAAACCTGGGTGAAAGAAGGGCATGGAGCTTCCACTCAAGTCCACCTCCAGTATATTGATTTGGAGGCTCAAGCATGTTCATCTGCTGTTCCAATATTCAAAAACCAAAGAAACATGACAACTTCAGCCCAGCTGTTTCTAAAGGAAAAGTTTTCAAGGGATCAGTTGCTTTCCAGACCTTTATGTGACCCCTCCAAAGGCCTGTATTTGTAACAAGGGTTTGTTTTTCTTGCCTTCACACTCATTCTCTAAGGCCATGTAGCAAGGGCCCTGTCCTGCTTGCTCTTGTTCTGCTGATGGGATCTTGCGTCTTTCCCATTAAAAAGTCTCTTTCGTCCCTGCCTCCTGCAGCCCAGACCTTGGTGCAAAGCCCTCCCTGCAAGAGGAGGACAAAGACACAAGGGTCTGCACGCCACCAAGGGAGTGAGCAATTGAAGTGCTCCTTGCCAGAAAAGAGCTGTTGCAGACGGCTGCTGACTGTGGACCCGGTTTCTGACAGCAGCAGCTGAAGCACAATGCTCCCATTCAGCTGCTGACAGGTCCTCGGTGCTCACAGGATGGGCTGGCCTTTGCCTTAATTCAGTATGTAATGGATAAATCACATAAAGGCTCTGCTCCCTGCACTCACCCCAGCCGGGAAGCACAGCACTGGGGGAGCCTAAGCAGGGAAGCTTTGCCTTGTCTTCAAGCCCAGGATTTGAGGGAGAGTATTTCACTGGCCACAGTTTGTGACTGTCTTCCCGTGAAACTGAGTCTCTTTCCCACTGTTTTTATCAGTTTTCCTTGTTCTCACTTTCCATTCTGTGCACATTACTGGGTGGTTCCTGCAGCTTCTGCAGACCCCTCCCTTCCTGTGGTATCAGTGCTGCTGATCCTCAGTGGTACCCGGGCATCACTGCCAGCACTGTGCAGCATGATGGGCAGCAGGAACAGACTCTGTCTGCCACTTCCCCCCAAAAGTGGCCTGGAGGTTGGGGACTTCATTTGGATTTAGTCAGGTGTGATTTCTTTTTAGAAGATGAGGGGTGGAAGGGCAGGTCAGACAATGTAAGTGAGGGATTATGGTTTAGGCAGGCATAGAATGTGACTCAGAGTGAGAGGATCGTTTTGAGGGAGACAGAATAGAAAACATTGATTGTGATTGATTGTGATAGAGTGATTGCTAAATGCTTCTTCTTGCTTCTTCCAAAATTTTCTAAGCCAATTTCATCAGGAATTCACTAAGAAAATCCCATCATGTTTCTGTTCCTACGTTGCATTTTGACCTCAGCAAGGAAAATCATACCCACACTGTACACTGAAGGCAAAGCTCTGGCTGGCTGGGCACAGAAGGGACATGGATGAGCTCAAGCTTAAGCTGTATGCCCTTGTGAGTAGTGGCCAAGCCAGCAGGTTCTGCCCTCCAACAGGGCTTTTGTAGTGCATGTGATGCTGTGTGAGTTTCGTGCAAGCAAGTGCCATCCCTGTGCTCTCTGCCTCCCCTGGGAAAGAAGCCTTTGCAGCACGGGATTCAGCCTTCAGATGATGAAGCTGCTCAAAGCAGGGCCAATGAGACCAGGTTGCATAAGGTAATGTCCAGTCGAATTTCAAGTATTTAGGAAAATCAAGATTGCTCATCCACCTGGAAGCCCACTTCTATGCCTAGCCACAAGCACGGGGAAGTTGTTTATCCTGATATCCAGTGACTCACAGAATAATTCAGATCAGGATGACTAATACTATCTTATGACAGGAGGACATCTTATCTTTCTGTGATGTGCACAACCTTGTACTTGTGGCAATTTTGGCTTAACAGCTGTGAGAGCATATGGGGGAAAAGTGGGGCTCCCAGTATGTGATGAAAAGCTGTCTAGAAAATTCAGTTAAGAGGTGGCTCCAAATAAAAGCCTTGTTCCAAAAGCTCTTAAAATGCCTAGTAGCTCAAGCTTGGCTCAAGAATTTTGAAATCTCATCAATGAGCAAGGCTTAGTTTATGGCTTTAGATAGAAATCAAATAAATGTGTAGAGTTCTGGTTAAAAAACATGTTTGGGATTAATGGTTCGTAGGATTTAAAAATAGCTGTATCATTTAAATTAATCTGGAAGTCATTTGGTGGTCCTATGTAGTGAAAGCTGCCAGGAACAACTACAAGCAGAGGGACAGATTAATGTATTTTTCACAGAGGATTATGTGGAATCCAGTTCTGCCTAAGAGATCTCTTCCTACCAGTCAGTTGAGCAGGAGCAAATAGCTCTCTGAGGAAAGGTATTTGCCTGATTGTGGGGTTGATCTGTGTTTGGATTTTGTTGCTCTGATGCTGTCACCTCAAGTCCTGGCTGTGGGGAGCCCTGGTAATTTGAAGGGGCAGCTGAAACAGCTGTAGCTCTACCCCCTGCCTGGGGCAGCCCACAGCACCATCAGGAGCGAGGTGCAGCTCCCTGGACAGCATTATCAGTGATGGGTATGAGCTGTGGTGACAAAAGGAGAGGGCTGCATGCCTTGGAGAGGCAGAGGGATGGAGCTGAGCCCTGTGGTCGGGCCCAACCCAGGACCTGAGCATGCTGTGGCACTGCAGTGGTGCCCCAGTGAGGTGGGGCTCGCTCAGGTGATTCCTCACAATATGTGAGAGCTGACAGCTCCACACCAGACACTCCAGCCCCATGCTCCTGGGTGAAGGTCTGGTTCAGGCTCTGCAACCACTATCTTCTCCTGTGTGATTGTGATGATGATTTGGATTGATCCTCTCCCATTCAGCCAGGAGGCAAAGAAACAACTATGGCTGGTTCCCAGAGCTAAGGGCAAGCCCATGCCAGAAACTGCTCTGCTGTATTTGTAGGGTGAAGATTTCTGTATTCTTCTGCTCAGAGAAAAAGTCTGCAGGTCTGGAAATTAATTTCCTACAATCCTTGCAACCATGACAAACCCCCAGCATTTCAGCAGCTAAATCAGATCCTACCCCACCCTGCCCTGCCCAAGAAAGCATGAAGCCAGGAAATGCTGCTGTAAAGCCCTCTCCACCAGCATACCCAGAGCAACTTCCCCAGTACTGCTGCAGGTCTTTTTTTTCTACTGAGCCTCATTACCGAGACACTTCTTAGTGGCACAGGTCACCCTGGCTCTCTGTGCAGCAGTGTTGCACAATTCATGTGTAAATGTCAAGTTTTAGCAGATCCCAGGCTTGGCCCTGGCCCTGGTGCCACAAAAAAGCATGAGTAGGCTGCTGCGGGACAGTGGGGAGGGAACAATAGCTGCTGCATATGGGACAGGTCAATGGGCTGCCATATGCTGGCTCCTTCAGTGCTTTGCTGCTTAATCCCTGCTTTCAGTATCATTATCAGTGCTGGATGCTCACTGCCTCTGCAGAAAGGCAGTTTATACTTTGCCTTTTAATGTATTCTTGGTTTTAAGTCTAAGAGTGCTTCTGCTTTGTTGTAGCCTTATTAAGATGGAGAACAGATTACTGGGGAAAGGTTAGCTCTCTGACTGCTCCACGAATGAGTCCACAGCCAGCCTGGGAAAGGCATGAAAATCATCTTTTAGCAAAAGGCCTCAGTCATGAAGTTTAGTTTGTGGCATTCACCCTGTGAAGCAGCAGAGCTGTCGGGCAGGAGTACAGAAAGGGCTTTGTTCAAGCTTCCTTGCCTTGATTTATACGATGAAGGGATTCTTGCGCCACTTAATATTTCATCTGTGCATGAGGTTGTGGTACCGATGGAGCGTGAAATTCCCCAGTGATCAGAAATGAGGTCTCCACTCAGCGGCTCCTTACTCTGCATCCTCCTCGGGATCTCATTCTGCATCCGTGCCCAGCAGCACACCGTGCCTGGCATCCCCCAGCTGGCAAAGCAGGCAGGGGGTGGTTACATGGACCCTGATGGCTCCTCATGCTTCATTCAGAGAAACACTGGTGAACATATGTCTTTCTGATTATGAATGAGCAGTGAGGATAAATAGCTCTCCTTCAGACAGCAGGCTGTGCTTGCTGCAGGACTTCAGGACACCTATGCAAAGGCACAGGCAGGGGCACCTTGATCTCAGGGGGGCATCCTGATCCCAAACCACTCAGGATGGGGATATCCTTAACAGGATGGCCTGCCTGGCGGCAGCTGCACAAGACAATGGGCTTGCCATGGCAACAGAGAGGGAACCTGGCTGGAGGAGGGCTGGGAGCCCACAGGTTAGCACTGGCTCAGGTGGGAGGCCACACTGCACTCCAGCTGCTGTGGGGTATTTGCTGCTCCAGCACAACATCTGCATTGGCATGACTGGAGGGTTTCCTCAGCAGAGCAGTGGTAAGCTCCTGGATTTCCCCTGCTGACTGATCCCAGAATGTCCCTGCAGCCATCCCTGCTGCTCTTTCCACCGCTGTCCCCTGCAACAGGGCAAGGAAGGTTCCTCCTCCTGCTCCTCCTGACAACTCTCATTCCTCTCCACAGCACCGTGCTTCCCCACAACCTCTCCCAGGACCTCTCTGGCAACCCTTCAATCTTCTCCAGTGCAAGGTGCTACAGACCTGAGCTGCTCTACCACTCCTCAGCTGCTTTCCTGCAGAGAACTGTGCTGTGCATGTCTTGGAGGCAGTTTTGTTGTCCCTGGTTTTGGCTCCAGAGTTGAACAGAGATGGTGCTGCTTGTTCATCTTCTTGCCTTCTGTACAGAAAGGCAGACAGGGACAGGAATGTAATGCAATCAGACTACCCAGACCTTTAATTCTGAAGACCATTTTGGGAATACAGCTGAGGTTACTGGTTCATATATCCCCACTGAAGATGCTTATGTTGGTAGGCCTGAAAAATCCCTTGTCAGGTTAGATTGCTCCTCAGTGAGCTATCACAAAAATGCAGAAAAACTGGCAGCCCTTTTCTGGAAGAAAGGCTCCAAGCAAGAGGTAGATTAATTGGTAGGTGATAGCTGGGAATCTGATGACCTGCTGCTCAAAATCACAGCCTCCCTCTCTGCTGATGGGACAGCTGAGCAACACTTAAAAATAAAGGAGTGTGCCTGTTAAATAGTCAAATAGATTATACATCAGAGAACAAGGCTCCACTAGAGCCCTGAATGGATATTTGTTTTCAGACAGGGGCACAATACCCACACAGCTACAGATCCTCCCAAACTCAACAGTGAGGGTGTGCACCCAGATACTGCAGTTGTCAGAACCCGAGGCACTCTGATTTGACCAGGAAGAGAGAAAGATTTGGACTACAGGCTTAAAATTTGAGCTTAAATTTTGCTTTAGTCCACCTCTAATCCTTAATAATCCTCAATATCTCCTTTTTCTCCCTTTACGTATGAATTGATGTCACTGTTCAATGAAGTAATGAACCTGGGAAGAGAAAGCCCCAGTGTGACATACGTACATACCCAACATCATGCTGTGCTTGACAATAAAATTATGTAAGCAAAGCTGAAGTGGCTTGTCATAGCATCAGTTGCCCTGGGACAACCTGACTCGTCTAATTTTTCATTCTCTTTTGTTCCAAATTTTGTTGGACCACAAAAAATTTAACCACAGAAAATCTCATTAAAGATCACTGCTATTCTCTCTTCCTTCTGTTGGTTTGTTATCTGTATCAGCACAGCTGCTGCCCATGACTGTGAGCTGAAAATGTTCTCCATCACACAGAACTTGCACCACTGCATTTGAGATGACAGGAAACAGTGCAACACCCACAATGCCGTCATTACAGGAATCACAGGGCTCCTGTTGCTCACCCGCGGCTATGCTACAGTCACATTTCTAAAACACTTCCATTTGATGTCTTCATAATGATCATCAGACCTCATATGGCCCTCAAGAGAGGGTTCATTTTACTCTTAAGCTTGCTCTTTCCCAGCAGGATATTTTGTCTGCCACTGCGAGCTAAGGCACAGGAAAGGCAGCTCCATAGCCAAACTCTAGAGGCAGTGGGGATGCTCATAACACTGCCAGGGTGAGTTCCTTCATTCCTGGCCAAAACTCCCCTAGGGGCCATGGGGACTGTGCCAGGGATTGGGTGAGCACAAGGCTCTCAGCCCAGGCTGCACTCGCTGTGCTGAAGAGTACAGCAGTGCTGCAAGGGTTGTGGGGGAGGGAAATTTCCTCTTAGCCATCAGATTTTTCCATAACTGTTGCCTTCTGAGGTACACATCTCATGGGCTTGGTTGAGGCTCAGGGGGAAAAAAAAAAAGTTTAATAAAATCCATTTTGTGGGTTTTTGTTTTGTTTTGTTTTGTTTTGTTTTGTTTTGTTTTGTTTTGTTTTGTTTTCAGGCAAAATAAGCACCTGTGTGATGAGGTCTGGCAGAGATGCCATGGGGAGAGGAAGATTACTACTTGTCAGCAAAGGATCTATAACTGTTTAAGTGCCAAGTGGGTGGATGGGAGGATGTTGCTGTAGGACCCTTCCTATCAGTTTCTTAAGCTTGAATGATAAAAATCTCAGGGCTGCTGAGACATCAGCTCAGAGATTTTCTTAAGCAGTCAGGGCAATGTCATATATATTCTCACGCTTCTGTGAATGAAAACTGTCATTAAAGGATTTTGGAAAGTGGCTATAGTCTGCAGCAGCCACGGCACTGGCCTTTTAAATATTTAATTGAAACCTTACATGCTTGCTTATTCTGATCCTTATTATTTATTAAAATAAAAAATTACCCAGGTGGGTAAGTGACTGAAAAGTCACTGTGGGGTGATGTAAGAAAAGAGTGAAAGGCTTATTGTATTCTCTCAGGTGGAAAAGACAAGCTCAGAGAGGCTGAGTGACTGATTAGGACTAGTCTGCCCCCTATAAGCTTAATACATCTGGCACAGTCACTGGCAAAACTCATCTGGTGGGTGTTTGTCCACTGGCTAGAGAAGTATTTTGTCTGATTTTGTTAAATTTTAGCCTCAAATAATGTAAGACAAATGGCAAAAGGATGCTTTTAGCCATGAAAATTACATCTGTACTGAAATAGCCAGAGGTTTCTAGTTTCATAATCAGAAATCTTATTTTATTAGTAAATGAAGACTGTCAATTATCTGCCTCTTTCTCTAACTCCCAGATAAATACTTCTCTTCTTCCTATTTTCCTAATTGTTTGTTGTCTTAATTTTTTTATTGCTTAGCTTTCTTTTTTTTCTTTTCCGTTTATTAAATTTACAAATAAACTTAATATAAAGAAGACTTACATGATGCTATTGTTAGCACCATTAGGAAAAAAACCACCAAACCATATGAAAAGTGTGTGCTGCAAGCGATCAGAATGATCTTTCTTCAACAAAAACTGTCTTCCTCTTTTGTGTTTGTAGAGCTGGCTGTCTATATTCATGGGTCAGATGATGGTTTTGCTTGGTTCTACTGCCAGGATTGGTGAAGCTAGAGCCAGGTTCCTGCTGTTTCTCTCGACTAGAAAAGAGAGTTTGTTGTTCTGGGGCCAGCCTGGAAGAGCAGAACTCCAAAGCCTGCAAAACGAGCAGTGTGCCTTTGTAACAGAATAAGGAGAGCTTGTATTTTTCTTGACAACTTTCAAGGAAAAATTCTTCTTTGTTGTTTTAGTTTGAATCAGAAACCGTAAGTGACAAGTAAGAAAGTCACTACTGATATAACACACTTTCAAAGGGAAATTTCCATCAGAAGCCCTGGAAATGAAGACAAATAAGTCTCATAGAGCATTACAGACCTGAGAGCAAGGGTAAAATGATGACAAATTCAGTTAATACTGTTCTTCCTCTTTTAATCTACTCTGACACAAAATACCTTCATGAGCTGAATGAAATGTCTCAAAATAAAAATGAAATAAAAGTAAATTGACATATCCCCTTCTTCATGAAGAATTTCACAGGAACCTTTCCCTTAAAAAAATGCAGAAGGAAATGTCACTACCTGTAACGCTACTTCAGGCATTTGTTAGATTTTTTCAAATAGGAAATACTACTAAGCAAAGGACAACCAAAAATCAGTATTGAACCAGTGCATTTTTAATTGTATGATAGGTGAACCTTCATTCATTTTGCAGGTGGAACAAAGAAGCAACTCCCCAGTTACATTTCTGGGTGACTGGAGTGACAAAATCAACCATCAGTAATAATGTCCAGGCTCAGGCATTTTACTTCATGCCTTATTTGCACGAGATGGCTGCAGCCACATTAATCCATGCTGTTCTATTAGCTGGGAAATCAAGAGGCATTATTTGCAGGTTTTCTCATGCTCCAGGCTGGAGAGTGGTTTCACATGCCCATGGCAAGGTGCCAGCTTGTTGTCAGTGAGGCCTATTAGATCATTATCCAGCATCATAGCATACCACAGAGCCAAGCAGTGCTCCTAAAGTGATAAAATGCTGGTTCCCTGGTGAATTTCAGAGAAATGTTTATAGTGGCACTTGTTAAAGTTAAATGTCTATTAATGGTCTTACTAAAATCCCTTTATTTTGTGGAAAGCACACAGTATTCAGTCATTTAAACTCTTTCTTGGAATAAAGGTGGGGTGTGGGAAAAGCCTGAATATTTGTAGTTATTGATTTCTTTATTTTGAAATAAAATGCTTTGTAGGGTTTTTTGGGGATTTTTTTTGTTTGTTTTTTGGGTTTTTTGGGGTTTTTGTGGGTTTTTGGTGGTTTTCTTTTTTGTTGTTGTTTTTTGTTGGGTTTTTTTTTGTTATTTTTTCCCGAAAGAAATGGGCACAGGAAAACCCACAAGGAATAATTTTTAATACGTGTTTTACATTCTTTTAAAAGTCCAGGTTTGGAAAAGCATTTCCATGCCCTGTAAACTAATGGATTTATTTATACAAAATCACAATAAATATACATAAATGACTGGGAAAACAAGCATTACTCAGATTTTGTTTGAGTGGAGGAGGGATTCAAAAAGGTTTTGTGACACTCTGCCAGATCCCATTGCACAGGAGGGGTTAAATGCAGATAGAGCATTGCTTATGTCTTACCATTCACATATTTACTATTATTGGTATCTTTTAATGTGCAAGTTACATGGAAGCCAACTACAGTTTGTCACTGAAAGTGTTGGGCAAGAATTTCACTGTTCTTACGTGACTGATTCAAGATGGAGGCTGAACTCTTCTTCAGAGAGCTGTAAGAAGCTGCTGCAAGGCTGATCAAAATTTCTGCCTCATCCCACCTTAAGCTGATGCAGAGGTTCCCTGGTGTGCATAGACCAGCAGATCTGCACTGAAGGCCCAGCATGGCAGAGGATCACGGTCTGGCTGCAGTCAGGTATCCCTTGCCCAAGGTCCTGCCAATCCATTACAATTTGCAAAGTGCCCTTGGACAGGACAGTGGTGCCAGGTCAGGCAGGTGTCCCACTCAGATCCCTTCCCTGTCATTCCTGAGGACTTTCTAACACCAACAGCAGGATCTTTTCCAGCTGTTGCCCCACCTCTATTTTTCTGTTACTAGATAAAAGCAGGGGAGACAGGAGGCTTACTCTGCAGAAACATCCAGTTGCCACAGGCTGCCTCTTTACCAAGGTCACACACCTCAGTGGGGATTCCCTCCCAAGGAGCAGGTGCCTGCAGCATTTCTGCTGCCCCTTGTTTACCATTGTTGTGCTTGCCTGTTTGAGGGCAGCTCACTGGGATTTCTGTACTCACACAGTGTTCTGGGTGCAGATCTAATCTGAGGCCAGCTCAGACCTTTTGGACTCTCTCACCGCTCCGGAAGCACTGTCAGGATTGACTGAACACAGATGTGGCCTCTCTTCAGTGCCTGCATGATGGCTCAATTTTACTTGGGTGGCCACTGGGCTTTTGCTCAAGCCTAAATCTTCCTTGGTTCTCCCCAGGCAGGTCCAGCTCTTCCGTGCTGGATCCTGCAAGACAGCTCTCTTCTGTTGGAGCCAGCCAGCACTGGACCTGGCCCCTAGGAAGGATCCTTGCTGCTCCAGCTCACCTTAAGGGCACGTATTTACTGCTGAGTCACGAACACTTGCAAAGCCAGGCTGCTGGCAGAGAGAGAAGCAGAACATCGGTCTGAGCGTTGTGAGCTGTGAGGCAGCAGCTCCAGCTATACAAATAACCATTTGCAAAATGAGCCCTTGAAGCCCAGAAGAAACAGAGACCTAACAGATGATGATGATGATGATGATGATGATGATTATTATTATTATTGCTATTATTATTGCTATTATTATTGCTATCCTTATTACCTCACCCTCTGTCTGCGAGGACTGACATGTTTTATTAATGGAAAGCACAGATGACGATGTTTCTGGTCTTGTCTCTGTGTTTGCCACTTCCCTTGTTTTTTAAGAGCAGTGATCTCTTTCTAGGATCTGGCATGCTGTCTGGGTTTGCCAGTGTGGGAGCTGTTTCCCCTCTTCCCTGTGGCAGGTTTTTTCAGCCAGCTTCTCCACATTGCTGTGTCCCATCCTGTGAGGAAAGCAGCCGGACTATTTGGGATTGCCAAATACGGGGTGTCTTCTATTGTCACAACCTGCTGAGAGGGAGCATCAGGCCCCAGAGCTGGGGGTGGCAATGGTTTTTTTTACTGTCTTGAGGCATGAGATCTGGATTTGCCCTTCACATGTCCAGATCTGGAGAAACTTAATTGCTATCTGAAAGGCCCTGCAGAAATAATGTTCCAGGCAAGCTGGTAGCCCTTCAGGACTGTACTGTTCACTGAACAGACCAAAGTATCTTGCACCAAATGCTGGACCAGACATTAAACCCAACAAAAACATTATTTGCCCTTGGGACTGAGAGATCCTAAAGCATTTGGCTTCAGTCAAGTATGATCACTGTTGTTCCTCATAAGAGGGAGAACCACCTTACACAACTTGCTGAGCTCCCTCCTACAGGCTAGATCTATGACCTGCTGAAATCCAGGGAATCTTCTCCTGTCCCTCGACAAGCTTTGCAGCTCTGTGTTGCCCTCTGCTAATTTGGCAGCAACTGAGTTTAATCCAGCTGAAGGTCCATGGAAAGCGAATTTCAAAACCCATGGTGGTATCTCAGAAGAGGAAGAACCTGTTCCAGCTGTGACTTGGCTGTCACCTGGCCTGGGGACAGTGAACCATAAACAGCACCCTTTGAGCTCTAGACAACTACATTCAAGATACATAACACCAAAATTCAAGCCCTGTGAGCAGGGCAGGGGGAAGGTTTGCAGCCATAATGGAAAGTAGCAGCAGTAAGAGCCCATGGAAGCAGTAGAGCATGCCATTTTGGAGCATCAGTTTTGGCCTCTCTGGAGCCATGGCAAACAGAGTGAAGGGTGAATAATCACAGCTTTTAGATACGACACAGAGCAGTGCCCTGCCTGAGGAAGGGGAGTCACCATGGCATGGCTTGTCCATTGTGATGGGCTCAGTGTGCTACTTGCCAGTTACTTCTTTCCTACTGGAAAAAAAAACTGGATATGTACCACTTTTGTTGTCTTTGAAATGTTAAGTGGTTTATGTCCAACAGAGCTGAGCTCTTAACTTTAGGGGGGTTCCACTTGGCTTGCTGCCCAGCCTGGCAAATCCCTAGGGAAGATATTTAAAGGCTGTCTGAAAGAAAACAGCTTTAATGACACAATAAATAAGTACACCCTCCTCATGAGGAAATGGCACTGCTCTTGGAAAGGTGACATCCATAAGGAGTTCACCAGCTGGATTATTTCCAGGGACGACCTCTTCAGGCTTCTACCAATTGCTGATAGTTTAAAAACACTTGAGATATAAAATATTTTCTCTTAATTTCTCTCCTCACACATTAAAGATGCAGTGAATATGATGAGGAAGAAAAAAACCCCAAAGGCTGGAAGGGAAGGAAGAAAAGAAAGGCAACAAGAAAGGAAGTGCATAAAAGGCAATTTTTAAAATTTAAAAGCAAGACTTTTTCATGTAGTCAAAATCATCTTCAAGAAAATCCCAAGCAGCTGGAAAGCAGCACCCTAAAATGTGAAGTCTGCAAGCAGCGGGGGTGGGGGGGCTGCCTCTTACCCTGAGTCTCCAGAACCATTTTTTTCCATAAGCCTGTCTCTCCACCAGGCTGGTTTACCAAAATGGGAAAAGATCTTCAACTGAACACAAGGCTTTCTAGCCCTGGTGCCAGGGATGCTGTCGAATTAAAATGGACTTTGCCGGTTACAGCCGATGTGATCTGTGTCTTTTCTCTGCCCGTCAATTCTTTCCCAAATGTTTATGGAAGGAGTTATTCCTTTTCAGTGTTGCCACCAGCCACAGAAAGGGATATTCAGGGCAAACATCCTCAGCTGCAGAAACCAACAGTGGAGTACTCAACTGACAGTCTGTTTTTCACCATTGCTAGGTACTAAGGACATCACCTTTAGGACATGCACACCAGAGCCAAATTTCCCCCAAGTTGGTAAATAAAATCAGATTTAACATTTTTACTTATATCACTTTAAGAGCTTAGAGGTGAAGTAGAAGAACCAGACCCACCACACTGATGTAGAACCCTAGTCATCCAGATCTTGAATCTGTGCCATGGGGGCATGAATGCCTGAATCACTTCTGCAAATGGAATGACAGGCCTCAGGTAGTGCACTTCTGCACACTTTTACCTGGAAGGAGGAGAGCTGGAGCAATACAGCTGTCCCCACTGCACATGAAAGCCCAGTCACTTTCATGCTGAAGCAGAGGGAAGGTCTCCTCAGACTCAGAGAGGCATTCTGTACACCCATTCCAGCTGTGTGCCAGTTCCAGCAAGTGTATACAAATACCTTGGAGGACATTTTTGCTTCGTGCTCTGACTTTTTTAGATAACAGCTGCTCCTTTTTATTATTTGCTCTATTCTCAAGTGTTGTGGATTGGTTTCACCTCTTACAAGCTTGCCAAATGCTTTCCATTCCAGGAGCCTGATTTGAGGAATTTATCAGTGTTTCCAACACTTTGTGGGTTGAAAGTTTACATTCCTGGGGATTGCCCCAGACTGAATTTTTGGTGAAACAGGTTAGCCACATCTGAGAAGGCTATAGACTAGTGGCTGTAATGACAAAATCTGATGGCATTACTTCTACAAGTCCAAGTGTCCTTCTGGTTTGATGCAAGGACTTAAAAACACTCAAAAAATGAGGAAGTAGTGACTGCCTGGAAAACGTTTGGACAAATTGATGTGTTTAACACCTCCAAGGTGCTGAGCAGGAAGAACTCCATTATCCAGGGCAGCACTCAGTCACTCAGAACCATGACCTCACTTCTCTTTGCTAGATCCCCTCCTGCCTCCATCCTTGCTTAACATTCAGTTCAGTAACTCAGATTTAAAAACACTGGCTCAGGAGTTGTGAAGGGTAAAAGAGGTTCCAAGAGTGTGTCACGCAAGCATTGCTGTTTGCCCAAGCTGGAAGAATGTTTTGTTTGGAGCAAAGCCAACATAAGTCCTTCTTTCCTAGACTTCACTCTCATCCTTACCCTTGTACCAGCCCTCCAGGCTTCGCACAGAAGTGATCTGGGTTAGAAAAAACCATTAGCTCCTGCTGAGGTGTTCTTCATCCACCAGCTCCTTCACCCCACTGTCCATCCAGCATTGTGCTCCCACAGCTGCAGGGTACACGGGCGGAACAAAGGCAGATACCTCCAACATGTTCAGCCAGCCCTGTGTTCAACTCCTTGTGGGAATGGCAGGGAATTACTGAGGACACCCAGAAAACGTGCTCCTGGGCTCTCCCCCTTGCAGCAAGCAGACTGCACAGAAACCACAGCAGCTGCTGAGGGAAGGATTTGCATTAAAGTACAGAGGCAACAGAAATTCTATTGTTTCCTAACTTTCGAGCACTTGGCCCTTCAACTTTAATATCATGTCTGGGTATAATTATAATTTGAATGGTAATCCTGTGAGAGTCCCACTTGGAGCACAGTTTAGACATTTTAAAAGACAGTTCAAAGAGGTTAGAGGACAAACAGAGAATACAGACAGAAAACACGAGGCATGGGCTGTACAAGGCAGACCACTAGTTACATCTCCTAGTGGCTGTGCACCCAGGGCTAGGACTGATGTCCTCGATGAGTTCAAGCTGTCCTGCTCAGAGCAGGGGCTCAGACTCTGTGAGGACCCTGTTGGACTTACGTGGCAGGAAGTTTTTTCCTGTGTGTTTGGAGCTATCTCAGCACCTTGGCAGGCTCCACACAACCCAAGGGACTCAAGGAAGGTTCTCAGAAACCTGGACATGCTTCCACCCTTAGGTTCAAAAAGGAGCCACCAGTGCACACTGCTGACTTCTGCACTTTGTAGAGAAACTGTGTTAGGTTTAGAGAAGTGAGGCCATGAGAGAGTGGGAGAAAGCTCACAGATGGCTCCCTGCTGGCTTCACCATGACCAACGAAGGGTTATAAGGACACAAGGGCAGAATTTTTTCATAAATCAAACCCCACCAGTGGCTCTTTCCACATTGGGTTTGCTGGTTTGCTCCCCTTTGTTTGCTGCAAAGCGGTGAGGAAATATGAAAGTGGTGCCCTTGCTGTTGTTGGCTTCCCTCAGCTAAGGTACTCCCCCTGGCTTGTTCACACAGGTTTCTTCTTCTCTGGTTTTCTTATGGAAAAGAAAATACAAAAGAGTGTATTTGAATGGTTGTTTTGAGAACAAACACAAAGAGTTTTGCAGGCTTTGCAAGCGGAGCTGGCAGAACAGGTAGGACCTGAGATGAAAGCCTGTGAGCCACAGTGGCATTTGCTGGAGCAGGCTTTTGTTTGGCCCAGAAGCAAAGGCCTCGACACGAAGCAGACTGAGAGCCCAGGCTGCCACCCACTACAGCAGCTGTACTATAATAAGTAAACTTTACAATAATAAAAGCAATGTAAGAGAAGGCTGCACCTCCAGCTCACGGACCTCACTGCGGATCCCTCGGTCTCACGAGAGCAAGGGTGGTGCTGGCTGCTGAGGGCCCATCTTGCTGTGGCCTGAGGGTCACTGTGGATGGCTCCATCCATGCAGTGTGGGCAGCGCTGATCCGCCTGCAGCAGCCATCCTTCTGCTCTGCTGCCTCCCTTCCCTGCCCACCCGCTGCCAATGCCATTAGAGAGAGCCGCTGTCTCAGGTGGATGTAAGCCACAAGGCACTCCAGTGAACCCGCCATCATTTTAGATTGATTGGAGGTGGTCCTCTGGGGGCAGGGGGTTTCCAAGTAATGCTGTCTGCTAAGCACTCCTCTCTAGCTCAGCCGTGCGTGGTATACAGGCATGCACACGTACAAGAGACAGCTTTATTGATGGAAGCAATGGTGCTCAGGACATGTATCCCTTGCTTCCTTCTTATTCCCAGCTGCTTTCTCTTGATTTTTATTTTTTTTCCTGGGCAGCAGCTAACAACTCATCTGAATAAAACAGCTTATCCAAATGACTGGCCAAGCCAAAAGGTTTTCCTGCTTCTGATGTGAACTTTGAATTTACAGCATCCTCCTTGGAAAGGAAAATGGGTTTTTACAGCACAGGAACCAGAAGAACACAAAAACTGATGCAGTTTCAGGTTGGATTCACTCAGCTCAGCATGCCATTTCTACCAATGGGCAGCAGCAGGTACCTAGAAAAATAAAAGCAAAGACAAAGGAAGAAGAATCCTCCCATTGGCCTGACTATTTGGTTTCAGGCCTGAATCCATAGAATCTCAGAAGGTCTGGGCTGGGTCCCTGCTCTTGGGGACCATCAGGTCTATGTAAAGCAGAGCCTAGGTTGAGCTATCCAGGGCCCTGTCAAATCCAGTCATGAATATTCCCAGAAAAGGAGAATCAAATTCTTCATGCTTCCCTAGCTGGCCCAATCTTCCAGCCTGCCCAGGGCTCTCTATGTACTGATTCTTCCTTTTGACCATCTGTCCTGTCCTCTTTAACCACTGCTCATGAGCCAGTCTTTCACAACTTCAGCTGGTATTTTTTTGCTGAGCCTGCTTAAGCATTTGCCTTCGCAGCTTTGTTTGGCAGTGAGTTCTATGGTTTAAACTAAATGTTGGGCAAAAGAACTATCTCGTTTAGTTCAAACCCTGGTACCAAATCTTTTTGGGAATAATTTGAGAACTCCAGTGTGCTAGGTTTTAACAACAGTTCTAATGCCAGCATATAACCCAGTATAAAAATTTATCAATTTACTATTACAGCCCAAAGGCTGAATGTCTCCACAACTCAACCTGCTATCTCAGTGGACTTGAGGTCTGCAATACCTCTATATTTTTACTCTTGAAGCTCATGTTCAATCCCTTTGAGAATTCACATGCTTGCTGCCAGCATTCTTGTCTACAAAGAGTTAAAGTAAAGCAAGAAAAAGTAAGAAAGATTAGGAGGGATGAGGAAAAGGGGCTATGCAATTCAAACACAGAATGTCCTGTTAGGCATGAAAAACATGCTCAACTCCACAAGCTCTTCAGTGCAGGATGGAGAAAGAGCAGATCTCACTGATTTTATAAGGAAGTAGATGAAAGCTGGGATCCTTTTTCTAGAAGTTCCTCCCTGTTACCTAGTGGGGTTTGTTTCTTATTTAAATTGTGCTTTTCCAGAGGTTGTTTAGTGATAGGAGATAAATAATGGCACAGGTGTAAAACCAAAGCAAAGGATTTCACAAAGAATCTATTGAATTACCAATTCTTGGATGATTTTGCCAAGACAGCAGCACTTGCTTACTATTTCTTTCATTTGCTTTTCCTGCTTAACCAGCTCACCCTCAAGGAAATCATCAGATGGCTATTGAAGACCTCAGCCCTAACAGCTGAGGTGACCCCTTGTGTCCTTCTTCTTCCTCCCAGCACATAAGAAAAGGCATTTCCACAGGAGCACCTTGGGTAAGATCCCACTCCCACCATTTGAGATGAGCCAAATGCTTTCTGCAGGCAAGAGCAAGCCTGTGAGGTTTGCATCTGTGAAGGTGGGCACAGCTGAGCCCTCTATCTTTTCTTCAAACCACCTCCAACTTAGCTGGCCATCTCTGTCTCACTGTGTGACAATGAACCTCCATCCTGGACCGTGGTGACCTTTATTCACTCAGCCCTCAGCTAAGGCTGCAGTCTGGGCTTTCTCATGAGCTCTGTCAGAGGGCTAAACAAAGATGTAGAAGGCAAGCATAAAGCCTGCTTTTGCTGGGTTGTAGGCTAGTTTTGACTCCCATTGGTGATAAATATGAAAAGGAGGAGTTGGTTTTGTAAGGAAGGGGAACATGGTCATAAAAGCATATCTGACTGCTTTGTGTAGGATGAAAGTCTAAAAATGAGAAAGAGATCAGGATGCATAAATCCTATTGATTTCAGAGGAGACATATGTCTAGCTCTTCTCATTTTTAAACTGAATTTCCTCCTTTGGAGGATATGAATTGTATTTGGCATTCTCCACCGAGCAGCAGAAAATTCAGGCTACATATGAACAGAGGACAAACTCCTTCTTAACTTTTCTTTTTTCTAGACAAGGGTTTTGTCTTACTATGGACAGCAGTATCTTTGCCCCATGTGGCTCTTTCTGCCTCACCCATGGTCAGCAGCTCTGCTGTGGGAAGCTTTGCAAGCATCACTGCACATCTCCCTCAGGCTCACAGTAGTCAGCTGCTCACTGGGCTTCAGACAGATGCTTCAGAAGAAAGTGTGACCACAAAATCCCAGTTCACATCCCACATATGTCTGTGTGCTGCCTAACACTAGCTTTGAGTGTCAAAGCCAGTCTCTGTTCATATGGATTCACAAAAAATTATGGTTTTTCAGGTATCCATGGTGTTGTAGACAGCAGCAGACTCATACACAGTGTAAAAGCTCTGGAGAAAATCATTGGTCCTATTAGCTTAGATTCCTTCCCCGAGATTCTAAGCCTGGAGGATTGACATGGATCAACACAGATGTTTGCTTCCTCCTGTTTATTCTCAACACAGTACAGGTACTTGAATGCAAATTTCCCAAGTCCCTTAGGTTTTACCCAGAGTCACCAAAGCAAACAGCAGCAAAGCTGAACAAAAGATGCATAACATTTCCACTGGACAAAAGTGCAAGTTCATCCTGGGAGATGTCCTCGTGGGTACCACAGGGTATGGAGCTTCACACAGCTGCCTCAGCACTGAACCCAACAAGCAGGGTGTGATCACCCAGCTCAATGAAATAGTCGGGATTCCCATGCTTCTCATCCCTTCATCCTCCTACTCCCCAGCATAACAGGACTCCTTTACCACCACCCCACAGATGGACCCCAGATGAGCAAGCACAACAGTGTGATTGTGAGGGGGAGTGATGACATTTCAGCATGCACGTTGCATCCATGCCAGCAAGCACGGGTAGGAAGGGAAAAGTTAAATTAGCCATGTGGGGTGGGGGAGGAAAGTCACATCAGAGGAGCAGGGTCTTACCAGAGAAAGAAATTATTTGCCCACGAAAAGAGTGGAGGCTCCACTGCTTGAGCTTTCTGAGGGGAAATGAGATGGGATGTATAGACAAATACATCTGAAGGCCTCCTGCCTGATGGCAAAGCAACACGAGTAGATGGGTCTTTTTGTTCAGAGGTTGCTTTTAAGAGTTTTACTGCTACTGCAGTTAAGCAGGTGAACATCTGCAGTCCACCTGACCCACTATAAAACCGCAACTCTCAGGACCAGGAGGCACTGTGCTGTGATCAAGGGACAAAGTTTGCTTATTGTGAAGCCTGTAGACTTTTCTTTGCATCTTTCCATCCCGTTAACAAGCAGCCGAGCATCTGTTAAGAACAGACTCACCCCAACCAAACAGCATGTGAGTGCCTGCCAGAACAACTGGCGTTGATTCTTGGACATACATGGGATAAATTATGCTTTTTTGTTATTGTTAAGTAGCTGCACTGAGTTCTCACTTAGGGGCGTGGATATGACACAGCTTTTGGTAGGTTTGTATGCAATCCCGATGACAAGGGAAATATGAAGATTTGGACACTCCTTTGCTGTCTAACTGTGGGCAAGGCACATTTCTTCATTGCACTTCAGCTTTTTCACTCCTTAAATGGCAATAACAATGGTCCTCCTTCTTTGTAAAGAGCTCTGAGCACCATGGGGGAAAAGCAACCCATTATTATAAATGAAGACTAATAGAGTAGCACTGCGTATTTTATCTCTCCTTTTCCTGAGTTAATGATTAGACATCAGTTGGGAGCTTCTCTACAGGATACAAGATTGCTCTTGAAGGTGTAAACAATTAAGACATGATGTTGGTTATGACAGTGAGAGCCAGAAGAACCATTCAAGGTTGACTCCCCCTTAACAGGAAATAATAGGACATGATAAAAGGGGTAGTGTGATCCTATCTAGTGATACATGTGGTGAAGCACGGCTCCATCACGGTGCTATTAGCATTTAATATTTGTTGCAATGGTGCCAGAAAGTGTTGACCTAGGCAGGGCCTGCTGTGCTGGGTATTGCACAAATGTGTAGCAAATGGTTATTGTTTCCCCAAAGTGCATCCCCTAGCAAAGAGGTGACACACTGGTGAAAGGGAAAAAAAAGGAAAAAAAAGCAGAATGGGGGAAGAGGATACAAGGAGCAGGGTGTTGCAGCTCCTAGTATACCTTGAAAGGAAACATGGCATGGAAGGCAGAGCATCCTGGACTGTTCAAAGGGAGGCCAGGGATGTCATGTCACCACTGGATAAAGGTTGGTGGCAGCTTCTGAGCTGTAACAACTTAGTGCTGAGTGCTGGATCACTGAGGGCTGAAGCACACAATGGAAAATAAAATTCCCTCACTGCTTCCAATTAACTAGAAGCTTCAGTCAATTTCCTGAAAACAGTCATCCCTAGTTAAAAGCATAAATCCATGCACATGGAGCAATCTTGGCTCTGGTAGCATGCAGCCTAGCAAGGACTCTTTCTCCCGCTAACCAGGGCCTGCTAGGAGTGCTGGTGGGCAGCATCTGCCCCATGTCCATGAGACCTAGGTGAGGTTTGCTCTCTGATAGCTCCTGACATTATACTCCCCAGGGAGCGTTCCTGGCTGAGCCCCACACAGAACCTTCCCTCTTTCCATGTGGTTTTCAGGCAGATGCCAAAAGCTGAGGCAAAAGCTCATAACATGCCAATTACCCTGGCCTCAAAACCACAAATGATTGTATACAGCTGTTGGCAGATGAAACCTTGTTCCAAACACTTAGTACTTAATTGAATAAACTTGCAGAGCCCTGCTCTGGGTTTGCCTGTTCTCCTGCCCTTGTGTCATTGTTCCAGCCCACTGCCAGACCCTGTGTTAGAGTGAGAGGGGTGAGAGGCTTGCCTCATGGCTTTCCGTCATCCATTAAAAAAAAGAGAGGATTCCAGCACAGCAGAAGTTTCAGATCTATCAGTTTTCTGTCAGAGCACTAAGAGGGTTAATTACAGAGCCCATTTCCCCTGTCTTCCCTGCACCAGTTTTCAGTTAATGGAGAAATAAACCTATTCATAGTGGCTTTTGGTTCTCCAGTAAAGAAGCAACAAGCGCTTCATTTAGATGTGGTGAATGGTAATTACATTTGATGGGAAAAGTGGGCAATTTTTCCTTTCTTTGTCAAATGCCTTGGATAAATTGTTTTTGTGACGTTATCTAGAACACAAAGGTCTAGTCACCACTTAAAATTATAAGGTAATTAATGAAATACACTCCTGGATCAGACAAGCAACCAAACGTGACCTTGCCAACAATAACCTATACTGCAGAGAAAGGTCGAAAAAGGTTAGCATTGTCTTTTTTAGAATAACAATATCCTAAATTAAAGGTACCGTGTTTAATTTAAAAAAAAATCCAGAAATTATATGGTTTATTCTAACGAAACAGTATCGTTCTGAAACATATGTAATATTTCAAAGGTTATGAGAAACAGATGCCAGTACCCCATCCTTTTTGAATGACATCTGAAGTTATATGCAATTTTCTCCAAATTGCCTTTTAACATCTGATTGCCTCAAACCCAGCCAACTGAGTTGCACTGTGCAATATACAAATGAGAAGCCCATGGCCTCAATCAACACCTTCCATGGAGGGAAGTATTCCTGATCCAGCAAGTAATTTTGACCCATCAGTAACGAACTGTGCTGCAAGGAGATGTTGCTCTCTTCTTCAAAATCTCTGCAACTCTAGGTTCCTAGTGTTACTAAAATAACTTTAAAGGATTTTTCTAGCTTTGGGGAGAGAAAGGGGTTGTGTTAAGTGTCCCAAAGGGAATTTATTTTTTCAGTGCTAGTCTGGTCTTTCTAGTCCACAAAGTCAGTACTCTCAGAGAAAGTAATTCTGATTATAATCCAAATAACAGATCCCAAGAGACACTCTCACTCTTTAGTGAAGACATCAAGAGAAAAAAGAAGTACTGCTTTTTATCACCATCCAGACTCACTTTCTCCTTCTCCAGTGGAATTGTTGCCTAGCAGACAGCTCTGTTAACACTCTATATATAAACTTCATTGCAAAGACATTAAAGACTTTGTACTCATTGTAAAAATCTACAATTCAAATAGCGATTCTGATTCTTGGACTAATTGAAAAGAATTCATTATCTACACCAAAAAAAAGAAGAAAAATGTCATCCTATTTCTTCAATGCTTTCATATACAGGATGCTGCAACATTCAGGGGGTTGCCTGGTTGTAGCAAGCAGCAAGATTTTGGTGGGCTTCGGCTCTAATTCTGAAAGCAATGTGAGGAATTAATCCAAAGACCTGCCCAGTGAGGCTCAGTGTGCAGCATATCAACCTCCTAAACCCACCAAATCCCTCAGCAAACTGTAACTCGTTTGTTCCCTTTTCCCCCCTGCGTGGGTGCCCCGGGACAGAGCAGAGTGGGTTCACTTGGTCACGCAGCCGGGTCGTGGCTCCTAACCTTGGGGTGTGTGGCACCTTGAAGGGGGCTATTGTCAGTGCACTCAGGCAACTGGGCTGCCCAAAAGCCCTTTACACAATCAACTCGGTGTGGAGACCAGCCAGGAGCCCCAAATGCCCTCAGCCCACCAGCCCCGGGGCAGCCAGCACTGCCAACCCCGTGTGCTGGGCAGGGGCATGAAGCAAAGCCAGGCTTCCCCTCTCAAGCACAGGGAAGTGGGAAGGTGGCAGGCCAGACTGGCTACTGAGGGGTGTCTGCTAGGGCAGGTGTGAGAGGAGCTTGGGTTTGTGTGCAGGTGAGGACATGGGCCTGAACACAACAGCAGCATCTGGGACAAAGTCAGTTTGGGAACAAGAAGGAATTAATGCTTGGGCTTCTGTTCTGGGCAGGCAAAAAACCCCTGTGGTTCTTAACACCCCAGTTACTCCACTAATTTTAGTGGGACCAGTCACATGTTAAAGAAATGTACATCTTTAAGTACTTAGCCTGAATTAAAAGTTTAACTTAGCGCTGTTGAGAAGGAAAGGGACAATATGGAGCTCTACTGTTTATGTAGCTACTCAGAGTAGGATGGAGAGTTTGTACCTTGGAAGGGAATCAAGAATGGTCTGGGAAGGGCTCTTCATCCTGAAAAACCCTAAGGATCTCCTAGGGAGTAAAATGGAGGATGTGGGCAAAATCAGAAGGTGGGATGCAGAAGAAGGGGAGGAGAGGAAACAAAAAAGCACAACTGTGGAAGTGGGGAGTGAACATACGATGGAAAGTTTGAAAGGAAAAGCTGAAGAAACACTTTGCAATCCTCCCCTCTGGGGGTTATAGTCAGTGATGTGGGCTTTTTATAAGCCTGTGTTAGGATAACTCTCTTTTATCTCCTTGTTTATTCCCCCTTTTAAGACCTATACCATGTTTGCATTTCTCCCCCTCCTCTCCCTTGCCATGACTGTTCAAATCTAATTACCAGAGGTTCACTATATTCATTAGCTTCATTCCCTCAAAACCCTGGGCTGCATGTCATCTGGATCTGATTATGTATGGTGCATTTCATTTTTCCAGCTATTCCCCTACCTGCTTTTAATCAGCATGAGATTTTTCATTTAAATGTCATTAGACTTTTGAATAAATACATAAAGAACATTACAAATAAATATAAAAGCTTCATACAAGTCAGGTCCAAGGAAAGCCATGCCCAAGACCACCCACTGCAGTGTTTTTCTCTGAGAAGGGTATATAAGATATGCCCAGAGGTGCTAACACAGCCTTTCCCGTTCTGTTAGAAGAGCACTTTAAGGTGCAGACTTTTACTAGTGCCTTGAACACTCCTGTGAGGTTGGATATGAGGTATGTCTGAAGCTCAGCACTTGGCAAGGTGCTTGTGCCTTTCATTTCTCTGGGAGTTTGGTGACATGTTCACAAGGGATTTTCCCTGTGGCCTGCAAGGCAGCTTCCCAACAATGCTCACCTGATGATGTCTGTCAGCTCGTGCCCTTCAGTGCCTTCCCATGCAAGCAAGGATTGATTATGCATGGAGGGGGGGATCTAATTAACAGAAATAATTGCTCTATGCTCATTGTAGGGAAGTTAAGCATTGTTACATGCCTAATTCTCCATCCTTGACTTGCTCAGCTCTCCTTGTCTTGGTAAGGTTAAGTATTAGCTGAATCCTCCACAGGGTAAGGGTCTCACTTTAGGAGTCTCATGGGCCAGGAGTACAAGTAAAACACACAAAGCCTTTGGAATGGGTTAGAAAGAGGGTTCAACAACTTTGAAAGAGCATACTCAGGCACAGGTTTGACAGTGTCTCTGCACTTGTACTTCCTGGCCCTTTAAAGAAGCAGCTCACTGTTTTGGTCACATTTTATTCTCTTGTAATTTCCTTCTTCACTGTTTCTTCTAGGTACTTGGTTTTCTCAGTGTCTGTAAAGGCTGATCTTATTTTTCTTAACTCTTTTATTTTTTTTTTTTTTTTTGTCTTCTGCAGGGTGCCTGATATCTCCAGTTGCTTCTCTGAACAAGTTAGTACAGTTACTTTGCCATTAGACCCCAGTTTGAGGCTAGTATCTCTTAGCTTAATTTGCACTTCTGTGTTTCACCCTGAAGTGTCTCTCTTTTCCCTGTGCAGGTTATCTAACCTTTCATGCCTGAAGTCCTCACAGAGTAACCCCTGCTTGGATTTGGCTACTCCTTCTCTTTCTTCTCTTCTCCTACTCTTGTACTGCAGTAGAGCTGAGACAAGGTGTGTGTTTGAGTGAACAGTTAAGCAAGCTTGACCGCTTATTGTATTGACACACACTACACCGGGCTTGGCAATTCCCTAGAAAGATGCTGCGTACCAGACAGAGCTTGCAGCTTGCTCCTTTCCCATGTGGCACTGAGGCTATGCCTGTATTTAGAGGTAGATCTAACTTCGGAATTCATTTGTGGCACTCAACTGTAAATACGCTACAGTTAACCTAATTACTAGCAGAATGGAAAAAAAAGATCCAAAAAGTGCATTTTATGGAACCCATTAAGACACATTTTGTAAAAAAAAAAAGGTTGTTTAACTCTGTTAAAATGGGTTCAGACACCACTTCTCTGGTATTACACACATTACACTCACTGGATCAAGGAACAGCAATGCACAGTCTGAGTTACATATTTCTTTGAGTGTCATTTCATTTCAGTGACTTATTTTGAATCTGGGTTTGGTTTAGCTGCTCAAATTACTTAGCAAGCCACCTCAGGTAGCCAATTCATTTTTAAAAGATTGCAATCTGTTTGAGGACAGTTTATGATGTAAAATGAATAGGGCATAAACAGGAGGAGTGCTTGTCTTGCTTGGCCTGTTGACCCTCATCCATGTGCACTTTTACTCTCCAACCCCTTTTCTATATTGTGCACTGTGAGGAAAAAGACACAACTTTGGGGGTTCAAATAAACTAGGGTGTTTATTAAGGGAAAAGAACAAGGGGAGAAAGGGATAATGGGTGAGGGAGAAAAAAGAAAAGAAATTAAAAAAAGTCCCGGGTCTGAGGATTGAGGAATCCTCTGGCCGAACCGGCGTTTTTGGTCCCAAAGCAAGAACTCAGCGGCACTGCAGTGAATGCAGCTAATCTGCACTCAAATTTATATAAGAAGTCTCTAAAAGAGATGTAGACCGAAGTCTGCAGTGTCGGGTCCTCAGCTGCAGCTAATCCACAGTTAAAGGGCACTTCTTCGAACTTCACAGGTCCTTTTATAATCTCTGTTCCCTCAGCTTGTTGCTGGCAGTCCCACCCCTATAGCTGATTGGTGCTGGTAACATCTTCTCCTCCAACAGTTTGCTGTCGTTGGGGTAACTGAGGTTTTGGAGGGAAAGTTCCTCATTAGTATTCACCGTTGCCGTGGTGTCAAGTTACAAGTCTTCTGGGGCAGGTTAAAATTCTTTGTAAGATGCTGCTGGTGAGGGGGTTTGCTTTGAAAACCTTGAAAGTAACTAACTTAAAAGGGATTATTAAACTTACAAACAATGCATCAATTAGCAACAAACAAATGAGTAAGGGTCTACAAAAATAGGGATAATGCTTATTACAGTTAAACATTCAACTGGAACACACAAAAAACCACAACCAGTACAATTCTGCAATGAACAACTTCTAAACAACAACAACAAACAATTCCACATGCAAAAGCCAATCTAAGGTTTTATAGATGACAATTCCCCCCTTTTTGTCTTATTTCAATCATTGGCTTTTGCATTCAGGTAAATGTGGATAACTCTTCTTTGTTGGTATTCAATTGTTTAAATTTGGTGTAAACTTGCTGAACCTTTACATTCTTTCTTTCTTTCCTTTTTAATTGGTGGAGATTCATAATTTTCTGGGCAGTCTGGGTAGATGGTTGATTTATTTGAAGATTTTGAATAGTGGGTATACTTTGTACAACTGAGATAATTAAACGAGTAAAACATGGGATTAAGCAGGGGAGAAACAAGAGACTAACTAGGGATATTCCAAAAATAATTAAGGCTTTCTTCCACCACTCTCCAGAGAACATATTTTTCCACCATTCAGATGTGGTGAGTGGATACCATTTTTGAACCGGGACATGCATAAGCTTTCTGATGTTTTGGGTGATTTTGGTAATAGCTTCTCCATCTTCCTCAGTGTATCTTTTTCCTTTTCTCCAAATACATTCTTCTCCAAGAACAGTGTCTTTCAATAGCCAATCCTCTTGATCTCTAGGAGTTTGGGAGGGAGGATTGTTTAGTTTAAGTAGTTCGAGGGGTCCAATAGTGATCCCTCGCCAAGGCCAGGTTTCTGATGTTAAAGTCCCTCCACAAACCCAACAATTTGTTATATTTAGATTTCTGCTAATTCGTTCTGCTAAATCAATAAATAAATTTTTATCAGTAACTAATGGGTTGTCTTCCTTTTGGTTTTCCTTTTCAGTTATCACAACTTCTTGGATCAAATCAAGTTCATAAGTTCTTCTTTTCAACAAATCTTCCTTTTTGGTTATATAATTAAAATTGAAACATAGCCAATTTTCTTGATCAGGGCATTCTCCATTTCTTTTCTGTTTCGAATTTCCAATATTTCTGCCAATCCAGTATTTTTTGCCTGATTCTGAGCACGTACTCAGTGCTGTTATATTATAACAAGAGGGATTTACATAAGTATGTGCCCGGAATGAGTGCTTAATAAAGTAGGAGTTTCCTTTTGTCAGGTACACTGTATGATAGCACGGATAGCATTTTACGCTGGCTCTGACAAGGGGGAACCACAGGATCCAGAGGAAGAGTATGAGGAATAGGGCGCACTTACTCTTCCCTTGCTCAGGGGTCCACGGGAAGGTCGAAGTGCCGTGGTAATCTTTGATGGACTTCACAGGTTCTCTGGTCCTTCTTCTGGGTTCAGACCCCACGGTGGTTATGGGAGTGTACTTAGACGCAGGAAAGTCCCACCTGAAGCTGGCCTTGGTTTTATTAATATTGTTTTCCTTAGATGAATTTAGAAAAGAGACAGTTACTGGAGAGGAAAGTTTGTTACACTGGGAAATGATACTTTTACTGATAGAGAAATTAAATTCTGGAATTTTTAATAACTCTTTAAATAATAAGTACAACAACTGTTAGATACTCTTACAAAACAATAAGAGAATGACAATTGATACGATAACTACAAGGATAACAAAAGGTTAATAGAGGAGCCTTATTGAAGAGAGTGGTTCATGGTGGTTTTTCATCATCCTGCGGTGGTGTTACTGGACCTTTCACTCGTTTGGCGTGGGTCCAACCTTTCTCTTGCGTCCGGATGGCTGTCTCTGTAGTCAACTGAACTTGGAATGGACCTTCCCATAATGGAGTTAAGGACTTTTCTTTCCATGTTTTGATAAGTACCCAGTCTCCGGGGGAGATGTTATGTAGACTGAAGTCTAAAGGAGGATTCTGGGATAAGAGACCTCTTTCCCTTAAGTCTTTTAGATTCTGGGCAATCACCTGAACATATTTTTGCACGTTCACATTCCCACATTCTTTAGCAGTGACTTCATTTGGGGTGATTAAGTAGGGTAATCCATATAACATTTCATAAGGCGAGCAGCCTAAGTCTGCTCTGGGTTGGGTTCGGATTCTAAGAAGGGCAAGAGGTAAGCACTTTGTCCAAGTCCACTTAGTCTCTAACATTAATTTGGTTAATGTTGTTTTGATGGTCTGGTTCATGCGCTCTACCCTCCCCGAACTTTGAGGATGCCAGGGTGTATGTAATTTCCAAGTTATTCCTAATTGCTGAGCCAATTGCTGCAATACTAATGATGTAAAATGGGTACCTCGATCAGAATCAATTTTATTTATAATTCCATATCTTGGGACTATCTGTTCTAGGATTACCTTACTCACTGTTTGAGCAGTAGCATTGACAGTTGGAAATGCTTCAACCCAGTGGGTAAGGTGATCTACAATTACTAATAAATACTTCCATTTTTGGACCTGGGGCATTTCTGTGAAATCAATTTGAATACATTGGAAGGGTCTAACTGCAATTTCGATTCCCCCAGGTCTCGTTTTCCTCATTAATTTCCTATTGACTTTTTGGCATGTTATACAACCTTTGGTGACTTGGTTAGCTAATTCATAGATTCCCTGACATCCAAAAGTTCGAAGAAAGTGGTCTGCCAAAGCTTTAGATCCCCAATGTGTGGATTGGTGGAGATTCCATAGTATTTCTCGAGTAAGTTCTTTATTTAACATCTGGCGGCCATCAGGGAGATGCCACCGTCCCTCTGGATCTTCTTTCCCACCCAGGGATAAGAGCTTTTGTTTTTCACTGTCTTTAAAAATAGGGATAGGAAGGGTGTTTGGTATGCTCTTAGATGTATCTTTTTGATGGAAACTGTATACTTCCACTTCTCCTTCAAGAGCAGCCTCTTTCGCAGCGTGGTCTGCCAGGATGTTTCCTCTGGCTTCTTTAGAATTCCCTCTTTGATGACCTGGAACATGCACTATTGCAATTTCTTCAGGTAACTTAAGTGCTTCTAGAATTTTTAATATGAGTTCTTTGTGTAGAATGTCTTTGCCTTTTGATGTCAAAAACCCTCTTTCAGCCCAAATTTTCCCAAACGTGTGGGCTACTCCATATGCATATTTAGAATCTGTATAAATGGTCCCAGTAGCTCCGTCCAGTCTGCGCAATGCCTTTTCTAAGGCATATAACTCGCATACCTGGGCAGACCAGGAAGGTGGTAATTTTCCTTTTTCTAACACACATAGCTGTTTTCCATTTATTATGGAGTAGCCAGAGCACCTCTTTCCATTTACTACTCTGGATGATCCATCGATAAACAGGATTTCTCCTTTATCTAATGGACTCTCCAGGAGATCTTCTCGAATTTTTGTTTGTAAATTTATAATATCTATACAATTGTGCATGAGATCCTGTTTTTGGGGAGTTCCATATAAAAACTGTGCAGGATTGGTATGTGTGGTTGTTTTCAAGGTCACATTGGTGGTATGAATGAGTGTGCTCTCATATTGTATGATACGGGAGTCTGTTAGCCATTCGGCTGCTCGTTGTTTAAGAATAGTCTGGATGGAATGTGGAGTGTATACTATCAGATTTCCCCCAAAAGTAAGTTTTTGGCTCTCTGTTACCAGGATGGCTGCTGCAGCAATTGACTGAATGCATGTTGGCCATCCTCGGGACACAGGGTCCATTAATTTGGACAAGTAGGCTACCGGTTTACGGATTCCCGCCCACTCTTGGGCCAAGACTCCGTAGGCAATTCCTTTCTCCACATTAACATACAGGTGAAAATCCTTTTCTAGAGAAGGAAGGGATAAAACTGGGGCTCGAATCAATTTTTGCTTCAAATTCTCTAAATTTTTATTATCTTTTTGAGTCCAACTAATAGGTTCTGATTCAGTTAACTTTTCATATAAAAATTTGACACTTTGGGTATATTCCTCAATCCATAATCTACAATATCCAATTAAGCCTAATAATTGTCTGACCTCCCTCTTTGTTTGTGGAGGTTGTAAATTTAGAATTCCTTCTATCCTTTCGGTACTCAATTTTCTGGTACCGTGACTAATTATGTGTCCTAAATATTTTACTTCTTGTTGAACAAATTGAAGTTTAGATTTGGACACTCTTAGTCCATTCCTTCCTAGAAAATTCAGTAATTGAATAGTGCTCAATTTTACAGTGGACTCTTGCTCTCCAGAGAGTAGCAAGTCATCTACATACTGTGTTACCTGTATTCCTGAAGGTGGAGAAAAGGAACTTAACAGGCTCTCCAAGGCTTGACCGAAGAGTGTGGGAGATTCCGTATACCCTTGGGGTAGCCGGGTCCAGGTGAGCTGCTGTTTCCTCCCTGTGTCTGGATCTTCCCAGGTGAAGGCAAACAGGTGTCTGTAACGAGAATCTAAAGGGCATGACCAAAATGCATCTTTCAGATCAATTACTGAGAACCAAGAGTGCGAAGGGGGTAACTTACTCAACAAAGTGTAAGGGTTCTGAACTAATGGGTATGCAGCTTGCACTCTTTTATTTACTTCACGTAAATCTTGAACTAGCCTGTAGGTATTGTCAGGCTTTTTGATGGCTAGAATGGGGGTATTGTATGCGGAAGTGCATGGTTCTAATATATTATCATGCAATAGTTCAATTATGATGGGTTTTAGCCCATATCTTTTGGTCTTGGAAAGAGGATACTGGGGTACTTTTACTGGTTTAATGTCTGGAAGGAGATTAATTACAATGGGTGTAATATCCATTTTACCTCTGTTACCTGGTCGGGCCCACACTATAGGATTGATCAGTTCTTCATCTTGTGTGGATAAAGTAAACAATTTGACTTTCATCTGTCCCGCTTGGGGAACGACTCCAACTTTCAAAGGTATCTGGAGATCCCGGCCAAGTAAGTTGTTACCTGCTTGAGGTAAAAAGAGCAGATCTCCTTCTCTGGTTAATCCGTTGCCTTTTATAGTAACATTCTTAATGATGGGAACAGGGAAGGATTCTCCTTTAGCACCACAAATATTTAAAGTGTCTTTGCTTATTGTACATCCATTTGGTTTCTCAACCACACAAGTTCTCTCTGCTCCTGTGTCCACTAAAAATTCCATCAATTGCTCTTGGGGTCCTATTCTTAATTTTATCAAGGGCTCTTGGAGATGATTCTTGTGCCCCAAGAGGAAGAGCCCCTGACCTCTTCAGTCTTCCAAGGGTTGATTCTCCACTTGGAGAATCTCTAGGTCTTTCAATTTCTTGAAACAGCGGGATTGTGTATGACCTTCTTTCTTACAATAAAAACAAATGGGTTTCTTTAATTGAATATTCTCTCCATCCTGCTTAGTTTGTTTAGGAGTTTGGACAGCAGCCATAATCTTAGCTTTAGCTTTCATTTTCTCTTCATCTCGCCGGACATAAACTTTCTGTGCTTCAGCCAGTAACTCATCTAAATCTTTCTCTGGCCATCGATCTAATTTCTCTAATTTTCGTTTTATGTCAGGCCAGGAATGCAACACAAAGTGGACTTTTAGCATTGTCTTTCCCCCTTCACTGTTTAGATCTATTTCTGAATACAATTGGATGTTATTCCTCAAGCGAGTCATCCAAGCACTTGGGCTTTCATCTTTTTCTTGTTCACCACAAAAGGCTTTTCTCATATTATTAACTCTGGGGACTGCTTCTTTTATTCCTCTTACAATTAAGGTTCTGTAATCTGCCATGCTTCTCCTTCCTTGGTCTGAATTTGGGTCCCAATCTGGATCTATTAATGGTAATTTGTTCTCTCCAATTGGTCCTACATTATTTTCTCTATCCCATATATTAATTCCTGCAGTCCGAATCATTTTTCTCTCCTCTGGAGAGAAAAGGGTTTGCATGATTGAATTTAATTCCTTCCAAGTGTAAATATTAGGGCCTAAGAACTGGTCGAATTGTTCTGATAGACCCACTGGATCACTTAATAGCACCTTCATTTCCTTTTTAAAATCCCTTACTTCTGAAGAGGTGAGAGGTACATTCACATACCCTATTCCACCTTGCACTCCCCCCATTGGAACTTCCCTGAGGGGTAGCATCTTCGGTTCAGCTCTACTACCAAAACAGGTGGAACATTCCTGTGTTGTAAGAGTTTTTCTTCGAGTGAAGAAGGCTGGTCCTTCCTGACTGGAAGGAATTTCTGATACAGTTGCATTTTTACTTTGGTTGGAGAAGGATGGTAGATCACAGGTCCCTTCTACTATCTTACTTTCATTTTCAATTTCTACAGTCCTCCTGGTTGGATGAGTGGTTGAAGCTTCTAACGACTCAGCTGCAATTGCAGCTGATTCATTAGAAGGTGCAGTAGGAGGGAGGAAATTTAATGGGTCCCACTTAGGTTGGTTGAATTTCTTTTTAGTGTCTTTATCATTGGTCATTACAGGGAGGATTTGGTTTGTTTTATCTGTCTCTTTTTCTTTGTCTACATTCCAATATTTATACCAGATTTCTGCATATTGTAATTCAATTGAGTTTACATTTGATTTATTTCGAATATAATTGTAAAGTTCTTTACAAATCCACATCTCGGTAGAGCCGTGTTTCTGCCAACGAAGACCTCCCTGTTTCAATTTTTTCTTTGGCCATTTAAACATGCAATATTCAATCATAAGCTGTGGATCTTTATCTTTAGTAAGTTGGTGTTCTTCCCATTGCTTTAACATGATTCCCAGGGGACTCTCAGGGAAGATATTGTATTTTTGTAACTGCTTGTTCTTACTATTCTTTTGTCCCATTTTGATATTAAGAGGAACAAAAGAATTAAATATATTTATCAAGAAATATTGAATTAACTTAAGTATATATATAATAAACTAAATAGAAAAGCTGTATATAACAATAGTGAGAAATATTAAACTTTGGGAATCAATATGGAGTACTGTGGGAACAACAAAAACTCAGAACAGCTGACTTCTTGTGAGAGGAAATATGGTCCCCTCTTCACAGAAGCTGGGAGAAATCAATATAACCCTCTAGAGAAACAGCTGACAATTCAAAGGAAAATAGTGGCCACACCCACTACAATAAACAAAATAAGTCTCCCGTGCGTACTGATTTAAAATGGTGGCTCTGCCCACCTAAGATACTGGACACTCCAAATGATTAAAATATAAATATTAAAAGAAAAATAATCAATAATATTACAAAATACAAAATTGGTATTTTAGTATTAAAAAGAACAGCGCACAATAATACAATAGTCCAATAAATGATACTATTTGTAGCAACTGAAAGAATAAAGGTACTGGCTAACACTGACCATAAAAGTCCAATTAAAAATAGATCACACATATACAGCTTTCAAGTTACTTACTATAGTGGCACTGCCCACCAGTAATTAACAACTGTCTAAATAAAATATACTTTAAATAATTAAATAAATGGTTCAAGTAAATAATATAAATAAATAAAATCTAATACTCCACAATAATATTTATAATATAATATATAATATCCGCAATACTCTAATAGTAGTGAGCAAGTTCTAGACTTCGCACATTTCGGGGCACAATCATAACCTTAAAATAGGGCTCACACCGCCCCCCTCAAAATGGTCCCTCCTCCCGTTGAAGAGTGACAGCCTTTGATCCCCTCTCCCTCTCAGAGCCCCATGGGGAGGAATGGATCTCTCACTGCACTCTCCACTTCATGAACCTGTCACTCGCTCCTCACTCACACTGAGGTTGGCCACACCCCTCACACTCACACTCCGCACACAGGTCCCACTGGGAGTTCACCCTTTAAAACTTAACCAAAAGGAAGTAGCCCTTTAAAAAGGGTTTTCCCTAACTTAAGGTCCCTTATATAAGGGATTCGGTCTCACTTACCTGAGTTCCTGCGTTGGGGAAGGTCCTCTCTTCCTCAGTGTAATCCGATTATGGCCCAAAATTCCAAAACAAAAAGAAAAAGGTAGAATGGCCAAAAGGATTTCCCGGCCAATGCACCAAAAAGTTGTGAGGAAAAAGACACAACTTTGGGGGTTCAAATAAACTAGGGTGTTTATTAAGGGAAAAGAACAAGGGGAGAAAGGGATAATGGGTGAGGGAGAAAAAAGAAAAGAAATTAAAAAAAGTCCCGGGTCTGAGGATTGAGGAATCCTCTGGCCGAACCGGCGTTTTTGGTCCCAAAGCAAGAACTCAGCGGCACTGCAGTGAATGCAGCTAATCTGCACTCAAATTTATATAAGAAGTCTCTAAAAGAGATGTAGACCGAAGTCTGCAGTGTCGGGTCCTCAGCTGCAGCTAATCCACAGTTAAAGGGCACTTCTTCGAACTTCACAGGTCCTTTTATAATCTCTGTTCCCTCAGCTTGTTGCTGGCAGTCCCACCCCTATAGCTGATTGGTGCTGGTAACATCTTCTCCTCCAACAGTTTGCTGTCGTTGGGGTAACTGAGGTTTTGGAGGGAAAGTTCCTCATTAGTATTCACCGTTGCCGTGGTGTCAAGTTACAAGTCTTCTGGGGCAGGTTAAAATTCTTTGTAAGATGCTGCTGGTGAGGGGGTTTGCTTTGAAAACCTTGAAAGTAACTAACTTAAAAGGGATTATTAAACTTACAAACAATGCATCAATTAGCAACAAACAAATGAGTAAGGGTCTACAAAAATAGGGATAATGCTTATTACAGTTAAACATTCAACTGGAACACACAAAAAACCACAACCAGTACAATTCTGCAATGAACAACTTCTAAACAACAACAACAAACAATTCCACATGCAAAAGCCAATCTAAGGTTTTATAGATGACATGCACTCCCAGAACTGTCCTATATTCAAGGACCTATATATAGGACCCAGTTCAAGAAAACTGTAGTCAACATTACAGATCCACCTATCTTCCCAAAATATTTAGGTTTTTTCCTTCCTCTGTATCATTTGATCGAGAAAAAAAAATCACTCTTTTTTTTATTTATTACACAATAAAATGGTCCTATCTGGAATAAAAGAATGATTTTGGTTTAGGATCGAGGAACATCATACCCAGCAGATGCGCGTGTAATTAAAGTCCCCAGGAGCTCCTGAGCTCCTGTATAAATGCTTCAGTAATGTTTCCTTCTTCCTTTTTCTGAGATGGGTAACAGATGTCTTAGCAGTGATCCTTTCGTCTTTCATGTCATGACTCCATACCTAAAACATCTGTCTACTGGCTCCCTGACAGTCAAACTCTGTTAGCAGCTGTTTTTCACAGGTAGGAAGCTTCACTAAGAAATTCAGAGCCATTATCCACCAGCTTCTACTTAGGGACTGATTCCTCAGGAAGAGGATGTGGGAAATGAGATCAATGGCACAACAGCATTAATTCCTGGCTTGCACATAGGTTAGGTATCTCTCAAGGTGTCTCTCTCTCTCTTTTTTTGGGGGGAGGGAGGGTTGGGGATGAGGTAGGAATTAAAATGTGAGCAAAATTGGGTTTTACATGTGAAAATTCAATCCAGTTTATGCTTAAATGCTTGCAGAATCAGGAACAGCAGCAGACAGTTTGAAAGACCCATTATAAGGCTTATAAGCAAAGAGAACAGACTCCTCAAATATCTGTATTTGCTGTTGCTTTGCAAAAGAGAAACAAATTTGGTAGGGGTTAGTCAATTTTGAGTCTTCAGTCAATGAAATATTCACTAGCTAGGTGTTCAACAATCTTACATCATCCCAAAGTCTTTGTGCTAAAATAAAATCGCTTCAGATGAATGCCACCTTCTCTACTTGATTTGTGTTCAGTTCCCCCACATTGCACAACTTCCTCCCTGCAACTGATCTGTTATGACAGAATTCCATCTAGGTCTGAATCCTGACTTTCTGACAGAAAATTCAGATCCAAACCCAGACCCAAACTGGGGTAACTCATGTGTATCCTCAGTGCTTCACATCAAAGCAGAAAGATAAGGAGTGTCCTGACCTTACCATGACACGATGCAGGACCATCAGTGTCAACGTTCACTGGCCATCCAGGCCTGCTTTTATCTCTATTACACTGACATGGATTGGGAACCAGCCCACGGAGTCAGTGAAAACCATGTCCACATGGTTTAGTGGAATATCTTTGATTTTACTACAAGTAGATGACTGACGAGAAAATACAGCCCACTACTTTCAGAAGGAAAGGAAGCTGCAAAAATGAAAGCACTTATCTCCAGAGAAAATCATGCAGTGATGGAGGAGCCAAACCATGTGGGTTTACTGTGCTGTGGGTAAGTGTAGCCCATGAAGTGGAAATGGAGAGGAAGGAGTTACTGATTTTGAGAATTATACCCTGGATAGAGAAGTATAGTAGAGAATTTAATGCCTGGGAGGGTCAGATCCAGGGGTGAGGAGTTCAGACCCAGGTTCCTTGTGCTGTGTCCTCTGGTTGTAAAGATGCAGGATGATTTAGCAAGGGGCCTCCTTTGTGGGGGAAAGGCAGCAAAACACTTTGCAAGGAAAGCTGAAACTGAAGCTGACGCCTTTTCCTTGTAATGAGAAGCTATAATTCAAAGCAAGGTTTCCAAGGCACAGATATGTGTGCACGTTCATGAAAACTCGCTGCAGTAAAGAGGAAAATGGGAGCACAAAAAATTATTTTCCTTGCCTTAATGAGGCTAATGGCCCTTTACTCTCCACAGAGCACTGAAGGATGCCATCATTAACTTTTGATTTGCAATTTGTATGCACCTTGCTGTATTTGTGTTTTTTTTTATAGTGGCAATCTCAGTGCAATATCTAGGATAAAAGGAAAAGCAGCATGGAGAGTTCCTGCAGTGGGTAGTGATGAATTGCCTGGCCTATCTGCCAAGCCACAGAAGTCACCTGCCACGGTCAGGCAGCTTGGGCACATGATGAGTGCCAGTAGTGCACTCTTTGGATGGAAATGCATGAGGTGAGCCCTCAGTTCCTATTAGAAATGTCCTCAAAACCAAGGGCTGGGCAGCATATCTTGGCACTAGTGCAAGCAGCACCCTTTTTGCTTGAGCTGCTTCTTTTGGAGAAGTTGTAGCAGATGATACTGAGAGGAAGGAAAAGAAAATGTAGGGGGAAAAGGAGGCAGCACATCCTGTTCCTGCAAAGAAAGAAAACTATAAAAACAGCATAAATATATGACATTTCAGCATGTGCAAAAAACATATGGCTCTGGCTAATATAACTGAGGCTTTGTAGTGAGGGGCAAGAATTAATTACTATAAAGCTACCCTGTGTGTATGGAAATGCATATATATATGTATGTATATATATATATATATATAGGTGTGTGGGATGGGAGAGAGTGTCAAACAAAAGTCTGGCTCCTCAGACACTGTTGGGTTTTCTTTTCCCTGGTGGTAGATCTCAACACAACGACCACACTTCTGACAGATCCAATTTTGGAAGTCAGTAGTGGGATAGTTTAATTGGGGACTGAGGGTCATGCAGCATGCAGAGCTCTCTGCTGCTTCTGAAAGAAAGAAAAAGGTCTTTGGAGTTGTGGTGTGGGAAGGATACATTCAGCCCAGACTCAGCTAGGGAACTCCAGCCTATACTAAACTCAGCCATAAGGGGAACTGCTGTTTGTCTAGATGACTCTTGTTAATAGAGTTGTTGATTATGGTACCAGCTGGAAAACCAGTTACAGCCATTCTAGAAGCAGGGGAACAAGAGACTCTGCTCTGGATGCAGAGCTGGCAGCATTCCTCGTGTTCAAGACAGGTTGGCAGGAGGGATGAGACCAATAGTGATACTCAGGGGTGGGATGTGGAAGACCCGAATCCTCACCCCAGATGTATCACAGTTTCCAGAGGGAGCTTCTCTGCCAGCAGCCACAGATTTCCTTTTCTATGGCCCTGGACAGATCTTGCCACCTGCCAAGGATAATCCACTAGGCTCTGAAGATGCTTAATTCAAATGCAGTAGCAAAGTTTGGACCCCAACAATGGTTGATTTTTTCCAGCAGCTAAAGGGAAAATCAAAACACAGAGAAGATCCTACTGATTCCAGAAAAACAATTTTTTGGATCAAAAAAAGTGAAAAAAAATTGTATTATGCTTGTACAAAATATTTCATGTTGGATCTCTGGTCACAAAGAAACAAGAAAACAAAAGGCACCCCATGCTCTCTGAGAAGAGAACTGGGAGCCTGACCTTCTGACAAGGTGAGGACCCATTCTTCATGGCTTGTACAGAGACATCTGGAAGTGTGATAGAGATGGGAACAGAATTAATTTTCTTGGGTCTTCGGTCTCTCTGCCAAAAGGCTTGCCAGACATCATCTCCTGATTTTCCTCTGGTGTTTTCTTGAAGTGTCTTGCATATCTCCTGTTTGAGCTTGAGCTATTTATAGCACAGCAGCAGGTAGGGAGCAGAGTATAGCTAAGGCTACAGACCCACTGGCATTTTTCACTAAACCAATGTCCCGTGGCTCTTGCAGGAACAGCGTGGTCATACACTCACAAAAAAAAATAAAATAAATTATTTCATACAATATATCTTGACTCCTTCCTCCCTAAAACAGCCTCATCAATTTTAATGCTAAATGAATAAATAATAACAAGACACTTAAGGTGTTAATGGAGCATTAATTATTGCTGAGGTTTCCGTGGAAGGGCATGTGACATCCACATTAATACTGAATGACTTTCTTTATGACTAACATAATTACAGAGAATATTAAATGAAGTAAAAAGTGATGGGGCTCTTAGTAGTCATTGTCAGAACTGCTCATACAGAACCCGATTTCTGATACTATATTTACCTAAATTGGCTAGGAAAAGCAAGGAGGCATGTAAAGCACAATGAATCACTCCAGTTTACATCTCTAGCTTGAGAAACTGCTTCCTCATTGCCCACAGGAGAATAACAAGCATGGCCATCCGGGTCTGGTTTAAACCTGAGACTATGGCAAAACATGTCAGAAAAACAGAGTGCTGCTTTCCACTTATGCTTGGAAAGTTGATTTTTCTTTTCTTATCAGAAGTAATAGCAAACATGATTTTATGAATAAAAGCAAGGAGGGGAACTTAAGTTCACCTGGCCATTCACACATGGCTGTGAAGTCAGAGTTTTACAACCAGGGAGGGCTCTGGGGAAGTTTTGAGTCTTTTCTTATATTTGTGTGGAAAGTGAGGGCTTGAGCACATAAGAGGCCACATCACGGTTTTTGGAGCACTTGGAATACATTGGGAATTAAGAGCTTTTGTCTGAGAGAAATGTCTGGCCCTGAAGACAACACCAGTATCCACCAGAGCTGATAGAAAGAGTATCTTTGTGTTTACCTTTGAAATTGGAAAGGGATTTAATTCCTAGGAATTAAAAGTGCTCACAGTGCTCAGCCCTGAGTGAGGGAGCTGTAGAGCTGGGGATCCCCCGTGCCACCTTCTTGACAAAGGAGAGCTGAAAGCCCTGGAGGCAAAGGGGTCCCAGGTCAGTAGAGCCCAGATTGCAGAAATGCCCAAAATAGGGTTGCAGCTCTGGGGTTTTCTATTGAATGCAGGTGTGAGGCTGGGGGAGACACAAGCTCTGGCAGCCATACAGAGCTCCTGGGGTATTTTCCTGGGTGTGCCCTGTTGTACAGTCCCTCAGTTTCACACTGGGTTTAATTATCCAAGGCAAAAAAATTGACCCGGGAGCACGAAGGCAGAGTAAAGAGGCTTACTCCTACCTGTGTGAAAATATCCCCACTTGTGAACTTTGAATTTACTTGAAACTGAAACTTGAGCCTGGATTTCAGCATCAGAATAGACTGCTGAGTGTTCTGAGCATCCTTTGATGAGCTGCCGTGCAGCTTTTCTGCATGGCTGATCTCCTAACTACCATGGCATTACTTCAAGTGCATGACTGACTGCCTCAGAAACTGGCCCCCCTCTGCCCAAAGTGACTTGAGCTAACTTGCCAACGTGGTTTGACTTTTGGATTAAACAAGTTCTAGATGTGCCTGAAATGTTCCCACAGATAGAAATCCTTTTGTGAAAGGGCATGTGAAAGGTGAGTGAGATTTGGGAGAACTTTGTACTTCATTCATACTTTCTTCTCTAATTGGAAATGTGAGTTGGTTGTTGCGTCCTTTTATTTGACTTCTTCAGGCTCTTTGGAAGCCCTATTGTATCTGTGTGCCTGTCAATTTCCCCAACAGACTAATTCCACTTGCTCTGCTGACATGTAGTTAATTATGTTTCAGTTAACTCATTTTCCTGGATGATGCTCAGCTGCTGTCTGTAAATGAAATGGCTGCCTGGCTAATAAAAAGTTTCTGAAGTTTCTCTCCACCCTGGGCACATGCTCATGGTCCAGATCCTGGCTGCAGCTTGGAAAGAGGGATGCGTGAGTGAAATGTGAGGAAGAAGAAAGTAGATGGACCCTGAATCTTCTGAAACTTCAAACTCTCTCTGCAAATAAATTAAGTGTCTGTGCCTAGGAATATTTGATCAGAAGTGGTTACCCTATGGCAGCTGGGTGAGCTCTTAGAAGAGGCAGGAGCAGGAAATGCTCTCTGCTCATGGTCATGTCCTTCCTTCAGCTGCTTGTTTGGGTCAAAACCAGCCCAGATAAGTGTCTGTATCTCACAGAAATGTCCCCCTTTTCCCTGAGTGAATCTGGTCCAATTTTTGAGCTTGTTTAGTGTGTTGGGCCTGCTTTCACAGTGGCTATATACAAGGTAGGATTTTAGTGTCACAGCTGCCTCTTCTCCATCAGCCCACAGCACTGAATTCTTCCCAAAGGAGACTGAAGCAGGACACATTACCATTTAATTAACTGTGAATTAACATGGAAATAAAGCTTAGAATTAATCAAACTGTAAGAAATTATTTTTAACTGAACATGTCCATGGAAATATGGGAGCAGAGTTTGATTTTGATCAATTTGATTGATAGCTATGGAGTTGTATCCAAGATAAATTTGCTTTGGATGTTACAATGGGCATGCAGCTCCTTTTGTGATGACATGACTGGACTGCAGCCCATAGCTGGGCAGTGACAGGATGCCTCAGGTGAAATTTCAGAGCCCTCTGTCCCATCTCCAAAAGCATGACAATTCCCCATGGAAAATAATTCTGCTATCATGAAGTGGATTTCATGAATAAATCAGAGGCCAGCACTGCCAAGAATGTCTGAGGTGAGGTGCCTGAGAGGCAACAGCTTACTTGAAGAATAGCTAATAAAAATAAACTCACTCTTATGCAGAACTTCAGAGTTATTTCACAATATCCCACATGCTTCCCTTTATTTGCTTGTCTGGGACACATATGAAAGAAATCTGTTTTGGGAAGCTCGTGTCTTTATTTTTAATGGGAGAACTTAAGTAGACACATGACTTCTCATAGAACTCACTGGCACCTGGGCATTTAGCTCTGATTCCTTCATGTTAATTTTTGGCAACCAATCTAAACTTTAGCTTACAGAAGGCCTTAGTTATGGACTGTTTTCTTTGTTCTTCCTGCTCTGAAATGCTTACTCTTCCTAGTAAAATCTAGTATAAAAATCAGTTTCATCTAAAGGCAATTGTAAGAGACCAAGTATCTAGACTGAACTGGAAAAAGTATATTTTCTGTGCTTAAAAACAAATATTTTTTTTTTCCTATATCTTAAAGGAGGGATGAAAGAACATCATCAGGGCTGGATTTCTTCAGCACCATTTCACTGCGTTAATGGTGGTTTGAGTTGTCTAGCAATCTCTGAGGTCTGTGACAGACATCTCACATCCTGTCTGATTTGCAGTACACAATATCCAACAAAGTCTTTCTGTACTGGTCATGCACAAAAAAATAAGTTATTGACAGAAATAATTGGCAGAAAGTACAT
The DNA here is from genome assembly GCF_049639895.1 of Pseudopodoces humilis. Classification (NCBI taxonomy): domain Eukaryota; kingdom Metazoa; phylum Chordata; class Aves; order Passeriformes; family Paridae; genus Pseudopodoces; species Pseudopodoces humilis. The sequence goes on along the minus strand of NC_142202.1, from coordinate 42,972,849 downwards.
AAAGACAGAGGATATATTCTTTATTTGTTTGTTTCTGCTCTCCAATACTACCAAGAGTGTTTTACAGGTTGCTCAGATATTTTCTGGTATTTGCTGGAACCTTATGTCTGGAGATCACTTTTCCCACAGACATTAATGAGAATACAGATGTGGCCTCTGTCTCCATCTGTCACATCATAATCTTGTCTTTATCAGAACTGGACCTTCCCCTAAAGTTATGTCAAGATCCAATCTATAAGCACTGACATTTCAGTAGTGCTGATTTTGGCTTTCTAGTCAGTCTATTGAGTTCACCACCACCCATGAAGTACTTCCTGGGTTTGCTATACTTTTGCTCAAAAGCCTCACAGTGTTTCAAAGCTTCTTTCCTCTGTCTCTGGATTTTGTATATCAGTTCTGTCACCTTTGAGGGAGTTTATGCTGTTGTTTTCAGCATCCTAGCTCAGGGCTCCTTCACTGATCCCCAGGAAGCTCTTCAGAGCTGGCAGCACTTATCCTTGGAGCATGGTTGCAAGGGAAGGTATTTTACTACTCTTACTACTAGCAGGAGCAGGTCTGGATGAAATACTGGCATCATTGAAATCTCTGTCAAATATTCCATTGGTTTCAGTGGGGATGAGTCAATTTTACTTTCAAGATTTCAACATGTCACCAACATAACTGTTCCAAACACAGATTTTTGGGGGGGGAGAAAAATAGAGTTGTGAGGACAAGAGATATAAATAAAAAGAATGTACAAGATAAACTATGCATAAAGCACTCTGTACCTAACAATGAAATACAGCAAGATGGATTTTTCAGTAAATGAATGTGTTAGCTCATGCTTGACAGCATCTGTGCAAGCAAAGTCCTGCTGTATGCAAATTGGATGCCAAACAAATTCTGTGGTTAGGCAAATAAGCCATATGTATGCTTACCATGTGAATTGATAATTAATTCACGCTCCTGGGTAAAATGGAATCCTTCGTGAAATCCCACACCTGTATCAGTCTCTTCTCCATCCTGAAAAATCTTAACCATAGAATCAGAGGTCTGAAATTCTCAATGTAATTAATATTAAATGAAATCTAACACAGAATTTTATTCAAAAATTAGGTAACAATTAGCACTTATTGACTAGCATTTAAAGACTGGAGGGAGGCAAATGTAGCTGTAATCATATGTAAAAGGGATGAAGAGTGTGGAGGAATCTAGGGAATGCCAACTCTTACAGTTGTGCCAGGCAGATTAGCTCAGAGTGTGGTACAGGATAATGTTAGTGGACATCTGGATAAAACCAGGCAAGTGATAAAGGTTCAGCCTGGCTTCTGAGAGGGAAAGTCTGCCTAACAGTTTTGTTATTTTTTGGCATTTTGGTGAGATCAGTTAATACATGACGCCAGTGACATTGTCTCTTTGGTTTTCCTAAGGTCTTCTCATAAAGACGTTTTGAAAACTAAGAAACTAGGGGACAAGAGGTAGGATCCTCATCAACCCAAACAGTTGTCTAAATGATGGAAAATGACAGATGGAAGTAAATGGTAATTTTCCTCAGTGGAGGGAAGTCATCAAAGATGCTGTGCAGGTCTTTTACCTGTGCTAATCATCTGTGCCAAGTCCAGGTTCAATGATGTGTTCATAAATGATCTGGAGAGGGAAGGGAGCCTTGAGTTAGCATTTGTTGGCAGTACCAAGTTGTTCAGGGTACTGAAATGAAGGCAGACTGTTATGAATTGCAAGAGGATCTAATGAAAGTGACTAGCAATAAAAAAAAAAAATAAAATTCTTGTAGATAAATTGTCTAGATTGTGAGTCAAACAGCTTACCTCACTGTGTGAGCTGGTGCATATGGAGGGGAGGACAACCTCCAGTTTGCATCTGTGGTGATGAGCTCTGAGCAGACAGGTCCATGGAAAGAGCACATCCATCCACAGAGATAATCAAAGGCAAATTAAATACTGAGACTTGTTGGGAAATGAAGAGAGCATGAAACAAGAACCCCAGTGCTGCTGCCAGAGATGGGGGTCCCAGCTCAGCTCTGTGCAGCTCTGGGTCCCTGTCTGCAAACAGCACAACCAAAGGTATTCTTACAAGAAATGGCTGGGTTGGTTACAACTGTTAAGCCTCAAAAAGGTAGCATTTGAGAGGATGTAAGAAAGATTTAAAAAGTTGTGTCATGGGTGAGATGGCTAGGAATCAACAGCTCACTGTCTAGGCTGCAAGCCCTAGGGCCATGCAACCACTGTTGAGTGAAGCCAGCATGACAAAAGTAAGAGTGATCACTTCTCTTTGTCAATTGCTAACTCACATGCAAATATATTGGCTGTCAGATGCAGTTGTTCAAGAGGACTCTTGACAGCGTTGCCTATCTGGGTTATATAGCTGTATGGCCTAGCTTTTGGCTTGCCTGTGGCAGCAGGGCAGAGTTCCAGGGCTGCCCCAGTCCCATCCTGCTTGGAGAGTGAAAACTGGAGTGCTTTTTATTAACAGCCTGCTGAAATGTCTGCCCAGTGGCAAATAAAGGACCAGACTCAAAAGTGAGCTTCTCAGACACCATTAGCTCCTGTCAGAGTGGTGCCAAAAGAAAAAAAAACAGGAAGAGGGAATGTGTTTTCCCCCCTCCAGTTGAGCAATTTCCAACAACCATTAAAATGTTATAATAATGTAATTACTGCGATCTTTTTACCACAGATCAGATTTAAGTGTTCTTTTCAAGGCAATGCTTTATTTTTTCATTTCCCAAGTATGAATCTCACAATAACTCCAAGTCTTCTTAGTGTGGAATGCCAAACAGCTGACTTTACTATAGTGATTTTACTCTTAAAGAAGAGGTACACCATATACTTTGAGTTTTCACATTTTTGAGGGAAGAGAGCCATAAAGATTTTGGCACCTTCCTGTTTAAGCTAGTTAAGCAAAAGTGAGGGAGGATTATCTCAGATGTCTGATCTGCAGGTTCATTTACTGTGATGTCTGCTGGGCTTGCACATGGTCCTGGAATGCCAACCTTCCTATTTAGAGCAGGAACGTTATCTGGAGGGCTACATCTTCAGGACCTTCATGCCCACATGTGTCATCCATGATGAGCAGAAACTGAGCTCTCCAAGGGGCAGAGGATCAGCTGAGCTGTGCACACAGCCTGGCTCACATGGCTGAGGGTGGATGGCAGCTTGGGCTGGCAATGTTGCAGCTGAACCGCCAGCAGCAGCCTCCCACCAAGGCTGCCGGCAACATTTCGGTGCTCATCTCTGTGAGCATCCCCTCCCTGCTGACTCTGGAGATGGGGGGAAGCAGCTCTGTGCCTCTCTCCTGGCTGCTATAGCCCTGCTGACTGCTCCCCTGCAAAGGATGCTCATGCCAGTGCTGCTACTTTCCTAGGGTGTTCGACAGATTCGCTTTTTATTCCCTTTTTTCCCACCCCTCATGCATAAATCTTGTCGGCTTCAACCTAATTGCATCTTTTTCCGACAGATTGTCTCAGGAGCAATGCAAATGAGCTTTGAAATGTGGAGATCTGGTTTATATTTGTCAGTTAATTGCCTGAGTGGCACAGACATCTAGAGCTGGCACCTGCCTCCTTGTGTTAAGATCCATCTTTGATTTCAGATCCAATGCTGCATGTAGAAGCTGAGCTCCTGACAGAGGAGGATGTGCTCTTTGGGCAGTATCTTGCTCTAGGTGAGACTGACATGAATTCCTTGCAGTGGGTCTGTTTTACGCTGCAAACACTGACCACAGAGGCTGTGGCCCAATGCAAGGCAGCATGGATCTGCTCACTTCTAGGTGAGCTGACCCAAGTTTCACCCAGTGAAGCCCCAGCCTTCTTGCCCATCTGCCTGGTCCTGGTTTTGTGTGACCATATGCATCTGTAGTTCATGTGCATGGACTCACTTCTCCCTAAGACTTGACTCTGGGGTGTTTATGGGCATAAACAGGGCAGGGGGAGAGGCAGCATCTTCCTTAGTATAACTGTCTGACTGCACACAGATGCTGGAAAAAAAATAGGACATTTTGTTCTTTTTTGACATCTTTATTTTAAAAAAGTTCCCTCACACTTAAACATTAGGTCTTGAAATTCAGCCTATATTTCTTTTGCACTTCATTTCATCCCCTTGTCCAAATTTCTTCATTCAAATCCATGTCAGCTTTACCCAAACTCCCAGCAGCACACAGATGAAGTTAGTCAAGTACAGAGCTAGCTCTCATACCAAATGTCTGATATCAACCCTGTTTTCTTTCCCACACACTTCTGTCCTTTTTTTGCACTCTCTCTCTCTCCAAGATGGCAATCAGCTAAACAACAACACATTTTCTGAGAAACCCAGCCCATTGGGCTGTGCAGTATCTGACTTCCCTTCAGATAACCCTTACTGCTCCTGCTGCCTCTCTGCCAGGGACTCCTACAGCAACACATCAAATTAACTGAGTACCCTACAAAATGCCCCACTACAAGCAATACATACTGAAACTACACCATGGCCCTAGTCCTAGCTCTGACATTTGCTAGCTCATCCCAATGCAGAACACAACAGAGACACATTGGAAAGGTTTGTCATCTCCCACTGACACAAATGTCATGGTATCTCCATGCATGACAGGTGCATTAGAAATTCATAGACTAATTTATCTGTGCTACAGCAGGAATTTGGGGTGGATGACTTCAAGGCTGGAAGCATCTGCCAGCATAGGTCTGCAAAGTATAAGTTTCACTGGCTCTTTGGGTAAATTATCCAAACACTGAAGAAACTGTGAATGTATCAATTCAAAGCAGCTCTGAGACTTTGTCCCTGGTGGTTCATCATCTCTTCCATGGAAGCAACAGACATGGGCTGTTAGGACTGTGCAGAAAGATCAGGCAGTCATATGCATGTCCATGTGTGGGATCAAGAGCTTAAATCTCCATGAAACCTGGAGGAGTGATAAAACTGGCATCCTGCATCTGTTGCTAGGGAGCTGGGACCATAAGGCAGGAACCATGGCAGTCTGTGTAAGGAGAAAGCACTAGATGAGATGTGCTTTCACAAAGGATTTTCTTTCCTTTAAAAGGAAAGAAAAGTCTGTCAAAGACTATGAAATGCAAAGACAAGCATTATTTGGAGAAATTAAACCACAAATGCACATAGAGGAGGGAAAAGTGTATTCAGGGGAATATCACCACCCTTGCCCCATTCTTATATTCCCAGTTGGCCACTTAAGTCCCTATTCCAGTTTTGCAGGTGGGGAAATCTAGCCAGATAGTGTTAAGGCTGGAAACCACCCTACAGCAGGATATGAAGCTGTGTGGGTCAGCCAGTTGTTGGGAATGGTGTGCACTTTCACACAGAAGACACAGAGAATTACCAGCTCCTGTGCTGTGGGCTGGTACCTGCTCTTCTCCCAGGAGCAGTACACTGATTTTGCTCTTGACAGGCAGCTCTGTCTACCCCTGTTGAGACAAACTTATCCCAGCTGTATCTCCACCAGAACGAGCTGAATAACACCGGGGACAAATGTGGGTCTTGCAGATTTTCACACTGTTGCCTTTGGCAGCACTGCAGTATGCAAACACAGCTGAGGTTCAGTATTGGCAGTTCTTCATACTTTATTTCTTGAAGAGGATAAATGCATGTTGTGGGGGTCTTTATTTTGCCATATTCAAACTCATATTTTTGTGTAGCATGTAATTAACAAAATGCTCCAGTTAATCGGAATGTGAAGTATTTAAAATCAGCCTTCTGATTCTGCACTTCCACTGCTTACTAACAAACCAATACATGCTGCCCCAGGGTATTTACCACAGAATAACAACCAGATGGGTTATTTTGCTTCAAGCTGTTAACCTGAGCTGATTAATAAAACCCTGGAAAAGGCTCATATACTTTAGCCCTTTATTGATGTCAGAAAGTTCTACAGAATATATTTCTCATACTCCCCCTGATCACTTTTCCAGAAGTACAAGGTTGATCATCATCTCTTGATAAGCAAACAATTTATAAACATTTATTCATGTATATTTTAAGTGTTTGCTAATCTGTGTTTTCTATTTTCAGTGACTAAATGGAGACTTTTGGGGGCTCATTTCCATTAAGGCTGATCATTTATCAGTGCTCAGTACTGAGTTATGGCATCCCACTTGGCATCCTGTTTCTGTCCATGCTAAGAACCTAATTTGAGGCTGGAGATTATGCCCTGGGAATAGACAGTGAAACTTCAGCATTGTGGAGCTGGGAATGGTGACATCCTAAGGTTCTTTTTGGATCAGTTCCCAGGAAACTACCCACATAAATTTGCGTTGGTCTGCCTTGTAACATGAAACAACTACTCCCTTTACAGTTCCTGTTATATTGCTGTCTGTTGTGTTAGTTACCCCAAGCACATTAAAAAAAATCCAAGTCTGCCTTTGACTCTAATAATCCTCATGTCAATTTTATTTGTTGCAACAGAGGAGCGGCTATAATAAACATAAAACAAAGAAATGAGGAAATCTTCATTACAGAGTGCTTTTACTAGTATCTTGTACTAATAAACACAGTTGTCTATTTGGAAAGATGCCTCCAATCTGTTGATTTATTTTATATTAGCAGTGCTGTGAATGCTGGTTTCTCTGCTTTTATAAGACAAGCAGCAGAAAGAGGGCTGCCTTGCAGGAGAGTTATGGAAAATCAGCTTGGCCATCTCTGTAAATACTGTTTTATGCCATCAGCTGGAAGATTATTTCTGAGCAATTGAGAGGGCTCATTGTCTCAGCCTTTCTGTTTGTTTCTGTCAGGCCAAATTCTATTCCTGCTTGAATCGGTTGCATTGTTCTTGCTGACTTCAGTAAGTCAAGAGCACGGCCAGAAACCTTCAGCTTGTGATGGGTCACTGACAACCTCATGGTCACTGTGGACAAAAGGTGTCCATGAATGCAGGCTTCCTGCAGCAGTGCCCAGGCAAGCAGTGCCCAGGGAAGGTCCCCAGCCTGCTGCTGTTGTGGTGGGAGGGGAAAACCCAGCCAGCTGCAGTTGTATTCTCCATACAGTAACACTTGAACCCAAGGGTTTGCTCACCTGCACATGGAAAATCTGACTGTTTCAATTTTACTGATTGTTTTTTAAATCTAATCAGATTTCACTCTTGAAATGAGATAATGAGGCAGCTCTGGAAACCACTGGGTGGGAGGAGCAGGGCAGGGCTGCTTGCTGAGTGCTGCTGTGCATCGAGTGCTTGTCCCCTTCATCAGGCAGCTCCAAGACCCCCTTCCTCTGAGAAGGTGGAGACCTCGCTTCAGTTACAGCACTGTTCAAAGCTTTCTCTTCCTCACAGCTCTTGACCATCTTCCCTGGCCAGCTTTCCAACTATTTTTATACCTTGTTGCTTTTAGAGCATGTGTGCTCTGACGCTGTGGGATGTAAGCAGCAGCATCCCAGGAAAGGCAATTGCCCCGAGAAGAGAGACTGCTCAAGATGATGCTCTCAAGCTGCAGTAACTCATATCAAGAAGGACCATGGACTTTTGCTGTCTCCTAGAGCAATGAGGAAAAGTGCTGGTTTTCCATAAGACCTAGCCCTAGAAGTTAGGTCATTACTTTATCATGTTTATCAGAATTCACAGCTGCAGAGAAAAACAAAGATACAGTGTCTCTTGAACTTCAGACACCAGTTGGGTAAGGAAGAGATCCAACAAATATGGTCACACAAACAAATAAAAGGACAAGTGTTTATTTGGGAGATCCTTGCTTCCCTGGCTGAGGATTGTCTTGATTTAGACTGATCTGTGCCTTGAGCACAGAGAGCATGGGGAGGAGGAGCTTGTTCTGCAGCTGCAGCAGAGTTTATGCAGGCCTCTGTTTGGTGATGCCTCTAACTGGGCTGCTCAGAGGATGCCACCACAACTTCCCTCAGAGACTCCTAGTGAGAACTGAGACTGTTTCAGTGAGCCCTGAGGTTGTCTTGGTGAGCCCTGAGACCGTGTCAGTGAGCGCTCACACTGTGGGCAGGGAGCCCAGCTGGATGCAGAGTGCCCCATCTCTTGTATTCACCCACCAAGTCTCCCTTACAAAGCAGGAATAAGAAGCTTTATTTCCAGCCCCTGTAAGTTCTTCTGTTACTTGGGTCTGACAAATGTTATTTTTACCTGGAACTAGATATTTGGCTTAGAGGATTGGCCAGGTCTCTTTAGGCCATTACCCACCGTGTGTTTTGTACATGGAACAGCAGGCTGGGGATGGGACTCATCGTTCTAGCTTCCCTAAAACCTTTTGTCATTACCCTAAATTTTTGTTCAAAAAATCTAAAAACACATAGGAAGCACAGATTTCCCTGCAGAATACACCTGATCTCAGTTTTTTCTATCTGAAGCTTGTGTAAGGATTCCTCTGGTGCCACCCACACTACAGACCCATTCATGCACCCCAGCCCTCAGCCACAAGGTTCCACAATCCCTAATGCCCGGTGTTAGACAAAAAATCTGACACTAAAATTCTATGACACTTTGATCATATTTATTTATATAATTTATTTATTTCTTCCACCACGAGAAATTTGCAGGAAGTCTATAAGGCCAGCCTTAAGCATTTGCAACTCTTTCTTCAAGTTTATTTTACAAGTGTGAATGCAGCACCTTAGGCCCATAGAGGGACTGAAAATCCTGAGGATCCAAGGGAGCATCCATATCACAGCAGTGCCAGACTGCAAAAATGCCTTTTGTTGCGTGTACAATGCAAAGACCTTGGGAAGGACAACATTATCCTGGAGGATCACAGGAATTAGGTAGGGTAGCTACAGTGCAGGAGGTAGAAAGGGGCAGCAAGGAGGGAAAGTGACACGTTGTCCCCATGTGCTCACTGGCAACACCAGGGACAGGCCTACATGTCCTGCTGTCCTTGCAGAATCACTGCCCAGGAGAGCTCAGTGCCCCAAATTTGTTATGCTACCCTTCCCCATCAAAGCTCTCTGCTCTTCTGCCCAGGCTTCCTGGGAAAGCAAGTTTCAATTAGAACAAAAAGAGCTCCCTTGTGCCTCTCCAAGGAAGATTCTGTAACAACAGCTGTGCACACCCCTAACCCCTTCAGATGGGATATGGGGATATTGGGCTTTGGAAACAGGATTTCCTCACTTTGCAGGAGCAAGGAAGACAGTGTGAAATTCAGGTGCCAGCATTACAGCCTGTTGGCTCTTCTGAAGCTGATTCCATTGAACCCTGGCCTCTGCTGCCATTTTCCCCAGGCTGTGATGTTAATTGTGTGCTGACTCCTGGTTTTGTAACACAAAAATTGCTCCACCTTAGGCCTTGCTTCTGATAATCTCACAATTAATTTCAGCAGAGTTAACCCTGGTTTTAACTTTATTGCAGCCTGAAGGACTTCTGAGATAAGAAACACAGGGCAGTGGGTGGGGCTGTTAAAGGTATGTTTAAATATAATTTTTCATACCTGAGCAATCCCAGAAAGACGTACAACAGGTGATAACCTCGGGTGCCAAACATTCTGCTCCCCTGATGAAAGCTCCTGGTACATCTGAGTGCCACACACACTCCTGTCCTCCCATGACAACTGGTGTACAAAGAAATAAGGGAAGGAATGAGCACAGTCATAGCCTCAGCCATTAATTTAAACTGTGGTTATTGACTAGAGTGCCCTTATATTTCTATGCATTAAGTGATGTTTCTGTTTTGGATAGCATCACTGAGGGAAGGGATAGGACATTTTGTAGAGATCTATCAACAAGAGAAAATGCTGCATAAGAATTTAATACCTTTATTTAATTAGGGATTCAACATATTGTATTTAAGCTCATATACTTACATAGCTTTTTTTACTGTCAGTTACAAGCAGTACTGTAAAGTACCTCTCCCTTGGGATGGTTGTCTGTGCCTCACTAGTGATTACTGCAGTAAGGAGTGGCCACATTAAATGTTCGAGTTAGAAAAAGATTTTACAAAGCTGGGCTGTGAGGTATGAGGAGTTATTTCAGATAAACAACCCAAGTACATCTGTTTCCCTCTAAATGTTATCTTAAACTTTAGTGTTGGGTTTTCTGGCAGAGAAATCAAACTTCAGGCAGGCTTTGAACACCCAGATATCATTTTCTTTTTGTTTGCTGATCGTGACCTTTTCTTATGGCGGCCTCAAGGAGCTGGAGGAGCTGGATTTTCCTCTGTTATAGCGAAGTAACTCTTTTGATTGCCGCAAGGTGAATGCTGACTTCTCTGTTACCTTACCTGCTCGCACGGAGGTAGTGAGCTGCCCAAGTCTGCCACTTGCAGTAACATGGTCATGAACACAGTGTTCCTGGCCTTGCAATTCGCCATCCTGCAAGCAGCTGGAATAAATTGAAAGCAAGCAAGAGACAGTATTGTTACCATATGTATCCCTTATCTTGATTTATTTTCATTGAGTAAGTTTTTAAAGAGTTTTTAAGAACTCAAGTGCTATCAAGGATTCTAGTCACTTCCAGAAAAAACAAAGACTACAGGTAGGAAGTTATATTTTAAAACAACATGTTTCAAATGTTGTTTGTTTTCCCCACAGGCATTCGAACATGATATATTTTTTCCTGTATTTTTATCCCCACTCTGAAAGCCAGGATAAAGTGCTACAGGCAAAACTGAAAAGGGATATAAAGTATTCAGGAAAAGTTCTCTAAAAGTTTTTCTGTTTTGAAGACTGCTTCTTTTAGGACTGAGAGATAATAAAGGCTTGTGGGGAAAAACTCGTTTAGTGATATACTGTCTGATGTGCTCTCTGTCCAAAATTTAATATAACTTGAGTGCAGATGCAAATATATCGAGTGCAAATATATCGAGTGCAAATACAAATTTAAAGATACTCAGTGGAGATGGGTTGAATACCTTTACAATGTCTTACATAGGCCTAGATCTATGGGTCTGACCAAGAAAATATCCTCGAAGAAGAGTATCAGGTTACATGAAAGACTTCTATCTAAGAGAGAGTCAGCACTCAAATCCAGAGTCCATACCCAACTGGAAAAGTGAGGAAATCTCTTTTGTTCTGCTGAACAAGCAACGTGACTCTGCTAACCTTGAAGACAAGTACCAATTTTGAATTCATAAGGTTTGACTTTATTGACCCATTCAACAACTTCAGAGGCATCGAGCCTGATCCACCCTAGTCTTAGTGAGAGCAGGGCTAGCAGAAAACCTTCATGAGGTGGTAATCTGGGCACAAACTTCCTCTGGTTGTGGCTTTCTGTGCCTTCAGATGCTCACTCATGAAGCCCCTTTTAACTCCCACTGCCAGTGTGCATCGATAGGGGCAACTCCTGGAGCTTGACATGGGGACAGTGATGATACACACAAACGCTTGCAGTGCCTAGGGAAGAATTTAGACATTTCAAATCCTCTTTCCTTTGAGGTGGCCCTGAGTTTTGGAGCTGATGGAGCCAGGACCTCAGCTTTCCTCTGCCCTTCACCCTTCATCACCTCTAGAGCACTGGTTACCAAAGGATTTCACTGAGAGCTAATCCCTGTTCAATGTGTGATGAGCAGGCTGTGGTTTAATGACTGGTGGCTGGGGGGCTGTCCTGTCATTCCAAATCTAGGACTGAAATTACTTGAGACATTTGCCACTGCTGAACAATATGTGTAGGGCCTTTGGGGATCTGCAGTTCACAGGCTGTCTCCTAAACTTCTGCTGACCCGTTGGACCTGGAGCAGATGCCACTGGCACTTTCTCACCCTTAGGACTCAATGTTCCCAACAGGGAGGAGGCCTAATCCTGCTGCAGGTACACACTAAGGAGACTGCTGTAGAAGCTTGCAGCATTAAGGATAGATGGGAAGCTCTAAGAGGAGCAGCTGAGGTCACTTGGTCCAGCCTGGAGGAGGCTGAGGGGAGACCTCAGTGCAGTTACAGCTTCCTTGTGAGTGGAAGAAGAGGATCAGGCACAGATCTCTTCTGTCTGGTGACCAGGGACAGGACATGAGAGGATGGCCTGAACTTGTCATGAAGTGTCATGGGAGGTTTAGGTTGGATATTAGAAAAGGGTTCTTCACCCAGAGGGTAGTAGGGCACTGGAACAGGCTCCCCAGAGAAGTGGTCACAGCCTGAGAGTTCAATAATTGTTTGGACAATGCTCCCAGGCACGTGGTGTGACTCGTGGGGATGTCTTGTGCAGGGCTGGGAGATGGATTCAACGATTCTTGAGGGTCCCTTCCAGCTCAGGACATCCTGTGGTTCTATTCTGTAGTTCTGGGATTATGAAAAGCCCCTTTGCTTCCTCAAACAGGATGGCAGGCTTCAGCCCTGCTTCCAGATCTTCCCATGGCACTTCAGGGAAACACTTTTGGCCCAATGAGTAAGGCAGTGGTTTGGATGGGAATATTCACTCTGCCTGGCTGCAGGCAGTGCTGCTTGCTCAGACCCCTCTGCACAGGTTTGATGGGGGAACTCACCCCTGTGCCAGGGTTCCAAGCAAAGGCAGCAGCACTTCCAGAGGTTTTCTGTCTGCAGCCCATACAGCAAGGTGATTTACCATCCCATTTTTAGGCTGTCCTGAACAGGTACCTAGATCAAAGCAGGACACCACCCGTTTTCATTGTCTTCCTGCAAATCTGATTTCAGTGGCAAACTACCACTGGCTTCAACATAAATATCATAGGGTCCACTATAAATAGAAGTGATGCCTGTTTTAGAAACAGTCAGAAATGCTTCCTTCCATCTTCTGCCAACCTTTGTCTTCTATTTTTAAGCTCTTTTTCCATTTCAGTCACTGTTTTATCTTCCCTTTAATGTCTTTGTACAAAAGCCATTAATCTACTGTATGGAAAACTGTCAAATGCTTCTGGAAAATCAAAATATTCTGCTACCCACTAAATTGCTCTTATCTGTCGTGGCAGTGGTATCTTCAAAGGATTCCTGAAGAGTAGTTAAGCATGACATGATCCTCCTGTGCCTCAGCCTGTGCTGGCTTCCTCTAATCTAGCTGGGGTTTGGTCACCCTGCTCTTACTACATACCCTGAAATGGCTCCCAAGCATTTTCCCCAGAACAAACGTCCAACTCACCGGCCATATTGTTTCCTGGCTTGTCTTATTAGTCTATTTCATTTTATTTTCTTAAACAAGAGTCATGTTTGCCAATTCCCAGCTCTCACGTAGCATTTCCCCTCCTTGGACCTTTTACAAATGTGGCTGCTTGTTTCCCTGATTCCTGTGCACACTCCCTCAGACACCAAGGGGTCTGCGATGTGGGATCAACAGTGGATTTCTGCCACTTGGTAAATCCTGCGTCCACTTCTGGACAGAGCTTTCTCTTTTACAGCTGGAAATCTAATCTCAGACCAGAGCAGGCTCTTTTCTCCAACAGAGTTTAAAGCTCGCATTTTCCCGAATAGGAACATCCGTTACCTATTCTGTTAATAATTTGGTGCAACAGCTAATGATTAAGAGATGTTTTAAAAAGAGAATATGTCTTTGGAAACTAAAGCCAGCTTAAAACAGCTGCCTTGAGTACAGTTTCAATACTTCTGCTTTCTGACCAGAGCATTGTCCCAGGGACAGGGAACAGGAATTGTTGTTGTATCCCCAGGCTGCAGCAGGGAGGTGGAGACAACAGGCAATTCTGCATCAGCCAGAGACATTTCTTTAGATGGCTTCATCTTGCTGCAAGAGTCCAGGTCAGACTTAACAGTCAGTGTTTAAATACTGTGTCAGAAAGTTCATTTGGGCATACTGAGAGAGGAAAAGCATCAGCAGAGAACACTAACTCTGTCTGTGCTCCTCAAAAGTGGGGTTTTCCATAGATTATTAGCTCCAGGCTCCAAATACTGTTCAGTGCTGACGAGACTCAGGTGTGATCTTCTCCTCCCACACACACATATTGCTAACATCTGTTAATATTCTTCTGGTTCAGTTTCTCAGCCCAGGAAGTGCTAACCTTGACACACATATTTAATTTCAAGTGCAGCAAGACTGTTGATGGTAAAGCACTTACTGAGCCTGCTTGGATGAGTACATAAGTTAATAGCTTTCTGTTGGACTCATGTATATGCATGATGCTAATTCAGCTTTTACACAAATTCCTGCAGGGAAACAGTGCACAATCTATATTAATATCCCATCTCCATTTGACTCTACAATTTCACATATTAATTGATTAACAGCAGCCAGAAGGAATGAACAAGAATGCTAGGCCAATTTTCTAAGGCCTGGCCAGCACATAAAGGGCTTAATGGATCTCTGTCTGCAATGAACCCAGCCTTGACCTTACTGAAAGTAATGGTAGTGTTGTGCTTATTTCAACTGCAATTAATAGAGATTCAATAGTTGTACTGTACCTCAGGAGAGGTGATCCAAAGAATGTGAATACCACAATGCCTGTGCTCCATAACTAAAAATACTGATTTCTACCCCTAGAATTGCTTGGCCAAAGCACATTCAGAAACTACCAAATGATAGCCATAAATGAAAAAAAAAGAAAGAAAGAGTTGAGCTAAAAGCATGATAGGAACTTCCTTCTTTTTAAGGCTAGTGTGTACTCTCCCCATCCTCTTAGCACACTGCTTTTGAACTCAAAAATCACTTCTTGGAACTCAGACAGATCTGTAAGCAGTTTAAATCCTTTTAGTTTATACACATCTACATGTATGCATTTCTGCAGAAGTTCCCATGAAGGGTCATTTTTACAGTAGTGAGAAATCTGTCCTCTTCAGTGGTCCTTTCTCTAAGAAGCTTTGAGCAGTGCAATTTAGCTGGTTCAAACGAGTCATCTGGACTCTGCAGGTATGTCCAGGGAGGCCCCAGGCTGGCCTGGACTAGACATCTCAGGGAGTAAGAAGACCACAAAGATCACTGGTGTCCTGACACTCCCTCATTGCCTGTTTTCCTAATGCTGCATCCTGCTGGAACTCCCAGGTCTCCTCAGTAGTCCCTGAGGGTTGTCTTACATAGGAGTCTCCTCCTGGCTTGTTAGGATAAATTATAAGCACTTTCTCCACTGAAGTGTAAGGACGAAGTCTTGCTTCTCAGTGAAGGAGGTGCAGAGCTTCCATGGGGCTGCAGGCCCCACCCTGGCACTAGGAGGGCACCTTCCTCCACTTGAGAAAGTCAGAGCATCTTTCCTCTCCACTAGCAACTCGAGGACCATCAACAGTAGAAAAAGAGTGTCTTCTGCCTTTGTTCAGTGTGTCTTTAGTGACCTTTTGCTAGGCAACTGCATAATTTAATGCAGTGCATAATTTAAATTATTTTTTATATATTTCATATTGTATTTATAAGTATTTAAATATTTTATCATTAGTTAATGCATTAATATATAGTATTATATATTATATAATAGATTACATTAAATATATATTTAATAATTTAATTAGTTTTAATAATTATTATTAATAATAATTTATTCTATTTTATGATAATTATTAATAATAATTCGACTGCATTTTGATTTTTATCAAAATAAAGATGTTGAAAGATTTTTAACTGAGTCAGCCTCTCACTTCCCTGCAGCTAAGACTCTTAACAACAGAGATGCTTCTACCAGCACTGCATAAACAACGATTGTTTTCTAGAAGAAAGGTTGTATATGCAAGGATTGTGTTATAAATCATTTTTTTCATTACATGTCTAAAAAGCATGAGCAAATATCAGGCAGAAAAGTTCTTAGAACTTTAAAGTGGTCTGTAGGCTATTACTGCACCATTCAGGGCTTGGGATTGCGGTTTTCAATGAGATGCACTCTTTGTTTCATGTCTTCATTCCCAGACAAAAGTCATATCAGAAGATTTAAAGTATTTGTTTCTGAGGTTGGTGTGTTGCTAATGAACACATAAGCCAACTCTTTCTTAAATACATAAACCGATCTAAGTGATCTAGACATTTCTCCAGCTTTTTCAGTTGTTTAATTTACTTCTTGTTCACAAAATTTGCATTTAGTGTTGGGTAGGTTTCATTTGGCATAGCTCTTTTCATACGAGGTTTTCAGTGAACTGCAAGCCGAGGTTAAACACTGGGCTATCAGTGGGCAGGGAGTTCAGGTTGTTCTGCTACACATTTCCTCTTTGGCCTGCTTAAATCAGGTGGAAACAGCCTGTCTATGCTTGTAATTTCATGTGTACTGAGACAGGATAAGGATTTAACATGCAGTTAAATGCAGCATTCCTGGAGAACCTCACAGTGACAGTCACTGGTGGCAGAGGAAGAGCCTGCTTCTGGCACAAGCTACAGATATGGCTGGAAGACCTCTGGTTGCTGAAAAACAAGGACACACATGAAGTAAATCCAGAACACATCTAAGTTCCTCTGCTTTTGCAGTCTCCTTGGCCAATAAATACAATAATAATGAGCCCTTAGCCCTTTTTACCCCATTCTTTTTTGTGTCTTATCCATATACTCTGTAAATTCTTCTGGGACAGAGATTGGCCTTGCAAAGCAGCTTAGAACTCTAGACACATGCTGGTCCTGAGGGCCAGAGGAACAGTGGGCAACTTTAAGCTACTGCTTTGTTTTGATTCTTCAATGCTTTTAAGGCAATGCTATATGTTCTGTATTGCTAGCTGCTCTATGATCTCAGTGACTGGGCAGAAGTACTCATCACATGTGCATGGGACTTCCAGACCTGCCTGTACCCAGCTCCAGTGCAGGTCACACTCTGATTTTACCAAACCAATCCATTCATGCACACCTCCAGATTCTGAAAGGCCCAGCTAAAAGATTTCTTCCATCAGTCAGTTTTCTGACACTGGTTCTCCTGATTCACCTCTGATGAGCTGACACAGCCGTGCTGAAAGCCTCTCTGATTTTGCAGCAGCTGAGAGCTAAGTAGTTGCAAGCCAGTCCACAAGCATGGGCTGAGTTACCACTTCAGTAGCTTCCCAGTGATCTTCAGGCTTTTTGGGTTGCACGTGGAGTATACGCGTGCAATTTCCCTGCACCAAGGCAGGGGATGTGAGCATTGCCTGCACTGGGGTTTTATAGGGACAGGAAAAGCTGTGCTTACATCCCTCCCATCAAGGCTGGCTCATTTCACACCATCTCTGAATCCTCCAGCTTGTTTAAGCAGAGCAAAGGAGGAAATGGAGGCTCTTTTTGCCAAAGTCACCAAAGACATAGGGAAACAAGGAAAGGAAACTCAAAATGCTGATTTAAAAGCCTGTTTCCAGGCTCTGGTGTAAGGCGATATCAAGTGACAGGGAACACACACACACACATCTCACCACTTCCGCTATCTTGGAAGATGACAGGAAGGATGAGGCCATTTTGCTTTGAGGATGAGCTAAGTTAAGCCCTTAAAATGAAACAAAGACAATTTGTAGACCCCTGATAAAAACCCTGCGTGTGGCATAGAAAGTTTCCACTGCTGTCCAATGGCTTTGTTATAATCTTATCGCCTGCTGCTGACTTATCCAAACAGCTGCCTCCTACCTACTTATCTCTGTAGAGGAGTGGGGAAAATCACAGTGTGTAACAAAGAGCTGTGGACCACACATCATGCACACATTCGGAAAGTCCCACTCATGCAGGATTCTGAATTTTGAGGAGCAGAAACTCTTCAATTACAAAATGCAGGATTTACCTTCATCTTACTCTTGTTCCTGCTGCTATCAGTTATAGCACAAATGGTTGTTTACTCACCACCAAGATTTTACCCAGACAAAAGAACAACTCTTACAGCTTCTCATGGCACAGTTCTCAGTCTCATAGCTCCCTGGGAGCAATTTTCTCCATATTAAACTTTTCCCAGTGGAAGCTCCTTTGAAATGGTGCTTTCTATCTTTCTGATGAAGTGGAGCACACCTGAATGTCAAAAACACAGCTCTGGGTCCTTCATGCACAGAAGGAAATTGAATAATTGTCTCCACCTGGAAAACTTCAAGTCTGGGAAATGGTGAATTAGGGTAGCAGCTCCTAGCCATGCTGCTGTGCTGAAACAGATGCTTTGGGATAGAAGTTGCATCCAATGAGTCATCTGCTTTGGTCTTGCTTGAAGTACATGCTGATCTCTTACATGTAGAACTTGTCCAAGAGTAAGGTGTGCACAGAATGCATGAAAGGCTGAAAGCCTATTTTATATCACTGCTGTACAGGTTGCCCAGGGAGATAGCAAAGTCTCCATACTTAGAAACATTCAAAAGCCTTTTGGGCACTGTCCTGGGCAACCTGTTGTAGAACAGAGTCCTGCTTGAACAGAGGTATTGGACAATATGACTTGCCAAGGTCTCTCTCTCAACCTTAACCCTTCTGTGATCGATTCTCTGACACCACTGGCATTGGGGCAGCCCTTGCAAAATTTCCTTGGTGTCAGAATGGCCTCATCTATACTCCAGCAAATCTCCAATGCTTCAATGGCTTGCAGATTTTTTGATACCATATACAGTCCCCTCAAGTTGGTATTGCAGCAGTAGGTCCCAGGGGAGTGCTGAATGCAGTTGTGATAAGCTGTGGCCCACAGTGAGCTGGGTCAGTGCCAACAGCAGTGATAATGTGCCAGCAGAGCTCTCTGTTAGCTGCCATCCTGAGCCTGCTCCAGCTCCACGGCACTCTTACCAAATTGAAATTTCTTGGCTTGATAAGAAAAGTTTTCCTTATATCTAACTGAAATATTGTCTGTCTGGTGATTTTTCTCCAGCTTTTCTTGGTCCCTCATCTCCTGACATTAAGAATTCATATTCCCTGTCCTCTTTGAGGAACTACACTGTCTTTCTGCATATATTATCTACCAAACCCATTCCCATTTCTCTGCCTTCTCTGACTTCTGTCCCATTCTTACTCCTGGGGTCCCTCTGGCATGGAAGGATTTGAATCCACTACTCTGACAAGCAGAGTAAAATAGCTCTCATATTTGAGACCTCATATTTTAAAACCACAAATCAGTTTCCAAACTCAGCTGTAAGTCTATAAGCCCAGTGTGACTTACCTTTGACCCTCAGGACTTACATGCACTAGGCAGAGGTCAGAGAGGGAGCCCATAGGACTCTCTCATGGAAAGAAAGATTTTCAAGAATGCAGATATGGTCCAGCAAGGTCCAGAGCACCCCATGCTGCTCTAGTTCCTGGGGGTCCAGTCCCCCAGCATCCTACACAAGGTGTATCCATCTCCGTGGAAGCGCAAGTTAGCCCAGAGCATTGGTTTTTCTGGGACAGCTATACAGAGCTCAAAGATTTTCAGTTCATTATTCCCTTTAACCTCCAAACTGAATTTTGTCCAGGCCAAATAAAAATCACTGCTCAGAATCTGAGAGTCACAATAATCCTTCCTGAGAGAGGCACTTCACTGTCCTCCCTTTTTTAGACGTTTCCTCTGAATCATCACAATCAAGTTGCCAATAAGGAGAACACTGGACCTTTTTGGTCCTTTTTCACATAGGCCAGTTGTTAGCACCAGCACAATTTGCTTCATGAGAGACACAGATCTCCACAAAGTGCTGGTTAAGCTTCAATATTTATTGTATATTCTCTGGTGTTTAAAGTGACTGAAATCCCATGCTTTTATTTTGTTTTTGTTAATTTGGGATCTGCTCCAGGGTCAATTTAATCCAAAAGCAAGTCATCCTAAACAGTGAAAACACTGGACCAAATAGCCATAGCAGTTTCTTAGTATGCAATATGTTTATTTGAAATACAAATTGTAAAGTATAACAAGGCTTCTACTAATTTGTACTGTGAAGGAGTGAAAAACAAAGCTCAGTGGAGTCAGAGCTTCACTTGGTCATTTGGAGGCACAGATGCCAATTTTTCAGTTTTTTCCTAAAAGAGCCGTGTTTTTTCTACTGTTCTGAGAAATTGGCTGTACAGCTCCGTGAGTGCTTAAGGATCTCAACTTTCTCCCTTCTGCTCATTGGGAAGGAAAAGTTTGCAAATATGAAACCTGAAGGTTCAGCTAGAAGACGGCAAATAAACTGGACCTGAAATCTTTTTATCTTAAAATCTCCTGATTATTGGCCCTGGACCGCTTGCAATAAGCAACACTGAAAAGGCTTATTCAAAATCTGAACTCAGACTAATCCACTGAAAATATCTGCCATCTTGGGAGATGCAGCAGGAGAACTTGACCCCCCTCAGCCAGAAAAGCAACAGTGAACCTGACAAGGAAGCCCTTTCTGGCTTAATTTCTGCATTCAGATTTAAGGGAAGAATACAGATGATTTTTGAGCTGTCTGAAAATGATGATACTCTTTTAAACCCTTTGCATTAAGATGTTTTTGAGAAGCTTCCATGTCTATAAAATGAGATTTTTTTTGTGGTTTTTAAAGCAGGAGTTTTCAAACAGATCACCACAATTTAATAGGTTTAAGAGTAAGAGATTTGAAACCTCTCTGAAAATCTGCAAAATATGCTGAAATGGATCTTCCCAGCAGGTGTTTTAGCCATGCTGCACAATTCCATGAAATGAAGTTAAGTCCTGGCTGTACAAGAGGCAGCTCTCAAAAATAATCATTTTTCACTAACTGTTAGAAGGACTATTTCATGAAGTCAGCCTTGCTCTATTTAAATGCTAACACCCTTTCTCTTAACCAAACCCAGCATTTTCCTCACCACCACCTTTCTAGTGAAGCTCTACAAAAGGGTTGCAATGAAACGCAAATCCTTCTGAAGCCCGCCTGGTTTCGGATTTCATTATGAGCCTGAAACTTGACCCACGTTCGTCCAAAAGTTCAGTAAGGGTTCGTGAACTTTTCTAGCCCAACTGGATTGATTTATGATTTTGTGTCACAGCTACACAAATCACATGGCTGCAGCATAAGGCACTGTTCGCTGAGCCTGAGCGCCAAGCCAAGCACATCAGAACCATGGCCTCTCCCCTTCCACCCTCTCCTTTTCCCAAAAAGGGTGGATGCTGACTGTACATCCCCAGCGGCTTTCTGGGCCATCATCAAGTAAAAGAACCAATCTCTAGAAAGCTTTAAGGCATCTCGTTGTGCTGACCTGTCAGGAAAATGGTCCAATCTCACAGGGACTCGGCCAAAATAAAAAAAAAATAAAAAAAGAACAAAGCAAGAAAACAGATGCTCAGAGTTAAGTATCTTAATTTTTATTTTGTTGACCAAATAGCTGGGCTGATGTCCACACACGGCTGAGTGTACAACAGCTCCTGGTTTTAATTAGAGCCATTGTTCAGATGACCAAGTACAAAGAGGAAGAAACCTCATAGTGGTGCTCCTTGGAAAAGTCTGTCCTTCCGCTGCAGGCAGTGCTGCTGGCTGCCTTCCCGTGGAGGAGACTGCCTCAGGCTGTAGGCAGCCAGCAACCCTTGGTGACACATGACAGTGACAGATGAGGAACGTAGGAAGTTATAAAGCTGCAAGGGTGGTACCTTCCCCACCTGCCACCTTCCTGCCTCTGAGCCCTGGTACCAAAGAATCTGTTCCAGCCAAGACATGCTGTGTCTGCATTTTCCCAGCCGTAGTGGAGTGGCTCTCCAGCCCTTTTGACACTCTGCAAATTGCTCAGTGTCTCAAGAGTACCTCCTCTGTGTCTGATGGCGCTGGGGTGACTGAATGACATCACTCCCATGCTCTGTCCTTTTGCACATGGATTTGGATTTTCTGATCTGGAAGTCAGGCGTGGAAACTTTTTTCCACTCCAGCTGCTTGGGATTGGGTAAGCACACCTGCTGTCAGGACGTGGTGACAGTCCATTGTCCTGTCAGGGAGCACAGAGCTTCAGGAGGCAGTGGCAGAAGGCCACAAAGCCCAGCTGTGCCCATCCTCAGCCGCTCTGCTGCTGATTGCACAGCTTTGACTCTAGAAGCAGCACCAGGTGATCCCTGCAGTAATGTAAGCTCAAACAGGCCTGGCTTTCTCTTAGTGGGTGGCCTGTGCCTCTCTCCCAGAGCATCTACCGCTGTCCTTGTAGTGGTGGGTCCAGGCCAGATGCAGTTGCAAGTGCCTGTTGGGTACAAGGTGCCCTCCTGAGTCTCTGCTTTGCCCTTGTCAGGAGCCTGCCACCCTCACCCACTGGAGGAGGGACAGGTGCTGGCCAAGGGCTGGTGGGGAGGCTGGACCAAGGTGCTGAGCTTGAGGAGTTGCCAGTTTCCCATGTTTGGGTCAAGAGCAGAAAGCTCAGTGAAGGCTGGTGCTGCAACAACAGGTGTTTCAAGGACAATGAAGGTCACAGCATCCAGTGAAAACCAGCAGTAAAAATGTTATCAGCTTCAGGGTATCTCAGATTCAGCCTGGGCATAAACAAATGAGAAGGAGCAGAACTTTCATGCTCCTCCAGAAATGCACAAACTTGCATGTAAAGTCTGGTCTCTCTGAAGCACCTTGGCACTCCCAAAAGGACCACAGTGGACTTCTGTGGCATCTGCCAAGACACTGCTGCCTGGTCACACATAAGGACAGAGCAGCTCCTTCTTGCTCACTGGTGCCTCTGAGCAGGAGAGGAGCTCTCTGTATCAGGTCAGTAAGTGAGCAGAGGGCTTCAGCCCCCTAGCTCCCGGGCCAGGACTTTCCCTTCCACTGAGAGCTTTGAATCCTCTCTCCCCAATCAGATTAATGAGTAGAAAGGAATTTTTAAAGTATGTTCCTAGGTCGCTTCTGGTTTATCCTCTGGGTTTCCTCTCCTCTGATGGTACCACAATGCGGTATCTGCCATGTTGCCAAATGTGGAGGAGAGTAGGCTCCAGCGTGCACAAACAGAGCGTGGTGTCTTTGGCAGCTGGTGGAGCAACTGTCTCAGGTTTCCTTTCATTTTAATGGTTCACATACCTCTCTCCACGTCTGTGTCTGATTTTCAGGGCATGACCTTGATTTTACATCAAACACTCCCTATGTCTCTCCTCAACCCACTGCTGTCTGTATAGATTACCAACGTTAGAGCTGATCTTTCTATTAAAATGCTTGGATTTTATTATATTTCTAACCTAAAGCCCATTTAAAATGCAAAGTCTTGTTCATTCTTTCCTCAAGGGCTCCTGCACTTTGATTCTCCGCTTCTGTCCTCTGCTGACAGAAAGCTATGAAGTGAGGTGCATCTGCAGGGGCCAAAGCTGGAGGCAGCCATCATCCTCTGTATCCTTACCCATAGCATAAGATAGCTGCTGGGATCCTGCTCTAGTCCATAAATCAGCTCTTAAACACTCCACATCTGGAGTAGTTCCTATGTCACTGGCAGCAGTTGCAAAATGAATACTGCTGTTAGAGTAGTCCTACTGGCAGCTCAGGTACATCCGTGTTCCTCAGCACCTGGATGCTGCTTATGAGCAGGACTGAGGAATTGCCTAGCCAGTGTTTTTGCAATTGAACATTTGGTGCTTGGTAAAGATGAGGTTCAGTTAATTAAACATAGAAAATAAATGTTTCTGGTAATTTTGTTTCTGATGCAGTTTTCAACCTGATCCCCACTTTAGAGAGCAAGGTCTTTTCATACTATGCCTAGGAGTCAGTAGTGCTACTGACTCCTACATCCTTCACGAGTCAGTAGGGATGTGTTATTTTTTTCCCCTTTCAGCTTGGAAAACAACTGGGGATTGCCCAGAGTAATACTGGAAAGAAGCACTGCTTAAGAGCTCTGTCTGACCCCCTAAACCAAGGTCACCTTCCCTCACATTAGTTCTCATTTGGGGCATTACCAGCTAAGCCTATCTCTGCTTCTGTGTGGCTGTTACCAAGCTGTGTAGCAGCAGGAGGAGTTGTGCCCAGCTGCCCACCACAACCACACTCCCTTCTCCTGTGCAGTGCCCTGGGCTCCCCTTTGCCTCTCCACAGCAGAGGTGTACGTGTGAGCTGTGAAATGCCCCAAGACCCTCCCAGGTAAAAGGCCCTGGGTGCTGTCTGTGGGAAACCTTCCCCTAGTTAGTTTACTCAGTGAGTAACCCAGCAAGGAGGCTGTAAGTAATGAATAAAGTCACATTTCAAGCCTGTGCACGTGAGTAACACTCAGAGTAAGCTTGGACTGTCCTTGCATTGTAATGACAGCTGATCCAAAGATCTGAGATTTAGCGAAAAACTGTACTTATATTCAAGTATCGGTGCTATTCCCTCGATAGTACTGGTCTCCAAGACAGGGTCCTGAACTCATAGCCTGCAGGGGCTCTAAGTCTGTTTTTGAGCTTTCCTGAAAGAGGTGAGATATACTGCAAGAGATAAAACCTTTCCAGGTGACAGAGAGCATGGCTAAAGAGAAGTCAAGCTGAAAAACCTTGTGAGAGGACAAGTTTACAAAACAGCAGCCAGCAAAGACAGAAACATCAAAATGTTACGAGTAGAAATGCCCCTCCATTCCCATTTCCTATCTGTACACGAAGGTGTGCAGGTAGACGCAGAAGTGGGGGTAACAGCCTATGACATGACTGCCTATGTGAGCGCTGCTCAAAGAGGGCTCTGTCACCAAAACCCCGCCATGAACTCCCTGTGCTCTAACCCACAGGGTGACCTCAGTGAAGTTCATCCTGGTGCAGGCAAAATGTTCTGGGAAGATTCCCCACCCTGCCCCTCAGGGCTCTTGCCTGCTGTCACAGGCCCTTACTAATTGGATACATCTGACCTACCGGTGTCTTTGAAAGTCCTCCAAGGATCTGTTTCAAGAAACACATTTGGTTTCACACTGAATTTACGGAGTGAAAGTTTTACCAGCTGGAGCAGTCTGAACCAAAGCTGGTCTTTCCACAAAGAACAAATCACATACTGGATACAGATCCCTCCTGGTTTCAGCTTTCCTCTCCGCCTACTCCGCTCACTCTCAGGGAGAAGAGACTAGAAATTGTGAAGGCCTAAACCCCACTCTCTGGGGGCAGACTTTATTAAAAGATCAACAAGTATTGATTCTGATTTCTCGCCCTGAATTCCTAGCTTTGCATTGGACAGCTTTTCCAGAAATTTCAAGCCAAAAGTAAATCACTATTAAATTAAATGTTCCAAATGTGAATGGCCAGGAAAATGGCAACCAAAGAAGAACAAAATAAGCACTAATCCTGTCCATTCAATACTTTTCTAAAGCCCCCTGATGGCAGAAGGCTTCTTTCAGGGAAGATATGCTTCTCCACAGACTCTGAGAATTTCCTAGAAGAGGTGAAGCAGAGCTGAGTCCCAGTTACTGTGCAGGAGAGCTGGGGCATGGGCTGGTGAACAACTTGCATGAGGAGACTTAGTACACAGAGACAGCAACAAAATCTGTGTCTCCTGAATGTGAGGATAATCCCTTATCTCTCCAATCAGGCTGGATCTGTATGCAGCATTGCTGTGTGGGGATGGATATTTTATATTTCAATTAACTTGGACTTAGTAAAAGTGAAAAGAGCAGCATCTCTTGTGCCTTAGCCCTCATCTAGGTGAGATGAATGACCCAGACAAGAAAACTCTTTCATTTGTGTGGCTGAGCAACATCCTGAATAATTGATGCTTTGCAAATTATATATCTGAATGATGTATCTAAATGACAATGTTGATTACACATATTCAAAAGTCAGGAAGTGTTCAGTCAATTGTCATGCAGATACATAAATTCAACAATTCCCATAAAGATATCCATTAAGAAATGAAAAATGAGTTGTTACAACAATATTAGCTCATTTCTAGATGGAACTGGTGAAACAGCTAATGACAATGCAGAATAGTTTGATTAATATTTTTGTTCTGCACTTGAGAAGAAATAGATGATATGTTGAGATGACATAAGGATGATAAAGTGCTCTCCAGTGCATCACTGAGAAGAATGACAGACAACAGCTGTTCGGGATAAACAATTTTTAATTGCAAAGTGCAGAAAACTTATACCCTGAAGTCCTTAAAGAACTGTCTGGGAGATGTTTAGCTTGTTGGCATTCATTTTCAGCAACTCCAGGGGTGCCAGAAAATTTCCAGTGTACCAGAAAAGGTCTAAATATATGCCAAGGTTTTGAAAAAGACAAGGTGGAAATATCTGACATGAACCTCAGACCAAACAAGAGAGAAGATGACATGGGATTCAAGTGCAACAAAAATAAAAGAGAAAGAGCATCAGTGCCAGTTAACAGTGTTCCATGGAAAACAGGTCTAATTTAATTTTCTGTTGGTTTTATAAAAAATAACTGATACTTGTACCTGCCTGGAGGCAATCCCTGGGTGAGGCACCACTAGGCCTCACACAACACTTTTGGGGGAGAATGAACATCTTGCAACCGCTCCAGACAAGGTATAAAACAGCTGAGGGCCTGGATGGCTGATGGGCACTGATGGAGGTGACACACACAGGAGCACTTCTGGTGGGGCTCCCTGGGGACCTCTTCTAGACCTGACACTTTGCAGCATCTTCCTCCAGTAATCTGGAAAGAGCAGCTATTGCTGACTCAAACCTCCCGAGAGTGACCTGGC
The DNA here is from genome assembly GCF_049639895.1 of Pseudopodoces humilis. Lineage (NCBI taxonomy): Eukaryota > Metazoa > Chordata > Aves > Passeriformes > Paridae > Pseudopodoces > Pseudopodoces humilis. Next base: position 42,946,665 of record NC_142202.1, on the reverse strand, counting down.
TAGCTCAGTGATGAGGTTTCTCTTCGGTCTGGTTTCAAGCCAGAATATGTTTGTGAGGGTCACTGATTTTCTTCAGGAATTCAAGTCTATCAAGTGAGCAATGAAATCAGGGGTGGACTCTCTCCCTGGTTTGCATTCCACAGTTTATTTCTGTGAAGGGGAATCCAAAGAGCGAAAGACAAAGGATTTTGGGGTTGGGGGTCTCCTTTGAACAGGGTTTCTCGGAGGGAGGGAACATCAGAGAGAGAACCAATTATTTTTCTCAGCTAGTACATTTTACAAACTTTCTACAAATCAAGGTTACACACGCTAAGATAAGAAATAACAGACACCAACTTCTTCAAATGCCCACAAAGGTGTGGGAGTATTCTCCACAGAGGGGCAGAGGAGGAGAGAGGGGGGGCCTGGTTTTCTGGCAACGCAGCAGGGTAAAGAAAGGGAAGGCAAGGTAAGCATGTCCTCTCAGCTTCCATAGCTCAGAGGCATTCTGGGACAGGAAAAACAAAGTTACAAACTTCCATGTTGGAAAGAAGGGTTCTCTTCTCCCAACCCCGTGCTTTCCTGGGCTAAAGAAATTTCAAGCAGCTGGAAATTCCGGCAGGGTCTCCCCTCCACTCCATCCGGCTTCTCGCAGTGGAGCTGAGGAGAAAAAACTTTGTTAACCATGATAACTTGACTTCAGGTAAACAATAGGAGAAAAAGAAGCAGGGGGGGAAAAATCACAACTAAAAGAGGGGGAAAGATACATTCCAAGCTATCAACTACAACATATTGCTACTGACAGAATTTTCAGGTGACTGTGGGACAGGCAGGGAACTGAGAAAGGTTTGATGATCCCAGACAATGAAGACATTTAGGAAGTTAAAGTCATTCAGACAGAATTCTCTTCAATAAAACTAAAAAAAAAAAAACATGTTTTGGAAGAATCAAGGAAGACAGCTGTGCCTACTGTGTATGGACCTGTAGCCTGAATTCTCATAGCCTGAATTTTGCCTTCCTCATGGAAAAGCAGGACAGTGTGAACCTGTGAGGTGATGATACCAGAAAAGGGCTAATGGGCCCATGGTGAGAGTGCTGAAGGGGCAGATGTGGTTGTGTCAGGGCAACCAAAAAGCCGACAAATCCCTGCAGCAAACTGCTGGAGGAAAATGGCACTCTCCATGCTGGAAAGTGACTCCCTGAAGTCTTCATCAGTGTTAAGGTGAAAAGGAAGGAGCCTTTCTTCTTCTGGTATTATTTTTCAAGGAGGAGTTGCAAGCAGTAAAATCACTCAATGCCACTGCAGCCTGCAAGGTGTGTACCACAGCCCCAGCCCCTGGCACTGCCTTGCTTCAATGTGATCCCTCCAAAAACCCACGTGTGAGCTTTGCCTGGATTCTCTACCCTCAGCTGCAAAAGCAGCTGCTGTGTTCTGTCTTCATTTTTAACATCCAGGATTGTTCTTATGTCTTGAAGGGAAACGAACAAGGGGAGCCAGAAGGGGCAGTTGCTCTTCTTACCAGAAAATTTGGTTCAGGCTCAGATATCCTTATTTTCTGCTGTAACCATCCTATGACACAGCTGGAGGCTGATCCTGGGCACAACTTGTAATACAAGGGATGGAGAAGGAGCATATTAGGACACACCACAGGCAATGGGGAAAATTGATCACTACAATTAAACAAACCTCATCCAAATTTTGTCCAGTTGTACCTAACTAGATTCTCCTTGTGTTTTTTTCCCCATTAAATCAGTCAAAACAAGAAATAGGTGCAACACATTGCTAGCACACGAAGGTCCTCAAGGTGCAAGTCTTGCAGGTGGGGAAGTAGAGAGCACAGCAGCTCCTTTCCTGCAAAATGCACCACGTGGCTCCTGGGATGCAGCAGACAGTGCCATAGAGACAAACTGTGCCTCACCTTGCAGCCACTGACATAGAGCACTCTGTAGTGAGCTTTGCACCACAAACTGCAGCCTGGTTGCCTGGCTGCTCCCTGAGGTGGGATCACTTTCTTCCTCGCATTCCCTTGCGAACACCACATTGTTGACCCACTGGGGCTATTTTTGGGTACTGTGTGGTGTGCAGTAAAAGTCCTTCATCCCAGTATCCCCTGTACAAAGAGATGTTGCTGGTAGCCATAGGCTGCATCATGCACAGGCTGAAGTTAACATTTGTTTTCATTTAAAAGAAAACAAAAAAGCTGCTGGCTTGGGAAGCTGGAGTGGTGAGGACACCAGGTCTAACCTGCCAGATGGCAGCTCTGCACAGCAGTAAGGATGCTCATGAGCCAGGTTTCACCAGGGTTTGCACTCCATGTGCTCACAGCCAAGCTGTTCATCATCCCAGTCTAATGGCACGCACAGAAATCATGCAGTTCTGGCAAAGCTCAGAGCACCGGCATCTGGAGGAGCTTGGATGGAGGCATCACTGCCTGGTCCAAGTCCTGCTTGCAGATGATGAAGTATCCTGGAGGAAACCAGACAGAATTCACAGCATCAGGCAGTAGGTGATTAATAGGCTATTACCAAAAAGTTGTGATGTCACAGACTCAAGCTGGAAGGGCAAGAGGGAGCTTGCCTGGTGCAGGTCAAATAGACTGATTTTGGGAAATAAACATTCACGCGTGGTTACTTTTGAATACCCCCCTCTGCAGTGTTGGCAACACAGGTGTACCACTACAGAGGGGGCCTAGAGGAATAAAAGAGCCACAGCCAGAAGGCTCCTGGTCCAGAAGGGAGAAAAGGCTGAGATAAAATGAACTGCTCAGTTTCGCCTGAGCTAAATGCCCTGTAAATCACTAGCCCATTCCTTCTCTCAGACAAGCAGTCCTTTCAGTGACAGCACAGGCTAATGTCAGCTTCCTTGTCCCTTACACTGATCTAATTTTGCTACATCAGAGAGAAGCTAATGAACCCACCTGCAGCTAGAGTGTGCCAGTGTGAATAACCTAGTGAACTGTTTTAAGCTATTTAGCCTAGATAATAGAAAGCCCTTTTTTTAATTTCAGAAGAGAACTGCCTTTCATTCCATCTGTGAACATATCGTCTTAGTGTTCCTAGGAGCAAAGGGAGGCTTCTGTCTGGTGCATTACTGAAATGCTGTCATGTTTATTAATATTTTCAAATTGGCCCAAATCCCATGCACATCATTACACAGACAAACAATAAACAATCATGCATTTAGTAAATTTGACATCCACCAGGAAAGACTGGTTATTGTATTGTAGGATTAGCTACACATGCTGCCTCTCACTGCATTCACAGCTCAGCAATACCAAACCTCTACAAAAGCCTTGGAGACTCCCTGTGTGCTGCTCTATTACCCTGCCTGGTAGATAAATGTGTGCAGGGGAGATCCGTGTAAAGCATTGTGTGAACGTGAAAGGAAAGTGGGGAAATGAACTGCTTGTCATGTCCCAAAATAGGAAGGATCCAAGTAATCAGTGCATCCCATCTGCCCCTGACATCCCAAGGTGCTCATTGAGATTCAGTGGGAAGCACAGCAGGGTGATGCTGGCCAAGGGCACCCTGGCTCCAAGATGGGCAGCTCTGAGCCAGCACCTGCTTCCCTTGGAGTCAGATCCAGCCAGCACCCGTCACTGCCACCACAGAGACAGAAATGCCCCTTCATGACACCAGAGGATGAGATCTGCGGGAGAAGAAGGGAACATTCAAGCACAGGGCTCTACATCAGGAACAGGCCTATGAAAAAGTCTGGCCAAAGCAAAGTCTGGGATTTTAGCGTGCCACTCCCACTTCTTTTTGCCCCTGAGCTGCAGACAGGGATGAAGAGAAGGGGAGGAATTGCTGCTGGCACTTTTCAGAATGAGGTCCTTGAGAGCAGAACAAGCAAAGGCCAAAAACAAATGCCTCTTCTGCTAAGGGGCCTTGCCTTTGCTTGCATATTGCAATGTAACGGGGTATTCCTAATCCCTGGTTGCACAAGCTGAAACCCAGGATGAGTGGATCAGTGCCACTGCCACATTTTCCCATGCCACATCCCTAACACTGATCCTCAGGAGAGAAGCCATCATGGTACCCCATGAATGACCTCTTCATGCTGTCCCCTCACTGCCCAGTGAGCCCACAGTGTGATGAGCCATTTCCGGGAGAAGTTTGTTCCTTACCACTCTGCTGGCACAAGGCCTGGAGAGGCTGTTAGGTCCAGGACTGGTGTAATTCATCACCACTAGTGTTTCTGTTCCTGTGACTGTTAAGTCACACCTCTATCATGCACATCATGAAAATTCTGCCAGTGGGAAAATACATATTTGGAATCAAACAATTCTTGGGATTCTTGGGATTGGATTCTTGGGAACACCTCTTTGGAGTGGCTTTCTGCTTATTATCATTTAGCACCTTTGGTAAATACCAGCAATTTAATTCAGCTTTTTGCTGTCTGCATCACCATTCACATTTCCCAGTGAGCTGTGCAAAAAAGCAGTTTGAGTTCTGGAAAGTAAAGTATTCCTCAAGCAACTAAAGCAGGGGAGATGGGTGGACTTGGCACAACTCAGACACCAATCCTGGCTTCCAAACGCTGAAGTTCTGGAGCCATGAAGTTGTACCACCCTGATATCTCAAACTAAGGAAATAATCCCAGCGAATTCTCCAGGAGACGCCCTTAGACCAGCTCTGAGAGACATTTGAGAGGGTGACACAACACTGGTTAACTATTTCAAACCTTTCTGCTGTTTCTGTGTATGATCTCTAGCAAGTTATTTGCTACTCTCCTTGCTCCTCTCCGGCACTGTGTGGCAGTGAGGGCATTTGGTGTTCCCCTCCAGAGACTGTGATTCTTCATTCAATAGAGGCTGTAAACTGCAGTTTCCTTTTCTGCAGGCAAATACTATTTACCTGTACAGGAAAGGGTGGAAAGGACCAGTCTTGATTAGCAAAATGCTTTGCACTAATGTTTCAGGATATCCTAGGGCATGCAAACGACCATTAGCTGGCAAAAATTTGCATGAGAATCAGATTGTTGTTCTTGCCTTGTTTGTTCATTTCATGGCTACTTTTTAAGCAAAGGGTGCTTAGCTGGTCCATCAATGGTCTTTGTTAAACAGGGCTTTTTGCAGTTTTTTCCTTCCCCACCTTTGTCTAAACAAAGGTATTGATTACAAACAGCACCAAAATACAAACAAAAATATCTGAGCATGAGTAGCATGGCTGGGTATGATTTAGATGCTCTTTTCCACTCCCTTCCCTAGCAAACCCTGGAGGCCAATTCCTGGAGACCAGGCAGTTGTTTAGGAAACCGAAGGTCAGGGGTGACAAAATCAGTCCTTAACTCTGTCCCTAGTGGTTGGTATTCACACCACTGGCTGGGGAGAGAGCCAAGCATGTAAGGTATTTCAAGGAACCTCAATATTAATATGTCTGGGCCTGACAATGCATTAATAGTGCATTAACTCACCTAAACTCATCTAAGTTGCCAATTTTACTTTGGTTACTCATCACTCAGCTCTTTCTCCACACCCATCACTGTTGTGCTTGAGGACAGCCACAGCTGTAAGCCAAAAGGTGTTGTTCTCATACAGAAACTTGATTTGCAGATATCCAGACTCTTGGAAGTTGTAAATGCTGGACAGCCAAGCATAAAGCCCTGCCATGTGATCAAGAGCCCACAAGAAAGCTGGAGAGGAACTTTTTTATAGAAATAATGTGGTGTCAATCTGTCACAGACACGTAGGTATAGGACAAGGGGAAATTATTTTAAGTTAAAAGAGGAAAGATTTAGATTAGATAGTAGGAAGAAATACTTTATTCAGAGGATGGTGAGGTACTGGAACAGGTTGCCCAGGGAAATGATGCTTGACCCACCCTTGGAAGCATTCAGGAACAGGTGGGATGGGGCCATGAGCAGCCTGGTCTCATGGAAAGTGTCCCTGCCCATGGGAGCAGGTTCTAGATGATCTGTGAGGTCCCTTCCAAACCAAACCATCCCATTCCATGGCTATGATTTCTTGACCAAGAGTTTTGAACAGCTTTCAATAAAGACCCAAGGTAATATTTTGGCCCCACTGCCTCTGCCCCAGAGTACAGAGACGTTTCACCCCCAAACTCTTTGCACAGCCTCCTGGAAATCACCTATCCCCGACGCAAACTCTTGAACCCTTTGCTGAATGTATGCTTTGACAAATCCACCAGTGCGGCTGAGAATGTGCTATCACCTGATGCATTATCCAGAAGCTCAGCTCTTAGCTAAAGGGAAGGCTAGACACTTCCTCAGTTTATCCAGTTTTAACACAGAGAATGAGCAGCACAGCCCCTGAGCTTAAACAGGATGGGGTTTGCTCAAAGTAGCCATTGTGTGTAAGAAAATAAATGAGCAGTGTGACAACTTAATCCATTTGTGGTATTTTGTCTTGCCAGTGCTGGACACAAAATTTCCGCTGAGGATCCACAGACACCTTGCTGCAGCAGAGATACTTTCATGCAGTGAGAAAGCCTGGACTCCAGTGCTGCTGTATGCTCACACCCCAGCTACCAGGCAAGACTGGGTTTCAGGGCTTTGTTAACATCATCATGTTATAATGTTATAAATGCCTTTGTATTCATAGTTGTTCATTCCTTGTCCCTTTGTGCTTCAAGCTCCTCTTCCTTCCCACTTCTACTGCATTAAACCCAAATCCTGGGTTCTTGTGGCGATTAAAATCCAGTCCCACACATGAATGACCCTTGCACTTCATTTTTGGAGGGAGAAAGGCAAAACTGCACCCATATTTTTAGACATGTGCCAAGCAAAGCCTTTGTCAATGTGCTTTGGAGAACATGAGTGGCTTTCTGCTGATTACAGTGTCACACCATAAGCCCTGTGCACCCACCCTCAACCACAGTAGCTTTCTGCAGGGCCAGGTTTCCCCCATGCCAATGCACATAGGACTGTTGCTGATGTCAGACCCTAAAGAATTCTAAAATTTGTTTCACCTTTACAGATGAGGGCCACATACAAAATCCCATACAAAATCAGCAGCTATGCCAAGAACCAGTCTGACATCTTCAAAAGCTTTAGCCTGGTCATGCTATTCCTCTACAGTTGCCTTCTTGCTTCCCACCCACCCTTGGCTCTGCCTTTGAACTTTGACGAGCAACAATCTCATCCAGATTTTGTTAAGGAGCTGTTGTCACTAAATACCAGAGGACTTCGTTTCCTTTGTTTTACTAGGTTCTGTTGTTACTACAACAGAAAACAAGACCAGATTCTTTATTTTTCTTTTTTCTTTTTTTAAATTTTGTTTACTTTTTAAAAAAGCATGCCAGATTTTGTATACCAAATTCCAGTGATGAGCAAACACCTACAGGAGTTGTAAAGACATCTTGTTTCCAAAACAGCTTTTGCCATGGGTACAGTTCTACAGCTGCGCTGAAAACAGTCTGAATGCCACTGCCTTCTATGCTTGTCCAGCAATGTGCCAATTCTCTTCTTGGCTGAGCAGCCCATTTCATCTCACTTCTGGGTTTTACACCAGCTTAAAATCACTGTAACAGAATCAGTCTTGACTCGCCACCTATTTTTTTTTCTTCTTAAGAAAGTAAACTGAACTGAAAACTGCCCATGAGAAGTTCAGTTCCAAGGGTAAGGAAGGCGAGGCAATAAAGATTTCTGCAAAAGCTCAAATCCATCACACTCTGAAAGTTGTGGCGTGTATGGTAGCTGTGCCCTTTGCTCTGGCAGAGTTAAGGCAGAGCACTCATTCATCACTCACTGAGAGCAATTTCATTCTGGGAAACAGCCAGGGGAGTGGTGAATCAGCCAGAACACAAGAGTGTCACTCAGGCAACAAAGAGATGGAAAAAACAGGGCAGGTTTGAAAAATGAGGGAGGTTTTGCACATCACAAGTTTATGGTCATCAAAGTCTTCCAGGAAAGACCAGGAATAAAATTGCTTCATGCACACTTTCAAATTGGCAGTGTTATGTCTGAACTTGAGCTCAGGACCCCCTTCAGAGTCAAGAGATAGAAGAGAATACCAGTAAAGTGCAATTCACTTGCCTAATGTTAGAGGTGTGTTCCAGTTTGGGGTAACCCATACACAGAAATGCCTGTTGCTCTCCCTTGACTCTAGCTCATCTGCTGAATACCTACATCACATGTGTCTAAAGGCCAATTAATAAATTGCACCAGGTATTTCTAAAGAAGAACACCAGCTACCAAGTCACGTAAGCTCTGTGCAGGCGTTACTCGGTGGCATCCTGTTGCCCTTCATAAAAGCAGTGGTATCATCCCCCTCTTTTGACACATGAGATAAAAATGTGCATTTATTTGACTGTGTAACAACTACATTTTTTTAAAATTCATTTTGGTAATTGTACCACATGTCTCTCATGTGCCAATAAGCCATTACTTTCTATTGAGTCAAGCCTGCACACAAGAAGAGGTGCTGGTGTGTTTGTCTCAACCTTATGCAAACATTCACTGGTTTAAGCTTCTTCTGTAATGAGGAGGCAGAAGTGCATCTCCCTGGCTTGTGCCAGCAGTCATGAGCAAATAACCCAACTCACCACTTCATAAAGAGACAACAGACACCTTGCCTATATGTTTGCCCTTGTGTCCTTCCCAGCAGCATCCCTGCACCGTGGCCCCCACCATCCTCCCACCAAAGCCAGATTTTGCCCCTGTCCAGAGTGGGATCAAGCTCAGGCCCTGAGCAACCTGTGTTACTGCAAATGCTCAGTGGATTTATTTATGCCTGTGGCACAAATACTTCATTCTCTCTGCAGGACACGTAACGCCTCTGGAATTCAGGGAGAGGAGACACAGGCACAGGCAATCTCCAGCACAGCCAGGCACTCATGTGCAGGTACACACATTCATGGGCACCCCTGCACAGCTCTGCTGAGGTCAGAACCTCTCCACCAGTGGGCTCTCCCACTGCCCACACCTGTCAGCTGCCAGCCCTGCCCACTGAAAACCACCTGAAGGGCTGTGCTGCTACAGCATTGCTGCCAGCAAAAAAAAAAAAGGGGATTTTGTTAGGGAAAAAATCCCACATTGTAAAGGCTGCCAGTTTGGGAACCTGTATGCTGTCAACATTAGTAGGGAACAAGTTTGTCATTCCACGTGGGGAAAAGAGACTTCTGCAAGAAGGATGTGTCTTGGGTTGCAATACAAGATGTAACCAGAAGTATGTATTCTATTATCATCTGTTAAAACCAGGTGGGGCAGTGTTCTTTATCTCTTCCACAACCCATCCTCCCTCCAGGGTGATATCTTCTGTTAATGGGCCATTGAGTCTCACTGCATGACTGATAAATTCCATCATCCCATTGTCAGATGCTCCACCCAGGGGGAGGAGCCAAGCATTCCTACCTGGATATGATCTGAGACTCGGAACACCTTTCAGTCAGCCTTTCTCCACTGAATTTCCAGAGGAAGACTGGGCCCATGGATCCACCACCACTGGATCTTCAGAGGAAGATTCTACAGGATCACTGCTTCAACAGAACCACATCTGTCACTCCAGCAGCCACCATTTAATCGGACTGCTACTAACAGCCTGACCAACAGGGTGTCAGATTGTATTCTGACTCTGACAGTGGATTTTTTTGTACTGCTGCATTTTTATTTTAATTTTCCTATATAGACATATAGAACTGTTATTCCTATTCCCATATCTTTGCCTGAGAGCCCCTTGATGTCAAGATTATAATAATTTGGAGCAGGGAGGGTGGTTTACATTTTTCCATTTCAAAGGAAGTTCCTGCCTTCCTTAGCAGACACCTGTCTTTTCAAACCATGACATCAAGACAGATGTCATGGGGGAAGTGGGAAGTCACTTTGCCCAAATTGTGTTACACTTCATTTTTGTGTCTGTGCCTTCCCTGGTTTTTTTCATACACCTGGCCCCTATGGCCACAAAATCCATAGGAAAGAGAACATCCAAAAGAAAGCAGCAACAGGAAAAATAGATGCCAAAAGCATGAGTGGCCCCAGAGGAAAACTGAGGATAAGGATACATCATTGCCCTGAAAAGAAATAAATACCCTTTAAAGAGAGGAATGACATGAAGGCTGTGTTGTCTGAGTATAAACAAGGTGACTTAGAGGGTACCTGCCCTGGTGTGGAGAAAGTGTAAATCCTGCCCCTCAACTTCTGCGCAGCTGAGGGCTCTCAAAGCTCCTACACCAGGAACGTAACTGGACACAGAGATAAAAAGGTTCTATGAATTTCATGTAGGCAAAATAAACCTCCTTTTGGGAGCTGACATGCCAAGTGGTTTCCCTCAGAGTGGTCAGAACTGGAACAGGGTTTCCTTGTGCTCTCCCCACTCAGCATACCTGATCCTGCTAGGATTCTGCTCTGGATCAGTTCAGGAGGAGCAGCAAGGTGGTGCAGGTCCGGCCAGGAGTGCCAGTGCTGAGCTGTGCAGACCTGGCCCCTGGTCCTACTGCCCGGGCAGCCAGTGGGAGCCCTGCTTCCAACCCGCCTTGGGTCTGCTGGGAAAGCTGAGCCTCTTGGCAAGCCACCTTGCACGCCTAGCTGAAAATAGCGCTGTTTTTGCCAAAACATACACTCAGGGCTTGGATTCAACAATGCTGCATCAGCAGCTCGTAATCAAGTTGACACGGGCTGATTGTTTATTGAAAGAGAAGGGGGAAATTGTGATTTGACTGGATTCAGTAAAAACCAGATCAGCCAGAGGAGAGGAGCTGGGTTTATTTGCACATGACAGGAAATCTTTTTGGTGGACTTGTGACAACTCAGACCTTGACCTGCTGTCTCTTCTGCATGCAGCCTGGATGGTGGGGTGGTCTGTGAACTTGGGAAGGACTGGCGTGAAGTCTGAGCAGGATGCAAGGGAGGAGCAGAGCACTTACTTGTGCAGCGCAAGGCGTGTGTATGAGCTGTCAGCAGAGAAATGGGAAGAAAGAAAATACAGAGGGAGGAGAAGAAGAATGCCATAAAATGTAATATGTAAACTGCCAATCATGGCCGTGGCAGTTTGTGCTTGCGATATATGGCTTTCATCTTTGCTCTTTATTTTATATTCATTTCTTTCCTCTTTGGCGCAAGCAAAGTCGATTCCCCCAGGGTAGAATATATTGGCTTTCCAGCCTGTTCTGTTTACTGTCCTGGGTTCCTGGCTGAAGCCGAAACATGCTTGTTTTTCTTTTAGTTTGATTCTTGAGATCTGAACTTCTGCCTCCCAGACTGCCTGAGACATTGCTGCCCTTTCATTCTCTTGCCCATGGCAGGATCCTCTGCCCGGGTCCCTCCGCTCCTGAAGGGCAGATGTGATTGGTGATGTGGGGACTTGTTTTCCAGAGCAGCTGAGCTATCAACTCTTCTTAGTCCTCAGCTGCTCAGAACATGACTGGAAATCTCACGGTCATAAGGTGACGCAGGGGAAGGGCTGCTGCCCTCGAGCTTTGCATCTGCAAGAGTGCCTTGTAGTAGATGAGACCTCCTGGAGAAGAGCAGCACCTACTCTGATATGCAGTGGAAAGAGGCATCTGATAATCATTATGGAAGAAGTGTGGAAGAAGGGAATTACATGCAGACTATGGCCCAAACCAGGAACCAGGACAGGCAAGCTGGGATTCAGGGCAGGACTGGGATGCATTTGCTCCCTTCCCCAGAACAAGGGTGCCTCAGTCTGTGGCAATGGCTTCCTCAGCAGTCCCCAGCATGGTCATGGGTTTTTCTGTGCTTTCTACAGCTGTCTGCTTCTAACATAAATACCAGGTTGCTCCAGGGCAGGGAGACAGCAGAGGCCATACCCTGGAGGTGGCTGTACTTGATCTCATGGTTATGCCATTTCCAGCATGCACCTCTGTGACACCAAGCCTAAGGTGGCTCTGAGGGCTTTTTATTTACCACAGTGGAATGTGTTCTTCACCTTATCGACTCAGCCTCGGGTGCTCCTCCTCTACTCCTCTACCGTGATTAGCTTAGTAACACGTGCTGGCAGGCTGCATCTCAAAGTGCCTCCTGCATGATGTCACCCTTCACAGGTTTAGCTTTGAGCCAGGATGGACTCTGCCTGTTGCTAGCTTGACAGAATGACAGCATCATGTGCAAGTAATCTCCCAGCTCCCACTTGAAGATGGGGCACAGGGGCTGTCACTGCTTCTCACTCCACAAGTGCATTGAGGAGCGACTAGCGGTGATTCACAGACCAGAGCATTTCTGCAGTGGTGACTCTCAGCTCCTCTCGTCTCACAGCAAAGGGGATTTTTTGCACCTGGCTTCAGCCAGGAAAGCTTGGTCAGACCCCCAAGGAAGGAATGTTGCATGGGGAGCTCCTAAGCCATCTTTCAGCCTCTGGCTGTCCTCATGAGGGCAGAGGACGGAGCAGGAGCATGCTCAGGACTTGCCTTCAGCAGGCAAGGCTGTCTTGAAGGTCACCTCAAGCACCCCTGCAACCATATTGATATAAATCAAGCCAGTGGATATTTCTAGAGCCAAGATCAGTGTGAATCAAAGACTATTCCTCTCACTGCCATGGCAGTATAAATTAAGTCACGTAGCAAAGTGCTAAAACAACTTTAATCCTAAGCTAGTACCTACCTGACGGACATCACTGAGCTGCAGCAGCAGGGTCACAGTTAGCCATGCCACAAACTCTCAGTGGCAGTGGACTGACAATGGTCCACCCCAAGAGTTGTGGCTCAACACCTACAGCCTGAGGCACCAATGGATTTTGCTCAGATATGGATATCCAGGAGCCTGAGCAGTCACCTTATGGAGGTGATAATCTGTTCCCAAAATGGCAACATCCAATGGAAGTTTCAAATTTGTTACTCTAAGGTTCATCCTCACTTTTCTCGGCTTAAAAGATTGGAAAAGCTCAAAACAGTTTGCAAACTCTGGGAGTAGCATACTGTGGGTGCTGAGCTTCGGAAAGTGCTTTCTGGTTTGCTATTAATAGAACCTCTCCTCATTAAATTCATGAAAAGTATCACTGAAAATGAAATAGCTTCATTTTTATCACATAATCTTGAGAGGGAAAACAACTTCTTAGATGCTGATGACATTCAACACTACTTGCTCTATACAGCTACGAAAACACTGCAAAACAACCTTTCCCAAGGATATCACCTGACACAAGCCTTCAAGGCCTTGGCATCTGCATCTCAGTTCTGAAACCAGACTCCCCTCTGTGTTTTTTTGGTAAACTTTGTCACTGTCTTCTAGATGCCAGCTAAAGCCTGCATGCTGCAAAGAAGGAGACTTTTGTAACTTTTTGGACTTTCTGAACCTTTTTGGAATTTTTTTCCAAGTCTGTCAGCTTAGTCACTTCTGGATCTACCATTTTGTGCCAGTGAGAAACATGCCTGTCCCTGGTAGGACCAACCCAAACCCAATGATGCAGGCAGGCAGCACAAAGAAATCAAATAAAAGAGTACTTTGCACTTATAAAAGAGGATCAGATGTTTCAAGGTGTGATACCTAACCAAAAAGCCAGCTTTTGGAAGAGTTAGTCATCCGAGGGCCAAGTTAAACAGGACGCAATCAAAGCTGAGTGGCTGCCCGGGGACATGTTGGGTTTATGAATGACACTGGAGGTGGAGCCTCCCTGAGTCACCAGCTTGTCTTGTTTAACTTGGCCACATCTATGGATAACCCCTTGTATCTTGGCTCTCTTCTGCAGTTTCACACCTTTAAACAACTGCCTTTCTTTCATTAACTCGTTCTCTTAACTTTGCTCCAGATTAAATGGTTTTATTCTGCTACATTTTCTTTTCTTTCAATTTCAGGCAAACCCATAAAGTGACAATACTTTACTCACTGGCTTTCTACCTTGTGATGATTAAAGCCAGTAAAGCATCCTGGCACAATGCAAGTAGGAAAAATGTTTGCTCTGAGAGCAGACACCTCATCCACTATTGTACCTTTGGTTTACAGCTCACATACCAGAACTTGAAGACATCTGGAAACCTGCATTTTCCCAAATCGATTGCCAATAGGCCTCAACACACCACAGGCATGTCCATACCCTCCATTTTCATCTGCACCACTTGTGAGTAAGTGAAATCTCACACATCCCTTGCTGAGCACACCACTCATCTTCCCCTTCACAGCTCCCTTTCAACAGAGAGACAGCACGTGCAGCAGGGATCACCACCACAGCCCTGGATATGAACCCATATCCATATGAACCCATGTGAACTTCAGCAGTGAAGCCCAGGCTTTCAAGCAAGACTTAAGGGGCTTTCTTCTGATCTCAGGGCATATTTTTAAGCAGTTTCTCAAGGATGGCTTTCCCCTACATTGCTGTTACCTTACCACACTATATCTCCATGGGCTGTGACAACAGCCTGAGTGCATATTCTGGTTTCCCAGGTCCAGGACCAAGTGTAAAAGGAGCATGCAGATTTTTAACACATTGCTAGCTCCTGGATCCACTCCCTCACCACACCATTAAGGGCCTGCATGTCTTCAGTGTGACTCCCAGTTCCTGCTTGTCCATGGTCCTTTTCCAGTGTGATGACCCTGACAGCAAGGTGCAGCTGCCAAAACAATGAGAGCATTGTGTATCCATATCCATATCCCTCCTTATCTTTGCAGACTCAGGGTGGGGGAGGAAACCAGATGCTCCCCCTCACCACTTGTGGTGTTGTTGTCACAAGGCTGTGCCATCATGGCTACATTATCCTGCCTGCTTGGATAGAACTTGACTTCTGTGGGAGGCTGGCAGTGCTGGCTCCAGAGGCAGAATGGCCAGGTAGCTGCCATGCATAGTAGGGCACAAAAGGCCTTGGCATTTCAGCTGGGTAGCCTTCAGATTTCACTGTGCAACTGCTTCATGTGCTTTGGAACTTCTGGAGAAGTCATTCCTTTCATTAGAATGTGATCACAAAATGTTGTTAGCAAGCTGCCCCTTTAACCTCACAGCAGGTAGTATGCTGTATTTGGAGGTGTTTGGGGGTGTCTGTGTATGCTTACGGTGTACTGCACACAGAAATTATAATCAAAGCTGAGGAATTTTTTCCCTCAAAAGTATCTTTGACAGTGGTGCCGCTCTGGATTTGAAAAATGCCATAATCAAGAAAAAAATTCAATCAAAATATAAGATGAATAATCATTTCTGGGCGAGCAGATCTGCAGCAGCACACAGAAAGAAAGCACGTGCCTCACATTTCTGTTCCTGGCTACACAGCCACAGTAGGAGCAGCCAGGTTGGCTAGGCCACCTCTCACCACAGGTACCTAGCTGAAACTCATCAGTTACACAGCTGCTCCACATCTTTCTCACCTCCCAGTCCAGATGTTCAGGGCACTGGACACTGGGAGCACTTTCCCTATAGGGCATTTCTGCTACATGGTCAGGACACAGCCCTCAAAAGCCTTTGGATAGAAGATGTTTCAGGAAAATGGATAAAAATGGTAAAGAATATTTATTTGCTTGGTAGCCTCTGAGAATTTCTGAGAGGAATGAGATCCTGCTGTGCTAGGTGATGCACTTGAATAACAAACCAGAAATTTCCATTTTGCCCTTTCCCAGGAACGACAATTAGAGCAGGTCTTCCACAGTAATTTCCCTGCCTTGTTTGAAATGCAGATATACTGGCTTCTCTTTGCACTTAGCTTGGAAAATACTGTTTGTGTATCTATTACAATGATGATTTTGTCCATTTATGCCTCTGTTTAGTATCCAATATAGAAAGAGAAAAAATCAATCGTTCTTTCTACCTATCTGACTGCACTAAGATAAAATGTCGCACAAGAAAAGATATTAAAAATTATTGAACTTACTACAGGAAAATAATTGTAGAATTCAACTGAGATTAATAGAACAAAATAAGATTATCTGGAATTTCTTTTGCATTTTGTAGGAAAAATAATTTTATATTTATGATGTATGTGCTGTGATCTCAATGAACCTTTTTTCTGTGTATGGAGTCCCATTTTTTTCAGCTAAGTGGTGTGTTGCTTGGCATATTTTGCCAAAAGTACCTCTTCTGGCATGATTTGGAGAGAGAAGGGATGGAATGGCCTTTTTGTACAGCTTGATGGATGTTTTTGGCATTTCAGTCTGAACAGTACATACCATAAATCATGTCAGCAACACAGCAGAGATCCAAACCCCAAATGCACTGAAATCCTAGGCCCAAATATTAGCCACCCATTGAGAGTACTTCTGTGAGCTTATTTTACTCTAAAGGACAATGGGTGAGAAGATGTGGATGGTGGGCATGGCCTAAGCATCAGAAGCCTCAAAACACTAACATTTTTTTACTGACAAAGAAATAAGAGAAATAAGGCTGTTGCACACAATATTTCATGGAATTGATGGCAAAGCTCACTACTTTCTGTCTGTCTTTCTGCCTGAACCACCAAGCCCACAGGCACGCCTGAGCCCAGCTAGTCCCAGGTCATGGAGTTCTTAATTTCCTATCATTTTCATGGAAAAAAGTGGCTGAATGGAAAGGACTCAAAGTGCAGCCTGGCCAGAGGGTAAAGGCTGCAGCCTGAGGTGGACACTGGTAGATTCACTCTTTGCTATTTGCAGCTGAAAGATTCAAAGGGTTACTCCTTACCCTTGAGAAGAGGAATTTAGATGGAAACAGTAGAACCTGTTAAACCACTGTATTTTTTAAAGTGTCTGCCATATGGAAGGTGCAGAGAGACAACGTGTGTTCTTGCAGCCCAAGCACTGGAGACAGCATCATTAAGACAGTCTTGTTATACGCTGTTCCTGTCAGATGCATTAACCCAGTATTTATGTGTCAGCACTGATTTGCACAGCAGAGTCACTACAGAGCCTTTGCTGAAGCTGCTGCTCTGTTGCACCAAGCTATGCACTCTCCAGGACATACCAAAAGGTTTCTCAAATACCTTTCAGTCCCACCCCAGGCACATGTATATTCACACTTCAGAGCATATGAGCCATATCTGCAGGATTTCCAATACACAATTTATGTTTCCTTCTGCAAAGTGCTAGAAGCAATATTTAAAAAGCACTGAATGGCCTAATGAAATGGAGGTCTGAGTTTTCAAGAAGACGCTAGAGCTATTACAACCTTAACTATAATTGCATTAATAGCAATTGGATGCTTAAACCTGCTGTAGTTCACTAATTGCAAACCTTGTTTCCCCTTTAAAGAAAGTTGGGGGATTTTAAGGCTTCCTGAAGGGCTGTCAGTTCAACTCAACATCTGCATTTCTTTCCTTAATTCCAAAAAAGCAAGTTGACTTTATTAATATCTCAGCTGAGGGAACAGGGCATTTGCTCAGTGATGGGCTGTCTCAAATCTCTCTAAATCTCAGCAAGAGGCAGACAGGGCAGAATGAGGTGCAATACTGTCTCCTCTTTTGTCTTCCTCCTTTTTTCTCATTTGCTTGGTTCCTCCTGAAGCTGACTGGCTCTCACAGGGTTGCTGGGACTCCCTCTGCATTCATACAGACATATTCATATATATATTTGTATACGTGCCTGTGTGTATGTATATGCACATACCTCTTCTTGGTCCTACTGCTGCAGCAGAACCAGAGTGTCAAACTCCCCCTTATTCTGAGGTGAGAGAAATTTACTGAAAACAATGGACATTGCACCAGAAATTGTTGTCTGCATGTTAAAAAACTGTTTTGTGCCCGAAGTTGCACACTCCCACCATCGTCACCTACGTCAATATCTGCAATTGCCTTATTCCCCCTCGCAACAATTCACATGGAATGACACTTCAGAGCATGAAGTTCGAGTCCCTCTCAGCCTGGGCTATACCAAGTATCTCCCTTCAAGGACCTCTCCCCAGAACTGTGGTTTTTTTTTAGGGTGCACAGGCATACATTTCTGAGGTTTTCAGAAGAATTGCCCTCTAATGCAGCAACGCAGATAAAAGGGAGTAGTGGTGTGATACAGATCTTCCTTATTGAAGACAGATCCAGTCCTCAGATTCTTTAATGCATTTCAGCATTATTTACTCTGACATGACACAACCTGCCAAGGTAAGATATTTTCAGTGAGCTGAGATATGCATTACCTCCAGAGGACTTTGCACCTCCCTGGAATTTGTCTTTTCTGACAATTTAAAACATCCAGGTAACATTATTTTTTGCATACCTTCACTTTCTGAGCTCTGGCTGGGGCTAGAACTAAAATCTGAAATGCATCAGAAAAATTCAGTCACTTTGTTTATATGAGATTTACAGTCCATATTTTCAGACCAAAGAAGAGCATGTATTTTTGCTATATTTTTTTTCCTGAAGAAAATTAAATAACCATAGGGAGTCAGAGCAAAAATAAAAACCAACAAAATATTAAGAGGTAGACAATAAGTCTCAGTGGGAGCTCAAGATCCACTTCTTTTCAGAAGCATTCCGTACAAACTCCATAAAATGGCAGCTGTCCTGCAGCCAAGTCAGTCACCTTGAAAATTTCCAGGTTCAGTGCATAAGGCTTGAACTGTTGTATTTGCTGTCAGCTCTCATAAACAACTGATGGTTTTCAGAAGGTCTCCTAACAACAGGACTGATCCTCATCTGATTAAAATTAAATTCTGGGCAGTGAAACCTAGTCAGTGTATAACATCTGAGGGTCTAGCTCACTGCACTCATGCCAGTTACTGCATGAGTGTGTCTTCATTTAAACAGAAAGTTTTGTTAAAAAATACAACTGAAGCGATAGAAATAAACGGGCAATATTTTTAAACTGATTTACTATTTTCTTTCAGTAAACACTATTGGAGGAAATGAGGCTGCATTTGCTGAGGTGGCTGTCTTTGCATAAGACTTTGCGTCAGTAGTGCTGAACATTGCAGTCATGGAATCAAACATTTTGATTAATAGTGAACCAATTGTTTCACTCAAAACCTATGATCTGGACATGGGTCTCACCGGTTCTTGCAAGAGTTCTACTGCTCAGTAGGCAGCCTCCACTCAGCCTGTACTTGAAAACCAGTCCTACTGGCTAAATTATCTCCTCCTTTTTGTCCAGTGGTTAAAAACAACCTCTTTGAGCTCCTAAGGCTTCTTCTGATTTTTTCTTCAAGGCTTTTTTATTTGAGAGGGAAGGAAGAAGAAAAAGGGAATAGAGAACAAAAAGCTGGAGGAATGCAGACATGTAATAATGCAACCATTTCCTTGCTAGGAGGCTTTTTAAAATCTCCCTGACTCCTCCAAATGAGCAATTCATTTCTACTCCTGTTGGGAAGAGCAGCTGAATTTCGGTTTCAGGAAAGCCAGGCATTGTTTGTGCAAGCTGTTTCTTCCCTGGCTCAGTATAAGAGGCAGCAGCACCCTCGTGCCCACAGAGGCAGCCAGGCTGTCCGGGCCACCAGGTGCCACCTGCCAGGCAGCAGCTCTCTGTCTCCCTGCAGCCATCTCACTGTGTGGGCTCAGAACACACATGCAAGGTTTCAATTTGTGGATTTCTGGGCTGGAGACAGAAAGTGCTGCCTAGTGAGCAACTCTAAGCACCAGAGAGAGATTGAATTAAAAAAAAAAAAAAATACACATTACATTCCTGCTTACTTGCAATCTCACCCCATACTGTGCTGCTTTTGAATTAAGCACTTCTCTGAGAGGCAACTGTCCTATTAGCATAACATATAGCATGAAAACATGGGGCTCTTCCCAGGGAATGCTGTATTGTGTGCATGCTTCATTTTTAATATTCATGGCCAGCTCTGTTTAGAACATCCTTTTGACAGAGGAGAGGCGCCGAGATAAGCCGTTGGGATAGTGGTTGTCCTGGAAACAGCAAGATCCACTTATTTTTAGCACTGAAGTCATCCAGTTAAACAAACTACATTATAGGGACATTGTGATTATGACACAACAATAAAAAGATGTGTGGTGTATTTACAGTCCCTGCGACGATGTGACGCCTCGCCTTCGGCTGCCGGTGCTGGCTGCCAGCAGCCTGGCCCCTGTGCTGGCAGAGCACATCGTGCCCTTTCCTTCTGGGCCATGGCAGAAGCCCAGGAACGACCCAAGCGGGGTGGAGGGGAAAGCACAGCGTGTGCCTCCCCTCTGCCAGGCTGCAGATGCTGCTCTCAGTAAGTAAGGAGGATCCTCCTCAGAAGTACAGCACAAAACAAAGGTATACCTTTTCAGGGAGGTATGCTAGCAGGAATGTACAGATCAGATGGAGATAGGCCATGAAATACGGGCAAACCAGGGCAGAAACAGAGAGCTGAAGATTCTCTCCTCATCCTCCATTACTAGTGCTGATGGTCTCCAGTTGCTGGTCCACACCACCCTAGTGACCCCAGAGTGTCTGGGAGCTCCACCCAGAAGGTCACGCCCAAGCCCAAAGGGTAAACCACAGGCACAAGAACTACACCAAAAATGTGTTTCTACCAAAATGTTTCCTTCCCACCTTTGTTGGGGCAGGCCTGAATTGTAACAAGCAGCGCCCTGCTGCTGGTAGTTTGATCCTTATCCTTCAGGATGTGCTGCAAAGCCACAGGTGTATGAAACCAGAAAAAGTCATCAAAGTTGTTGCAGCTTTTCCAAAGCTAATTAGGAAAAAATCTTTGGGCCACAACAAAGCTTCAGTTTAAAAGCAGTTCTTGCTTTACCTAAGACAGTTTGATAGAGCATTTCTTAGAGCATATGACAAGAAGACCTGACATGAGACCTCCTCGTTTCAGCAAAAGTAGTGGGATTTTTACTACCATAAAGGTCTATTTGTCAGAGTTTGCAATCTATCATGCCCCATTAAGCATATATACCCAAATACTCTTTGGGTATTAAAGCGCTCGTTTTGATTCATTTGGACACACTGCTTCCAAACTTTCAGGGGCTGTTCTACTCCCCACTTCCCTGCATAGGTTTTGGTGACATTTAGCAAAGTCCAGAGGATGTAACAGAAACATGAGAGCAAATGGGGACAGCCACATCCAAAGCTTTCAGGTGCTGGTGATCCACATCTCCCAGACAATACCCAAGAAATCAAGTGTTGACTGAAACTTTGTGTCCCTGAAAAAGAAAAGAGGAGGGATAGAACAGGAATAAAAATAAGGTTCAAAAAGCCTAGGGAAGTAAAGGAAATTGGGGTTGTCCTTGAGACAAGTTTATCTTTGACATGGGGAAAAGGGTGACTCTGAGCTGAAGGTAGGACATGGGGAAAGGCATAAAGACAGGAGAAGATCTAGAGGCTACAGAGTACACCTCTGTGGGGGAATCTCTAGGTAGAAAAAAGGATTGTGAGATTGATACATGCAGCAAACCTGGCCACTAGGCTCTGTGGCATCTACAGTTCTGCAGATTCCAACTCCTTGAAGCTGCCCAGTGTCCCTACCCCTTGTCAATGACAAGGCTTTTTCTTAGACCAGAGAGGAATTTGGGTGTGAAGGTGTTGAGAGACAGAAAACCCAAACACAGTGCTCTCTAGATAAAATCTCTTAGCCTTTCCTGTGCAGAATACAGAAAATTTCAAGTAAAACCACCCAAGAAAGATGGGCATAGCCACTCCCTGTGGGTAAAACTGGAGGGGTTCAAAGCTTTGCTGTGGTTTTTATATCATAAAAAACAAAGTACATACCTGAAGTTCATCCTAACCTATTTGTGGCTGTGGAAAAATGACTCACTGGAAGTTCAGTGTCTTCCTGGCACCAGTTAAAGTGGCTATTATAAATTCACCCAGGCAGAGTTACTGTTCTTGGAGCAGCTATTCTAACACGAGCTTCTCCCGCTGCTTCCAAGTAACAGCTCACTCCCAAAATAATTTTGAAGAAAAATCTTTGCTTCCATCTTCAGCATGTGCCTGCCATTGTTCTGTTGGTCCTTCACTGGTGGTGGGAAATGAGGTGGCCTCCTGGAAGCAGAGACAGCTGCTGAGGAGGGGGAAAGAGCCACAAGGTTTTCTGATCACTGCATATAATTCCTGAGGGACTCTGACAACACCTCTTGACACACAGCACTGTCTTCTTTGGTATTGATGATGCCAGCAGGGATTAGATTTCACATTCATCACAGTGTTAATGCTGTAGAAAATGAGATCCTAATGCTTTAATTTATTTGGCTCTAGCTTTTGTAAGACTTCTTTTTTGCTGCAGTAATGAACTGGCCATTGTGTAGCTTTGCTATCAGCAGGATGGGCTGCCAATGGCTCGGTGGCATGCTGTGACAGTGGGATTTAGCAGTGGCTCTCCTTGGACTGAAGGAGGTTATCTGTCATTCTGCCCGGAGGAGGTCACCAAATCCTCTCCATGCTCCAAGTGGATGCAGGCATGTAGCACTGCTTGGTTCCCTCCCGGCAGAGGGGTCACAGACCTACCCCATCATTCATGTGCATATGCTGCCTGAAAATGAGTGCTTCTATCGTGACACTGCTTTAAGAGCAGCATCCCACGAGTTCCTGCAGTCTTGCTGAGTGCATGCCCGAAGCCCTCGGTGCAGGTGTGAAAGACTCAGTGTTCACAACTTCATGTGAATCCAGCAACTATCCCCTCACCAGCTCTGACTTCTTCAGGTACCTTCAAATGCCTCTGGGCCAAGAATTCCACTTTGTCACCCCTAGGAATGTGCTTCTGGGCATTAAAGGCATTAAGCAAAGCCAAACCACAGCTCTGCTATCTCATTTTTCGGCTGCAACTATTTGTTATGAGTGGGGTTTTTTATTCTTTGATTTTCTTTTTTTCCCCATTAAAAATGGTGCTTATTTTAAAACAACCATTTGTGGGTAAATCCTCTCTCTCCAGTTTTTAGGTGCTTTATCCCACTAAAATTTCTTACTTTGCGCCCTTTGTTTCTTTTTTTTTCTCCTTGTGTCACTTATCTATTTTTTCACTCTACCAGACAGAGCTAGGGGAATGAAAAAGAGGGAAATAAACACAAAAGTGAGGGGTGAAGGAAAACACCCTTTCCATTATTTTTATTGATTTGAACTCACCCAATGAATTTAATTATTTTTCTTAATCAAACACCTGGTAAGATGCATTTAAAGCTGTTTCATTTTTTAAAGCCATTTCTCCTCTGCTACTTCCTTCCTATTCTCACTGCTTTAGCTCAAACAGCTGACTGCCTTGGCAGAGATTTTTGTTGGTCTCTGGCTGTGTCTCGTCAGCCAGGGGCAGCAGCACTGAGACCAGGGGACTGCCCGGTGTTCAGCACCGTGCCCAGGTGCTGCTGTGCTCAGCAGGGCTTTTCCGGCTCCCAAAAGCCGTGTCAGAGGGTGGTAACTCTCAGCCAGGAGTAGCCACAGCTGGAAGTTCAATACTTGACCTGTAAGTCCCTGGTCAATCCATTAAGCCGTGCTTTCTTCCTACAATCAATTTTTTTAATATCTCAGCTTTTGGGTCAAGACGACTGCGTTAGCACTAACACACAAATAGAAGGATGAGCAAAGAGCTAAATTTACCTTTTTCGTGCACTTGGGCAAGGGGAGGGGACACTGTGGAGCACAGTGGCCTCCGTTACCAGGCCAACCCTAACCCTAACCTAACCCCATTTACATAGAAACAAACAAGCAAACAGCACATGGAAAGAGGGAAGGATTCTTTCCGAAGGTATCTTGCATTTTCATGTGGTGAGTCAGAGATAAAATCATCTGGAGGGGAGCACACGAGTTCTTTCAAATCTCCCTTTTGAGGAGCTGTCTCCAGAAGCCTTGATTTTATTCTGGTATTTCCAACAGGAGTGCACAGTACAGTCATGTCCTGCTTACTCTGATAACTGGAGGTGAGGAAGGCAAACCATTTGCCCATACGGATCCTTTGATGGCTGGGCTACTGCCACACTACCTAGGGAGGGCAGCCTCCTTCCTGATGGAAATCTGACCTCCTTCAAAGGACCTCTGCTGTTTTCCAGTACCTGAGAGCACAGGCCAGACAGATTAGAGCAAGGAGAAAAACCTGATATCCACAACACCAAGAGCATCCCACCCAGGCACACAGACACTGGCAACCCGAGGCACAGGAACCTTGTGGGAAGTGAAGATGCCCACCTCGCACGATCCTCACTTTCAGTCCCTGGTTTAGGACCATGGTTTAGGTGGCAACAGGAGGGTTACTGGCACCAGCCACATGCTCCAGCCCCCAAGTGACAGTGCTGAGGTGAGCTGCCTTCAGGTGCAGGGCAATCTGCCATCCCACAAGAAAACAAACGTAAAGAATGTGAGCCACCACCTCAGCAGCCCTCGCACAACGGAGTTACCCCAACCATATGGAAGAAATTATTTTTTTCCTGCCAAGAACAGCCCAAAAGACATGGATCTTTCAGTGGGTTGCAGTGCAAACTTTTGTCTGATTTTTGTTATATTTTAATAATAGACTTCGAAAAATGCAAGGCACTTCCCTCCTTGCTAATGTTTCCTTTACATTTAAGTAGAACTAAAGACTGCTGACGCTAAGTGTATATAGGAAGCAAAATGCATCCTCCCTTCTCCCAAAACAGTCCCTATTCTTTTTGTAGGCCAAAAGTTCTACTCTGAAAAACTCAGGTTAACTTCCCTTAATCCTCACATTGCAGGGTGAGTTTACAATTAGAGTAAGATGGGGGTAAAACAAATAAAAAAGCCAGCTAAAAGCTATCAAATACATACGTGTGCATATGTGAGGGTGTGTCTATAGCTATATAAATCTCTGTAAAAGATACCATTTTTCAGATTACCCAGAAACTGGTCAAATGCCTGGAAAATGTTCTTTCCAAGTTTTCAGACTGGCCTCTGAAACTGCACAAACAAATTTTGTCCCACTGGAGTTTGTGGAATAATTTGTGTTTGGCTTGGAATCGGTCTGCTGTATACACATGAACTCGTACGTGCACATACTTGTCTGAGTCTGTGAGCCAGGTAGATATCTGTGTAAATTTCTTACTTGCGTGCAGCCTTGTCCAGCTGGCCCATAGCATTTGTGTAGGCTGTACAGGCAGACAGAATTGCTGTATGTGCTCTTGCCTTTCCTGTTCCTTTTAGCCAAAAATTCCCTCTTTCAGGCATGCTGGAGTCTACTCCTCTCACGAGATTAAAGCATGCAGTCACATCATCTAAATTCATCACAGGAGGGTGACAGTAGCCAAGTGTTTGCCCCTAAGGGTCCAGTCCTACTCCAAAGTGTGCTTAGGGCTGGTTTCAGGGATAAGCTCTCAGGGCAATTGCATGGGGCCTTAGGACTTGCAGGGTCTCACCAGAATCAGGCAGGGAGCAGCCACACCAGCCAAATTGAGGGCTACAATAGGACTAGCCAATGGCCTGGACACTGCCCAGGGTCACCCAAGACACTGTTTTCACCTGGTTACTCCCTATTAATTGTCCCAAGGTCAAACAGCCTGCAATATCAGGCAGTGATTTAGGGAAGGACTTGCTCTGTAAATGGGTCTGGGGTTTTGTTGGCCCCCTAAAGCTCAGCCATGCACCAGTACATCTCAGGAGGCTCACTGTGTGACCCAGAGCATCTCCAAGGGGGCTGACCTGCCAGAGCTTCTTCAGGAGTGCTGCTGCTCTAACTTCATGTTAAACAGCATGGAAATGGGAGGGTGTGCAGGGAAGAAAGAGATAATAAAAGGTACAATCATAAACAAAGTCCTTTTGGGTAAAACTGTGAGGGCCAAGCTGCTGATGGGATAAAAGAGGAGGGAACAGTAGGCAAAGATTATCACATACTAAGCAGGGGAGGGTATAAAGGAAGCAAACCCTGTAAAATTATAACACACTCAGAAGAGGCGTGCGTTTGACTTCCATTTTAGGTGGCTAAATTTTACCTGCTGTCTCTTTCTGGCTTCTTGTTAACTCCTGTGACACCAATTGATGGAGACACACAGGATTAACTTGGAGACAACCCATGGCAAGCTTCAGCCTCTCTGTAACCATTTAAGCAGATAACTTTTTCTGTGGGGCAACTGGTGGGGAAAAAGTGTCAACATTTTCTTTCCTGCTTCCTTTGAGTGGTAAGATGAGAAGCAAGAACGCTGCAGACCCTGAAAGCTCAGCTTCCCTTCCCCCTGCACCGACGTTTCCTGGGTCACCCCCACAAATGCCAAAAGCTCTTTCCAGGGAGCAGCAGGGAACCAGAGGCATCTCCCTGAGTCACAAAAGCTGATTCTTACCTGCCTCAGGGCAAAGAGGGAAGAGAATTAAAGCAATTTGATCCCCTCTGCTGTCCAAAACAGGCAGCTGAGTGCTTTATGTGGCAGCTAGTTCCTTGGATTTATATAGTATGCATAGTGAGAAAATATGTTAGTCCCATTTGCTTTACTGGGCTTTGCCACACTGTGAGTGTGGCTACCTGGCAACAAGTAAATCTCCCCAGATCCCATACAAAATGAAACATAAGCTCTGGGATACAGCCTGGAGCATGTTTGGAGAGCAGGGCAAAGATCAATGGTCTAAAATGCCACTCAGCAACCTAGAAAGCTTTTTCCTGCGTCATCAGGAGCAAACTCACTTGCTCCCTGCAGAAAGCAGCAGATTGTCTTAACACAGATTTTGTCAGGAACCTGGCTGTGCCACCAAGGCATGGCAGCCAACAGATCCTGCTGCTCTGCACGTGCAGGAGGACAGCAAAGGGATGGGCCATCTTTTCTGGCCAGATCAGAGCTCTGCAGCACAGCTTCCCGGCAGGCAGGCAGGGTACACACCAGAGCTGGCCTTGGAGAAAAGCTGGGGATGCAGAAACAAACAACAGCTTTTATTGCAATACCCCAGCCTGGTAGTTCCCAACATTTTCAGTGCTACACCAACCAAAGGAGTGGTAAGAGTCCTCCGAGAATTGTTTTGTCAAGAAGAAGGAAGGGGTGGTTGTGGTTTCCCACACCCCATCTAGTGGCCAGAGCAGTTGTCACTAACCCCGCTTGTGTTTCCCGCACAAGGGAGTAGGGTGAGAAGGTGGAAAGGTCCAGTTGAACTGATTTGAGAAGCAAGTCTGGACAGGCAGCAAAAACTGCAACAAAAGGGGGTCGGAACCCAGTTTTGAGCCATCTTCACCATAATTTTTACATTTAAAGTAAGAGAATGGAGCAACTTCAGCCTCCGTGTGTCCAGCCTGCTGATGTGTTGGCTCATGGTTTGGCAGGTCTAGTGACTCAGTAATCTGTTTGCCATGCAATTTTTTAACCAGGAACATAATTTAATTCCCTTTAAGGAGATCAAAACCAGGAAACATTTAAGTAGGACTTCCTGCTCAGTGTGAAATACAAATTCTTTTCATCATGGAAAACAAACTGAGCTTAAACAATAGTAAATGAAGCTGGTTATGCAATGAAGTTGTAGGGAGATCAAAGCTGATTTTGGTTTTTAATTAAGATAACAAGGTACCTGGATTAAGGAAGCCAGTGGTAACCCACCTCCAAGCTACTTAAAGAAACACAAACACTTCCCCATTAACTTAGTGCATACACACACAAAAAAAAAAAATGAGGCAGCAGAAGTATTTGCCTCTACTTACAGTCAGGAATTGAAAATGGGAAAACTCCTATTTGAATTTACTTCCATCAGATACTATTTCTTCAAGAAGGAAGAGGATCTCATGAATTCTACTAAATATTGCACCCCCTGCCATCCCTGTCTTCTGTTCATTTCTGACACATATCCCTTAAATATATGTCTTTAATGTATTGCTGGGTTGTCTGTCTACACAAAACCCTGCTGTTCCTTTTCCACCCTTGGGGCTGTCTAAAATCCACAATCTTGTAGGTAGTTCTGGTCAGGAAGAGAAACCAGCGCAGGGTTTAGATAGTTTTTTGCAAGGAGCTTTGTTTATTTACAAAGGAGAAAAAAAGTCCTGTGTTACACAGCAGGAGTCAAGTCACAGGCAAGCGTTTCTCTATTCCAAATTTCCCCTGCTGTTTTGGCCAAGCCCCCCACCCAGAAGCCCCCTCTCTCTGGGCTCTTCCCAAGGCCACACACTGTGCTTGCTCAGGCGTCTGCCTTTGTCTGGTCCTGCGCCCGCTCCACGCCTCTCCTCCTCCTGAGCCGCCCGGCTTCACAACCACCTTCACCTCTTCCCAAAACAGCTCCGTGCCAAAGCTCCCCTTCCCACAGCCTTCACCTTCCTGAGGAAAACACACAAGCCCATGGTTTGGGCAGAGACCTCTGTGCAGTTTGGAGGTTTTGAGATAGCCATTCTTTTGCTGTCTGCTTTCCTAAGCTGACTGTGGGGGATTTTTAAAGGAAAAACCTGAGAATGGGGGTTAATCTGAAGTCTACCTTATTAAGTAAAGCCATAAAGCCTTTCAGAAAAACCCTACAGAGCTGGCTGGGGCTGAATCCATGAGTTTTCTGTAGAGGCTCAGAATATTTATAGGAACATGTCAGGAGTGAGTATTGCTGTGTGGTTGTTGGAGATGAAACACAGTTTAGCTTGGCTAACACCACAGGATTGCTGGAGGGTTTTATCTCTCCTGCAAGGTTGCATGCACCATCCATATATTTCAGTAGTGGGTGTACCGCTCCTAAGAGCCTTGAAGTGATGGTTCATTAAGCTGGCAGGAATGTTATCATTTTCCATAAAATTTGATAGGATTTTCCAGAACCTGTGATCCTTCACTGTAATGCATTCTTGGCTATCAACAGCCATCTTGGGCCCCATGAGAATGCTCTGCAAGAAACTGTGGAAAGGTTTTAACATGCATTTTATTTATGGCAATGTCAGGTTCTTCCCACAGTGTGATTGGGGTGGGGATTCAGAACACATTTCTGGGCTTCATTCAATTTCCATGCTCCTTTTCCCAATTGCTTTTGAAATCATACTGTTTACTTAGTCTTAAGTATAGTTTAGCCCATACTCATACTACCACATGACACAGGCTCACATGGAGGGGATTGTTGTCAGAGAAAAACTGCTTCAGAGCTTGAATGCATATGTCTTCTCTTTGATTAATTAAGCTTCATTATTTGTTTAAAAGTAAGGATTCTCCCTCTTAAACCAACTTGCAGCTATTTAATGGAAAGACAGGATTGTTACATCCCTACAGCATGGTCTGCAATGATACTCTAACCTCTGTCATTGCATAAAGATACTCCTGTGTGTTTGCTTCACCCAGCCTTGGTGCACATACTGAGCCATTTTTAGTGCAGGACTTTGCTGCAAAGGAAACCAGGCCCTCTGTTTCTGCCCTGTCCTGGGAAGAGCTCTTATCTCCCATCTTTCAAATTCCATTCAGTCTATTTGAGAGAACACGGTGCCAGATTTGTAGTCTGCCTAAGTTAGTGGGAGCCTTGCAGTGAGCCTGGCATCTGGTACTTGCAGACCCAGCAGCAGCAACTGGTGACTGAAATCCCCTGTTTGATCCCAGAGAGCTGGCAGAGGCAGGCCAATCTTCCCTTAGCTTCATTGTTCACCTGTGAACACCTCCTTTCACCTTGAGAGGACACATCACTCTATAAACTTTCTGAGACTTCAGCCCTTGGGCTGAGTCTCAGTAAAAAGTGGGTGCAGTGCTGGTTTATCATCTCAAATTTGGTATGGAGACTTCATGTAATACTGTTCTTAACCCTATCTCAAGATGCAGACCCTTTCCTCACATCCTGATGGGAGTCTTTGGGAACTTAATCAGCGCCATAGCTTAGAAACAGAAAACAGCTTGATGCCCTTTCACTAAAAAGAACATTTTCCCCTCTCTGTTTCTTGAGACTGGCAATGTACCCATTTCCAGCACTACCAACAGGCAGGTCCTCTCTGTCATGTGATATAATCACCTGCACCCAAACAGGGGGTGTCCCTTACCTCACAGCCAGCAGCACTGACTTTGAACCACTGGCCCAAGGATTTCTGTCTCAGTCTCATTTCTTTGAATCATCTGAGCATGCTTCTTCTGTCCCTTACTAATGAAGTTTTGCATTTTATTACTACAAAGCATTCATACCGGGAAAAAAGCCCCCAAAATAAAGAGATCCAACCTGAAAACATCACAGTCAAACAAGACAGATATTTTTAAGCATCCCCAAAGCAACATCTTTGTGCTGGAGAATAACAGGACTTCCAGCAACATGGGTATCTTTGTGCAGAGCCTCTTTGAATAACCAAATCACAGATCAATACAGGCCACAGTGTACATTACTCATTAGCATGCTGGGAGCTCAGAGATGATATCAAACACCAGCCCCCACATCCCCTGAACAGAGCCTACTGATAGGGCAGAGTGTGCTGCCAACAGTGACTCATTCATCACTTGGTCCTGGTTTCACAACAGCATGATTCAGTGTTTGTAAAGGAAAGTCCTGGCTGCAAACATTGCCCTCATTCATCCACTGTTAAGCTTCCTTGCAACATACAGCATAGATTGTGCTCTGCTTGATATCTGCCAAGACAGTAAATCAGTGGAGGCTGAGCATCCTCTGGTAATCCTGAGATATGTGGAAAACAAGAGTAATCCAGAGAGGGATTGTGCAGTAAACTATTGCCCTTGGTCTGTCGGACCCTCATCCCCTCCACACTGCCTCCAAGTCAGCAGCAGTGGAGAACCACAGTTGAATGCTCTGCTTGCTGAAGCCTGGCATGAAACTGAAGCAAACGTTTTAAGCCATAAGATGAATTTTCTAACTGCCATTCCTACAGGTTCAGCCTGTGGATAGGGAAGAAATTAGGCAATGCCATGCCCTTCCTGTCTTCAGTTTCCATCAGCTGCCATGCTGTGACTGCAGACTGATAAGGCAGAAAACAGAGTGAACTCATTTTCCTTTTCCCTAATCATATTAGCTTCCTCTTTCCGGCAAGACCAAAAAACTAACTTTTGTCAGTCAGTGCAATGCGCTCAGAGTCTCTCAGAATACAGATATGCTGATCAAAGAGAGACCTGTGTAAGAAAGGTAGGTCAGCTCTACAGGATCAGCACAACTGGTGTGTTAGGCTGTGCTTAAACTGACATGAGATGTAGGAAACCAAAAACGGTTAGGGAGATGCAGGCAGTCTTTCACCTGTGCATGGTTCATTAGGCTGAGGGAAAATTCAGCCCCTAATCAGTTTTCTGATCCTCCTTAAGACCATGTACTGCTCCACTTGCTGTTTCTGTAGTTTTCCTGTTGGCTTTCCTACAGACACCAGTGTCAGGCAGCAAAGCAATTAAAGTAAGCATAGCATAATCTCATCCAGTCTTCTCCTCAACCAGGCTATGTCCAAATCCTAGATTAGATTTGAACAGTAATTTAAAAATCCAAGTCAAATATTTTCTAATAAGTGAGTAATTAATGAAGGTACTTTCTATTTTTCTTATTTTCCCTTTTTTTTTTTTCTGTCAAGCAAGAAAAAGTAATGAATGTCCTTCTGGTTTAGAGATATGTCCAAAGCACTTATAAATCAGCAGAGTCCCACTGACATCTATGGTATTTTGTCAATCTACACAAGCTACACACAAAGCCTTTAATGTTTCCACAAAGCAGAGTTATCAGGCTCCTTGTGGGCTTGTATGAGTTAACAGAGTGAGCTTTCTAGCAAAGTCATCCATCACTTGGCTATCTACAATCACCAGAGTGCAGGTAAATCACCAGGGTTCTGCTACCAGATGTTAAAAAGGCAGTTGACCTTCTTGTATATTCCACACATGAAAAGAGCTCAGTAAATTATTTGACTTTTAAACAACAATATTCAACAATTTACTACACAGCCCACTAACTGAATGAGGTGTTAACCTGGATATCCTGACCAAATTCCAGCTGGGTTAATTATACGTTGCTTGAATGTTCCCCTCTGTTTCAATTGTGACACTATTTGATGTTATTTTTTGCCTTTCCCCTAAAGATTCCACTGGAATCCTGCTGTTGCTGTGTTGCACACCAAAAGTGCACGTGCAACAATTTCGGATGAAGCACTCATAAAAGCACTCATAAATGCATTCTTTATGAACATAGGAGCTCTAATGTGTGGATATGATTTGTTTTATTGGTTTTATTGATGTTGTTATTGTTCCTGCTTTTTTCAGATACTGTTTACTACTACTGGTATTCTCTTTTCAAGTCCGGAAATACAGATTTGAATTAGCATTAAAATCAAAATCTGCACGTAATGCAGTAATGTGGCATTCAAATTTTGGGTTTCAGTTCAGATTCATTTCAAGGAAAGATCATCAATGGCAAACCCATGTTGAGATTACACTGTGAACTTCCCAAAACTTGTGGGCAGGAAGTGCTGCCAGAGCTGTGATTAAGGCCTACTTCCAGTCACGATTAGATCAGAAGCAAATCAAAACAAGAAAAAGAGGAAAGAAAAACAGTCTAACAACTACCGGAAAATCTTAGTAACGCTACTTGGGGACTTGTCATAGAAGATGTAATCAATAAGTTATTGACTATTAATTCTACATATGGTTGTCTTGGCTGCCAACTCTCCTCGGAGTACCTCCCCCATTTCTGTGCATACCAGAGTTCACGTTCTTACCTCAGAATAAGAAACATCAAAAGGCAGAAGCAAAATGAGGAGCAAAGCTCCCTTTGCTAACAGCACATGCTGTGGCTGCAAGGTTGGGCTCTGGGTAAGACCTATGAGGGAAGGAAATTCCAGCTCTGGCGAATTATCAAGTAAGCAAAGTGTCTTGCCTAGGAGAAATGCCTGTGATCTGTCAGTCATACTGCTAGGCTGATTCAAGGGACCAAAACTGCTGAAGACGTCGCCTGTATTAAGGGACATTCTGTATGTTTCAATGCAAAGACAGTGCAAAGAAAGAATAAGAGCTAACGTTTTTATCCAAATCAGTAGTCAATAAGTTTGCAAGGAGGAATAATAAGGAGCACAGGGCAAATTTCTGCCTTGCAGAGTGAAGTGTAGACATCTTGAGAATACTGTGCTGGTATTTACCAGGACTGCCCTAGTTATCAATACAAGCTGTTCAGGTTTGATTTTAACCTCAGAGCATCTACCCAACAAACTAAATGCATAACACTTGGCTAATTATACATAGATACCCAAACAGTACCTGTCAACATGGACAGTGAGCCAAAAAATGGCATTACTTTATTAGCTAATCCCCACTTCTAGACCTAGTCTGATCCACAGAGGGACCAAGTGGCGCTACTGAAGCCTGTTAGGTCTTCGCCAAACCTATGACCCACAGCAATCCCAGTAGGTGGGGGGGGTCCAGCAGGACAGTTTGCCCCAGACTTTTCCCCTGAGAGGAGGCACAGGGCTTTGGCTCCGTATGATACACTTGGTTTGCCATAGGAGTAAATTCTGTATTAGGATTTTTTGTAAATCAACTTTAAGTCAGGGCAGGAGAGCTGAATGCCAGATACCTGTCCCACTCCAAGGGGATCCAAGTCATCATTTTTTCTACATAAGCCACAGCCAGCTATCAGCTTGAACATCCTTCACTGTGTGTGGCACTAAACAAGAATATTTGTTGGCACAGAACCCATGGGTTTTTTTGCTTGCATAGTACCAGCAAGCCCTGTTCCCATAGCCCTAACAATGATTCAGACTACTAAATCTGTATTAGTGTTGTGGCTAGTACCAACCATATAAGCATCAATCACCATTCTTTCTCCTCTCTCCAGCTCAGTTTATTTCCTAAAATCTAATAAAAGGCCAGCTGCTCCAAAGTGTGTATGACACATACCTGGCAGAAAAGTGTCTACATTCTTGTCCTTGTGCACCACAAAAAGGTTTCCCAGCAGTTTAAACAAGCTTGTAGCTATGAAGATAAATTTTTGGTTGATGTTCATCCCTGATGTTCATCTCTTGGCCATGACATTGAGTGTGTCCTTTGCTACAGTGAAAGCGAGTTTGTATTCAGCTGGTGGTGCTGTTGTATCTTCACTTTATTTAATTATATCCTATAAAGTGAGTTATTTGCCACACATTTGCATAATCTCCCCACTTCTCTCTCTTCCTCTATGTACAGCAGCCTCAGCTGCTCTGTCATTTGGACACAGAGGCCCCAGTTTGCTAATCTAGTTTCATGGTCTGATAGACCTGGACAGTGATCAGTTTGCTTCCAAGGCATTTGTGTAAGAGGAAAGAGAGTTTTGATCCCTATCGGCAACTCAAGCTAATAGGATTGCTCTTCTTAAACCTCAACTAGATTGTCACAGTATCCTCATGTGATAGTCTGCAGTAAATCTCATTCCCAGAAATTTAAGCCTGTGGCCTGTAGATCCAAGCCATTAACTCTGTGACAACTAATGGGTTGACAACACTGTCCCTGTCCATGCAAAATTCAAAACAAAAGCAGGATGGGAAGAAATAACCTTTCTCCATGGCTAGCAGACCCTTTATGTAAGTACCCTGAACTGGCTGAGCTGTGAGGAGATAGAACATTTGAAAGACCTGCTGCAAAGAGACAAATTTGGGACATTTTATCTAAATGCTGTATCCTTAATCCAAAGGATATGAGATGAAAGGGCAGCAAGAGAGGAGGGGAGCAGGGAGTGGGGCAAGACCATGATTTAAAATCCTCCCATTTCAAAACTTTCTTTCTTGCATGAAGGGAACAGATGTGTCCTGAAGAGGCCAGCTCCACCACTCCCTTGGTGGTGTGAGGGAGGTCTCCTCTGACAACTCCAGGTCTGTCCTGCCAGCAAAAGTCCCCTTCTCCTGTCCCATGTGCTTCTTTCACTCTGTGCTCTACTAAGAGCAAGGGGTGGCCACACAATGAATTGCAAAGCCCTTTGGAGATCATGTGAAGGAAAAGACACAGAAGGAAAAGACATTGTTCAGCAGCAGTAAACCTCTCAAAACAGACTATTGGATGGGACATGATGGAGGCAGGCTGGGAGGGAACACTGTGCAAAAGGACATCAGTATTTAAAGAGACTTAAAAAACACGTCCTGACCCCTGAGCATCTTTGCCAGGCAACTCTAGGTGGACATCACAGCCTCTTGGGAAGTTGTGGCACCTGAAATACAAATGAGAACTTTGTCTACGCCACATTTTTTGTCCGGCTCCTGGCAGTCCTCCATCCTGTCTTAG
This sequence comes from Pseudopodoces humilis, assembly GCF_049639895.1. Taxonomy (NCBI): domain Eukaryota; kingdom Metazoa; phylum Chordata; class Aves; order Passeriformes; family Paridae; genus Pseudopodoces; species Pseudopodoces humilis. Next base: position 42,911,958 of record NC_142202.1, on the reverse strand, counting down.
GCTGTTGACAAGATTGGGCTTCCTGAACGACACAAAAGAAAGTGTATTTTCATGTCAGCCTGTTCCTAAACATTCAATTACCCTGTCAAACACCAAACACCTCTTTTTTTATGGCAAATTCCTACTGCCAAGTGCTCTTTGCTTTGTCCTTTTAAAGTGGGGCTAAAGGCAACTGTTTCTGCCCTTACTTGTTAGTGAAGGCAATTATGGCCCCCTTCTGTGAGTAATTACCCATTTCTATCTGGTTTCTACAAAAACCTAAATTTTATACAATTGCAGGCTACCTGGAAAATCTCACGCTGTTGGGATGCACAGCAGAGCACTCAACATGAGCCATGTTTAAGGCATTTCAGTGCTGTATGCATTACTTCTGCTGTCTCTCAGACAAGTGGTGTGATCCACAGCGTAGAGCAACAGCTGAAGGGCTCGAAGGGCTGCCTTTGTCCTCCCCTGCCTCCCTCACACACTCTCAGGAAGGAGATACCAGGTCCCCCAGCAGGCAGTATGGCCATACCAGTGCAGACCTGCACCTGGACCAAAGTACTCCTGTTGCAAAGCCAGGTGTTCCAAACTAGGAGACCCCTGGGGCACACTGCTCGCAGGACCCCGACTGCACTGTGCTGTGCACATGGACTAACTAGCTTTTCTCTAAGTCCCACTGTGTTATGTGACAGTGGCACAGCCAAAATCCAGCTCAGTTCTCCCTTTCCAGGCAAGAAATAACTAAAGTATTTATATGTAGATTTTGCAGTGAGAGGAACTATCATTTCTTCAAGTTTGCAATTTCAACCTCTTTGCAATTTCCAAGAGGCGGCAGAGTTCTAGTGATCGGTGACTTCTCAAGTACCTGCCTAGCAAGACCTCCAAGCTGGTTGTGCACACTTAACTCAGTTATGCACATATCCCAGTGAGAGTTATGATCCCAAAGAATACCCACTGTACCCTGACCCACACAGCAGCATATAATTTGGTGACTGAGTTCCAACAAACAGCTGATCTAAGTTTCTGGACACTGAGTGAACATTTCTTTTTCTTGTTATAGTGCTGTGTGATGCCTCCTGTAAAACAGTAATCATGTATTTAGTAAAGGTATCAGATTTGGCAAAGGTATTCTGACTTCTGCCTGCCATGACCTGTTGTTTGTTTGCATCTACCTATGGTGAACACAAAATGCTCCCTACTCAGAAAGTTAAGGGCTCCTGCCTACTTTGTGTGTAGGCAACAACCACTGACCCAAGACAAGAGTCCACACAGTCAGTGGAATTTATACATGGCTTCTACTGAGATGAGTTTAAAGTGAACAGTCTAAATACTGAGCCTGAGTCCCTGGTGTAACACAGGGATAATTTTACTGAAATCAATGGATTACCTAGATGGGAAGCATCTTTAAAATCAGAATTAAACTGTACAACAAAAGGCCACTCAAACAGGTGAAGAAGCAGCAACTCAATTTACCAGTGAGCTGAGATGGTGTCCCATTCATTCCACACATCTGCCATCCATATCAGGTCTTTGTGATTAAATATAACCCTGCAAAGAACAAAGATTATGGCACTGACACAAATTCCCCTTTGGTATCAAGAGTTATATACATGCTAGGAAACAAACCACCCTGCACAGGAAACACTTGTGAGAGTTGTGTTACCCAGAAAACAAAGCATGTCACTCTGAGCAGTGACATAATCAGTTTCCCACAGGTTAATGCCTTGTGGCCATACTTTTTCATTGCAGCAACCCCTCCATCAACCTCTCTTTGATCTCTCTCATCTCCAAAATGCTTCAATTCCCCATCCACACACACACACCTGAGTTCAAGCCCCCCTGCAGCACCTTGCACGTACACTAACATGCCCTGTGGCAATGGGGCCCTGCTTGATCCCACACTGCATGTGGGTCAGATGGACCCTGGCCACACCCAGTCAGCAGGCAGAACTGCGCAGATAACATCCACATCACACCGCAGGTTTCTCTTCACCAAAGGCACTGATTGTAAGTATGCCACAGGACACTCACTGCCTTCTGGATAAACATTGTTTCCCATGAAAATGATGGGAATGTAATTGATCTCTACCCTATGCAAAGTTTGGACATTTAGTCAGTGGGCTTGAAGATTCTTGTGGGAAGGGAACAAGTTTGAGAGACAAATGATTGGAAAGAAATGCAACCACATAAGCCTTGCTTTGCTATTTAGATATTTAGCTGTATATTTAGCTGATACAACCTAAAATTTGAAGACATTAATTGTCAGAGGGTTTGAGCAAGTAGGATTAGTTGCATGTGAGATGGAAATCTCTATCAGAACATAAAAGGGATCAGAAATTGGCCCATGTTCTCTTTTTGGCTCTGGAAACTAAATCTCTCCAGATTTTTGCCAGATGTATTGTACAAAACTATGAAATGACAATTTTTCAGTGCCTGAATACTTAGGGAAAGACAACCTCCAAAATTACCCATGTGGTCACTCAGTGCCACGCTTGAAAGGCAATTCTTCCCTGTCTCCTGCTGGGTCTTGCTTTCCTCTCTGAGCTTTTGTTACTGACTGTCGCATTTGTTGCGCTGCTGTCCTTGAAAAAACATCTCTCTGCAAGAGCCTCCCGCAGCCCTGAATTCCAAGGGTTACAATGACACTGCTGCCTGAAGCAGTATTTCCTTTTCCACGTTCTGCATTTGCCAGCTGTTAACTTCATCAAGATCCTGTATTGTGAGAGTCTTAAAACAGAGGGCAGCTCAGTTTTCTCCATGGCCTTTGTGTGAAGGCTGCCAGGCCAGATTCGACCCTGGAAACCAATTAATTCAACGGGGTGCCATGACACGGCAGGCAGGCCAGAGAAGAATACAGCTGTAATTTTGAAAAAATTGCTCCCAGTTCAGGAAAAATTCCTATTTGTCTCTGGCTTTTTAATGTCAGCTTTCCTGATAAACAAAGGGGGGTAAGTATCACCTCCTCTTTTCTGAAATAATGATCATTTGTCTTAAATATCAACAGCACTGGAAAAGCTGCATCAGGCGAGGTTGCTGACCTGGATTTCACTGCTCTCCCGAGACAATAGCGGATCTATAGGACACCCTGTGCCTGTGGGATGACTCAACTCACAACTATCCCTCCTACCCAGTCACAGAAGTGATAGCTTTGACCTTTTGCTCATGGAAGAAATGACAGGGAAGGAAGGTACTCCACATCTTTAGCACAAACTGCAGTGTCACTTTACCAGGGGATAGCAAGGCTCTGGAACAATTTGGGATAGGAAGTGAGGAGGGCCTGTGCATTGACTGAGATGGCAGGTGACATTTCAAAAAGGCAGGACAGGATTAAGCAAACTGGAAGAGGGACAGGATGCAGGCATGAAGAGATCTTTAATGTCACACACATGATGAACATTCATACACTTTGAACATTTTGTATGCAGTACATGATAAAACTGAAGCATCCCTCTTATGTCCACTTCCTGCAGCAGCTATCTGGGGAGTACTCCAAGTCCTCTGCTGTTTCCTAGGGTTCTCCTGTCTAGGAGTGCCCCAAAACTGACTTTGCTTCATGTAAGGAAGCAGATAGAGCCTGTGCAGCTGCAGATATTCCATGAGTTGCATTGCAAGCCAAGATCCACTATATTTTCCCATCATATCTGCTGAAATGTTTCAGAATGAAGGTAGGTTCTCTGAAGGCTTTTGCTCTGCTTGAAAGTGCCACTACAACACCTGACTACCCCTGGCAAGAGCACAGTTAGGGCAAGGCCGAGCACTTTTGAAAATCCTGCCCTATGAAAAGATCTTAATTTAATTAATAAGTCTCGTGTCATTTTGTTGTAGCTAATCCTTTTACTGGGAACACAGCCAGAGCACAGCAACTCCTCACAGCTGTCAGGGTCCCCAGGCTACCGCTATTATGCAGCCTCCCAAAGTGGGGGATCCACAAGGACTGATTCCAGACCTGTGCATTCCCAGCTCTCCTGGATTTGGTGTGGATCACATGCGAGCCCAAAGAGGAGTATTTCTATTGAATTAACCAGAGGACACATTGTGTGTTTATGTCTAGGTGCACTGTGTGCAGGTTTATTGCCTGCCATTCTGCTTCCCATTCCACTTCCCAGTGGTTGCTTTGTGGGAATCCTGTAGTTAGCTCCTCAAAGAGAACATCTCTTTGTTTTTCAGCATCTTCAGCCACTCCAGAAAAATAAATCAGCAAAAGTATGGCAGCACTAGGATGCTGTTTTGACAGCACAAGGGCTACGTGCCTCTGTGCATCTCCATTTCCTGAAGGGCTTTTTCCAGGCTATGGTCCTATGAGAGGCAATGTACCTGCCTACAAAAGGAACAAGGAACATGGCTTCCTGAGGCCACACACATGGAGACAGAGCCCAGGTGGAACCAGAGGCAGCAGGTACGTTGGCCACATGGCTAGCTGTCCTTTCTGCTCATGCGGGTATGAGGGTGTAAGGTCCATGGAACACCCACATCCCTGTAAAAGCAATGCAGTGCTGGCAGAGAGCCATCTCCAAAGTGTCTTCTCTAACACTTTTTCAGTACCTGGTCTAGCAAGTTCCAAGGGCCCTTGGTCTCCACAAATCTTGCCTGACCAAAGCTGTGTAGATAAAGCCAGAGTGGCCTTGGTTCTCAGCCTGTGTCAGTAGCACTGATATCTCTAACTGTGATGGAGATGACAGAAACCACTATGAGAAAGAGGAGAACAGATCACCTACCTCCAGCACCTTTCCTGAAAGGAACAACAGTGAAATTATCTGTTCTTAAAAAAGCAGATACATAGAGTATCCCACTGACTCTAAAAAACTCTTTTAAAACTCAAATAAAGCAAAAGGTTTATTTGGAACAGAGCTTGATTCTGCAGAATAAAGCCTCATCTTTATGTAAGTACAGATCTCCTTTCAACCATCTGGGCTTTTTATTGTTTTACTGGACAATGGTAAGCTTTTACCAGCCTTTATTTAGGCTGTTTCAGACAATGTTCAGTGATGCAAGTTTTTCTCATAAAAACACACCTAACAATCACACAAAACAATTGGAGTCACACCAAGAACTCTGAAGGGTCAAATGTGTTAAAAAAAAAAAAAGAAAGAAGAAGTGTTCAGCTTTTCCCTTCCTTGCCTATTCTTTCAATTCTTACCTATCCTCCGTTTGCACAACAGTGAGCAAATCTTCCTATCCTCCTATCCTCAAATTCAGTCAGCAAGTCCCAGCTAATGTAGCACACCTTCTAGGGAGAGTTAAAATCAGAGCTGCAGACACCTAATTCTGAATTCCCCTGCATTTTTTTGTTGCCAGCTCCTGTCTGAACATCATGATGTGCTGCTCCTTTACCCTTCTGCTGTCACAGGGGAAAGCCCTCAGTGGGCAGATGTCACATCCTGCCAGCACATGAGAGAGGTTTGCAGGGATGAGCTGTGTGGGATGGCAGCCTGCATAACCTCCCCGTCTTCACAGTGAGCAGGAACTGAAGAGCAGAGGAGGAAGGAAGGCTAGGGCGGGTATACTGAGACATTAAATAGCACTTGCTGGATCTCTGCTTGGCAGGGATTCACAGGTCTCTCTTTCTAAGTCTTCTGTTCCTGGGGAAGGCTAGAAATGAGGAAACAGGAGGAAGCACAGCTGAGCTGGTAGGTGAAAAATATGCAACACCTACCACAGGGTCCTGTGCCTCATGCAGGTGAGGGATTCTACAGAGCTCCCAGCAGGAAGGAAAACTGGGCATCAGCACCTGACCCGAGTTCCTAGAAGACATGCATGTAATGGTGGCATAAATATCCTGTCCAGGATCCCATCTACAACATTTGGGATCAGCTGTGTTGAACAGCCTACCAATCCCTTGCAATCCTTGGCACGGGGCAGCCCTCTCCCCTTGCCCAAGAGGGCTTTGCTTCTACCTTGCTTTTCTGTAGGCAGTGGGAGAAAGGCTGATCTCCATCATCCTGTGCTTCTCATCTTCTTATTGAATAAGAGAAGAAGCAAAAATACGTGGTGCAAGAGAGCACTCACTTCAAGTCCTTATGCCAGGGCTCTCTAGGATTGTTCCTAAAGCAAAGAGTAATTCCTTCTTCTGTGAATTACTGGCTGAAATGCTGTGGTCTACATTATACCAGGAGCCATGCCAGACAGCAAAGTTGGAATTAGAAAGGTCCCAGGACAAGCTCAGTTTACCACAACCACAGGAAGATGGTTAGTTCTGACTCGTCTCCAGAGCACCTACCCCACAGCCTGTGGCCACAAAATGCTCCCCAGGGCACTGTAACAAGCTTGAGACCAACAGCAGAGAACAAAAGCCATAGCTTTTGTGTGCCACAGGAAGAGAGCAGTAGCAATCACAGGCTGCCCCAGTGTCCTCAGTGCCTGCTGTAAAACTCACAGATGAGCTCTGGAAATTGGCCAGGCCTTACATTATTTATTACAAAGAGTAAAGGGAAAATCCCAGTGTCCAGTGGTACCTCCCTGTTTGACCTAAAGGAGCAATTGCAGAGGTCAGCTTGACCCCCAGGAGCATGAACAAGATGCACAAAACAGGACAATGTAACAACCATCATGCCACTAAGACAACCTTCTCCTTTGCTTTAGCCACTATACTGAGCTTCTACTGATGAGGAAAGGAAACCTGGGGGACAAATTGTCCTGTAAGTTTGGGGGAAAAAAAATCTTTAAAAGCTTTTTCTTTGCCTTTCTTTCTGGCCTTAGAAAGAGTGCATGTCTGATGGAGGACTGTTTGTTTGCCAAGGAATTAGGGAGTTTTGTGCCTTCCTTTATTCTTATGAAAAGATAATGACCTTCTGGTGGGGAGATCCAAGCATTGCCAAGAAATATGTTTTGGAAGCTTTTCAGAGTCAATGAGTTAGAGATAAACAGATTCCCTGGAGAAAAAAAGGGCAGATGGAGCTATATGACCCTGGACTTCAGTTTAGGCTTGACAAATTCTTTGGATCTATGAATCTGTGTCATGATCAAGGAAGGGTGTTTGCCTCCTATTTGACCCCAGAGGAGAAATTAGCAGCATGGGCACTGCAGCACCCAGCCATGTAGTGGGGTGTGTCTGAAAGGCATCACTGTATTTTGTACACACATCCTCAGCAGGAGTGAAGTTAGGTAGCTCAGGCACTTCCATACCTGGCAACATGGCTCCAAGCCAGCTGCAAAACCCATGCAGGAGCTCACTGGTGCTTGGGTGTCACTGAACTCTGCCTTGCTGTGACTCCCAGGCAGTTCAAACACACCTTTCCACTGCTGTGCAGGCACAGCCTGCCAACACCCTACAGTCAGTCATCCTGGCCTCAGGGAGCTCACAGAGTGCCTAACCCTGAGACTGGCTGAGCTTTCTGCTGTTCCTCATCATCCTCAGGAGGTCCTGCTCAGATCCTAGTTCAAGGTTCATCTCTGGATGCAAGTGTCACTGAGGGATTCATGTATTGTTCTCCCATGGGGGCCATGAATTTATATTTAAATGGCAAGAGGCATCTGTTTCCCCATCAGCACTCATGGATGACGTTTCCACTCCTGCCAGTTTCCAAAGTGCAGCTGAGAGCCTAGGTAATCACAATGGACAATGGTTCTCTCTTTAACAGACCATGACCTGGGCCCTTCCTGGAGAAGCATATGGCTCAGCACGCTTTTGCTTCCAAGGATCCCCAGAGATCTCAGAGAGCTGCTGGAAATGTCAGTCATTCCCTGAAATTCAGCCTGCAGGCTTCATCACAGGAAGTGAAGTTATTTTGCTCAGCCCTGCAGCTCCTCATGCATTTTTATCCAGCAATTTCACATGGAAGTACAGGACAGTTGGTGATGGCCTCTACCCCCTGCCTTCAGTCAAAGAACAAAGGCCAAGTAAATAATACCAGGTTGCTGCAGTGAGTGACACATAATCAGCTGTAAAGAAGTATAAGGATTATATCCTGAGAGACCTGGGCTGCCTCAGCTCCTCACCAATTGCTTTCATTCATAGCCCATTTTAAAAGCTTTACAAACTCTCACCAGTCACAGATCAGTTAGCTAAACTCTGTTTTCTGAACTTTTCCTGTTATCTTTGGACACCTGGGTCTGTGAAATTGCCTACTAACAGTCTGCAGAGCGATTTAGCTAATCTCAGAAGAGTACATGTGGATCTAATGGCCAGATATAATGCCTTGACAGATCAATAAGGCACATTCCAACTCCACAGAGTCTAGGCTTCCTGGGGCTGGGTGGAGGGATTTCTATAATTGCCAAAAAGTTATGCCTGTGCTTGTGAAAGAGGGAAAGGAGAGAAGCAGAGAAAGGGTGATGTATTCAGCCACAATTTATTTTGAGGAGCCTGAAGAAGTTTTGGGTTGGATTGAGACACCCTAGAGGGCCCATTGTAATTGCTTCTCCTCTCTAATTTCAGAGGAGCTGTACTTCTGTGGAACCAAAGGGCTTTCTAGGTCCAGGTTGGGTGGGAATAGAAATCTGGACGTACATGTGCATAAGCCTGTGTTGCAAGCACCTAGACATGCATGCCACACTGTGGGGACCTTGCTGCATGCACATGTAACAACATTTGGACTCGTTGGTGTCCCTGGGACAAAGAGGGTTTGCAGCTGTGTGATTCTGACCACAGCATGCAGGGGTACCTGGCGATTCAGAGTGACCGATGGACACCTGCACCACCCGTGGGTACCTCAGCAGAGAACAGAGGCCATAATACACTAACTGGCACAACATCTTTTGTCACTCTGCTGTCTATCCCAGCAATGTGGCTGCTCTCAAAGATTGTGCCCATTTCTGTAAATAAACTCGGACAAGGGCCTAGCCCACAGCTGGTGTAACAGAAGACCATGCAGCGGTGCTGATCTGCAGCAGCTGAGAATTCGCCTCACTGTCTCCCAGCCCAAAACAAAACTCTATTAAAAGATGGTTTCTCAAGTTCAAGTGTAGTCCAAAAAGCCCTGTTCCTCTAAGAGGTGACTAACTGGGTGACCTGCAGCATCCACGCTCCTGATAATGTGCCTGAGAGATGGTATCAGGCCTACACTGCAGCCTTCTCCCCCTTCTCCTTTCCCAAGTCCAGCTGCAGCTGAACGTGACATGCTAATGGTAATTCTGGCAGCATTTTGACCCAATGGATTTGCTCTGGCCAGCCCTAAAAAGATGAGTCTGAGAAATTCTCTGCATACACAGAAAACTCTCCCTGCAGATATCTGAATGCTGTATCTTCCTTGTAATATCTTCTCTTTTCCTCACCTCCCTCTCTTGCTACCCTCACATTTGCCCAGAGGTTTTCCAGAATGTACAGCAGAAGATGATACGCCACTTTGTGGCAGAAAATCCTGACAGCTTCACTGCCTGTAGAAAGCCTGGTTTGGTCTATCCCTGCCTTGGCACAAATCACTTACTTGCTCTGCTTCTGCAGACCCTGCAAAGCTTCGTGCTTTACCCTCCAAGTCACTCCATGTACACTTAGCAGCAGGGATGAAAGAGGCTTCAGGAAATAGCATGCTGAGAAGTGAGGCCTCCCAGGACTCCAATCAACCCCCCTGAAGGGGAAAAGCCTAAGGCTAGAGCACAAATTCTAATTATAACAACAGACCTGCAGTCATTCCCAATTACACCAAGCTCTTCAATGAGGAATTAAACAAGTTATAAAATGGGTGCACTATCTTACTCTTCCCTCTAGCATTAGTAGTGGCACGTTGTAAAGAAAATGGCCACATCTAAACAATATGTGAAGGGTCCATTAATGTAACATATGACTGACAGAAGAAAACAATATCAGTGTGACAGACACATCCTTTCTTGCTCCACGGGTGTGATTTACTACTGAATTACAGTAGATTTAGGCTACAATAACACCTCAGACAGAAGTGGGGCTAATTCTTAGGTGAAGCCAACAAAAGCCTAATAAAATCTGATTGCCGGAATCTGGAAAACTGCAAACATCACAATGTGAAGTAAAAGAAGAATTTGTACTAAAGAGCAAGAATCACTGATTATCTTACTATCAAGCAAGTAGGTCAGTTTGCATCTCTGGATCAAGGCTGAGAAACTTTCCAGGATGCAGAACCTCAAACATAATTTTCATGCTCAGAATCAAAACTGCTGGGGAAAAAAAGGTATGACCATTAAATTATAATAAAATCATAGTTTGCCATTGCAGGCTGAGAATTCATTAAACCAGTCAAGAATCAGCACCACAGAGGTGAAATGGGACAGGTCATAATTGCATGAGCACAGATTGAGTCCTGCGGTCTCAACAACTTTCTCGAGAAGCCTTTGCTAGCGCTTTCACATCTGCATATCTCAGTGTGAAGGTCTTTATGTTAACTCTACACAGGTGATCCCTCCCTCCCTGTAGCCTGATTCCTTCACTGCCTTCCCCATTATATGCAGTAATTTCCACCCATGCAAAGTGGGTGGCATTTTACACTTACTTTGCTTTCTCTACAGTCAGGTGTAAATGGTTGCAAGAGGTGCAAAACAGAATAGAGCTGGGGGATGATTAAGAAAAATAAGCTGTGAGAAGATGACTTTTCTCCATAAAATCTTCATCTTGCCTCTAGCATTGTAGTTGGACTACGACTGAGAAAGTGAATATTCCTAGGATTCTGTAAGAATATTCCTAGTAGTTCAATATGTTTTTGTACAGTATCTAGCACAGTAAAATGGTAATAAACAATACTTGTAACACTGGGGCCAGAAGAACCTCTGAGTGTGGTTTGTGAAGTGATACTAAAGAGATTCAAAAAGGCAAAGAATTCAAACCGAGGAAAATGTCTCTCACATGTCAGCAAAAAACAGAGCATGGGATTACAATGGGAAAAAAAATTAGTGCTTTACCTGCAGTAGCAATAGCAAACTGCAAAGGATGGAGCACTTTGCTTAACGTGCATCACATCTTTTTGCAGTTAACCTCTTTTGCCAACAGTCGATTGGAGGGATTTGTCACCTCTGCTCACAGATTCATTTCGCATAATCTTCCCTCTCAGGCATTTTCTACCATGCAAAGTATTTCACTGAGCTGTGTGACTGACAACATACAAGTTTGCAATGAAACTATGAAACTTTTTTTTTTTTTTTTTGACAGCACAGAACATCTCAAAAGGCTAGTAAAGCATTTCTTTTTAGTCTCTCAAGTGGGAGCAGACAAACCCTGACAACCCACTGTGCAGTAACAACAGGACGCTGAGCATTACTCTACCTGCACACCTGAGTGACTGTGATATCCGAGGGGTTGAGTTGAGACACTGTGCCTTCTGCAGCTTCCTCCAGACCACAAAATGCCTGACTCGGAATGTGGCCCACTGGGTCTGCACTGTCCTTCACCAGCATCTGCTCTCCCCCTGCCTGGGACTGGATGCATGCATGGGAGTCATTGTTCCTTCTACTTCCTCTTTTTCTACTGCCAAAAGAAATGTCTAATGAATGCCCACTGGAGTCAAGGTGTTTGAGATGCTTTGGGCTTTATATTGGGGCAGATTCTTATGCTGCAGTGCGACTTGGAAGGTGTCTTTAAACAATTTCTGATCCAGACAGGAGGTTGCAATGAATAAGGAGTTACTTGGGGGCAAAAGTGTCAGCTATGACAGCTTAATCAAACTGAAACCTGTCCCTAGTTGCCCTTCCTTCCCAGGAGACCCACAGGGATCATGGAGTGGATTCAGTATTTTATCCATGAATTACTCCCTGGAGACAGCTTAGGGCAGCTTATATGCAGAGTCAGGCCTCCTGTGCCTGCACGAGCTGGACCCCCCTGCACGCGGGGCTGCGTGTGCGATGGGTCACACTGAGCGAGGGGCCTCGGCACACACCTGCCTTGCCTCCTCCAGGGGCTCACCCACGCTCCTGCTGCCTTTATTGTCACAGGAAATTAAAAAGAAAAATAGAAATATATTTATCTACAAAACCTATACAAGACCAGATTTATCTCTCAGGTTTGCATGGGCTACAGATTAAGGCTGGAAGGGACAATCACACAGAACGTTTGGTCTGGCACCTTGTTGTGTGTATCACAGGTCATTTAATTTTAATCACTTTTCCCTGCACAGAACCCAAGAGCTTGCATATTTAAAAGAGAGTTCAGCCTTGATCTGGAGCCATCAAAACATGGAGAATCCATCACATACATCAGTCATCCCCTGTGTAAAAAATGTGAGCCTTCTGTCAGGTGCATTGCTCTGGCTTTGATTCCCAGTCATTGTTTCTCATTTTGTCTTGCACTGCCAGGACAAGTAAGCCTTTAGGGTTTGCCATTTTAACCCTGTAAATTTACTTATAAATTTTAATTCAGGCACTATTCCATCTCTTTTCTGACAAGCTAACCTCTGAGTTTCTTTCTGAAAGGCATTTCGTCTAGCCTGTGAAACATTTTCTAGCTGCTTTCTCCACACTCCAATTTTTAAAACATTAATTTTAAAATACAGACCCTAAAAGTATACACTTTTCTGTTTGGGTTTCCCACATGTTAAGAGGTATGAATTATACTCCCCTGCTTCCTCTGTTTTTATCATCTGAATCACATATCAGCTTTTCCATTCTTTCACTCCAGCCAAATGGCAGGCTAAGCAGCACCGAGAAACACAACTCATCCGTTCCTCTTTTGGGGGCTACTGGCATCAAAGTATCCTTTGTCCTGTTTCATAGGGAACTTCCAGATACTGGAAACAGCTCAGCATTGATAATGATGGACCTTATGACCCTTGCAGCTAGGTTCTTTGCAGTCCTGGCCTGTACCTTCTCTGAAAGTATGAATATAAAAATCTTTTTCTCTCTTAAAAGTTTTTCAATGGTTGCTCTTCTTACTAATGGAAACTGTTCTGTCATTTGAAACAAGGATATAATTATTTGTTTCCAACTGCAAAACAGAAGGGTTTATCCAACACATCCGTCTTTTCCTGTCACTGATGATTTCCTTATCCCACCTAATAACATATTCCATCACCAGAAACTCTCTTCTTTCCCCAGGAGCAAACTGTTTTGGTTTTAATGATCTTTTTTTCCTGATATCTTTCACTACCATAAGCAATTTCCTGCATTTCATGCCTCTCAGTTACTATTTCTTGAAATCTCTCTCCTTGTTTTCCTACTTATTATACACCAGAGAGAAGAGAATAATTCTACACATGGTTTTTGCCACAGCTCTGATCCAGCATTTGAGGTCTTTCCACATCTTCTGGAGTTTAAAATGCTCAGACACAGCGAATCTTGTGTAAAAAGAATAATATTCTATTTAGAGGATATAAATCATAATCAGACTGATAACTAACATTCAATTATTTCTGTTATTTAGTTACAATATTGCTCACTGGCCTTTAATTGATGTTGAATAATTTTACACTGCAGCTTAGTATTTTCATTTTTCTCCTCAGTACTTTCATTTTTCTCAGCTGAACCTCGGCTTTCTGAAATAGTTAATTCTAGCTCAAAATGCCAGTCTGTCAATTTGGGTCACACCCCCTACTAACACCCAATTACCCATGAGCCAGAACAAACTTGTCACCCTTGTTGAAGGGATTAAAACCTCCTCAATCAGTGAAATAAGGCTGTCAATGGCACACCTGTGCAACGAGGTGATGCTCAAATGAGGGGTGTTTTCCTCTTAGGGCTCTGAGGATGCTGTGAAGCCAGGAGAGCTTCCCATGGGTGTCCATTAGGAAAGAGCCTGGCACACAGGGCATGGACAGGAGCAGGCCAGCCAGACACACCAGGGCGGTCCCGGCCATGGGGCACCTCCCAGGGCTCCTGGCCAGGCAGATTAGGGCTGGAGCAATTGCTGGCAGCATTGATGAGGCTGACAAGCCTGGAGGCTGACATGAGTTCCTAAGGTGTGGGCAAGGTAGGGCATATAGCCTGCCTGAAGAGAATTTTGTTTTTTTATAATAACAGTTGGTTACAGCGATTAACAGAGCATTGCTTCCCCACAGGCTGGATCATGAGTGGCAAATCACCCTGGCAACATCCAAACATCACGTTGCTTAATTTTCACTGGGGTGAGTTAAAAATGGTTCAGCAGATTCCTGGTAGACAAGAGTGTTTATTTTTAAGCTTTGGATAAGCATTGGATGGCCAAGCCCCAATGGTCAAGATGCCTTAGCCAATGCTTCCGAAATAGCAGGGAATTTCAGGCTTGAGGGTTTTGCTCAGAGTTATCTCTGATGCTCCCTGTTTTCAGAAATTTCTGCTCAGTCACTCCTGTGAGGAAAGGCTGGGGCAGCCAAGTGCTTTTTCAGGAATAAACCAGCCATTACCACAACACATAACAGGCAAGCCCTGGGGCCACAGGGCTTTGTTATGAAATCAGAAATTAAATAGGCATATTTTGGATTAAATTAAGAACCAAAACAAAACACACGTATAAACCCCAAATTTCCACATCAGTAAATGATTCATTCCTTATTTGTAAAAGGAGCATTTCTGAAGATTCATGGAGATGGTTCTGTTTCAGCATAATTTTGTTTAATCAGGCTTTGAATTAATTAACATAATTAGTCACTATGGGGGGATAACTCGGACTGATTTTATGGAACCTTTTGTTGTGCTGGTTCAGGTCTTACAGCTTGATTTAAACATGACTGGAGGGGCTTATTAACATGAGTGATTAATGCTGCATAAAATTGATTACAAACTAATTTTAGCTGCAAAACCACATTTCTACGAACTTTCATCATGAATAACTATGATGACTTCAGACTAAAACCAGTTTGGCTGAGGTTGAACAGCAGCAGTGGCACTGGTGGCCTGCAGGCCTCACCATCAGGAATGGCAGAATCCACCCTGGCTCACACTGCTAAAAAGCCTTGAGCCAAATTGGCACCCCTGTGAGGGAACAACATCTTCCCTGCACATGGAAGTGGAAAAATCCAGCAAAACCTCTTTAGTGACCAAGAAATCAGTGTGTAGTTTTCATCATGGAATCACAGAGTGGCTAGGGTTGAAATGGACCTTAAAGGTCATCTGGTTCCCGCCCTGGCTGCCACGGGGACATGGACACCTCCCACTAGACCAGGTTGCTCAGAGCTCCATCCAACCTGGCCTTGAACAATTCCATGTATGAAGGATCCACAGCTTCTCTGGACAACCTATTTTATGTAGCTGACTTCTCTGCTTGAGCATCTGCTCACTGCTCATGTTCCTTCTGCTACAGCACTAAACACAGAAAAGGCCTAAGCCTTGAAAATTCCCAGTCTTAACTTTCCTTATAAATTAAGTCAAAATAATTTCAAACATTGGCAGGCTGCTGAGCTGTCATGGGAACGTAAGTGTATGCAGAATGCATTTATATGTGTGTGCAATGGTCGGAAAGAATGTGACAGATCCTACCACAATAAGTAGTACCTGAACCTACAAAAGGTCCCTGTCAATGGGCCTATTTCAGAAATAAGCAACTATGTAGAGTGTTTGGCACTCTGCATCGATCTTTTAGATTATTTATATTTTTCTATTAATAATAGTACCATCAAAATACAATAAAAATCTAGTTTGGATAGTGTAGCCCTGGGTACTGTTAAATAAAGCAGATGTGACATTTCTAAACAAGATATCCTTGAGGTTTGGCTTTGAAAAGAAGGAAGACGTTTCACACAGCCAGTGACATCTAGTTTCTTCAAAGGCTTAGCTCGACATTTCCAAGAAAAACAGTTCTTTCAGATGAAAGGCTGCACTAAAAGAAATGTCATGTGGAAGGGAAGACTTTAGATTTGTTTGGGGTTTATTTTCATAAAAAGGAAAAAACGCGGGTGGTGGAAGGAAACAAAAAAATCAAACTTAAAAATTAGGAAATATGTAGCATGCCTTCATAATGTCTGGCATAAAATTACCCCAAAAAATGCATTCATTCAGGTCCCTGAAATCAGCTCCTTCAGCAAATAAGAGACTCCTCCTTTTCCAATAAATGATTTGTAAGCTCGCAACCTTCCTGTCGAGTAAAAGAGGGTGAGCTGTTGGTTTTCTTATTTTTCCTTCCATTTATGCTAGTTCAAGACAGTGGGCTTTGCTGCCACATAATCCAAGTGCAAAGTAGCTGGAAAAGTGCTGGCTTTGGGCCCTGGTAGAGCTTCTGCCCTGACACCCAGAACTATCTAGACCCAAGAAGGTAAGTGAGGAGTTGGTGAGAAGCTTGTGAGCCATCAGGCTGACTTGGGCAGCGTGCTGAGAGCTGGCTGTGTGCCCCTGGCTGTGGGAAGGGGTGTGCAAGGGTGGGGTGCCCAGCCGGGTCACCCTCATCGGTACCAACAGGAAACTCTGCACATTTATTTGTACTGCAGGAGAAGGAGGCAGAGTGAAAGGATCAGCTCCCTAAGTGCTTGCCAAGCCGTCCATGAGTGCCATGTGCTGTCTGCCTTCCTCATTAGATCGATTAGAACCAGGGATGGATGAATATTATTTGCCAAATACATTATTTAGCAAATGTTGATCCTCCTTACTGAATATGCTATCTGACTGATCATTTTTGCAGTAGCCTACGAGCTCTAACACCATTCAAATACTATTAGTTGAATAATTTATGAGATGAACAAAGACAAAATGCATTGAATAATTTATTCAAAGAAAAATTGCTTCCAGTATTTGGTTAGCTCTAATTAGATCCTCTTTTTGGCTAGATTGCACACATATACGCACTTGCTCAGGCAAGCATACACCCAGGCACACGCTCACAGACTCAAGAGAGCCAGATTTGGGAGGCACAACCGATCAGCACCACTTTACTTCACTGATTTTATTGCTTGAGGCCCCCTGGCACAGTCCGGATCAGAAATAGACTGAAACAGTGAGTCCAAGTCAGAAATTCTGAACATGAAACTGAATTCTCCCTGCAAAATCCAGGGTGATATACAATGGGCTGGGAAAAAAAAGAGTTGATGATTCATCTAGCAGTTGATTTTAGGATAATTTGAGAAGCAAGACCAAAAAAAATTCTGCCTCAAGTGGATCACATGTCTATCGTCTTCGACAGAATGCATGTAAAGTAAGAGGCTGTTGACTGTGTTGATTTGCAAACATTAACTTTCCTATTTCACAGTCAAGCGTGGACAGAGAGGGAGATAATAAGGGAGAGATGGCAGGTATTTTATGGCAACAGGGAAAAAAGACCCCTGCACCATGATTTCAGGACGGCTGGAGCAACAGGCAGTCCCCAACCATCAAGAGGCACAGACCATGTTCCTATGCTGCAGAGTGCCTTTTTCCCCCCCACCTCCCTGAAGTACTTCCAGATATTCCCTTGCAACTGCAATTTTTCTTATCTTTAGGACATGTTATGCATGAGTTCCCAGGGCAAGGAGAAGCTTCACTGACTGCAGTGAGCTGCTAGACAAAGACGTGCTGGCATCTTCTGCTGGTTACCTGATTTTTCACAGCTAATTTAGGGGCAGGTATTTCAGGTAAAATGTCAGCTCTAATTCACAGCCCCTTCAAAGCAGCTTTCATATGAAGCCAAGTAACCTCTCAGAGTCTGGTACCTCCAGGTCAGAGTTGAGGGCAGCAGAAAGATTTTACTGACAGTGCAGCTGTTTGCACCATAACTAACCACATGGATAAACAAAGGGCCATAATTTAGCTAAGATAACCTTTGCGATAACCTTACAAATGCTGACATAAACCATACGCACTGCCCAGAACCAGACAGGCAAAGACAAACCTTACATAGACTCAGAAACTTTTTATAAAATTTATGTGGTGGCATATCCAGGAGCATTTATAACAGAGAAGGATCACACATTCAGGCCTACATTTTAAAGCCTCTGTAGCACAGGGAATAGAAGGTCATTTTCAATAACATGAGACATGTATTAAATGAGAAAAATAGCCAAAGCAGACTTGGAGGCATTGTGTACCTCAAAGAAGAAAAGCTTTCCTGTTTGTTGTCTGCATCTGCTGTTTAGATAGCTGGACAAGATAAATGCAAGCAAATCAAAATGCAAAGATAAAACGGAAACCTTTAGTTGGTTGTCTTGAAGGACAAAGCTGCATCTTCCATTGTTAATTTGCTCCCAATTATTTTTTTTCTCCTGGTTCTATTTTTGTAGAGCTCCCAGAGCTGCTCTAATGGTAGTGAAAGAGTAACAGAGATAATTGGGAACATCCTGAATAACCTAATTCCAGAGTCCTTATGGTATGACAAGACACCTAAGGGATGTGTCCAGGACAATGTCAGCCAGCATGAAAGGCTGCGGCAAAGGCATTAGAGCGAGGTGACTCTGTTTAAAAGCTTGTTGGCACTTTCAGTTAATAAAAGTCACTTGGGAAGTATTTTCTTTTATGTCTGACAGGTTTCTCTCTTTGTCCTTTATGTATGGTGTGCTACCATGAGTGCAGCTCCTCCACTGATTAATCATCCTGTCTGTTCTGTTCAGAGTGCATGGATAGCATAGTTTTGTTCATAGGATTGAAAGACCTGGGTTTCAGAAAATATCAGTGTCCAGAGGCAAGGCTCAGGAGTGGAAAGATGACACCATAGTTAGGCATCTTGCTTAGGAGTTGCCATGTGAGGCTTCTGCTCCTCCTGCAGCACAGATAACCACACAGGTATGTGAACACAGCAGGAGCATACAACTGAGTGCTGCCACAGCCCAGGGATGCCAGCTGGGGCATCTCACATCAAAGAGCATGGAGAGTGGTGTGGGCAGCCACAGGGAAGTGGGCTGTGGGCATCCTGTAGTTGTCACCTGTTGTGTATCCAGTACCACTTTATCCCAGTGCCTCCCTTGGAGAAGAACAAGATTTCATTTTGCTTTCTGAATGTACACACTGACACAGCTGTGAGGTGTCTGGATCCACTTCAGTCAGGGAACAAACCAGTTAATAACAGCAATCTGAGATGACAAATGGTCAGCCCAGGCTGTCCTCGAAACATGGTCCTGTCTCATCAGGGTGCTCAGTTCTGAAAACCAGCACCAATAAATTAAAGGAAGTAGTATTAATTTTAAATTACTGACCTGAAAAGCAAATATTAAAGCCACAGGCTGCTATTATCATCAGTACCTGGAGGAATTTACCATAACAAACATGTTCAGGGAATATAGGGGCAGGAAAGACTTTCTTCCAGTAGTCTTATTGCACCTTTTGGCCAGTGTCTTCTTGCAGCACTGAGCAAGGATGGTGCTGTCAGCTCCAGGGCAAGATTTTCCCTTTTGCCACAGTTCCCTGACCTTGCTAGAGTCCAGCATGTTACCTGGATCCCTCCTTTAATCAATGTTTTCAGTTCTACAGATGAGAACATGTACTTCAGTGCATCACTGTGTGGAGTGCCAAGTCAGGTCAGAGCTTGACATTTGAATATTTTGTCATGAGGCAAAAGCTTCAGTCTTGGATAACTAATCACTGCCCTTTTTTAAAGGAATTTATTTAAACGAGTGTCAAAATGAAAGTCACAGCAGTGGCAGCAAGTAACTTACCACTGCTTAATTGGACCCAAAGAGAGTTGGGGGCCTGAAATGTCCCTTCACATAGGTTGGCAGAGAAACAGAAAGTGTAGTAGACACATGCACATTGACTTTAAGAGTCTTTCTTGGTTTTCAGCTAGTCCCTGAAGTACAAAATGTATTCTTTTTTTCCCTGCTTCTGTTCCCATATTCACAAGTTCGTAAGATTTGCAGTGGGAGACCTTTATTTACCATTAAACTGGAAAACAAACTTGACAGGAACTCTTTGTTGAGCTTGTTGAGTTCCTGTTCTGTCCCACATCCAGAAACATGAAGCCAGCCCAGTAATTCTGCTACTCTGTGTCTCCTAGGCAATCCTGTTCAATGCTGACCAACTCCTTGTAAAAAAGAGCTGCAGAAATGCCAAGGACCAGCTGCAGCACTTACAAGTATACCTTTTTCCTTCACTCTGAGTGCCGAAAATTTTAGGGGTAACTTCTATATCCTTGCAGAACTGGCCTTCAGCTGTCCAGTACAGCCCTTTGATAACATGCTTTTGGCATCAAAATCAACAAAATAAAATGCCTTTCATTATTTCACAAGAAGCAAAACTACTTTCAGCTGGGAGGTAGGGAGAGGGTCACCAGAAAATTGTTTCATCTGGGCTATTGCAAATGAAAATTGTTTCATCTGAGCTATTCCATGGATTTGAGAATGTGATCCATAACATTTTAGATCACTGTAATCAAATAACAGCTTGAGAATGAACTTCCTTAAGTTAAAGGTTGAGGGTTCTGTATGTCTTAAAGGATTTGGTTCTAATTTCAGCTCTTTTGTGTTTTTTAAGAGATAAATAGAGATAACTCTCCAAAAACCCTCAATGTATGAAGGTCTGGGGCTGTCCCATAAGCAGAGTGTGTGCTCAGGAGCTAGAAGGGAGGAGCAGCAGGCTGACTGCAATGGCCCAGCTAGATCAGCCCCAGGCAGGGAGTCAGAGCCCCATGGACAGGGAGCCTCACTCTGTCAGCCCTTAGCCTCATGTGGGGCCAAAGTGAACAAGAGCAGTCGTATGAGTGTCCCCCACCCTCTTTATCCATTCTCACTTAAAGAAAGACATCCAATTTTCACAAGAAAACCCCACTTCACAATAAAAATTTAAAATGCGGGGAAGGAAAAATACAAATCCAGCCTCGATACTGGACAAGAATATGAGACCAAAAAATATGAGGTTATAGTGGCAGCAAAATTTATCGTACAAGATTCAAAACAGAGAAAGTCTATGTCAGGCTCCTATGTTTAAAAAAGCCTTGTGACTGAATTACATGAAAAAAACTATTTAATCACAGTAGAAAGTTATTTTAACAGAGAATCTGTCACTTTTAAAGACACAGAGAGTTGCAAGATCAGATTTGTTGTCAGAAGTCAAAATGGTGAAATTTACCTTGCTGACTAGCAAAATAGAATATTAAGCATCATTCAAAAGAGAAGCTTTAGAGAAATAAACAATCCTCTTTCTACAGAGTTTTATTTCAGCAAAGAGCAATTCTGCACATAATTCATCTTTTTTTTCTGTGAATAAATTTGTTAAGCCTGAGGAGGTAGAGTCCCATATGGTCCCATAGTCAGATAGCAGGATACACAGCTGTGAGATGTGTTAATATGCATTAGGTATACAGCACAATTACATTCTCAGAAGGGTTGAAAATCCAGTAAAAATGATAAACTTCAGTCTTTTGTTAACTTAACTTTGGTTACTGATTTCTCTGGCATTTTAAACAGAAAGTGAGAACCAGAAGCAGTGTCTGATAGAAAGCTCATTCATTCAAAACTGAATTTAACCCCAAAATCCTATTGATCTTGGTGAGTTTGGAGTACAGCACCAATGGAGGAAATTACCAGAACCCACAAGATCAGGCTTTGGGGTGAAGACCATATAGCTGAAAAAACAAGACAATACTTGTGCTTACTCACTGGGACTTCTGATCTGGCATAACAGCTACATTATTTGGGCATTTTTTCACCAGGAGTTTTGCAGGGTACAGGGACTCCTGTGTCTGTTTAAACAGAAATCTGTGACCTGTACCTGACCTACCCTCAAATTACCCTCAGCATGCATAAAGAGCAAGTGACCTTCTCTGCTGCTCCAGTGCAAATTGTTAAAGATTATTGTTGTCTCTGGGGAAGTCTTCAGGCATGCTTTGCTATTCCTAGTGAAATATGCTGTGGCTTTACCATTGATCACCAGAGGGCAAAAAGGAAAATTTCATCCCTCTAAAAAGAACTGCTCTCCTGCAATTTTCTTTTTTATTTACAGGTGTGTGTTCTTTCATCTAATTTACTGAAATAATTCTGGTTTTCTTTGTGAAACGCTTTTATTCAATAAAATTTAGTCCTCTTTCAGCCCCTCTTCTGTTTTGCTTGACTTTACTGCCATGCTGGCTGGCAGCAAGGTCTGAACTGCCTGTGCAGTCTCCTGCTGTGCAGTGAAGCACTCAAACACTTCGAGGTATTGTGGCATAATGCTGCTTGAGCTTGACAAGGACATCCTGTGCCAAGCCGGGAGGCTGAATCAGGTATCTGTTGGATTTAGCAAGGTTACTTCACCAAAAGCATTACAGGCAAAGGAGGCATCTCCTAGCTAAGCTAAGCATAGAGAGTAAATATGCTCTGAAGATTATGAAAATGGTTTTACACACCAGCTCACACCCTGCAGGGCAGAGATGTCCTGGGCCAAGGCAGAGGCACAGCCAACCCCATATCCTGGCCATGAGCTGTCCAGGTGCAGGCACCTTGGGGAGACAAGAAGGATCCACTCGATCTTTGCAGGCAACATCTCCAGGCTGCAGCCACAGGACAGCGGGATTTACCGCTGATGGTTACATCCAAGTCATTGCGCATCCGGGCCAGCTGTTGTGTCCAGAGTTCTCCTGGAGAAACTGGATGCTCATGGCTTGAAAGGCTGCACACGTAGCTGGGTAGAAAATTGGCTGAACAGCTGGGCCCAGAGGGTGGTGGTGAATTTAAATCCAGCTGGTGGCTGGTCACCAGTAGTGTCCCCAGGGCTCAGCATTGGAGCCAGGCCTGATTTTTATCTTACAAGATTCAAAACAGAGAAAGTCCATGCCAGGCTCCTATGTTTAAAAAAGCCTTCAATCACCACAGAAGGTTGACTTAGTTTAACAGAGAATCTGTCACTTTTAAAGATGTAGAGAGTTGCAAGAGCAGATTTGGCATCAGAAGCCAAACTGTGAGAAGTGGCTGAGGGAGCTGTAGGTGTTTAGCCTGGAGAAAAGGAGAATCATAGTGGACCTTAGTACTCTCTATAGCTTCTGAAAGGAGGGTGTAGCCAGGTGGGGGTTGTTCTCTTCTCCAAAGTCACAAATGGTAGGACAAGAGGAAATAGCCTCAAGTTGCATCAGGGAGGTTTAGCTTTGGTATTAGGACAAAAGTCTTCACTGAAAGCACAGTCAGGATTTGGAACAAACTGCCCAGGAAAGCAGTGGAATCACCATCCCTGAAATGGTTCAAAAGGCTTGTGGATGTGGTTCAATGTTGAACATGCTTAATGGCTGGGCTAGATAATCCTAAATATCTATTCCAGCCTAAATGATTCTACAATTCTCTGCTAATAAGCACAGCCTGAACATTAATCATGTTGCCCTCTTTCAGTCAGGGTGCTACATGTGGCCCTCTCATAGTTAATCTTCTTGTGCTGCTATAGGAAAGGGAACATGTGCTTGACACCAACAGTGCAGCCCTTGGGTGCAATTAAACATCAGGAACTACTCAAACGTTTGTAAGGTTTCCTTTTTATGCACATCTGTTTGTTGACCTTTGGGAGTGAGACCCTTTCGTGGCCAGTTTACAGTGATAAGAAGCTGCTATCACAAAAAGCCACTGTCACAGCTGGCACAACACCAAAGACAGAGCACGGAGACTGAATTGTTGCTGGAAGGGGTTTGTCCCAGCCTGCATGGGGCAGTGTGGGGAAGTTTGCTCTCCCATCACCCTTGTTTTATCTGTTCAGTGGATAAATAAAGGGCTTCAGTCTTGGCAGCTGCAAGCTCAGCAGCTTTCTCCACTATACATCATTCGCTCAAAGATAAAAACAATTGTGGAGAGTCCCAGATCTCTGGTGCAAGCTGTTATTTGATTTATTTATTGGCACGAGGTTCTAAAACACGGTAGGTGCTTTTCTGCAGATAGGAGGAGGCACAATTCCCAGGCTTTGAAGGGCTGAAAGGAAAGATGCAGAATCCATAAAGTGCACTAAGACAGAAACAGAGAGACAGAAAGAAAACTTGCAACATTAGATCAAGTGATTGTTTATGGTTGTTACAAAAGTTTTGGTTGTTGAGACGCAGGGTTGCATAGGCACACATATTCCTTTTGCATAAACCCATTTACTGAATGTCTCATACATATAAACAATGAAATCAAGACTCACAGATTTATCCAAGGGAAATTAGGAAAAGATCCAGCCTTTCCTGGCCAAGGTACCAGATGTAATCCTGTCTCTGAACAATTATAGTGCTCAAAATACTATAAAGGGCTGCAATACAGTCACTGTAGAAAGTAATTGAGGTGCAAGGGACTGAACAGGCACTGCTCTAAATAAAAAATGTCTTCCATTCTCCCATGAACAGTGTCTGCATGTGAAAGAGCAGATCACTGCTCAGGGAGCAGATTCATGTGCAGGGAAGGTATGCAAAGCACCAGCTGACTGCAGTCACTGCTTCCTGAGTTACCTCTGATGCAGCTTCTGCTCTGTAGACAGTCCTTTTTTGCAGCAGTGACTTTACCATGACTGGCTCACCTGCATGATCTGAAACAGCTCCTCTACTAAGTCTGGTTATGACTCAATGCATTGGCTGTCTGATTTTAATCCCTGCCCAGCACCACAACAGCAAAGGGTGCCCTTCCTCCTCTCTCCCTGGAAGGAGCTGCCATGGTGGATGTGAACTTTTCCTGATGCTAGAGTATTTTGGAAAGGGTTTCTTCTGGCCTCTACTTTATGTTGTTACATTTTCAAGAATTCAGACGAGAGTATGTGCTCCTTAATTAAAAAAAATAAAAAATAAAAGGGCAAGTAATTAATAGCATTATAGAAAGAGATGAAAAAAAATTAAATGAGTACTCTGTTTCTCATCTTAGCGGACCAGTGGTGTCAAAAAGGTGTTTGAGGTTATTTCTCAAGGGTCATGACACTAGCTGCAATCACTGAGAAGGCAGTCTGAGTTACAGGCTATTATTTAAGACTTTGGAGCATGTAATTGTTTCCTTTCTTCCTGAGATTAAAGATAGAAAAGCAATACTGTCTTTTTAGACAAGACTAATCGACATTCAAAGCCTCTTCTGACACTTGGGCAGAAAAGCCAGAATTTTAATGACAAGATCCTGTAAGTGAGTGAGAAGAGATGCTGCTCTGCCCTGTCAAAATGCCACAGTCACGGCACTGCTGAGCATTTGCAGCACACGGACTAAGTGACTGAAGGTAAACTATGTCAAATCCTAAGGTTAGAGTGCAGCCATACAAAGTTTTCTGAGCCATTTTTGTGGTTTGCTCAAGTGTTCCACTGCTCTCAGTGCAAAGCTCAGCATTGCCCCACTCCGTTATCTTTATCTATCTGTATCTTTACACATACAAGCCTCTGTACAGCCTCTCTTTACAGCACATCCCAGGGTGGTTTTGTAGGGACTATTTTCCTTCCCACCCCACATTCATCACGCCCTGTAGAATGCACACTCTGGATCTTGTGTTGCTGGGGCAGCTATACAGCAGCACAGCCGCCTTTCTCTTAAGTGCACTGGCTGCTGTACCTGCCTCTGGACCTGGCACAGTATTCACAGAGACTCTCAACCACTTCTGACTCTTCCCAGCACCATTCCTTGCATGACAGAGTCACTAGCTCTGCAAGAAAATCACTACAAAGTGTTCCCAGCATGCGCTCAGGTGCCCAAGGAGCACGGCTCTCCTGGACTTGTTTCCCTCTTGCATTTTACCTTGCTGCCTTCCACATGTTCTCTTTATCCATCATCCATTTCTGCACTTTTCCCTTGTCACCTCAGCTCCTTCAGCCCTCTCCATCTGTCCTGATCGTGTGATGGGTGTATAATAACATTACTGAAGGGTTAGTTTCCTTTTGCAGAAAACTTGTCCATAGTCCAGCTGAGTCAAATTTAGGCCTGACAGTGAGGACTGGGTAAAAGCCTGGAGAAAAAGACCTGGAGGAAGAACAGGTCCTGATCAACAGTCTACTGTCAGTCCTCAGACATTTCTATGAGCTTCAATGGAGGTTAAATGCCCTATGCAGATATGCCTTTCTATAGATGATTCTTACAGTACAATATTTTTAAATTTAAAAAGAAAAATACTGCCTTGAAGAAAATAACCCCTCATGTGGCACAGAACAAAATTCTGGGCAACAACCAGGTCTGCATAAATTTGATTATTTTGCACAATGTCTTATGTCACCTTTCTCCCTTCTCTAGAAAATGCACAATTAAATACAAGCAAGTATATATATTTTATTTTTGTTGTGAAACACTTCTTCTCATGAAAGATAGGAAGCCTGGAGAGTATTTCAGACTGTCTTTTATAGCTCCTGTAGCTATAAGTAAAACATATTTTCAACATAAATCAGAGTGATATAACTATTTACACATCTTATGCAGAGCCTTTTTGTTCCTCCTATGCAAAGTTCTTACAGGATCCAATAGGAAATTACTCTTTTACGTTCAGCTTCAAAGGCTACATTCTCATTTATGCAAACATTCTCATTTCTTGAAAAATAAAAAAGAGCAGATGGTGGTGAAGGAAGCTGGGAGACTTGGGGTGTTGGGGAGTTTGCCCTCTGAAGCAGACACATTTTGGTGAGGTTGTGAAACCACTTCATTACAGGATGCAAACAGAATTGCATGTTCCAGATTTACTCAGCTGGGTTGCTGGAAGCCAGGGTGCAAATCCCCAGGTTATGCTGCAGAGACTTTGACCTGTGGCTGGTGAAGCTTGCTTCAGTCACTGTGATGGGAGAAAGGATTGGCGACTCAGATGTTGCAGGGAAAGAGAAGCAGATGTCATTGAAGGGTCTCTCAGATCTGTTTTGCTGCTCTATCCTACCCAGGGACCCTGTTCTCTTCAGCTGAGTGATAAGGGAGGCATGTGGCTGTGATGGTACAAACATCCTCTGGCTGCTCCTTTCTCTGCAGGGGTGAAGTCTCACTGCAGGCAGACACAGCCACCATGAGAAAGGGGAGTGTAGGGCCACACAAGCTGGGCTTGGGGCAGAGGAGCTGACTCCTGTAACAGGGACTGGGAGTAAGACTCTCCCACAAAGCTGAAGCAGAGCACTGCCTGGAAATGCATGACCACAAAGTGAACTGGGAAGATCTGTCAGCAGCAAGAATGGCAAGAAGAGGTGGGGTTGTTTGACTTGGCTCTGGGACACTGGCAAACAGAAGGAAGTGTCAGCAAATATCAAAATGTCATTCTTGTAACAGTAATGGACATTGCTGCTCCCTCTATCATCAGAAATCCCAAACACTTGGAGGAGTGATAGGAAGAACATTGTTTAACCCACCAGGAGCAGGTGGACAATTATGAAACAACAGCATGGGAAGTCTATACACAGAAACATGTTGGATATCAGAGCAGAGCCCACAAGGAAACACTAGAAACACCAGTCTCACCTTCATTTTCAACAACCAGCATCAGGAGAGTTTGAGATGTGCAAAAAGGCAGAATGCAATTTTGGGTCTTGCCCAAAAGAGTCTCTTCAGAGAAAAAGGATCAGGAATTTTATTATTGGTTTCTGTGGGGCAATAAGAATATAATTTTCTCCAAGCCATCCACATTTAATGCGGAGCAGTATTTTGCTGTCACTAGTTGATGAAATTGCACAGCAGCAGAGCAACAATCAGCTGAAGGTTTTGTTTTCTTGCTTTTTAGGCCATATTGATCCTTTTCCCAAAATCATACTCTCAGGCTTGACTGCTGCACATGGTGAAAGACACAGCATGGAAATGTCCAAAAGTGTCTCTATGAAAGACCTGTTCTGAAATGATGCCCGGGCACCAGTTTACCAGCAAATGCCACTCACGCCCACCGAGCTGCCAGGACACCTGGGGGTGCTGAGAACCTGCTGCTCCAGCTGGAGCTCACTCAAAGGGGCTCTGGGGCAGTGACAGCGGCACTGACAGGGCACTGTGCCATGGCACAGCTGCTCCCTGTCCCCTGGCCTGCAGCACACTCTGCATTTGGCTGCCATCTGCGTGGAACCAAAAACCTTCTGAGCGCCCTCGGTTTGCTCAGAAAGGGAAGGCTCCCTGCATCGTGGAAGCTCAGTGCTTCTGAAAAACAAATGCACAGCCAGAAAAGTACCTACATTGTTTTTCATGTGTTTTTTCCCCTCAGACAGGGCCTATGGATGTTTCAGGTCCGGTAGATGTGACAGTTTGTGACAGGACCAGAATTGAGAGGTACAGCTAGCATGCACTTGTTAGAGATAGCCATGCTTCTGGCCATGTGTAAGTGCTAATATTTGGAGCTATTATTCTGACAGCGAGCACAGAGACAGCTTTCACCTCTGAGAGATATTCTTAGGCAGCAAGGAGTTTATAGGCTGTTTACACTTGAAAGGATCTTCTTTGCAACCTCCAAAAATACAAGCCTGCATATGTATGAAGGGTTGAAAAGTAGCTGTATGAATCTTCAATGATGAAAGACTCTAGGCCAGCATGCTCTGAAGTTTGCCAGCCCAAGTCAGTCAGGCCTTTTCTTCCTTTGTTCCTGCTCCCCACATATCTTGCACTGCATGATTTATTTATTAAGAATATTATGTTTCATTCAGTATATACACAGAGAGTGCTGAAAAAGGGGAAGGCTGCTCCCCCCTGTTGTGCCTGCAGCTTGCTGTTAGGACAAATGCATGTAAGCAGAAAAGCTGTGTGAGCAAAGTGTCAAACAATAAAGTTTTATTAGAGCAAAAGCAAAGCCACTGTGCACGTTGAAATCAATGTTAATAGCTTCCTTAGAAAGAGCTTGCAAGGTAAATGTTCCTGAGAAGTGCCTAGCAGACATCCTGACTCACAGGAGCAGACTGTATTCTTTATGACTACCAGGTACTTACTGATAATACTTGGATGACACAAGCAGAGGTTTATTTTTTTACTGAGCTAGAGAAAAACATTCATTCCAAAGTTTTCAGTGGTCATAATTTAGTTCTGAATCTTATGATATTATTTTTTTTTATTTTTCCTTTACTTAAAATCCATTCAGTTGAAGTTCTGTGAATGTATCAGAGTCAGGGCTTTCCTTTCTTGCAAGGAGGAAGTTCACAGTTCTCATGTTTTACAGGGGAAATTGTTAAAAGATAACCCATAAGCTAAAAACCTCCAACCAAACAAAACCCAAACAAGTGCACAAAACAAATCAAGTAAAATCCAATAATCACCTTCATCTGACAAGACTGTCAAGAATGAAGCTGTACATACACACCTTTTTGTCTGTATGAGGCAACTGATGGAGCACTAATCTGCACATCATAATCATTCTGGTTCAGAATAGCTAAAACTATCTGAATTTGTTGGCAAAATTACTCTAAAGTTTTTTGGGTTTTTTTTTTTCTTCAGCCCATTTTCCCATTGAACATCTAGGTGCAATTCGAGGTTTTGTCTCCTGCACCTCCTCTCCAACCTGTTAAGGTTTCCCTGGTGCTGACCTGCAGCAGCCTGGTTCTCCCCCTTGCTGTTCTGGTACTGCTCCTGCTGCTGTCTTCCAGCTGGATGTACTGGCAGCAGTGCCCAGGGAAGAGTCCTCTCCAAGAGAGGGAAAGCTGAAAGAGGAGTGCCAGGCCTGGCAGAGCAACAAATGAGGACAAAATGCCAAGGGGCCCAAATTCATTCCTCTCTGGCGCAGAACACCTAGAGCTCTGATTGGCATCTTTAATAACCTCCTGCACTATTGAACTCCCAGTAACCAAAGCATCTGATTGAGGCTCATGAAGGATGTCACTACAGTGTGCCTTTTAACTTCAAGGATCCCTAAAACATGATAGAAACATCCCTCTAGGTGCAGTAGCAAGGTTTTCTTTGGTTGTACTGTGGGACCAAAGGGACTACACACTTCACAAATTTATTATCTTACTTTCATGCACTGTTAATTTGGTGTAGAATAGAGATGCTGCAAAAAAGCACAAAAGCACTACTACATATTCTGAAAAGATGGTTTTGTATGCTGGGAGTGGGCTTAGTACAGCAACAGTCTCTGGTGCCCCATGATCATGGCTCCTGGTGCTCTGAAAATTTGGATATACTAATAAAATGAGGATTTTGACACACTGGTCTGCACACTCTCATCAAAAAACTTGTTCTCTGCCTAGGTCTTTCATGTCAAGGGAGGCCTTGTTTTCCTCAGGGACCATTATAATGGGCCAGCTCTGTCTCCTAGTCCTTTGGGGAGGGTTCATTACAGCTTCCCTGGGTAACCATTAAAAGTATCTGATTATTCTTCCCTGGTGGTATCATATCCTACTGCTTGTAAAATTATTATTTCTGATGGATTAAGGCAGTTAGTCATCTAAGCGCAGAGAACTGTGCTCTGTCACTTTGCAGCACCAGCACAATTTTGTGCTGTGAGTTAGAATAATGTCTGCACTCAAGGACTAAGGAACTGTCTTAAGGACAATACAGGAATACCTGAAAAATTCTGGAGTCTGCACATAATGCAGGTCCCAGGGGCCTTAGTCACCTCAGCAGAGTGAGGTTTGCCAAAACACATCATCTGCTGCTGCTGGACAGACAGCAATGGCAAAAAGCAGGGGAGTCCCACCCAAAAGTTGGACTCGAAAATTTGGGAGCCAGAATTTTAGTAACACCATTTCACCTTTAGCCACTACCTGTTGAACTGCTGGCTGATGCCAATGATTGTCATCCAGAAAAAAAAAAAAAGCAGCATATTAATCAGTTGGTGTTAATGAGCCTTAAATAATCAAAATTTTCAAGTTAATTAGGCTGTCTCCATGTCTGGGCTTGTACAACAGCATCCTGCCTCTACAGAACTCAAATACACTCTTGTCCTGTGTTATCCATGGGCTTCCCAGCTTATTTTGTAAAGATATCAACAGTGGGGCAGGAGAGAAAACTCCATGGCTCCTGTTTAGATTGTGCTGTGCTCCTAAATGATGGTCATCAGGTCCATATCCAGATTGGTAACCAAAGGGATCAAGGACTACTCTCTGGCACTGAGGACAAGGGCCCAATGCAGCCCAAGCTTGTCTGGCCAAACTCCCCTTTCTAGGACAGCAGAAAAGTTGCCTCCAAGTTTCCTGTTGGGAATGACCTGGGACACAGAGCATTTAATTACGCCTCCTTTTTTTTTCTAACAAACCTCTTGGATATAAATCCCCTTTCATAATGGTGTAAACTGACACCACAGAGCATGAACACAGGAAACAATGAATAAAACCTTGTTCTCCTGTGGCACAAGCAAGTTTGTCTTCTTCAGGAAAAAGATTTTTATTTCATTCTGATTTCTCCTCAACTTTCTTTCAGTTTTGCAATTAGCAAAAATCATAGCATTGTTCAAATAGCAAGGCACAGAATGCCTTCAAATGAGTGATGACTGCTTGTATATGAATGCACCCTTACATCTTGCCCTTGCTTTCTGCTACATGCCAGCATAAATCAGTGAAATCACTATATAAAACCAGTGTGAGATCAGAATCGAGTCTGTGTGTGGTGAACATTATTAAAGGGGGAAGAACTCAAAAAATTCTTCCTTCCCATCATATCACACAGCATCATTTGCCAAGCAACATGCCATGCTGCCTTCAGGCATATGATTAATGCCAATGCAGTTCCAATAAAGCTTACAAAGCACACAGCCCGGGTCTCCCTGGAGAGTTAACAACAACAAGGAGCAAAGCCTAAATGATGCTGTTCTTCATTTTCCAGCCACCAGAGACTTGCAGCCTTTTCCTCATTTCTAAGCATTAATCTTTATTTCTTTTCCAGAGTAATGATATTTCTCAGCAGTGCATAATTTTATCAGCTGGCTACATCCACAAGACATGGAGTGTTGATATCAGCTGTCTTGTGGAAAGGATTTTGCCTTGAGGTGCCACTTGCATTTCCCTTTTTTCAATTTCAATTCAATGCTTATTCTCTTATTTGCATATTGTTTTACAGTTTGTTGTGGTCTGGGTTTTCTCCGCTCTGTTGCTGGGGTTAAGGGCTTTGTTTCAAAGTTATCTTAGGTGTTCTGTGTGTCTTTTATGCACAGCACTAGGTGTAAGTCCCTTTGTGACCGGGATAGTAACCAATCAGGGTTAGAACCAGCTGGAACATTAGTTTTCAATACAGAGAGGAGCAACAGCGAGCCTAAATGTATACTGAAAATGGGTTAGACTCAAATACTTTACCAGAGGCAGAATTCCCAGGGCCCAAATTCTCAATGCAGTGGTTGGATGTGGGTGTAACTGTAATGTCTCTGAAGTCTGAAGGACAAGAAGTAAAAAAATGTCTTCTCCCTCTGAATCTTTGTGGTGTGTGTGAGGGTATTAAGAGCATGCTTTCTTTGAGTCAATGAGGTATGTTTCATTAACAATTGACTAAATCATGTGTGACTATTCTTGTTTTTTACCCGTTCTTCAACATGCTTATGAGAAAAATTCTCCTGATCTCGCAAGAAGTGATTCTTACAAAGGCTTCTAATAAAAATAATAATAAAAATCCAATAAAAACTCCTAGCTGCTGTTTCCTGGGGAGCCCTGCATATGCACTGGAGACCAGTAGGGAACCAGGCACTTAAATCTTTGGTGGTACAGCTCCACAGAAATTAATACTAATTCAGTATGTTTTGTACTGTCAGCAAGATCTGACTTGATGCAAGACACTAGAAGTGCAGTGAAGCTTGATGTGTTAGGGCATTAATTGAGCATGTGCAGGTGGTGAGACAAATATCCTTGTTTCACAGGATACATGAATTTTAAAGGAGTAAGTGAACTGCTGTTTTTTACAGCGCTATCCACTGTCCATCCCTGGAGGCAGAAAACAAGATGTGATGAGCCAAAAGTCTGATCTGGGGTGACAGATCCATCTTTAGCATGGGAAAAACAGACACTTCACTATGAAATGACATCATCTTTAATAGCGTGGGATCTGTCAGCAGCAGTTGTAAACAGAAACTGATTTACAAGTCAAACAGCCTCCTCAGCCAGCAAGACTTGGTTCATATTTGCAATCCTAGATCATTTTAGAAGAGATCTTATATTACCCTGATTTTTTGCCCCTGCCTCTCCTGGTTACCCAGCAAAGAACTTCTGCAGAGTCAGCATGTATGTCCTTCTCACCAGGAGATTTCTAGTTTAAAATAACTCAAGAAAATTTCCCTGATGCTGGGGTCTTTAAAATGAAGGATCACAAGGTGGGGGCCAGTCCTGCAGCACCTAAGGCTCCTGCTCATTGCAAGCTATGCCACATGTAGGACTCTAGCATGCCCCTGTAACACGTGGTGACAAATTTTGAACTACTGAGGTGGGCTGCCAACCCCTCGTGTCCCTCCTGTACAGTCACAAAGGGGGAGACCGATGGAGATGCTGCCTTGCAATTACAAGGACTGCCCCATAAATTATCCTACGAGTCATCCTGAAAATCACCCTACAAGGCAGCCTTCCCCCACGGGGCCACCAAAAGCTGTTGGCCCTTTGAACCGGAGCTGTCTGATGTATCTCCCACTGTGATGCCCCTTACACTGCTATCTCACAGAGCACCGAGGGTGATGATCAAGACAAATGTCTTACAGCATCTTTCTGAGAATGTGGTGGTGTGCAGATATGAGAAAATTGTCGTCATAAGACAAGTTGCTGATTATATCAACGTTTTATTGTACAGGAGCCTTCCAACTGAGCAATCCTAGTGCTGTAGGAGTGGCTTTATTTGTCTTAGCCTAATTTCCTCTAAATTGAGAAAAAAACAGCATAGGCCTTCTCATATTAAAATAGCTTACATTACTAAACTGCCATAAACTTAAACCTGAAATGATAGCAAATATATTTACATTAAAGGAAGATTCCAAAATCAGACATTTTTAGAGACTGTTCCCACAAAGAGGCTGATTAAATAAACCCTAAGGAAAACCAGAAGGCAGATGACCCTTTACAGAAGGTTGTTACTGATTATCTCTACCTGGTAGGAGGATACAAGTGGAGAGCTTGAGCAGTGCTGGTGCTGCGGATGAATTTTGAAATACTGCCACCTCATGTCAGTTTAGCAAGAAGGTACAACCGAGGCCAGCTTCCCAGTGCTTTTCCCTCTGCTGTTTGCCTGGCAGCATACAGCAGAGCAGCCTCACTCCCAGAGGCACTGTTGTCCACATTACTGCTGTTATTTTTTAATTGAAAATTAACTTTATGTTCTTAACGCTAGAGGCATCATCAGTTTATGATCACTTTGGGAGGTATAATTCCCTCTTCACCTTGAGTAGTCACCTGCTTGGTCCACTCTTCAGGCTCTCTGAGACAGCCTGGCACCTGCAGAGCCTGCAAACGTGACGTGCAAGGAGCGCAGCAAGCCTTGAAATGCTCCTCTGGCTCCTGTGAGCAGTCGGTGAGGACAACTCCTTTTGCTGGCTGGCTCATTCCCTGCCCTGGGCACTGCAGCCATGCCCAAGTGCCAGCTGGTCCTCCTGGGCCACCACAGCTGGGTGTAAGTGGGATACCGGAACACAGAATTCCATCCAAGGAGAAATAGGCTAAGTGTCGGTAAATAAAACCTGCAGGAGCCATGGGATGGCTCTGGAGAACTGCACAGATTAGAGTGTAATTAAAAAAAACAGATTAGGATGTAATTAAAAAAACAAACTCAGGCTCTGCCCCAGACCTAACATCCCCAGCTAGGCAACAAACCCAGAATAAGTGTACATAAACAGCCTTGGAAGTTTGGCCAACAGCCTGAAGGCGGGCATTAAGGAGAAAACAGCATCTTAATGCTGAATAGAAAGGTGTTTAAAATCTGTCTTAAATTAGGGACATGATTATAAAATTTTCAGATCAGGTGTTGGACAGCCTCATCTGGCAGGCTGCATCTTCCAGCAGTGGTTGGAATGTGTTTGAAGGTGATTCTCTGCTGTCTTTTCGACAGCAGATAGTCAGAAAAAGCAGAACAAGATCAAAAACCTAACTTCCAGAATGGTGGCTTGCAGATACTCATGTTTGAAATCCTATGGCTGCATATATATTTAGGTGTAGTTAATACCTTGCTTGGACAAACAGGTTTCCCTGCTGCAAGGACACAGGCCTCCCATGCAGGTGTGTAGAAGTTCCTCTTACACAGTGGAAACATCTGGTAGTAGGTGTATTAATTAAGCCAGAAACTGAGCTGGGAGGAGAGGAAGGAGACAAGGATAGGAAGGAAGCAAAGCCAGCAATTAGGCTCAGAGAGCTGTTACTGTGCAAGCTGAAGTGGGAGAAGAGGAAATTAAACTGTTTGTTTGGATTGTCACAAAGAGAAAATAGGAGCCATGGCAGAGGAGGAAGGACAATACATATAGATGAGTTCAAGCAGTCTGTGTACCAGTTTTGAGACTGAAAAACTCACATCAGACCGTATCTTCTTTATCAGCTCATCATGGAGCCATCCTATTTTCAAAGAGAGGAGAAGAGTGATAATCCCTGCTTCAAGGAGAGTCCTGGTGCTCTGTAGGCTGTGTGTACACTTACATGTGCACCATGCACACACAAAGACACAACAAGCAAACACAGGCACACCCTGTGGTGGGAAAATGTCCAGAATTTCACCCAGAACCTCAAGGAACCAAGGGATTACAGACTCAACTGGGAAAATAAACATGCTAAACCTGCACTGGTATTGAAAATCTGTACCCACCAGTCACCTGATAGCCACCAGTTCTTGCCACTGAATACCAAGCAGAGGTGCTGTATATTTATTTACCTGCTCAGCTGCAATTCTGCTCACCTTAAGTTTAGGAGAAGCAGCAAACACCATCAGAATGAGAAGCTGACAGCAACAATACTACAATAATATGCTGTGGGAAGAGGAAAAGGGAAAGATAAGGCATTTCCAAAAGAGATCAAGACGCGATATTGGTGTTATCACACCACAGGGTGAGGACTGAAATCATACAACTTACTTCATTTAAAAAACTTAGGTTCACTCACATTTCCATACGCAAAGGTAAGCAGGCAATTTCCTTTCTTCACAAATAATTCAGCTTTGCTGTGTATTTACTATTGCATATATCCGCTCCGCCTTAGGTGTAACCGTTCATTTTGGGCAATATTTGTATCATTTTGGGCAATATTTCCTAAACATTCTGTAAAATATCTTTTGCTTTCCTATTACAAAATATTTGCAAATTTCTTAAGTTTCTAGATCAAAGCTATTGGAGTAAGTCCAGGAAAAGTGTGTCTTTTTTTTTTAGCCAGTGGCTGTATATCAATCAGCAGGTTACTGAAGGTTTCTGAATGAAAAGTTATCACTGCTTGGGAGGACATCCCTAAGTTGTCAAACATTTAAGCAGAGGAAGAAGGAAGCAAAGAGTGACTCTAATCAAATCCAGGATTTCTTGTTTTTAGTAAGAGAGAACCAAATTTCTTAAAAACTTTGTCAAAACCCCCAACTGAAGGCACATGGAAGCACATGTCATAGCTTAATGTAAGCTGTGCTTGAAGTCCATGAAGACATCCTCGTAAGGTGTTTGTGCTCTTTGGCTTGGACACAAAACCCATACGAAATACTGATGGGGAAAAAAAAGACTGTGCAGAATTGAGTAGAGAAATTAAACCCTACCAGGGCAGGATAAGAGGTCAGTCAAGCTAAACTCCAAAACGTAGGTTGAAGGGAAGCTTTTTATACTTAAAAAGAAGGCTCTGAAAACTTTGGGTCCAGGTCAAACTTACCCCAACATTTGTGAGACATTTGTGTTTAGGATTCTTTCTCACATTCATCCTAAACAGAAGTAAGGGGAGCACCAAGAGAAAGAGTGCTTACAGTAATCTAGTGAGTGGTGCTGAGCACAAGTTAAAGCAAGCTGGAAATTAGAACCAGGCACCACATTTTGTGTTCAAGCTTGAAATTAAATTCCTCCCATGCTAAGTTTTAGCATCCAGGTCTTCCGTGTGTGAAATAAACTACATTAACTGAGCCAAGAAATTCAAAAGAAAATACCCTTCTCATGCCAGGCTGGTACTGATGTTATGAGAAACTGGTTGCATAGGACAGGTTTGCTTTGTACTCTCTGCAACTAATAGAATAAAGGCCTAGCTATACCAGCATTTGAGGTAACAGAGGTAAAACTCCCAAAGCTGTAGTCAAAGATTGTCTTTATCTTTTTATGCTAGCCTTATAGAAACCAAGATGGAACTTGTTGGAATCTCCATCTGTGACCCAGACCAAAATGCTTTTCCCTCACCCAGTTCATAGGAGCTCAGATAAGGATCTGCTATTTCTGTCTTTAAGCCTAAAGCTGACTGCTGTCAGTCTCATTAAATGTTAAACATGCATGGGAACTTGTTCAGAGTACAGTTTTGCCATAGGGTAAAATCTGGACAAGTTTATAAAAGCTCCAAACATCCAGGGCAGAGGAAAGCAGGCCTTGTAGTGAGGTGTCCCTGAAAGCAGTAATTAAAAGGCAATCAACGTTCCCTTCCTTCCTTCCTTCCTTCCTTCCTTCCTTCCTTCCTTCCTTCCTGCCTTCCTGCCTTCCTGCCTTCCTGCCTTCCTGCCTTCCTGCCTTCCTTCCTTCCTCCCTTCCTCCCTTCCTCCCTTCCTCCCTCCCTCCCTCCCTCCCTCCCTCCCTTCTCTTCCTTCTCTTCCTTCCTTCCCATACAATAAAGCAACAAATGGTATCAGCAGCACTGACAGGACTTGCTGTTTGCTGAGGCTGAGCTATAGCCATTGGCTGTTTACCTAGAGCAGATAAATAAACAGATTTCAGAGTAAAGGTCAATGAAGCATTTGTCCTCTCCCTAAATTACACAAGAGTGTGCCCTCATGCAGATCAACATACTTACTCTGGCTTGTGTCTTAGCTCATTCCTTTCATCCAGAAGTGAACATTCTTGCTTTTGACACGTAGGGTAGTGAACAAAGTTCAAGTGGAGCTGCACAGAGGGAGAGCTCCCTAACGTTGTCATGGGAAAAGGGCTGCTGGCCAAAATAATGGTGTCAGCGGCATGTGTACATATTCAAAATGTACATTTTATGAATCTATGGGTTTGTATGGGTATTCAGAGAATGTCAGAAAGCAAACACAGAAAACACCTCCACAGAGTTCACCCAAATATGTGGCCAGCATACTCCAGGAGGAGGGAGAGAACTGGGAGGGAAGAGATTTACGTGACAGAAGGAGCTTTTTTTTCCCCAGTGTGTGGCCATACTAAATATAAAAGTCATGAGTAAGAGGCATGGGAGAATATGAAGAAATCCCTTTGGAGCAGTTAGAGGTCAAACCCTGTTTCTTTGGACACAAATCCAAATGCAGGGTGCACTCAAGTGAACATGCGTGTGGATGTGGTCCACTGGCTCTGCCTCGGCCTGGAAAGTGTGGCTGGATGCAAATGCCAATGTGTCACTCACACCTCTTTGAGAGCCCTCCTGGGCCACCACAGTGCATTGTTCTGTTTCTTCCTCACATCACAGGGAAGTCTTACAGGAAAATCTCTACATTGAACAGGACATGGAAAAAATGATTCTTGTTTTTATTTGACAAGTGCCATTGTGCCCTGAGGCCTGGAGCTCTGCCATGCAAAGCATCACGCCACGTGGAACAAATACCCATTCTGGCTTTTGGCATCACTCTGCCTCTGAAGAAGAATCACTCCCAGACTCTCAGGCTCCCCCTGCTCAAGATGAGAGCCCTCAGGAAGGCTCAGGACTCCAGCACAAGCCTTTCTCTAGGACACGTTTGTGACCCCCATATTTCGGCTTTGCCTCTTCTCTGTTCAGCATCTATGACTTCCTAGGCCATCATCAAAAAAGAAAAGTAGCTGCTTCTTGCCTCTCTGACTGTGTGCAGTGAGTTTCCTCCTGCAGCTGGCTCCATTCCCTGTACCACATCACTAGAAGGTGGGATAATACAAGGACAGTCTATCTTCATATGGTGTAAAGACATTTGGAACAATAATGTTTTCTAAACCTCCTTCACTCATTTTTAGGAGCACTGAGCTTTGGAAAACCAGATGCTCAGGCATATAATTCAGGTACAAGGCTGGTGCAGTGAATTAAAATCAGTGCAGGAAAGAATCCTGACTCTTATTACAAAATGTGGCTCAAACCCTCAAGCATTTGTGCTCTGATATAACTGAAACCTTGCAGGAGATTCTGGGTCAAAATAGAAGAAAAAGATAATTTATGGCATTCCTAACATGTCCACGTCCTCCCCCAGCACATACCTGTCATTTACATTTGTTGTGGACTTTACTCAGACAATTTATTTTTCCTTGCAAGATACTGGGAAGTTTTCTATTCCTTTGCATGAGAAATAAGAATACACACAACAACAGAAATGTCATATAGGAGTGAATAGAAACAAAAATAAACTTCCTTAAAAATGATTCTGTATTAAATTATAACAGCAAGAAGTTATCACAGACCAATAACTTCAACTAGGGTGAAAAATGATAGAGCAGTTACACGATGCCAGTTGAACAGATGTAGTTGTTCTAAGAACCAAAATCTGCAAGACACACCAGAACTGTTAAAATAACACCTTCTAACAACCAACAGTCTTCTCCACTAAGAAAGAAGATGAGAAATCACTTGCTACTTTTTTTTGGTAAAAGGTCCTGTCACAGAAAAACCCACATTTCAGAGGTGTGCTGGTGGCCTCAAGCCAGCAGGATCTGCAGGTGATGTCTGTGTGGAGGATGCACTCAGGTGCTGTGTTCTTCCAGCAGGTGGGATGCTCAGCATGTGGTGTGGTCAAGAAAATATTACTTCCACCAGAAAACAACTTTGTCAAGTGAGAAGCTTGCCCTTTCTGCCTGTCTGACACACATCCAGACTTGGAAACAGTTATCTGTCAAAAGCCACAGCGCTTCTTCCTCTGCTTTGCTGTAAATAACCCATCCTCTGCCCCAAGTATCTGCTTTGACTATTCAGATCCCTTACAGTATCCAAGAGTGCCCAGTATCCCAAAGCTGGCCTTGTCCCCCTGCAATACCCCTTGCAGGCTCATTGAGAGCAAGTTATCACTCAGCCCCCAAAGAGGAAGGCTGTGCTCTTGGAACACATCCCTCATCCAGCAGAGTCCAAAAAAACCTGCTAAAAAACCACAGCTTTTTGTTTCACCAATTAACACTTCCCACTATAGCTGATTCAAGACAATTGCTGAGTTATTTGTGGAAGGTGTTTTTTTAATTTCTTGAACTGTGGCAGCTGTTTCCTTTTCCTTTTCCTTTTCCTTTTCCTTTTCCTTTTCCTTTTCCTTTTCCTTTTCCTTTTCCTTTTCCTTTTCCTTTTCCTTTTCCTTTTCCTTTTCCTTTTCCTTTTCCTTTTCCTTTTCCTTTTCCTTTTCCTTGTCTGATTTATGGTCACCAGTCATTAGCTGGCCAGCCAAGGAGTGAGGAGACCCTGGAGGAGCAGGTCTCGTGCTTTCCCACAGCCTCGCTTCTGAGGAATTAATAACATTGACTAAATACAAACACTCTGTGGATTTCACAGATCCATATGCTGTATATGCTTTCACAAAGGCTAGAAAAATTTTCTCCTAGGAATTTCACAACTTTCTCTTAATTAGTAAAATTGTATAAAAGAAGAAGTAGACTGTAGTTCAAGGTTTTTCTCCACTTGCACATGAATAAGTTATTTATTAGGTACAACCAAAAAAATATCTTTACATTTCATAAATTTCCACAAACCTTTCAGGAGGCAAGACCCAGCAGATTTGTGAAGGACATTCTGTTTAAGACATTTATATTTAACAAGAGATTGAGGTAGCAGCATTTTTGTTCTTGATAAATGTAACATCATTAGACACTTTTCAGTTCATTAGGATGCTAACGAGGGATTACTAAGTTGATAATAAACTTACGATTTTTCTACTTGAAAATTAAGTGTTGTTAGAAGATATGTATAATTACATGCATCCACACAGGGAGCTCTGTATGTTTTATACACAAACAAGGCAAGCCTGGCCTTTAAAAACAGCTCCTGGCCATAGCTGAGGCATTGTTGGAACAAAAGCTTGGGAGCATTTTTAGGGGTATTTGAGGAACTTTTCTTTAGGGGTGACAATAATGGTTCCTGATTCCACCCATACTGGCCAGATGTCTGAAACTACTGGAAGCCCAGTGTAAATTACTTGTTTTCTATGAACCTTATTTTTCAGAAGGATGGATTAAATTAATCACATTATTCAAACAACAGTGAGGAAACCAATGACTGCAAGCACAGGTTATTGGTCCTGGGAGAGTGAGATAATTAATTGAAGTTGCTATAATCTGACTTGAGCACACCTGCTAAACCCAAGAAGCCAAAGCAATATTTATTTTGACACATTTTTGTGGGAGAATTCTTGGAAAGCTAAAGATTTGTAACATTACCAGTTTATGTAGTTAGAAGTATGAAATGTCCACAAATTATTGAATTTCACTGGGTCGTTAATACATGAGATGTACATGAATCCAATTAGGGCTATTAAAAGCAAGCATTATGGATACAGTTTCCAGTGTTAATTAATTGAAATAGTATCAGATGGAGAATGCCCCTCTCAGAAGCTGCCTCAGCCAGCCCAGCCCCTATGAACTATGATTTATAGCCACTTGGCCTGGAGGTGTGGAAATTCTGAAGAGTGAATTACTGCTGCCAACTTATTCTTTAGCAGTGAAGTTAGACTATAATTCTATACAATTTGTTAGGAATGAAATAAAGAAATATTTTTCTTTTAATAATGATGTTGGTTTAGAATGTTGTAAGGAGTTGCAAGTTGAAGCCCAAAGGATTTCTGTGATGATTACTTGAAGCAATCAGTGGGTAGCCTAAGTTTATTTAATTTCATTGACTCGTAGAATAGCTTGGGCTGGGAGGGACTTTTGAGTATCATCTAGCCCAACTCCCTTGTTCAATGGCTGCTGTTAAGATCAAAGTCACCAATGGGGAAAAAAAAAAGAATCCAGACTTTGGAATGTACATGTTCAGCATGAGCTGGGGCAAGGGAGGGGCTTCCTACATTTTGGCAAATACAAAGAACATGTATTAAGAGCCTACACATTGTGAAATACTTGGAAGAGCCTGAAACAGGAAAAAGACGCTCATTATTGGAAAACCTGAGGGGCAGGTTTTCTTTTAACCCTACAAAAGGTTTGAGGCAAAACCACCAAGACATCCAGTAAGTGCCCTTTGAATAAAATTCTCAGTTTAGATTGGTTTTGAGTTATACAGTCCGCTTATTTTAGAAGGTTTTTAGATAGGAAAACCTGTTGTATACATTTCTGTTTAAGAAGAACCTTTCCTGAAAATCATTCAGCAAAGTTTTATGTGTAAAATACATCAGTCACAAAAGACAAACTTGTAATGGATTCCATTTATAATACAGCATCTGAATAATGAAAGGGGATTAAAATAATTATTTAGCCAAATATAAATGGACAGGGAAATAAATAATTTACTTAGTTTATAATAGCTAAGATAATATACTAAAGTTTTACAAGAATAAAAGATCGCTTTCTAATTTTATTACCTATTTAAATAATTTAAAATATAATTACACTCATACAGTTTTATTATCTGCCATGTTGTTGCAGCTCATAATTTAAGAATTATTTGCATTTTGGCAACCCTTCTTACTTTATACAAACATGATTATTGCTGTTGGGACAAGAAGACCCTGTCTGTGACATTCTGGAGTTTCTGCCTGTTCATGCATAATCATTCATTTATGGTGATTTTGAAACCAGCATATTTAAGACCAAGGACTAATTAAATGCCTCTTTTAAGTGAACATACAAGCATTGCTCTCCAGCTTGAATTTTACATGAATGTACTGAGTTTAGAGGCACAACTAAAAGACAAACTGTGCAAGATAAAAGAAAACCAATATTAAGAAAATTTAATTAGAAACGTTCCGGTCAACAGTGTGTGATATACCCACCCCAGCCCCACCCCCCCCCAAAAAAATAAACCTGGCAAGGAAAGACCCAAGTAAAAGTACCATTGACATGCTTGTTTAAAATACAACAAAGCCCAACAGAAAGGTTCAGCAACTACTATAAGTTTTCACTGAAATTTTTAGCAATCCCTAAGTGTGTTGTGGCTGCAGAAGTTTTGATTTAAATAGGAATATTAACAGGTTGAATAGAAATACTTTAATAACAGAAATTAACAGTGACATGCCACTAGAAAATCTGATTAGTACTACAGGACTAAAGTTGTTACCAACAGTATCAAACACTGAAGATGTACTAGAATTTAATTCAAAAAAAAGGCTGCCTATCAGTGTGTAATCTTATTATCAGCCAGAACTCTCCCAACCCTGAAGGAATATTCTAATTTTTCAGAAATACAGGTTGGTAATATTTAGAGTTAAGACATTCACCCAACTCAGTGAATTTTAATGCACAGTGTGCAAGTATGCTACTCAGAAAAGTCAAAAGAAACCATTTCCCAGGCTAGGAAGGAAAATAAATATGTCTTGTACGAATACTAGAATTCCTTTTGGTTAGTCACAAAGACAAGATAATATGAAAATATGGTTGTGATTTTTATTTTGTGGAAACCATTTGCAGAGCAACAAGACATTAATCACCTTGACTGATGTTAATTTCAAAGGGGCAATGTAAAATCAAGAAAGCAGGGCCTAAACAGCATATTTAGGAGCAGGGGTCTTTTAAACTCTCCTAACAATGACACTTCTGAACTGCTCAGCACTGCCTGGCTGTGTTGGAGTAGCCCAGGCAAACAACCACTTTGTTGATAGCAATAAAGAATATAAAGAACTCTCCATTTATGTTTTAATGAATCCTTGAGGTTTCTTTAATAATTTTTCAATGATGAATCAGAAATTAAGCTGGCAAAGGCAAAAGGTGTTAATTGGCTGGGGTTTTAATCTGAGTATGATCCAGTGCAATTTTTGCTAAGGTCTCCAACAGAGAAAGCTTCAGTATCCTGGCTCTGGACTTCTGCTTGATTTGTGTCTGGAATTTTTAAAGTATCTACAAATTGTTTATTCAGATGCAGGACCTTTTCCTATCACTATGGATCATGAGCATCATTTGAGTTATCCTATTAGATCCCAACTGGAAGTCCAGACTAAGAACTGAAATCTTGTTAGAAGCCTTTCAATATAATTTTAGCATTGACAGGCTATAGGCAAATCTTCCAAAATCTCCTTTTACAATACCAGATGGAGTGACATTTTAACTACTATTAATGAAAATATTCTGAGCCATTCTCTGCAAAGGAAAGGTGCTCAACCATGCACAAGATGAATGAAGAACACAATATAAAGCATCCCCGCTGTGGAGTTTTCCCCCATAAGAAACAAGAGCAGGCTGGTACTATGTACCCTTATCCCATCATGCAGACTATCTTCTTACATGTATGCAGCAGAAACCATCTAGGAGATCATCCAAAGCAACTTTGCATTGGTCTCCAAAGGAGGAATTTATATCAGTCTTCCGTCTTAATCAGTGTGAATCTCCTTGATGTATGAGGTGCTTAAACACTGCTGTTGTAAAAGACACATTACAAAACATAGTCAGGTATGCTGGATCAATTGTAGCTTTTGCACAACTAACTCTTGTTACCGCTTCAGGAAATAAATCCACTGGATTTATACATTTATAGGATTTCCATTAAGTCCTACACCGTTTACATTAGCTGTATATTTAAGGACCTTATGCAGACCTAAATCTGATTTCTGGAAGTGAGAGAGGGATTGTAAATCTCAGCAGCAGTAAAATTTAATCCTGAGCCAAAATATTATGCAAAGTCGGTGATATGTAGAGCATGGGCATCACCCCATCAGCAAAGTGATGTCAGAAAATTATCCTCTTTGGTCTCCCATAAGAAGCTGACCTACCTTGCTTCTGTTACACTGGATTGTTTTAATTGACTCTCCATCTAGACACTGTTGAAATCAACACACAGAGCTTTCATGGCTTAATAGACAGATATGTATTTGTATAGCTTTAAAGGATGATGGTGCTCCCATAGATAATCAATTGCAATTGGTATTTTCAGGTGTAACTAAATTTTTTTTCCATTCCATGTCTTTTTCACTTTATTTTCCAGTACAGAAAATCTCTTCTGTTCTTTTGCTTATGGACAAGAATATCTATATTCTCGGGCAACAATTCATCCACACAACAATCAAAGAGTTCCATTTATGCTTCGAACTCAGCATGATTTTCTCTATTTGTT
Organism: Pseudopodoces humilis; assembly: GCF_049639895.1. NCBI lineage: Eukaryota > Metazoa > Chordata > Aves > Passeriformes > Paridae > Pseudopodoces > Pseudopodoces humilis. The sequence continues at coordinate 42,867,278 of NC_142202.1, read as the reverse complement.
TTTAAAAGACATTGTTTTCCTATTGCTATGGACTGACAGTGGCATGACCTTCCTTGGAAAGGCCCCAAGACCTTTACTAGCAAATGCTACCTGTCCCTTAAAAGGAGAAGGCATGTGAGAGTTTTCAAGTTGCCTACTGCAAGGCAATCCATGTATCTGGCAAATGGCCCATCAGTCCTCACTGCAGGGGAAGTCAGGGAAAGTGTGGTCAGGAGTGAAAAGACATTGTTCAGATAGGTATGGGGTAGCTGTTTGAGGAGTCACTTGCCCGGTTACAGAGGTCAGGTACCAATCACCATGTCTGGCACAGCAGCAGCGCCTGGGAAGAGGATCCAACAATTCTGGGCTCACTGCCATCCTGACAGATGGGCACATGTGCAAGTATCCAAGTAGATGTAGGCAGGTATCTGTTTTGGGATGCCTTAATGGGAATCTGCTCTGAATTTCTTTGGCCATGACTGAACAAAAGCACCATCCCTGATCCCACATGGTGTACAGCTGAAAAAAAGCTACAAGCTCAATTCTGGACTCTGAGTCTTTCACCTATACCTGCTTCCAGGATAATTAGATTTCCAGTGTGATCCAAAGGGACCTTAATACAAAGGAATCAGGCTTAAAAACATGATTTTAAGCAGAAGGAGGGACTGCAGAATATACCTGCCCTCATGGCTGAGAAAGGTACTTGCTCTTGGAGTGGTTTAGTCCCAGCTGACCACCGAGTGCCACACAGCTACTCACTCACTCCCCAGCCAGTGAGACTGGGAGAGAACAGGAAGGTTAAAAGCTGGAAAACTCATGGGTTGAGATAAAGACTAATAGGGAAATTAAGAAGCACAAAAGCACACAAGCAAAACAAAACAAGGAATTCATTCCCTGCTTCTCATGGGCAGGCAGGTGTTCAGCTATCTCCAGGAGAGCAGGGCCCCATCACACATAATGGTTATGTGGGAAAGCAAATGCCATCAACCCAAACATCCACCCACCTTCCCCTTCTTCCCCCCACTTTATATACTGAGCAGGATGTCATATGGTCTGGAATACCCCTTTGGTCATTGGAGATCACTTGCCCTGGATGTGTTTCCTCCCAGCCTCTCAGGCACCCCCCCAACTTCCTCACCAGCGTCGCAGGACGAAAAGTAGAAAACTTGGCTCTGTGCAAGCCCTGCTCAGCAATAACAAAAACATCTCGATATTTTCAACCCTGTGCTCTGCACAAATCCAAAACACAGCCCCATGCCAGCCACTGTGAAGAAAATGAACTCTACTAGCAAAAACTGGTACAGCCCTTCTGGGACACTTGTAATAGCAAGAGTCATTTGTGAAGAGCTGCTGCCTCTGATGTACCCATTTGTAGGCATTGCTGTAGATAAAATGCACTTGAAAGACTACAGGGAACAAAAACATGGAGCTGACTTTGAAAGAGAAACACATTGAGGATCAAGTCTCAAGACAGACATACAAATTCTGTAACATCTGCTGAAAAACATATCTGTCTCATTTGTCTTCAACCTCTCCTCAAACTGATGATAACGGATCTGTGTGGGTTTTGTGTGACAGTAACAACCTGGAAGCTACATAAGATTATGAAACACATTTCATATAATCCATCAATAGCAATATTCAGCTACTAGCACCGAAGGCTGGAGGAAATCCATGCCCATTCATTTCAATCAACACGTCAGAATTCCTTTTTCAAAAAAAGAAGAAATCAAGGAAGTTTCTTCATAAGCCGCAAGTATTCTCAAATGTTTATTTAAAAAAAAAAAAAAAGACTATAGAAAAGAATAGCTACAAGGCAAAACTAACTACAAGGTTGTCTACAAGTGAAAGTGAACCAGGCAGAAACACCATCATAAAAAATGACATGAATTACCGGAGACAGAATTGCATCTTCGGAACTGAGACTCACTTCCTACACAGATACCATTATTTTTAGGCACAAATTCTTCCTTGAAACACTCATGAACATGTCTGGTGGTCCTTTTTGTAGCACAAGGGAGTTTGCACACCTCATGCACATGGAGTAGCTCAATTATCTCTGTCCTATCAAATGCAAGGTGAATACATTTATTTTATGCAAAATTTGTTGTGTACAAAAAATCCACTTTAGACCTCAGGTATTATGAATTTTATGTGTACCTAAAAAAGAAATAATCCAAAGTCCTATCCAATAAAATGTATCAGTTACTAAGATATTTTCTTTTGTGGAATGCTTTATAAGTATATAATAGCAACCTGGAAAATTCTGATCTTGCAGCTTTTAGGACACAAATATTCTGCGGCTTTGGAGAAATTTATCACATATTTAGCAATGAAAGATTTAACACTGCACTGCAGACTAGTCTTCTCAAACCATCTTGGCACAGATCACATCTCCAGGCTCAGGAAAAACCACAGCATGATTTTAGGTGTAGGGACATCCCCTCACACGACTGTCTTCTCTTCTCCCAGCCCTCTTCCAGCTGCTGAGTTCTCCTTACATCCATGACAGATGTGCAGTGTGACATTCTTTGGCCTCTTTACATGGAAGCTGGCCTGTCCCAGGATGCATGGCTGCTTTAGTGGCTGCATATCACTACCTTGATGAGGGAGAGCAGTATCAGGAATGCATTACATGCAGTTGCAACTTATTTTAACAACACTGAGGCTGAAAAGCACAGACACTTGTGACCAGAAAACTCTTGGTCAGACAGCTCTCTCCACTTAGCACTCTCCACAGCTCAGCACTGCCAGCCTGTGTCCCACCAGGTCTCCCTCTAATCACATTTGTGCACAAAACAAAACAAACATATTCCAAGAGTTTCACAGTCTGTTTAGACTGTTTAATGAAAACAGCTTTCAGAGGCAAGGATGCCACTACAGGCTGCATGTATCATGGAACGTTCCACGATACAGAGTTCAGAGAGGAAGATAAGCATATTGAAATTTGGCTTTGCTCACCAAACATGAACAAAAGGTTGCCCATTTTAATTCCATTGGAACTATGAACTGCCAGTATCAAGTCGAAAAGCTGCAAAATAATGTAACATCAGCTGAATGAACACACATCCTGGCTGCTTGCAAAACCAGATGCAAGCAGAAGCTGCTGAGAGCATGCTAGCAGCAATGGGCCACTAGGGAGGCAAAAAGACAGGGGACAGAAAAAGGCTCAGGAAATTCCATGGGTTTTCCCCACCATCACTGGGCTTTCTCCATCAGCATAAGCAAGGACTGGAGAAAGGAAGATGAAAACAAACCCCCTGGGGTAGGGTTTGGTAGTTCCTACTTTTAGGTGGCTGTGTTAGTTTTTCAAAGCCTGCATTGGGCTCTCACTTAAAAAAGAGTCAGTGGAGAGAAGATGATCCACTCTGTCCTCAGACAGACAGTGGTGATCCATGGGCTCAAGACCTCTCCAGAGTTGCCTCCCATTCTGCACTGATACAGAGAGTTCCCAGAAAGCCTTCACTGCCTCCTGGTGCTGCATTCCCATGAAACCAAAGAGTCAGAATTGAATCCAGACTGCTATATTGCACCTTCAAGGATGTTCACTTGAGAAACAGGACCCAAATGAGAGACATTTTCCTTATATATGAGTTCTTCTGAACAGGGAGAACCGATTTGAGTGTGAAAGGGAGACCATGAACATGACCTCACTTATCTCTGAGAAACCAGTTAACAAATCTTCTAGTTCAAGTGTATGGTACTAAAAATATAAAAACCCTCAGCCATTTCCTATTGCTAAAAGTGAACATAATGCAGCCAATTACATCCCACTATCATCATTTCACCAATAGAGAAGTTAACTGGTGACACCATGAGGCTAACTTCATGAAACATGGGTGTCAAACCAATCTGTCTGTATTCTAGATGCTGGCAATTACTTATGTAGGCTAATTACATGTCCCAGATTTCTGTTGTCTTCATTTTCTTGTGCATCTCTTGACATGCTGAAATAAGTATTTAGGTCCCTTCACTCTATTTATGTGGTTCCTGAAAATCTAAATCACTAACTGTTTTTAAAAGCTGTGGCCTATAGTCTGATTTGCTTTTATTTTTTTTCTATTCTGTGCATTTCTTTTCTAAATATAGCATATCCATATAGCTTTCTGTTAGTAAAACATACTACCTACATACTACATAAAACATACAACACCTAGAGCAAGGTTCTGCCCAAAAAAAATACATAGTATTCATTTCAACATCAAGGCAAATTTGTATCTGCCTGTGCTATAGCATAAAGCTATCCTAAAATGAGCTTAACCGGTGTTGTGGTAATTTTTTACAATATCAGGTTGCACAGTGTGGCTCCTACTACCTACACCTGCTGGTGAAGAGAACATGATGAAAGAATAAAGCAGATGTTTAGCACACAGTATGGCATTCTATAGCTGTCACCAGTTTCCAGTAGCATTGCTTGTGGTCTTCATATTTATTCTTGGAAAAGTTCACCATGGGGCAAGATAAAGTTCAATTACAGCACCAATGTACCTTTGCAGTGTCCTTCATCAGCTCTTATCACTCTGGCCTAGCAGTGGAGGGATGAGCCCATGATTTTAGAAGCATCCAACCGATAAATTTCCTTACGTAACTACAATTATATATCGTATTTCTCTGGCTGTGATATTTCAAGTGGTGCAACATGGAGTTACAAGTCTTTAAAGACTGCCCTGGTAATCCCAGCAGGGTGAGTCCGTGGTATTGGACTGGTTTAATCATTCCCTTGCTGTGCATCGGGATGGCCACGAGCAGGTGACAGCCTTGGTACAATGGGAGGTAACCCTCTCCCTGGTGAGGTGCCAGCATAAACATTCATCCCCTCAGCACTGCTGTGGCAAGTGGGACTGAACCAGTTTACACCTCTCAGGTGCTTGGTCTCTTGAGGATCCTCAGATTCTCCTTTGATCCCTGAGGATCAGGAATTCAGACTACCTGCACACCATGTGAAGTGGGTCGAGGTCCTTCTAAAAAGCAAGGTCCTAATCTAACGAGAAAGACTGCTACATTTCTTGTTATTTAAAATACATGGATATCACTTTCATGCTTGAAGCAAATGCTGATTTCAGCACTAGTAGTTCTTAGGTGTGAGCTGCACGTGCTCACATTGGCAGACGTGTTCACAGATTGAGGGCAGCTCCTGGGGAAGCTGAAGATGGCACTGTTCAGATGATCCCAGTTGTTTTCAGATGTAGTCTGCGTACAAGGAGGTCGCGGCAATCTCAGAGGTTCCTCAGGGTATCAATCACTTGTCTTCAGATTCCAGCTGGGTTGCTGGAATCACATTCATTGCTGCTTCAATCAAGCTGAAGCCAGTGGCTGCCACATACACTGGGCTGCTTTCCATATCCAGCACACAAGGAACAGGGAAGAGCAGCAGAATACATCATTTTAGCTGAGCATGCCAGGTGGGACCTCATGTCACACAGCCACCACAAGGAACAGAGACAAGTAGTGCCACTACTGTAGTGCCTTCCACACACACAGCCTTGTAGTGCCACCTTCAGAGCAAAGCGAGGCATCCCTAGCGCTCCCTCCAGGAAAAGCCCCATCCCACCCGCAGCTGTGCTCCAGTCCCAGACAGCAGCCCACGGTGACAGTGAATCAAAAACAAGCTTCAGTTACAAACTCTGTTCCCTTTACAATAAAAAGGAAAGGCAAAAGAAAACAAAAGGATCTGGCTTGCAGTGCTAGGGGCCATGTCCAAATCTGAAAAGTCCTGAGTCATGTTATTTTATCTCGTTATCTCGGCAGAGATTTCACAGAATAACCCACCCTGAGTCTGATTCCCCTTCCATTCCTATTACTAGTCAGTAAAAACTAGCAAAAAATTAGGTTAGCACTTTTAGAGAAACCTTTAACATGACCTCCTGAGCACCAGTTTTACAACCACAACCACTTAGAGGCACAATAACTGTGGTGAAAGTAATTTAAGGAAGTACGTGATGTGCAGATCCAATTTAACATCTCTTTTTACATATGCCAAAAGTTTCTAGCAAATGTAATCAACAGAAATCATAAATCAAGTGAATTAAACACTAGGTTTCGGGGGGTTTTTTCACCTTTGTATTCAAGATAGACACTGACAAGGCCAATTCTAGCTACTTACTGTTTATTACTCAGAAAGAATGATTTTATTAACATACAGGCCTGACATTCTCAAATTACTGAGGTATGAGTATATATTTTCTAGCCTAGTGCAGTCGCTGTTATTTCTGAATTTTACTATTTGTTCTAATTTATTCTTCAAGGCAAAATTTCTAAATCACTAAATACTATTAATCCCTAATGTTCTTCTCTCATTGCTTTAATATTCTTCCAACCTCTGCCCTCCTCTTCAGTATTAAACTAATAGCTTTTATGGACACCTTTACAGTTTTAATGTACTTTATTGGTAGGTGCATGTAAACTTATCAGGAGTGACTGGAAGCAAAGGAATATGGTATTAACACCATGACACATTTATCAAATATAAACTCCATAAAACAAAGTCACCTTGTAAGAGACACAGAATAAAAAAAAAATAAAAATACTGATTTACCCCTTAATCTAAAGTTTTTACAGTGTAAGTGGTCTAAATCTCCTTGTTCTTGCATATAACTTTGATATAACATAACATATTTTTAGTAATCTAGTAAAATCTGTTTACTACAGTATCTTAGGGGGATTTTTTTTTTGTTAAGACATTCAGTTTGGTATTTGAGCTTTATGGAGTTTTTTTTGATTAATTTGGTTTGTTTTCTGGGGATGGGGGGGTTGAGTAAAAATAACCAACATCTATCAGGGATTTGGTGATGTTAGAGCCAGCTTATTTAAAGCCCAAACTGAGCCTCAGAATGCACCACTTTGGGGGACAGCTTTCAGACACAAAGCTCACATCTGTGACATATTGGTCTCTGCAGTTCATGTGAGGGCTCTTCAGCTTTCCACAGCATTTTGGGCATCAGATGCCCCAGAGAAACATTCACATGTGACATTTCAGGCCGCAGTGTCCCCTGTGCATCAGGGCTGTGCTAACTTTGGGGACCTGTTTATACAACCTCCAATTACTGTTAATAGTATGAACTCATTAAGGAGTTGGTTCTTTGTAAACTGTGGCAAGTTTCTTTGTCTGTATGCACCCACAACAAGAAGAATAATCAGCAGATTCTCTGAGGGGTTCTTGGTGCTGGCTCAGCACATGTTGTTGCACTGATTAGAGATGGGAACTTCAAAGCTGACCTCTGACCAGCTAAGGACTTGGCAGGGAGGTGGCTGAGACAGGCAGAGGAAGTTTTTCCTACAGCTTGGGAGATGAAGGAGAAGGGGAAAGGATGGGAAGCTGTGAGCAACGAGATTTTAAAAAAAACAGAAATAACAGAAGAGGAAATAAGAGGAATTTTTTTAAGGATTAGAAGAAAGGAGAACATGGAAGACACACAGGAAGGGCATAGATGGAAAGGCTGTTGTGCTGGGAGCTGTAGTGCCCTTGGCTGTCAGACTAACCAGGGCTGGCAGGGGAGTTAAGACATCCAGTAAAGAATAATACAGGCCAGGCACTGTTGCTATCGAGCCCCTGAAGACTTGAACAAAACTTTGCAACTTTTTTTTTGTGGTTAGCCTAGCTATAGCTGCACAGTTAGGATTAAGCAGTTGCACTGTGAACGCTGTATGCTCGGCTAATCTTTTGTTACAAAGAAAGGGAAGACAATCCCAGGATGAATGGGCTGTCTAGATGACGGGAGTCATGCCAGGAGTGAAGTCAGGAGTACTTGGGGGAAAGGTCATTCCGGCAGTGGGAGATCACGACCACCGACTCATTGACCGCCTACTCAAAACGGAACCCAGACTCGGAAGGAGAGCAGAACTGAGCCTGCGGAACAATTGCCATGAGAAAGGAGAGGAACGACGAGAAAATAGGGGTTTGAGTACAAACTGAAAGAAAAGTTATGTAATTTGTAACCAAGGAACGCTGGCGCCTTTGTTTGTTAAAATGTATAAACAGCGTACCGTTCTGGTGACCGGGGAGCCGGCCTTCCGTGGCCACCGCCCGGCTCCCTGCTTGCCGCGACCTGGAATAAAACGCGGAGACCCGCGGGAATAGCGCTTGGCTGTGTGAACTGGCGTGCGCACGGGTAACGAGCCCGCGCTGGGGGCCGCGCTCGGGGAGCGTACTGCAGCCGGATTCCAGCCGGATCGCACACGTATTCCAGCCAGATTCCAGCCGGATTGCACACGTATTCCAGCCGGATTGCACACGTATTCCAGCCGGATTGCCGACGCTGCCTTCCCCGGGAGGGAAGCGGGGCGGGAGCCTCCCGGGCACGTGCGCCTTGTTTTGGGGGCGGGGCCCCCGCCGCGAGCCTCCGCGCCGGCGCGGGGAGGCGGGGCGCGCGCACGGCCCGGGCGCGCCTGCGCGGCGGCGGGGCGGGACGGGGCGGGGCTGAGCCGGGCCGGGGCGGCGGGGCCTGTTCGGTTCCCTCCGCCGTCGGCGCCGACCCTGGGCGGGGCAGGCAGCGAGCAGCGGCGGCGGGGGTCATCCCACCCGGGATGTCGCAGAGTGCCATGTCCGAGACCTACGGTAGGATCCGAGGGCGGGGTGAGGGGATCTCCCTCTCCCTCCTCCCCTCCGGGGGAGCGGGCCCGGGGCTGGGCAGTGCCCCCTGAGGAGCGGGGAAGGAGCCGGTATGACGTGAGGGCTCTCCGGGCTCGGGCGGGTCCCTCCGCCCGGAGCCCCCAGCGCCTGCCCCGCCCGTGGCTGCCCGGCCGGCCCGGCAGGAGCGCTCCGAGTTATCCTTCAGGGTGAGCAGGGACCGGCTTGGGCGCCGCTTGTTGTGGTCCGGGGAGTCCAGAAGGAAACTTGCAGTGCATGTCCGCTGGGAGAAGCTGCCCCTTCCCTCACTTGGAGATGGCGGCTGCTTCTGCGAGGCAAGTTAAGGTTTCGGTCCTGGTGTCTTAGACGTGCAGATGTCAGAGTTGACTGCGTTGTGGGGAAATAGATCAGTGGGTATGTTCGTATGTCCCTGTCGTGGCCTGGGTGTGTGATTATTGCTGGTAGGAAAACATCCGATGGAGTAAGTCGGAGTGCAGGCACTGACAGGGTGTGTCCAGTGCGTCGCTGGGAAGCATCAAGGAGATGTGAGGAGTCAAAGAGGCAAGCAGAGCTGGTATTGCTGGCTAGGTGGAGGTGATGAGAAGCAACTGAATAGCATTAACTTCTTTTCTTTATAATTTTATTTGAAACTCTGCTTTGAATAGACTTTTACCCTTTCCATACCATACAGTTCTGTAGTATTTTCCAGTATAAAGATATTGTTGTACATATAAACATATTCTAAAGCCGTGTAATAGGTTCATATTCATAGTCCATGAGAGTAGGATCAGAATTGAATATGGAATAATTGAAAAATGAAAGCAAAATTGGACACAACAACTCTGGAAACTGTTTGGAGGCTGGGATGTCCATCAGGAGCAGGCCAAATGACCTGATTGTTTCTACTGTGTAAGTCATTTTCAATACTGTAGTCATCAGTGCTTGATATTCTATCCTACTGGTCAGTGCTTCCATGTACAGTCAATGCACAGAACTGAGGGGCAAAACAAGGCAAGAGTGTGGGGCAGCCCTTGAAGTGCTAGCATTAGGATATTCTAACCCTACTTCTTTTGACCATCTGTTCTAGAAGCATGTAAAACTTACATGTATAAACCAGGGAGGTGTGCTTTGTCCATCTAGATTTGAGTTTAAACAAGTTCTTCATGCTCTGTACCCCTGTGATCTTGTTACTTTGGCTATACTTACGGTGGTCTCTGTGCAAAAGAGTTGGTAGAAAACCAGAGATGACAGCATTTCAGTGGAGTTCTCCTTTGATGCTGTAATATTAGGTAAGCCAAATAGATGATTAGTATCTTAAACCAGAACATTTAAACATTTTTTGCATTGTTCCAGTAACGCAGAATAGGGATAGTAAACCCACTGGAGCTCTTGATGCCTTCTGATTATTTTGGTATCCTAGAAAACAAGCCCTTGGAATGGAACCTTTGTAGTTGTGGGTTGTTCCTGCTATTTGTTTAATTCTTGCATGATATATTACCTTTTGGAGTTTCCATGTTTGTCCTATGCACACACAGGCTACAAAAAATTCAGAGCTAGAACACTTGAGAGTGTCAAGTTCTGGAGAACACAGAATAAAAGCTAAGTTATACCATAAAATTTAACTAATGGCTCTACAATCTCTGACCATAATTGTAGTCAGTAACTAATTTTGCAGTGTCCTGTCCACATATGTAGCAGCACCATTGACAGATCAAAGTTAACAGTACCACGTGATTAAATTATGGATCTTCTGTGCTTGATGAACTTTCTGGATTTAATGTGCTCACTGTCCTAACAAAGAGTGGTTTGTTGCTGACCAGCTGTTAAAATGGCCGTGGAGGATGGGAGAAGTATTAGGTCAGTTTCTCCCTGGGTGACTGAGACTAGGGGTTACTGTATCCCCCTCCTGGAATCCCTATAGCTTGTAAATGCTTAGTCATGAATTAGATTTTTCTTGTCACTTGAATTATGACCCATTGTAATTGTGTAACCTCAAGCTTTTTATCCCATATAGTTATGCTCAGGAAACTGGTTAGTGGTTGGGTTGGTGCTTTTCTTCCCAATGTCGTTTTGCTGTCTGACTTTGATATGGCTTTAATTTTGCTGTGAGGTTTCAATTTCTCTTTCTGTTGAAAGGGGGATTCTTTTTTTTATGTTTTTCTCAATGCATAGGGAATAAAGAGCCTTTCCTCTGGCCACCACTGTTAATTTCATGCCTCCTGGGTTTTTTTTTTCTTCCCTTAGTATCTTTCTCTATGTCAAATCTGTTTTCTTTGAAGGTTTTCTGGTCACTCACTTTTCACAACTTGTTCTGTCCATTATTGAGATTCTTGTCTCTTCCCTCTTTTCAAACAAAGTTCTGCAGCTTCTCAGTCTTCACACTAAATTTTGCTTACAATTCATATTTTCACTCCTGCAGTGAAATTACATCAGTTGTGTATCTTTTGTTCTTAGCTTTCTTATCTGTTCAATTATTTATGTGTTCAATTCAATATCTATTCAATTCTTATGTGTTCAATTTATTTCCCATACCAGGTGCCAAAACCAAACCAAGCATGAGTACAAGGTAACTCCATGAATTTTGAGACTGGGTTTAGAAAGGACATTTTCCTGCTGCTTTTGGGAAAAAAGGGTCATTCTTTTAGAAGTTTGACGTTTAATACTGGAAACAGATCTGTTACTCATAGGAAAACTCTTTTAACTCAAAGTTTTCTGAGATGTAATGGCCTTTCTGTAGATAATTGCCACATTACATGCATGTTTTAGCTTGCTTCCCAGTGCAAAATATACATGTTTTTGTGGTAAATACAGCCTGGCAGAAAGTTGCTTATACTTAATAAATAAAAGCAAAGCAACCTTTGGATTTTAAATGGCAGAAGCATGGAAGTTGTATGAGCATTGAATAAATGCAATGTGTAAGATTCAGGTCAAATCTCTTCACTCCTTAGTTCTTTGTGTTTTTCCACCAGCATCTACAAATCCCAGTCTGCTCACATAAATTTACCAATCTGTGTCATTGGCGGAGAATGCACAGTCTTTCCATCCATTTGAAAATATTTTTTTTTTGGTCTGGACAATTTGATTCGTCCTTTTCTCACCATCCCATCCCCTGCCATTTACCTGATAGTATTTGCATTTATCACCCTGGTCTTCAGTTTGTTTCAAATTTGATTTTATTCCTTAGAGAGCATAGGTCTTTTGCTTGTAAGGAAGCAGAATTTCCCTCTTTGAAGCACTCTTTTTGGAGTTTGGAATAGAGCCAGGTTGATCCGTTCTACCTGTTTATCTTGTTAACTTTCTGCTAAAGAAAGGAGTGAACAGTGGGAATAGCTCCTCCTTTCATTTAGAGGCAGCATGTGCCAGTAGGAATGTTTCAGAGCACTCTTTCCTCCTGCCCTATGCCATGAATGAGGGAGTTTCCAAAGGGTCAGATGCTGCTCTCTAGCAAGGAGTTGGGAGGATTTCAAACTGAGATTGGGGATATAATTTGGTCTCCCCCCTACCCTACTGTATTAGCATTGTAAAGGAAACCATTTAGTTCTCATTGCATTTTAAAGACTAAGCTACAGCATCTCAGAAGCTGTTTGACTATTTCTTTTGCTGGAGCAGACTTCAGTCAAAGGAGGAGGTTGGATGTCTGGGGGTGGTTGCCACATCAACCATCTGTTTTTGCTGGTGCTTGAGTCAAAGCCCACAATTGTCTCTCTTCTCTTTTCCCCTCAGCTCACACTGCACCACCACCCCCAAAAGGAAAAAAGCAAACACAAAAGACATTATGTAATTTATATAGTTTAACAGCTTGTGCTGTTGGTGCATCTTTAGGGCGAAGCCACAATTTTATTCCTTTTCTGCTGTGCTAGAAAGTAAGTTTTATTTCCTCTACCCCCTGCCCAATTTGGGATCAGGTGATGCATGTAGCTCTCAGAGGGGAGTATGCTGATTCTTTATAATGCCTTATTTCCTTTAACAGCCATGCTGTGCTGTGTTTCATCTCCTTATGATTTCTGTAGTGCTTATTTTGTAACCTTTTTTCCCTTTAGCACAGAGTTCAGTCTTGATCCTAAATCCCTTCTGTATAAAGATGATCTTATTTAAAGGCAAAGTGCTTTAACTTTTCTAGACCTTTTTAGTAGCCAGCATGGCAGCAAGCATTTGTAACATCTGAATGATGTTGCTTTTCAGCTTTTCTAAGGAGGGGGAACAACAGAATTCAAAAGAAAAGTTTCTCTAGGGTGACAGCGTTGGCAGCTGAATGGAATGCTGGAGCTCTGAGCTGCTTTGTCAATCGAGGGGGAAAAAAAAAAGGAGATTTTAAAAAAGCTATGAAGTGAACTAACTCCTCTGGGAACAGGACACCAAAAATAAAAACTAGAGCCATTAAGCAGTAGTGCAAACACTAGAATGTGAGTTGCATTTGCTGTAGTTGCAAAAGATGAATGTACAAAGCTTGAGTCCACAGTGATGGTCTAAAAGAAGCTGACTGCCCAATCTCATTTCTGTGCTTCCAAACTGTGCTAAATTTTACACACATCTGTACAGCTTAAAGAGAAAACATTTAATGTCCTAAACCATGTGCTAAAATAAGTAATAAAAATGTAGCTGATATGGTACCAGTTGTCATACAGAATGATGTTATAAGAAAGAAGTTGCAGAATAACAAGATGAAAAATGTGCTCCCTGTTCTTACCTGGTATTACCTTATTTGTTAATGTGCTAGGCTGTGAACTTAATAGTTTGTTAAATCTTGGTATTTTTAACATTTAGTATTGGCAAAGCCTTTTTCTTGTCCTTCCTTGCAGTTGATTAAATGTGCAGAGTATTCTATATATTCCTGAACCATGTTATCCAGTGCTCATAAATAAACTGATAACATAAGTCTAAGAACTTTTTGGTAGTTCAAATAATTGACATTAAATTGGAGTTTAAAATCATAGAAGCATGGTTATATTAATGAATGTAACAGTGTCTTTGAGTCTGCATGCATTTGGAAACATTGCTGCCTTTGGTGCAGAAAGATTTTAATTTTTATGTTAGAAGACTGACATTTTCATTTTATGAAGTGGACTACAACATTTCTCTTAGTTTGGTGGAATAAAACACATTTCTCTTACTTTCATACTGTGGAAAAAGTGAATTGTAGCTAGTTTCAAGTCTCATCTTAAAAAGCGTGTTTGCTATTTTGTCAGATGAAAATTTGTTTTTTATCTCCTAAGTAAGCAGGCATTGAACTGGCATTTTTGTGATTTATTTGTAGGAGAGATTCCCTTTTAAATTTGTCTGGCACAATAGAATCTCAACAGGAATTAGGAGTCTATTATGAAGCGCTGCTAGAATATATTATCAATTTAAAGACATGAATATACGATCCCCATATAGCACTGTTGCTTTCAGAGCAAATATAAAGCGCCTCAACTTAAAACACCTCAGGGAAAAGGTGCTCTTCCAGATCAGTCCCTGGCAGTGACATGGTTGTCCCAAGGCCTGACTGGCCTGCAGCCTGTCTGTGCAGAAGGGAGCAGGGTGTTAAGTTTGCTGCTCACTGTGGGTTTGTGGGTGGTACAAATACGCCTTTGTGAGCCACATTTGACAACCGGTGCTTGCAGTTGCAGTGCAAATCAGTGGGGGAATAGAGTTTTGGTTTTAGTCTTTCCCTGGTTTAGGTTTGCAGTAGCTGTTGTACTACTGTCAATAACATGAGTTTTCCGTGGGAAAAAAAAAGGAAGGCAAACTTGAATTTTATAATTGTTCTTAATGAGAAAATCTGACAAATGGCATTCACCAGATACAAAGTAGAACCAGTTTTAATTGGATTTCAGATTTATGTTTGGAAAAATGACAGAATCAGAAACAGATTATTTTAATTGTCTGTGTCTCAAAATATCATGCATTTTGAGGTACTCTGAAAGTGATAAAACCAGTAAGATTATACACACACACACACACAGAGTCGTTTAAGTATACAAAATGGTGTAAAAGGCAGCTAAACAGTGATATTTGATCCATAAGAATTGAAGCTTGGCTTTCTTTGAGATAAATTTTTTCTTAACCTAACACTTTAGGCTATTTATGATATCTACATTCCATAACAGTGAAGACTTGATAGAGTGAAGAGTTCTCAGCTTCAGTGTGTTTTGCAGTTGAGATATGAGGGGCCCTTCTTTAGAGGAGTTAACACAAAATTTTCACAACCTGAAGGAAAATCCTTTTTGTAACTATTTTTTTTTTTTAATCCAGAAAGCATGAGCAGCTGGGTGGGGGCGTGACAAATGAAAGGATTTTGGAACAGAAAGTTTTGAGCATGTAAATGGTCATATTTGTGAGCAAGAAACAGCCATCCTCTGAGAAGTGTAGAATTCAGAATCTATTCTGGGCTTGTTGCAGCATTTGAAACAAGAAGGGCAAAATGTAAAAAAAAGCAAAAATCATTAGTAAAACATTACCTCATTTTAAATATGAATAAAATCCAGAAGACAGGTGAAGATAAAGAGCAGTAGACATTTCCAGGACTCAGAGCCCTGTCTTTTTAACAGTGGGAGTCTTCTTAACATTTGAGAAACTTGCTTGTTCCTTTTGCCATTGCTAGGGAGAGTTTATGATGTACCATAACAAGCAACTCCTTCATGAAATGGAATGGGCACACAGATTTATGTGCATCTTAAATTTGATTTTTGAAACTAAGTACTCAAATGAGGTCCTGGTAGAGGATTTTATTAGTTCTTTGACTTACTTTGCATCATTTATTTTTGTTTTTATTCTGCCATTCCCTAGGCCAATACCCGTGTAGCCCACTTGACAGCTTTGAACACTTAAGAAAATTAATGTTTTTATTTTTATTGATATTGCAAACTTAATAATTTTCCTTGCATGCTTACCAGATGGCTTCTAGAGACCTGGTCTGTTTCTTAGAGAAAAGGTGCAATAAAGAGTAAAAAAATCTGCTGCTGGTAGAATAACAAATAGGGAATCTTGCATGAGCTGTAGAGGTTCCCTTGGTGGCAGCATATTAGGGGAAGCAGTTGTAAGCTTTCTAATCAGTTTATAATTTTTGAGAGCAGTAAGACAGGGAAGCTTTCTTCAGTCTAGCAAAACTGAAAGCAGATTTGTGGTGGTAGCATTAAAGCATTTTATGTAACTGTTAAAACAATAGAAATGGACCATAAATCTTGAAAATGTGTATTACCAATGAACATTGATATAAATGGCTCATAAATAGGTAACAGAAATACATGTATATTAATTTAACATGTGGAGGAAATGTCAAACCAGGCATCCCAGAATAAAAATTATTTCTCCCCTCTAAATTTTGCAGTGAAATACTGCAGTTGTCCCAGCTGTACAAGGATTAAAAACAAAGTATGAGTATTAAACTGTTAATAGAGAAGTTCAAATTAATGTAAATTTTAAACCAGG
Source organism: Pseudopodoces humilis (assembly GCF_049639895.1). Lineage (NCBI taxonomy): Eukaryota > Metazoa > Chordata > Aves > Passeriformes > Paridae > Pseudopodoces > Pseudopodoces humilis. The sequence continues at coordinate 42,851,323 of NC_142202.1, read as the reverse complement.
GGAAAAAAACTCAAAAGCATCACAAACAACCACCTCTCTCTGGAATTGTAGATTTTGTAAAATGTTATCGTTATATATTTGTGTTGACTATAGTTAATAGCTGACACACTCTTAAAACACGTTACTGGAATACAAGCCAACCATTTACCTGTTATTCAGTTTATTTTAACTGAACTCAGATGCAGCTGTTTCTGCTTTCTTTTGTCTTTCTTGCCTCTCCATAAAGAAGAATTCTTAGTTGTTGATGTGTAATATCACTACTGTAGACACTGGATAATTTTTCGGATTTATTGCTATTTGCCAGTTTTGTCATCTATTCCCTTCTCTTTGAAATGACAGCTACAAGAGAATAGTTGGCTTGTGAACTTGGTCTTGTAACAAAAACGTGAGTCCATACTAAAATTTAACTTTTTTTTTTTTTTTTTCAATCTTCAGATTTCCTGTTTAAGTTCTTGGTCATAGGAAATGCTGGAACTGGGAAATCCTGTTTGCTACACCAATTTATTGAAAAGAAATGTAAGTACATGTGAAGGACAGTGAAAGCTCTCCACTGCCTTGTACCACAGCTAAAGGCTCTGCCTACATGAGTACCTCTTATGGGTATGGAAGCTCCCCTAATTCTCTTATTTGTGTAGGTGAGGATTTTAGTAAAGAATTATGTTCAGAACTGTGCTGTAAATTCTTATTGCTCACTGTTTGTCTTTAATCTAAAACCTAATAAAGAGCATTATTTTCTGTTCCTCTCAAATAAATATAACAAGATGTTGGTGAAAATGCAGACTTACTTTCTGTAAGAGGTATAATTTGAACTACAAGATTCCCTAGATATATAGTAGAAACTTGGATCTTTTAGAAAAAATAATGAAAGAAAAGTTGAATTGCTTGAGTAGATTTAGAAATCCTGTAGCATCTTTCAAAATAAATAGTAACTCTTTTCTTTGTTAAGGACTGTGGTCTATGATAAATACTGATATTCAGTTTTGAATGTTATTCAGAGATGAGCAGATAACAGAAAAAATTCTGTTGGATTGTGCATTAGACATCAAGATTAAACAAAAATAATATGCATTTAGAAACCTTTGTAAATCTAAGGTGACTGTTTCTTTCTCAACCAAACAGTAATTCATCTTATCTCTTGAGGAGTACTTAAGGATAATGATGTGTAAGTGCTAAGGAACATGGCTTGATTCTGAGTAAACTTGAAACAAGCCCTTCTAGTAAGGGCAGCTGTAAATTACTGAGATTCTGTGATATCAACAGGCATGCATAGAGCAAGTATCTTAACTTTGTGCATTAAAGAAGAATTGGCTCTTGCATATTCATGGTCAAGACTGTGTGTATTCCCATTAATTTTGATTTTAAATGGCATCGAAGTATTAGGAAACACAGTTGGAAAAAAGTGTACAAAAAGTATCCTGCTACTTACAATAGAGAACAGGAAATTACTCATAGTGGGCTTTCTAGTAGTAAGTTTGAATTGACTAAACTGTCAAAAACTGTAAGAACATTCATTTCTGTGTGGTGGCAGTGAGCTTATGAGCAGCACTGAATTTGACGGTTCAGGAAGTTTGTAATTCAAACACTGAGTTTTGATATTACCTAAATTGTTTTATGTAAAATCTATTCACTCAAAATATTCTTCAAATATCTTTTTTGTTTTCTTTTCTTTCTTTTTTTGTAGTCAAAGATGACTCAAATCATACTATAGGAGTGGAATTCGGTTCAAAGATCATAAATGTGGGTGGTAAATATGTAAAATTGCAGATATGGGATACAGCAGGACAAGAACGGTTCAGGTACGCTCTTCAGCCATTTTATTAAGTGTTATAATTGCTGCTGTGAGTGGTTATTTATCTCTGCTTGCAAGTAGGCAAAGCTTTTTGGTCAGTGGAATTGTTTGTCTGCTTTCATATTAACCTTCCAACCTGGACACAGCAACACAGATCCATTGATTTCCGTAGAGCAATGCTGCCTTGCAGGACCTGAGTTTCTGCCCTTTCTTTCATTGGGTATTTTCTGCTAGGTATATGAGTGGAATAGATGGCTAAAATCTTGCTCACCAGCCAAATTCCTAATTGTTTTTTAATTAAGAGTATGCACTTAACTCTATGTTTTGAAGACCTTCTATTGATTGGAATAAGTAAATGTCAGGAAGCTGTAAGCTGCTCAAAATCTGCATGAAAATGATTCACAGTATAATTATATACAGTTTTATTAGAGAAGAAAAAAATCAGGGTAAATACAGTTCTAGAAAGACTGAGATACCTTAAGTTTCTTAGAGAAAAAACAATTTGTCAGTTTATAACAATCAGTGTGCTTTTAATGCTGTATTTTAAGTGTTCTACATCTGAGGCATAGATCAAACTTAGTAAAAATCTAATGGATTCCTGGGCACATTCATCATCAAATAGGACATCCTTTTTTTACATATATATATTTTGAGGGGGATAGAGCTGAGGTGTGAGCTCAGATGTGTCTGAGGTCACTTTGTTTTGGGAGAGGGGTTGGTTAACAAAGGTATGATGGTAGAAGTCTGAGTAATGGACAGCACTCCAGGTAAATGTCTTCTATCAGACAAGTCCTTTGGATATACTTCTGACTAAATAAAGCTGGGCTGTGATATGTAGTCTTCATTAACGAGGTCTCTGCAGTGTGTTGGCCAGATATCAGCCTCCAGTTCTCTATCTGGTCATGTATTATGATGATTTGTATACCTTCAGCACCACGTGGGACATAATGGACTTTGAGAATCCTTGTACAGCTATATTTAATGAAAGTCCTTCATCAAAATCCTTGTTGTAATTAGTCTGCTGCTGCACAGCTGATAACATTGTCTAAAAAAACATGTTTTGTTTTAAATATGTAAATAAGAATTCTATTCCATAATACAGATTGTGTTATATTAACCCAGATTTTTAAAGTGAAGGCACCACAGAAATGTGTATTTGTAATTCTATTTCAGGTCTGTAACAAGGAGTTACTACAGAGGGGCTGCAGGTGCTTTGCTTGTCTATGATATAACCAGGTAAGAAAGCCAGCAGCTCTTTTGTTCATAGACTTCCAGATTCAATTAATGCACAATAATTCTTCCCCAAGTACCTAATGCTATAATGAAGATTGGGCAGGAAGAAGAGAAAGTATAAGAAGTACTTCTGTTTCAGTGCATATTTAAACTTTGGAATTTACTTATATGAGATATTGTGAATGTCAAATGTGAATGATCTTAAAGGCTTACACAGATTTGTGGGGATTGGCCTCCCAGCTGATCTAATAACGGTGGACTATGTGCAGCCACTGGCTCAGCAAGCTTTGCCACAGAAACAAAAGTGGACTTCAGCCATCCTTAACCAAGGTGGTGCACCCTTTCTTGTGGAAACTGCTAATTGGTGTGCTGGGATAGCAAGTCATCCTCTGGAGAATCTAGCTCTGCCTACACATTCTTTAACTGTGGGCCAAAATTCTGTTCATCTCTGCATCTTTCGATATTTTAATATTATAGGCAGCCAGTAAAACACCTTACCATTATACATGTTCACATTCTTCCTGCCACCATTAACTGATAATTGTGAGAGGAGTTTAGGCGTGGTTAATGTTGGATCACTTGGTTGTTGCTTGTTGTTCTGTGAGTGAAGAGTTCTCTCAGCAGGCTCTGAAATCTGTGTTCTGTGCTTAAGGTCAGCTGGAGTCATCTGTCAGTTCACTGCTTGAAAGCTTTCTCCCTGACCACTGCTACAATGGCAAGTGTGACTGCCTGCAGTGTAGGTCCTGACACCGATGTGAAAGTTCAGGCATGCACATCTACACAAGCCTCGTAAATTCTTACAATCCCACTGGTAATTCAAGTATCAGTTGAATTCCAAGTGGAACAGTATCTCATTCTGTTATGCCAAAATGTCATGCATAAAAGGTTGAAACTAGATAAGAGCTTAACATATAAGCTTTTCATATTAACACAGTATTTTATAATTGTGTGTTTATATGTTGTGATTAATTTCATTTCGATTTTTAAAAACTCAAGCTTTTAAATAGTTTCATGAAGGAATTTGATACTCTTCCCTGTTCATCACTGGCACACTGAGATGTGTAGGTGCCTTGCCTGACTACCAGCAGTTTGTTTGCCACAAACTGCTTTGCTGTCTGAGTTTTGGTTCAATGATTTGTTTGTTCATGATAAATGAGTGTGGCCTAATAAAGGATTTCCTTTCCTGTGCAGCCGGGAAACCTACAATGCACTTACTAATTGGTTGACGGATGCAAGAATGTTAGCAAGTCAAAATATTGTGATAATACTGTGTGGAAACAAAAAGGATCTTGATGCAGATCGTGAAGTCACTTTTTTAGAAGCATCCCGGTTTGCACAGGAAAATGGTAAGTAGTAACATTCAAAGATGTGTAATACTTCAAATCATTTACATTTTTGTGCAGTTAGGCTGTACTTTGTACCCTGTCTACAGAAAAGAGTTCTGTCAGTACCTGAGGCCCAGAGAGGCAGTGCATGAAAATTACATGTACTACTTAAGTCTCATTACCAGTGGCTCTTCCACTCACAGCTGCTCCTTTAAGAATACCCTCTATGTGGAGATGTATTCTGTAGGAAATGTAATACCACTTCAGGTATTGCCTTGCCTCCAAACAGCTGAGGAGAAAATTAAGGACGTGAATTCCCATTTTTCAGCATCTTAAAGACTCTGTAGATAATAGACGAAGTTGTATGGGGTGTGCTGCAGTTTGAAGCAATGAGTTTTACTCACTGAAAACTGAGTTCAGTGCAGGGCATGGATCCAGAGAACTGTTAACCTAGTCTCTGGTATTCAGAATTTCCAGTCTGAGGACATGATTCTGAGTCAGCTAAAACCAGTCTTGGTCTGAGCTTCTGTGCTGCAGTCCTGCCATCAGCAGAATCTGGTTTTGCTTTTATAAATCAATTAAAGTCTTTTCTACTAACTCTGGTTACTGACTTTGCTTTTGCATATGACCTCTATTAATGGGAACCTTTATGAAGTTTGGTTTCAAGTGCAGTTTTGCATGCACAGCCCAGGTTATCTTTGGATTCCACCTTTCTAGGGTCCCCGAGTAAATTTTAGAGGATGTTTTTTGTGGTTTTGCCATCAAAAGTTAGTTTTTCTGGACCATGCTTTTGGACAGTAGATCTCTGTAAAAATATTTTTATTGCTTCTGGCTTTCATGCTTTGAATTACTATACCTGGTATTCCAGACTTGTTTTGAGGATGATTTTTTTTGGTGTCAAATGCAGAGCTGATGTTCTTGGAAACAAGTGCTCTAACGGGGGAAAATGTTGAAGAGGCTTTTGTACAGTGTGCAAGGAAAATACTCAATAAAATTGAATCAGGTAAATTAAGCTTTATATTTATAAAATCTTTTATTTTAACTGAAAACTAATAAAAGTGCACATGGAAATACCACCATTCAAAGTCCTTTAATAGAATTAAACAAAAAAACCCCAAAATTTCATTTTGGTGAAATAACCCATTTGTTTGAAATAACCTATTTGCTTTATAGCTGCTTTTCTTATGCTTTAATAGTAATGGATATCTAAGTGAGATCTGTATATCCAAAGAGGGGTGGTGGTGTGAACTGTGGGTGATGTTTACCTTAACAGTCAGGTCTGAGTGTAGGTTCTGTTTTCTGTGGGTTGCTGCATCCCTACAAATACTAAGCCTGACATTAGGCAGCTTTTGTAGTCCAGAGTAAAAACCTAATATCAGGGCAGTCATAGCTTTAAATTCTGCTTCTGATATGTAACAGGAAATACAGTCAAGAAGTATGAACAGTAACACTAAAAATTTCAGGGATGTTTCCTAGCAACTGTTTCTCTGAAGTGACCTTCCTGCCTCTCCGTTGAAATCATTTTTACTTTTGCAGATCTAGAAATATAACAGAAGCTTCTCAACACAAGTGGGCAGGTTTCTGCTGGAGACGGACTCCTATGTGTTAGATGTCATTACAGCTAATTTGCATTCCAGTTTTTTCTCTCCTCTAGCTGCTTGATATCTTCAAAGTTTTAAGTACTGGCCATACTGAAAAGTCTGTCTCGGATTCTAATTACATGTTTCTAATGCCAAACACAAATTTTTAGATTAAAATAATATGATATTTTCATAGGAATTTTCTGCTTACTGCATTAAATCAATGCCAAACAGCAGCTTCCATTTTAAACAAACAAACAAAATGAATCTAAACCAATCAAACCTAAAACCCATATGAAAAAACAGTATGTAGCTAGTTTCTCACTATACTGTAGTTTGATGACTGCTTGTAAGAGGCACTGCCACCACAGAATTAAGTTTTATTTTCTGAGAACTACTCCTGGCTTTTTTTGTGCCATCACACATCCACTGAATCATGCAAAAATGGAGAGTGTAAGGAACTTTTGGAGGTCTCTCTTGGCCAGACCACCATACAGCCATAAGAACAGTTCTGAAGGCACAGCGTATGAGGTAGGCAGAAAGGGATACCGGAAGTTGGAGACTCTGATCATTTTCCCTGGGGGGCAGTTATTTTTGGAATCCTTCTATCAGATTGATCCATTTTTGTTTGGCTTGGTATCTACAGTACTATTTTCTTTGCTTATGAGACTGAAAGCAGGAAGTTTTTAACTGTATTCACAGAAAACATTTTAGACCTATCTTTTGTTCAAAGTAGAGCAAATGCATTTCTTGTTTGCAGCCTAACTGTGGGACAGATTGCTTTGTCATCATGGTCAAGGGCATATGGTTAAATTAGAGGAGAAAATGATTCAGGTTTGAAATTGCCTAAAAGTGGACAGAATTGAGATAATCTCTCCATAAATAGATCAGACTATAATTATGTATTTTTTTAATCTAATGTTAACAGTTAATTTGGAGTATATTATTTGCACATGATCTATGTTCTTGTGACCATTTTGTTTCTCATCAGGAGAATTGGATCCAGAAAGAATGGGCTCAGGTATTCAGTATGGAGATGCTGCCTTGAGACAGCTGAGATCACCACGGAGAGCACAAGCACAAAGTGCTCAAGAGTGTGGGTGTTAGAGAAACAAAACACAAAATCCCAAATACTTACTTTAGATACAGGAGGTAAGGCTACAGAAATCCTGGGGCGGTGGGAAAATTAGCATATTTCATAAATGTGCTGTATTGGGTGCTTGGCTTTTTTCACAGTTAGCCTGTAAAGTTACAGAGAATCTATTGAAATAATTATAATTTATTGAAATAATGCACAGTGGAATGGATTGGAGTTTTTATACTTCAGCTTTTTTTCTCTCATCTGCTGGGAAGACTAGTGCTCTTACTGAAGTATTTCTAAATCTTAGCTTACTCTGAAAACATTTTAAAATTCTCTATTCCTGAAATGCATTATAGGCCTAATAACTACCTAATGCACTGCAGAGAAAGTGAACCAGTTCTGTTGCACTGGGAAGAAACATTTGTAGAAGTAAGCATATATATATTGTATATATATATATATAATATATTGTATAGTATCTTGTACTAAGCTATTATAAAGTCTTTTCAGAAAAACGATGCTTAAACACTGAGACTCAAAAATTAAAGATAACACTAAATTTCAAACTCCCAGTGACATTTTTGTCCCTACCTAAAAGCAGCCTGAAGTTATTCTGATTCCTGTTAGCAGAAATGTAAACAAGAGAATAGTAGTATTTGCTGCTTAAGTGGTGTTATCAACTAAAGTAGCTCTTCTGAGGCTGTCGCAGCCTAGGAAAGAGGTGTGCAGTGTTCTGAAACTCTTCCAAATATGTTCTTCAGAGAAAGTGAGGAAAGAATTTTTCCCTTTAACAGTTGCAGGGAAAGAGAAAAGTCACATGAACTACTAAGAACAGCTCTGTGATTACTCTTTCTTATAAACAGTTGTCTTTAAGACACTTCTCAGTAGTCACTGGATTTTACATATCTCCTTGCAGCATGCAGTGGCTCTTAGGACAGTCTTTTCTCCCAGTGTAGTTAATTATTCTGCTATAATTAATCATTATTTCTCTAATACAGGGACAGTGATATCAAATAGGTGCTGCAGGCATAGCTACTGCATCATTTTTGCTATATTCATTCATCAGCTTGAGCAGTGCACACAGCAGAAGCTTTATGGAACATTAAAAAAGGCAGCTCATAATTCTACATCCTCATTTTTTTTCCTGTGTTCTGGGAGCTTAGCTCCCAATTAAAACTCAGAATTTTAAATAATGTATAGGAATCCTTGAACTGCTTTCCTCCTATGAAATGCCATTCTTCAACTAAGAGACTGCTAGAAAAGGGCTTTAATTTAGTTCAGCTTTGGTATGGATCTACAGAAATGAATACTTATTGATCTTATTTCAAGAGCTCAGTTTTCAGATTGATCAGATATGGGTAATTAATGGAGTTATTATGTATTTTACAGCTGTCCTTGCAAATGGTGTTTGAAGAAACAGAAAAGCTTGAAGGCTATGCAGTTTTTAAAAACATCTTTCCATTATCTACAAACAGAGCAGACCACTGCTGACAGAAAGGTGTCCTGTGGTAGGGGGCAGGAATGTGCACAACACACAAGTCTGCAAAATGAACTGGATAGTTTGGTGGACAATATTAAAGCTCATACCTGTATGTAAATGTTTTCCATTACCTGTTTTTGTTCTTTCACCTCTAGTTTAAAGCATTGCAATGTACTGTAAATAATGTAACAGTAAATTTACAAAGCATGGTATACTTATGTATGCTATTAGAATGTTGCACTATAAGCAGTTTAATATTTTATTTTTTTATCATATAAACAAATTTAACTGAGGTAGGCTTTGTCACGTTTGTTTGTTGCACAATAGTTTGTATTTACAACCTGAATTATAAAACCACTGGCAACTGTCAGTGCAAGGTTGTTGGTTTATTTTTTCCTACTCAGTTTGCCACATTCTAACAAGCTGTTGACAGGATCAATTCTTAACGTGTGGTTATGACCCATACTTCTGTATCCTGATACGTCAAGTTGGAAAAGGCAAGTTAAAAGCACAAGACCAGAGCAAGAATGCTACACTGAGCTATACCATCTCTCATGAAATTTGAGTTCTGTTTATTCCCTTTCTCCTGACATTTTCACGGTTCAAATGGATGCTTATCTGAAAAGTATGCACCTTAGGTTGTCTCTGAATTAAATGGAATTAAGCATGCTTTGTACTTGAAAAGCCTGGGTTTAGGTTTAAAAAGGCTGTTGGGTCCAAAAACTTTCATGTTGTATCACTCCTCTGACTGTTGTAGGATTGGATTTGTTACAGAACTGGTAACAATTATTCCCAATGGTTTTCTCTTCCTGGTAAGAGCGTGAAGCATTTTTTGAAGTGGCATAACTGTATTTTCAAGAACATCAGAGAACTCCAAAGAAACTTACCTGTCTTAATCCTCGCTCAGTTCACTTTGGCTTCCAGAAATGCAAATACTTGCCAAAAGCAAGTCCTCTGGACTAGGAAGTCGGATGGAGCCATCTCCTCCAAATAGACAGTTATTAATTGGAATGTGTTGTCTGCCAGAGCTGAGGAGGCTGGTAGTTCCAAAACTCCAAACCAGTTCTGGAATGCTGGGAAAAGATGAGGTACTGGGTAGTCTGTTCCACCACACACCATTCCACAACCCAGTCAGGTTTCTTGGCACACTGACAATAGCTGAGCACTGACACAGCACAAGCAGAGCTAAAGATTGCTCTCCTGTCACTGTTCCACCTGGCGGTGGAAGGGGTGTTGGCTATTGATCAAAACCTCTTTCCCTTATTACAGTAGCAGTTGAAAGGAGCAGAGGACTGTTGCTTATAAATAGAAATTTCAGGGGTTTCACAGGGATTTTCTTCTACTTCTTTCTATCCCTTTTACATACAAGGCCTCTTTTATACTTGGTTCTTATGATCATTTTGGTCAAGTGTCTCCAGTTTAAAAAGCAGTAAGCAGGTTTTTTTCTTTCAGTAATTGTCTTAAAGCTGTCCCCTTCTTCCCTGGAAGGAAAGAATAGTGTCATTATAATGAGTTGGGACATGTTTTTACCATTTTTAAATGTATACTCTCACTGTATACACATTAACCTGGTTAATGTGCATGTTTTGTAGTATCTCAGCCTTTTATGCTGCATATCTTGCTGACATTCTATAAAGAAATTTTCTAAAACTGCAGTTCTTAGAGAAATACTGTTGGAAGCAATAGCTCTCAGTAGTGCAAACTCTATTGTTTACTATTGCTCCTCTGAGGGTCTTTTATTTCTAAAAATAAACATCATGCCAATATCAGCCCTGGAGTAGATTTCAAGCATTATAGTTGACACAGCAAACCAAACCTAGCTCACCTGAACAGTAAGTCATAAATAGGCTACGTATGTTTTTAGGGTAAAATTCTTACTTTACCAAAGCAAGATGGATGGGAGTTTTACGTGAAATACCACCAGGTACCTATATCTGAGGTTTCATTGGATGTGGAGCTTTAGGTGTTCAGCCCATTTAAATGTCTTATTAAAGCCTGTGTCTTGCCTTTTAAATGAGTCTGTTGGCCTACACTATTTCATTTAATGCTTGTATCTAGCACCAAATAAAGAATCTTCCTTGATTTTTCTTCCAGCAAGTCCTGTTTACTTGTACAAGCTTTGTCTGTTAAGTGAAGTCAATAAAATGACTATTTGGCAACTCACATAGAATTCACAGTTGCCTCATCTTAGCCATCCTTTGTGTTCAAATAGTATGCAGTATGGCTCAAGAGTTCCCTTAAGACCTATAAAAAGTGAATGCCATAGAGAAATCTGATTAGTCTGTGCACCTCATTTCCATTACATTTTATATGCTGGAAGAATTAACACTATAAAAATCTCAAGAAATACATTATAAATCCACAGAGTAAAAATAGTCTCATTCATTTACTGAAGAACCCATGGCATAGAGAACTTCAGGGTAGCCAGCTTTTAAAAGCTTAATTTTTCCTGTTTGCATGAGTATACCTGTTCTTAATGATACAGCTTCCTGTTTGTTATCCTTTTTCCTCCAAAGCTTTACATTTATATTCTCAAAGGCATAGCATTTCAGATAGCTAGTATATCATAGTAGGGGGGAAAAGGTGATTCAGGTTGGGAAAGGATGTTAAGAATCTCTGGGAGAGTTGCAGGAGGAATGCAAGAGGCTGGAATGGTAACTGTAATCTACCTTCATACCCACCCTTTGTCATTACAGAAGCCTGCCACTTACATTCCAGGAGAGACTATCTGGGACAAGCAGAAGCCACAGTTTGCATGCAGGGACTAAAGTACCCTGTGAGGGGGAAAAAAAAAAATCCAAGATCCCAAAAAGCACAGTACAAGCAGTCCAGGCACTTTGTGTCACTCATTTTATTCACATGTACAAGTTGACACTACACTATTAATAATAGACAATACAGAAGCATTAAAAACAAATACTGTTTAAAAACTTTAAAAAACACATATTGCTTCAAGCTTAGATGGTATTTCCCTATTGTTTTTAAAGTGAATTCAGTGCTAACAATAGCTGAGGCAGCTTCCCATTCGCTTGTACCCCTAACTTCATGGGGCTACTTGTCAAGGTGTTGAGTCAGGCTCCATTTATGGCTTTGCTGCTGAGTGCAGTAACTGAGCTGGAAAAGAAACTGGAATATCCAGGTTACCATACATTAGGCCCTCAGATTGCTAGCATTTGGTCCCTATCACAGTAAAAAACCAAAAATGTCAGAGAGGCCTTTATAGTTCAGTGGCACTACATTATACCATAAAAAATGAGAACAGATACACTCCCCTATGTGTTAAAAATTCAATTTAAATTTGCATGTGCTACCTGGATAAGATTCTTACCAGAAACGGTCCCTTGGTTTTTGTTAGGCTTGTTTTTAGGTTGGCTCTAAGTTTAGCTATCACCTTGACTACTATCTCAGCTTCCTGTGAAAACATCTGTATCTCATAGTTGCAAAGATGTGACAGCAGTGACTGAACAGGCATGCTACTGTATTTTACAGGACATTCTTAAGCAGTTTTCATGGTAACATTTTACACTGTAAACACTAGTCTTCACAACACTATAGTTAAACTGCAGCATTACACATTATAAAACTCTTGCTTCACTTCGCTAAATACTCTCAGAAACAAAGGAATAAACAGTCAATTTAATGAAGACTTTGGACAATTGAGTATTTACTGTGTTCTTACCAAAAAGTTTTAATTCTAAAAGAAGTGAGAAGTGTTCACCACTTGGCTAAATTCAAGAGTCCATGCAAGACAAATTTCAGAAATTCCTTAATTGATAGGGAGACATTCACTAGGTTTTCTACTTCTCAAAGAGTCCAGTTTGAAGCAAATAACCACCTCCTGTAGGAATCTATGGAATACACTTAAAGCTTTTACATCTGGAAAGTTCTGCTTTACAATTCAGTTGGCTTTTCATTTGTTAACTTCAAAACACCAGCAGTTTTCCAGACCAAATACTTCGCACATAGAGCTTGCAGTGATCAGAACTACACTATTTCATATAGTCTAAGCAAAATAGTAGTTTTTTTAGTCAAGTAATGCTCAAATGCAGGAAGGCTACCTGATTTGCAGAATAATTTACCCCTTACTTCAGGCATTGTATTACTTAAACTCAGATAGTACCAACATAGCACCCAGGATTGTTTTGGCTACAGACCATTTGAAAAAGTACAACGACTCACGCGATCTTACTAGTGTCTCTGCTGTCTTCTAGTAAGTGGGGAACAGCTCTTGATCAGACAAGGATTAGGACTGGACAATTTCCTCAGTATACAGCAGCCTTAATGCTCTTGAAAATTCTCATTTGAACACCTGAACAGGCCTGTTGGAGATAAGTTTTAAGTTTGGTTCCCAGGATCCAAGGCGGAAGACACTTAGGCTCCCAATAATTATTGAAAACACCAAGACCTAATGGGAGATACATCTTATCCAAACACGGGTACTTAAGGCAGGCAACATAGTCATCCTGGCTCCTCCATCCCCTGTGGGAAGAGAGAACTGTAGAAGCTACCTTCAAAAGCGTGGCAAGACGAGTCCTGCCCCACACAGTCAAGGAAACTGTTGAATGTGACAAAATGCACTGAGGGCACAATCCATCTGCTGTGGTTACATAAAGCCTACAAAGCCTATGGGTAACAGGAACAGGCAAGTTTTTATTGAATAAGGCTGTTAAACACTACTGAGTTGGTGCTTTGACACTGTTATGCAAAGCTTGGGTGGCTTCTGGAATTGCAACAGCATCAGAAGCAAGCTAAGCATATTCACAGCAGTTATTTAAAGAGGAAAACACAGCATAAAAGGAAATCAAAAGAATCTCATATGGAGTAAAGGCATTCTCTGGAGCAGTCTTCCCCAGTTTTGGGCACTGTTCTAAAGTTTCAGAAAGTTCTAGCCTGTGGTTTACTTAGCAGTTGAAATACAGGGATTTTGCTGCATATAAAACATTCTTAATCATGCTGTGTTTTCCCAGACTTAAAAGCTATAAGATCTTCAATAGGTAGCCTTCAGCAAGAGTCATCTGTATTTTTATAGCTTTATGCTTAAAAGGCAGGTTAAAAAAAAAAAAAAAATTGGACATTTTAACAAAATTAAAATTGTGAGTAATAAAATCTATAGTGATGTAATAGACACTAGGAGGCAGCAGTGCTTGGACCCTTTGCACAATTACTTTCTTCAAGAACACAATCAGACTTTTCACTATGCGTGTGTACTCTGTTGCAATAGTAATTCTAGAGTCCTCCTTACTGAGATTGTGGAATGAAGCTAAAACTAGTGCAGGTTTCTGCTGCAGAAGTGCAAGTATGCATCCTGTGGGAACGTGTCCAGCCTGTAAAACACAAGCTTCAAAACAATTAAACCAAGATAACCAACACATGTAACTAACACACAACAGATTTGAACAAAACTTTGAAGCTCACAACTACAGCAATCATCTGCCTAAAGCATAATTAGCAAACTGAAAAAAAAGATAATTTACAGCCACCTGAGGGAAACAAAACCACCAAGGATATCACAATGACTGTCTTACTATGTAGAAGTAGGACCTACAAAACAAAAATGTTCAAACTTCATTATATGTTCTTGTTTACTAAAGGTTACACCCCTCCTTTCCCTAGCCCTTACCCCCTTCCCCATTCCCCCCATAAGTGAGGGGTTCTGCACCAATTTCAAGAGGCAGCAAGTTTCTCAGGACATCATCTACAAGTTTTATCAACACAATTTTCAAGTTTAAACCCTTTAACTGTATACTTGTACAATACCTCCAAGGGGAATGCATATTGCAGTCTGACCCCCACTGAGCATAATAGATTCTCTGAAGTGTTAAAAATAGACCTCACCAGAAAGGAGCCAGCCCTCTCCTTCAATAAATGCATTTACATGATTAAGTACAAACTAAGTGTGACCACGAGCTTAGTACAGTGGTACAACTCTATATTTGTGAACAAGTAACTGCTTGTATGATTGTCTACATTAGTTATTTGGTACAACAGGAACAGCTACAGCAAAATGATCCTGTAACTGTTTCTTGCCCTGAAAATGAGTGGTTTGTTCTAATGATCTTAGAAACAGTGACAAAAGTTAGCATCAGCAGATTTACTAATCAAACAAGGTTGGTTTTGTTTGGAGTTTTTTGTTGTTTTTAAAGTTTCTGTGTACAGACAATACTTGGTATTTGCCTACCTAAAGCATCTACACTTATTAGTGTTAATTACCAGACACATTGGCTTCCTGTCACCTGTCTTCATATGCTTATTTTCATAAAAGTGTTATATAGTTTTATAAATACAAAGGCACCTCCATCACTCCTTTAAAGTCTTTCCCCAATACCATCTCCCCATGACTTGTACTTTAAATAAGGGAATTACAGATTATTTGAAACCATGATCAAAAAAGTGTTTGTTCTGACTCCCTTTATGCAAAGGTTCCCCCTCCCACCCTCAAAACAAACTAACTGAAGCATTAGAAAAATTCCCAAAAGGGGAATTGTTTAAAAGTTTGGGTAGTTATATCTAAAAGCCTCTTCAAATGTTATGGCTCCAAGAATACACCCCACTGTGAGGTAGGTAGCCAAGATAAAAACATTGTAACAAATATTTTAACAGCTGGAAACTCCCTATAAAAACCTTGCATAAGTGGTTTGGTTCCTTGCACCAGTGTCCTGATATGCGTAACTTCTTCTGAGGATGCCTAAGGGAATCCAGGTTCAGAGAGCTCTTGCTGAGTAGCATCTCATGTACTCTGTCATCCAGGGGTTGTCTGCTGGGGAGGGCTTTGTTCGCCAAGTGTTTTCTGCCTCTGCCGACCGTACCCGCCTCTGAGAAAGCTTCCTTTTCTCCACTTGTCTCCTGTTCTTTGCTCGTAGAGCAGATTCGTGAATCTAAAAGACCAGAGTTAGTATTACGGAAGGAGAACAGCCTAGGAGCCCCTCAGGAATGATGAGGATCACTTTTCATTTGTCCCAGTCCCCATCCTGAAGGAACAGGGATTGTGAGCGAGGTCAGATTTTCTTCTCTAATTTGTACCACTAACTGAACACAGATATTTTTATATTTTTTTTGTGAAAATGTTTCCAATTCTCTTCTGCATTATCTTTCACACTTGCAACTATTAAATGATTGGAAAAATCTGGAACATTTCATAGTCTTACACAGACATATTCTAAAAACTTCAATTCTCTATTTCTATAATTTAAAATCTTTACCAGCCCTCAATATGCCCAAGCATCCCTTAAAACCTAAGCCATATTAGTAAGACTAAACCCAAGAGATTCCTTAGAGACTAAAGATCTTAATTTTAAACCATGTGCTGAATACACCATTACATACATTTTTATATTAATAAATTATCATATTTCCCCAAAAATTTAATATGAAGAGACAGTTTCTGTGTTTGATTGCTTCTGCGTCCAGATTGAAAACTCTCTCTCCCATCTCAATTAGGGGAAAGTAACACCTTTCAAACATGCAAGAAAAAGTAACCTCAGCAGGCACTAGTCAGTTCCTACATAAAGAAACATCCTCAGTGACAAAACACTACGTAATTGGGAGCACTTTAGAAATGTTCTGCTTGTTCAGTCCAAACTCAAGACCCAAGTTGAGGTGCTCCATTACTGTTGTAGCATAAAGAAATGTTAAAAGTCTAAGATGAAGTATAAATATATCTGCTCAAGTCAGGCTTCGGCCTCTTCTAGGCTTCAACATAAAGCATCAATCAACTATTTTGAGCACTGACCAAAGTTTATCAATTCAGCATTAGTGTCCATTATCAGGAAAGGCAGCTTCTTTCTAAAGGTGTAATGCCCAAGTTCCTCCTTGTGCTCAAAGGTTTGAGCTGTCCAGGAAGGAAATGCCTGGGCTTCAAACCTCTTCCAAAGCAGCCCATCAAAGGCCACCTCCATCTTGCACATCACAACCACCCCCCCACCTCAATCCTCAGGTATCTTGTGTCACAGATTCAGACTCTACATTAGTAGTAAGATAAGGACAAAACACTGGCAGGGATGCATTAAGGATTATGTTTTACCAGCCTAGGAGAATTATAGAGGAGGAAGAAATGGATTTGTTATAACACTCCCCTGCTGTTTCTAAGCTAGAGAAACAGAGCCTCAGTACAGCAGAATCCTGGTACTGTCCATGACCACATGAACTAAATTGTTGCTATTTTGGTAATATTTACACCAGCCCTGTAATCCATCAGCCATATGATAGACCATGCTGCTGCGAACAGCATTTCCTACTGGCACGCCACCAAAATAGGCTGCTAGACAAGACATCTCAGCAGAAAAGCACTTGTACCATCTCAGTGAGGCTCCTAGTCTAGGAAGTGCCCCAGCAAAATTCACTCTTTCACTGCACAAGCACTTCCTCAGTGTTTATACACCTGCCTGATGTGGGGTGCCTGGTGCTGTCTGCTCTTCTCTTGTTCTCAGGAAGTTCAAAATGCAGAAATACTTTTATAACAGCCAGTTTTCCTGGTAACATTGTGACAGCCAGAAACAAAACTACAGCCAGGTTTTAATTAGACCTTCCAAGTAATCATCAAACCTAGGAAGTTTCCAAACCAACAGTAAAGAGCTCTTATTTGGACATCTCAAGACTCTTCAGGTTTATTGCTAGAATCTGCTATTGGAATCACCATGCATTCAAATAAAGGGACCCCTAGGAAGTTTTACCTGGATATTAAGATATCTGTAGGCACTAAGTAGTCATTGCCTTTTAATGAAACAGAAGCTCTTACTTACCTCATTCACTGAAGCAGAAGCACAGACATTGTGAGTTTTCTGGCTCCCAGTATCCGTCTGTCTTTCTCCCCACCCATACAGAGCAAATGGATGTTTATTCTCCTTTGGTGCATCTGTCCTTTGGGGACTTTTGGCTGATTTTCGATCGTTACGACTGGACAAGGCACTTCGACTTGGACGTCGTCCTGTACGGTTGGTTTTGTCTGCTTCCTTTACAGGAGCATGTTCTACAACTTTCTCTTGCTCTTCCTTCTCCTGCTTTTCTTGATCTTCTTTTTCTTTCTCTAAGGAAAAAGAAAAGTTATACTTTAAGCTCCCAATGACAACATATTAATGTCTGATTTGCACAGCCTCTCAATACATCATTGAAGTTGTGCTTTTTTTAGAAATTCAAGAAGTTATTGCTTCCTTAGCAACAGACATATACCTTGCTTAAATGTCTTCATTCTTTCTGCAGCGACTACAATACAGCTTTCACATACTTAAAAATGCCTTTCACTGGTGAGGTTACAGATAACCAACAGCCCCAGGCAGAAGAACTTAAAGACTGTTTCCAGTGATCTTCTGTCTTTACTATTTCATCCTCGCATCTCTCAGACAGCAAGCATATGGAGCACTGAATGCCACACAGATGCTGCTAGCCAGTCAGAGATGAAGTCTGATAAGAGAATGTGCAATATTAAATCCCTCATATTATCATCTTCTTCTGAAAAAGGTGATTCATTTTCAAGTTCCCTGTTTATACATACAGCTCTATTATGGTTTTCTGCTTATGAAGGGGAGTGTGAAGCAAAAACCCAAAAAGCGGTAGACATCACCTTTGCTGCCTGATTGGTGAATTGTGTTGTACGTTTAAAGTACCACACTCTGCAGGCTTTACTCTCCAAGGCTCATTTATCACCACACATTCCATGGCAAGGGGCCAGCAGTAGCCCTCCAGGCACTGGGTATGGAGAATAGGGTTTGTGAGAGAGAATTTAAAGGCTGAATCACTGCAGTTTTAGATCATCACTGAAGGCTGAATCAGTACTCTATAAAAAATGAATAAAACTATTTTTTTCTTTTTTTTAGAAACAAATGTTCCATGAGAGCCAATCTTCTTGCCCTATAATACATGGGAGAAACTGGTCTTCCTTTGTTTGTGGCACCAGTGATGCCACACCTCAAATCCTGTGTTCACTTCTGGGCCCCTCACTACAAGAGAGATGTTGAGGTCTTTGCTGAAGCATGTCCAGAGAAGGGCAACAGAACTAGGGAGGGGTCTGGAGCACAAGTCCTGTGAGGAGTAGCTGAGGTTGTTCAGTCTGGAGAAAAGGAGGCTCAGGGGAGACCTTGAAGTACCTGCCTTCTTGTTCTTCAGTTCTGCAACTGCCTGAAAGGAGGTTGTAGGTGGGAGTCGGTCTCTTCCTCCAGGTAAGAAGTGACAAGACAAGAGGAAATGGCTTCAAGTTGCATCAGGGGAAGTTAACACTAGATTTGAGGAAAAATGCCTTTACTAAAAGTATTGTCAGGCACTGGAACAGGCTGCCCAGAGAAGTGGCTGAGTCCCCACGCATGAAGACATTTAAAGACATGTAGATGAGTCATTTTGAAACATGGCTTAGTGGTGGATTTGGCAGTGCTATGTTAATGGTTGATTCAATTTTAAAGGTCTTTTCCAACCAAAACAATTCCATTACTCTATAATGAGCAAGTTAATCAAATATATCCCTTACAGTACATAAGAGAAATATGACTGGAAAAAAGTACATACAAAGAACTCTGTTTTCATTCTCCATCCAGTAAATCTTCAGCAATAGTGTGGACAAGCTGGAAGTGTATTCTAGACTTTGAACATGATCCCTAAACATTGTGGGCAGGCACTGTGATCTGACATCTCTGTGACTTTTAGGCCAACCGTGCTTTTTATGCGTCAGGCAACTAAAGCCTTTTATTCACCTAAGAGCATAGGAGTCCAATAGTAACCAATTCCTTTCAAGTCTGATCATTAAATGCTGTCTTCTGCTTGACTCACACACACAGTGATCACTCAAACTCTGCTGACATAAACACACCAAACTTGCAAGTCTACTACACCATCTCTTTCTGCTTCTGGTGGGGACCAGCTCAAAGCCACCTCTGTTCCAAGTCTCAGCACATTCAGCCACTACCAGCATACACTGGTAGGCACAGGAAGAATTCGTTCTGTCATAGGGAGTTCTTCTGGTTTAGGGCTTGCTTACATGTTGACAGGTTGACCATGGACAAGTAGTGCAGTTTTTAACCAGGTGTCTTTATCATTAAAAGCAGAAGGGCTTGCCAGTTCTGTGACAAGATAGCAACCATTCCTGTTAATTGCTGTGATTTCAAGCACGTACATGCCCAATCTGACACTGCTTTAATCTCAATTCTGCATCCATCCAGTTCTGATGAAATAGAAGTTACCTGCCTGGCATACTGCTTAAGCATTCATTTACTCTAGCACTCACTCCATGTTTGCAGGGTAAAGATATCAAGGCTTACTCCATGCCCCAGAAATCCCCTAAGGCAAGCCTTATGCTCTCTTGCTAGCTGTTAGCCTGGCCAGCACGGTTTCTAGGTGCTGCCAACCAGCACAGAG
Source organism: Pseudopodoces humilis (assembly GCF_049639895.1). NCBI lineage: Eukaryota > Metazoa > Chordata > Aves > Passeriformes > Paridae > Pseudopodoces > Pseudopodoces humilis. The sequence continues at coordinate 42,831,498 of NC_142202.1, read as the reverse complement.
GCTGTGGTGCTGGGCCCTGTGCAGGCTTGCCTATACTCATCTTCCAAAATGTGCAGGTGTAGCATTCATCTACAGGGATGCTGCAGTACAGCTGAGTATTTGGTAAAGAGCAGCCAGCTATGTTAAAATATTTAGAGCCATATTTGTTAAGAATTTAGTTGAATGACACCACAAAATAACAAAATAAAAATTGTCAAAGCCAAAGTAGTGGCATTTTGAGAGTAAAAATGGATTGATGAATTTTAGATACCTAAATATTGGCTGGATGCAGTTTCAGTTATTATAGACAAGGGAGGTAAAAGACAGCACTGAGCTCAGTGTGGTATTAGACTTGTTTTCCCTGGGCTCTGGGACACACAGCTTCACCTCTGAAACAAGGAAGCTCATTCATCATGGCTGTAAACAGGCAGCACAGAGTTATCCCCTTACAAAATATTATCTGAGCATCTCCCTACGCAGCCACTCCACAGGAAGGACCGCCTAGGTCCATTAACAGAAGGAAGCACTGTTTTGAGAAAATTAAACTCTGAAAGGGAACATATTGCTGTCAATTCTGCAGCAAAAGTGCTTTCGTTTTGAAAAGCTGTTCCATCCTCCATTCAAGGGAAAATGGCATCTTCCTTCTCTGCAAAGGGGGATGGAGCAACACTGACTTCATAAACAGCAGAAGTGGCATTTAGAAACTTAAAAATACAGGAAAGTGGGGGCTCTGCAATTACATGGATAGTTCAGCTTTAAAAAACAAGTCAGCAGCCATGCCTGGCTATGCTGCTCACCAGGATATAGCTCCAGCTGGTCCAGAAATGATTGAGCCAGCTTAAAATAGCAATAAAAGCATATGGGTAAATGGCACACAGAGTCCTGTGCACAGCCTTACAGTAAATTCTGTATGCCAGTGTGCTGTAGCACCCTGAGCACCTGCTATTAGAGCAGGTATTTCCATGAACCCACTGCTACAGTGCATTTATACAGAACTCAGCTGGTGAAGGCACAAGACCACTAACAGTTATTTAAGCATTTTATTTAAAACTACAGTTTATATCCAAGCCATTTTTTCTTAGGCAACGCTTTTCACACGAAAAGTCAGAAGAGCAGTAGGTGACAGCAGGACTTAGACCCAGCTGCTCTGGGGGAAGTCCAGGCACCAGCAACTCCCACCCATCTTCTCCTTCCCTTACAGAGCACCAGCTCCAGCAGGCACAGGAAACTCAGGACTGACCGGCTTGCAGCATTACAGGGATTAGAGAGGAGAAGGGAAAAGCTAGAAACGTTTGAAACTGCATCATGGATGCTAAGCAGAGCACACTGGATGGACAGGAGGGGATTAAGTGCTTAACAGGCAGAACGAGTCCGTCAGGCCCACCCAACAGGGCTGCTGAAAGCTCCTGCCCAGAAGAGGTCACTTAAACCCTGCTGCACGGCCCCGCTTGCATAACAGCTCCGCTCCTGGCTCGGGTGGGAAGGGCTCCGGGGGAGCTGCTCTGTCCCACAACACTGCACCTGGGGGCAGGCAGGATCCCCATTTCAAAGGCCCTGGTGACTTGCTACAGATATCAACAGCCTTCTGATCAGACCCGCGGTCCAGCTCACGGGCTCAGCTGTATTCTCTCTTTATAGAGATGCTGGCTCCTTACAGCACTTCCTCGGCATCAGGAGAAGCGCTTCGTGCTTGCATTGCTGCAGGCAGAACTGGAAGTTTCCTGCGTTTGTACCGACGCCTGCCCAAATGAGGCAGGTCTCCTACACCTCCTGAAGGGGCCACAACCATTTGAGGGTATCAGCAAACTACAGCTGGGTAGAAAGTTAGTTACCACAGATGAAACACATTGCAACATCATTTCTTCAAGGCAAATCTTGCGTGAGGCAATACTGGAGCTAGCAGCCACACAGCAACTCAGAGCTGATTAGATTCACACAATCTTTATCTGCAGCAGAGTTTGGAAAGTAATTACTGGATTGGCTTGATAGCAAAGCTTGTTTCCAAAAGGGAAAAAGAAATAAAAATGAGAGCAACTTGAAATAACAGTACTATAAATTTAATATAAATTAATATAAATAAACAGTACTGAATTTGACACCCTTGCCTTCTTCCCCCACCACAAGCTGCTCCTTCCCACATACATGGGCCAGCAAATGCACCTGCAACACGATGACAGACAAGATCGGGGAACAAGTTTGAAATTGGATCTTCTATTTAGTTCCTCTAATCCAGATCAGTCACTTTCCAAATACTGTTGAGGCAACTCCTTTGATGACAGCTCGTCATTGCTGTCACTTAAGAGCCCTGCACAAAAATGCAGGAGACAAAATGGCAATAAGGATTGAAAAATGCCTTCATGCTGCACGTGTGTGCAACAGTGTCATTTCACAAGCAACAGGTCTGACAGCAGCACTGCTGCCAAGAGCTTGTCTTCTACTTACCAGCCCACTGGGTTCTGTTGATAGCTTTGAGGATGTGTCTACACCACAGCTACACCAGCTGATTTAGGTCAAGATTTTGTGGGATTATGTTTAAAGCACATCTGTGCCCTGGCACGTTCCACAGAACAATCCCACAAACAGCTGCCACAAGTGGAGGGTCAGAAGGAATTAACCCAAAGGTGCCTCCAAGCACACCTTGGTATCGCTCAGCCATGGCTTCAGTGCAAGACGCAGTGACAAAGCACCTTGTCCCACGTGCTGCCCAAGGGGTTCACACTGGTAGTGCTCCAGACCAACACCACTGAACACTAAAGCCAAGGTGCCTAAATCCACTTTCTCTTCACACACCAGAAACACTCACAGCAGTTACAAACACACATGGGCTCATTCCAGCGAGAGAAAGAGGAAACCAGGGCAGCACATGCCCACATGCCATTATGAATTGTGTTTACCTCAGATATTAAACAACATTAGTGCTGACCAGCCAGCACTGTCAATACCACTCAGGCAGAAATCAGATTCCACTCAAAACAGCAGGAAGCAGCAGTAGCCAGGTAACAGCTAGGATGTTCCAGCATGTGGGTGGATGTCAGATTCAGAAGACAAAAGATGTCATCAACATGAGCACACTCAGCTACTCCCACAGCACTTCAGCATAATTAAGTTCTTTCAGAGTAAAGAAAAAAAAAAAAGAGAAAAAAAGAAAAAAAAAAGGCAGTTTAATAGTAGAAGCTTCAGAGTGGTAGTTTCTGTGTTATCTCCTCCACATGCACATGCCTTAATTAGCCAGCCACCAAGCAGAAGAAAAATGCATCCTTACGATTGTCCAATACTAAATGAGTCACCTCCTTATGTATTATATGTGCACTAAGACACAATAAATATCCACTAAATCCAGCTGCCTAAGCAGAGTTGTTTTCAGTCCTTTTGCTAAAGGCTTAGCAAAGCTCTTAAATACTTGCAGAAGTTAAAAAATGTTTATCCTATGCCATTTGGCAAAGATGTGAATGAAGTATAGATTTGTCTCCCACCCTAAGCATAAAAAAGAAAGAAAGGACCTAGCAGAATTTCAGGCATTCTCTTACAACATCCATGGCAAAGGTGTATCAGTTGCAGAAGCACAGTTGCCCCAAACCCTGCAGCATGGCAGGCCACTGGTTCTCCACAGGCCCTTTGCCACTGCTGCAGGACTGAGGACACAGCTGGATGCACTGGATAGTCACACACACCATCACTGACCACAGACAGTGCCTGCACAGCTAGCAAGCTGTTATTCCCTGCCAAATCCCAACCAGAATCAGACTAGCAAATGACTGCAGCTGGATCTTTCCCTAGAGAGGAGTCAGGGGAGGAATCAGAGAGCAGGGCACCCTGGCCAGCAGTCTCCAGCCTTGGCAGCTGCTGATGTCATTGGATTGTAGCAGGTTTGCATGCTCTATCCTTAGGCTCAACAAGAAGCATGAAAAGAAATTCAGGTCCCTACCACAACTGCCCCAGGCTTGTACATATTCAAAGTTCATCAGAAAAGTTGGGAATGCCAGGTTCTGAGTGCAGCTTCAACAGCTTCCACCTTCTCTCACTAAAAAACCAAATCTTTAGAGAGCATCGCTTTTTCCCATGCAACCACTCCTTTGGATCTTTTGCAGTTCCTTGGCTCTTCTCACTAAGATACTATGTAGTTCTTCCATACATGTTCCCAGTCTAACTTCCTCAAGGCCTGACTGAGGAAAGCAAAAGCTGGGCCCACTAATACTCTGTTACACACTGGTGAGCTGGGGTGCTTCCATCACTGCACAGCTGTTGTGGTTTAATCTCAGCCAGCAACGAAGTATCACAGAGGTACACACTCCCTCCCCTCTGTGGTGGGATGGGAACCACAAATAGAAAAACTCATGGGTTGAGATAAGAACAGCTCAGTAATTAAAATTAAGTAAAACATAATAGTAGGAATGAAAACAGAAGAATAAAACCCAAGAAAAACCAGTGATGCATAGTTGGTGGCTCCTGAGCAGCTCTACCCAGTTTATACTCTGGGTGACTGGGATGACCTTCTGGCTATGGAATATCCCTTTGGCCAGTTTGGGTCAGCTGTCCTGGCTGTGCTTCCTCATAGCTTATGGTGCACCTGCTGGCTGGCAGAGCACGGGAAACTGAAAACTCCTTGATTTAGGCTAAGTACTGCTGAGCAACTACTGAAAACATGAGTGTGTTATTAACATTATTCTCATACTGAATCCAACACATAGCACTGTACCAGCTAGCAGGCATAAAATTATCCCAGCTGAAATCAGAATAGCTTAGGGGAGGTGGGGTGTATTACCACAGCAGCTATGTGCACCCCATGTGAGACCTGGGTACCACAGGCCCACCCAGCTGACTGCAGAACCCCACATCATCACTAATGTGCTCTGAAACAGATGACAGCACAGCTAAAGATTTTGTGTAATGTGGTATTCTTAAGGTCAACGAATGCAATTTAGTCTTGAATATCAGAATACAGATCATTCTGGAAAGCTCAGGCCGCAAAGGACATTGGATCAGATTAGTTTCCCCACTCCAAAGAAGCACATCTAACACTGGGGGGGGAATGAAAAAACCAAAAACAACAACAAAAAAATACAACAACAACAAAAAATCCCAAACAAACCAACCAAACCTCCCCTCCCAAAAAAAAACAAAACCAGGCAGCATGAGGCTTGACTGAACAGTTCTCAAGGATTTTCCCTGCTACTGTACAACAGAGGCACAGCTGATTCAAAAGGCATTTCAAAACGCTAATCGATGGCTGCCAGATACAGTATTCTTTCACTACAGGTAAGAAAATAAATCTTATGGGATAAAAAGAGAAAACAGCTTGGGAAGCTTGACCAGGTTTTTATCTGCCTAACCGTTCTCTTAGATCGTGAAACATCAAAAGAGAATTACTCCGTGCTGGAAGAGAACAAAATGTTACCAGCTCAGCACCTGCTCAGACTACGAAGTTGGACGCACTCAGCTGCGCACACAAGTTCAAACCTCAGGTGGCCTTGTGAAGAACCAAGTGCTCAGCCGAGACAGATCACACGCGCACATCCAGGAAAGCAATTGCGTTAAGAGCCAGCCACTGGCATATAGTCCGACTTGCCGCTGCTTTTGCCGGAGAACCTGCTTATATAATTGCAGAGATGCTCGGCTCCCATGGCAACAGTTTACATAAGTGGCTGTGACTCAGGATGAGAGTTACCAGCACTTGGCTCCTTACAGAGACACCTCCGATGCCGCAGCCATGGCTTCTCCGCAGGCCTAGCCAGGATCCATCCGGCTGGAGGCAGCGGGCCCGGCTGATGGGTCCTTCCAGCCCCGGGCCGTGTCCTGGGGGATGGCAAGACGGGCCAGGCGGAGGCCGGCTGCCCCCGCACGGTCACCCCCGGGATCGGGGATCGGCCCCCAAACCGCGGCGGGGCGGCCCGGGCCGAGCCATCTGTGCCGAGCCCGGCGGGGAAGGGCAGGGCAGCACGGCCCCGCCGCGGGGAGTGGCCCCGGGCCGCACCGGGCACTCGTGTCTCCCCCGAGCTCCTTACCGGGGCTCGCCCGTCCCGCCTCGCTCGGCGCTGCCGCTCCCGCCGCCGCCTCCTCCTCCTCCCGCGGGGCCGCGGGGCTGCCGGCGCCCGGCGGCGAGGGGGAGCCGGCGGTGCTGCCGCCGCCGCTGCCGCTGTCCTGCTCCCAGCCGTCCCAGAGCCAGGGCCGGTGTGCCTGCTCCAGCAGCCGGCGGCTGAGGCGGTAGTGCAGCAGCTCCAGGTAGCAGGCGCCGCACGACTCCCACTTGGGCTCCTTGAAGCGCTTCATGTACTCCGTCTTCACTCGCCGCGCCGGCACCACCATGGCGGAGCCGGGAGCCGCAGCCGGGAGCCGCAGCCGGGAGCCGGGATCCGCCGGCCGAGCCCGCCCCCTCCCGCTGCTACGTTTAAATCCAAACAGCGGCGTCCGGCCCCGCCCCGAGCGGGGCGGGATGCCTGGTGGGGGAGACGGGAGCGTGAGGCACAACGAATGGGACGAGATAGAATGAAAATTAAACCAAACATTAAATAAATCATAAATACACCAAAGCACCGCAGCTCTGGGCCCAGCAGTAGGGGTGCTGGGGCCCGGCTGATCCCTGCACCAAGTGGGGCTCCGGGAAAGCCTCCTCCTGCCCGGCTGGGGGCAGCCTAGCGCTGCTCGGCGCCTGTCGGGGCGCATTGAAACGCAGCGAGCCCGTGCGGTGCGTCAGGATTGATGAAGCAGCAGCGCCTTCTGTGTGCTGCAGCCGCGGGGAGCTGCGGCCTCCCGATCTGCTCCTGCAACGGCAAAGGATGGACACCAGCCGGGCACGGCCGGAGGGAGGCGAGCGCCTCTGCAACAACAGGGAGCTCTCTCTCCATTTTGCACTAATCTGCTTTAAAAACCCGTCGGCAGAACAGGATTCGCCTAATCCAGTACTGCGCTGGATGACAGCCGTCTCTGGGGATACGAAACACTTTAGAGACGAAGGCAGGAACCGGGGCGGTCTCTGCAGCCGCCCTCCGCCCTCCTGCCTGCCCGCACACGGACACGCACTCTCGGCTCTTCAGCGATTTCTGGATATTTCCTTCCCGCACACACCGTATTTAGGGCATTGCAGAGAATCGTGCCCCTGTGGGACACGATTGCCCTTGAAAATGGTTTGCTGCAGAGCCTTTGCCACTTCACAGCGTCGCTGTCACTTCACAGCCCCCCCGCCTGGAGGGGACAGCGTGATCCCCCCGCGCAGCCCCCCCCGCTGCCCCACGGGTGCCCGCGTTTGGACACCTGCAAACACGCCTGCCCTTGCCATGCGCAGGCTCTGCACAGAGGCTCTCCGGCCTCCCCGCCAGCCCCTGCTCCGACACACGGGGGCACTGACGGATTTTCAGAAACAGTTCTAGGAAACGCTCCTCTTTTTTTAAAAAAAAAAATTATTTTTATTTGTTTTTATTTTTATTTTTAAACTAATAAGGAAGCAAACAGCCTTTTTTCCTCGCCTTGCCCTGTGTGTCCCCTGACTGACACAAATGAAAAAAACCCACAAGCTGGCGAGGATTCCTGGGATGATAAACGCTGGCCCAGGCTCTTCCAGTGAAACAAAAGTGCTGGTGGCTTTAAGGTGAGGGGGCGGGTGTTACACACAGCACCTCTGCCTGCGCCCAGTGATGCAATCCTCGATACAGCTAACGTAACCAAATTGACTTCGTTTAATCGACGCTCCGATCGAGCAGTATTTAGCCCTGGTTTTGGGTGTACTGGCTCAGGCTTTCCAACCCTGCGGTGCCCAGGCATGAGTGAGGGGGACAGAAAAGTTGCCTGACCTTTGCAGAAGCACCTGGATATCTCCCTCCAGCCTGCACAGCCCGCCCAGCCCTTGCAGTTATGTCACCAGCCCCGTGACAGCGGGATATTGGAGAAATCCAGTGTGTCCCTCAGAGATTCAGGAAGATGCAGTCAGGAGAGGTCAATTGCAGTGACACCCAGTGCCTGGGGCTGCAGGCAGGCGCAGCCTGCAGATCTGCATCCACAAACCTGTTAAGTTCCATTTTAAAACCCGTCCTAACTTCCCCAGCTCCCTTCAGCTCTGCCTGCTGCTCTCAGGGGTGGGTGGCGACCAGGGAGGAGACTCCGGGCAGTGTATTTACTGGAAAGAGAGGCACAGAAATAGCAGGACACCTACCCCCACTCAACAGCCTCAAAAACGACAGAGAACTCCTTCTGAGAGCTCCTTCTCTCCATGCCGTGACACTCACGGCACCCTGCCCGAAGCAGATATGCAGGAGCCTTGCCTGTGTAATTCACTGGAATAAAACCAGGCAGATGAAGCAGTTTTCTCCCCCCACCCAGTCCTGTCCTGAGGATTATATTTGGGAGCTGCCTCGCTCATTTATTTTCCCCACTGAGGGCTCCAGTGGCATATGGGTTGTCCCTGTCACCTTCTCCTTTTGCCTTTAACGGTCCCACTGGGGTCCAGCCATGTCCTCAGCAACACCTGCTGTAACAGAGAGTAGGCTTTGGAAAATAACAGGGAACAATAGGTTTAAAAACACCTGTAGCTGAAGACTACACTAAATAAAGCAGCTGTAGAAGTGCTGTCTCAAGAGGGGAGCAGCTTGCTCCCCGGTTAACCTGGACTCTGGTTTCTTACTCTGATACTGTGCTCAGTCTACACGAGCAGATGATGTAAGTGGATTTCACATAAACAGGCAAGGTCTGGTCAAGTTGCAGAATTTCCTTTCCGTTTTATAAAATGTTATTTTGTACAAAACATTATTCTGAACCGACCTGCACAGTTTTAGTGGTTATGAAAATGCTGCTGCTCTTTCCACATATTTTATAGTATCAATCTTTCCTTTCCCAAAGGACTTCTGTTCCTTGCTGTCCTGGCTTCAGCTGAGATAACTTTCTTCTTAGTAACTGGTACAGTGCTGTGTGTTGGATCCAGTATGATAGTAATGTTGGTAATACACTAATTACACTAATTACTCTAAATCAAGGACTTTCTGGTTTCCCATGCTCTGCTAGGGAACAGGTGCACCAGAGGGAGGCAGCACGGCCAGGACAGCTGACCCAAACCTGCCAAAGGGATATTCCACACCACAGAACATCATGCCCAGTAAATAAACTGGGGGGAGCTTCCCAGGAGCACTGATCACTGCTCATGGGTAGGCTGAGCATCAGTCAGTGGATGGTGAGCAATTGTACTGTGCAGCACTGCTTTCTCTTGGGTTTTAGCTCTCTCTTCCTCTCATTTTTTTTTTTGTTATCATTATATGTTATTACTGTTATTATTCTAATTAATATTACTATATTTTACTTCATTTCAATTATAGAGCTGTTCCTATCTCAACTCACAAGTTTTACCGATTCTTTTCTCCTGTATCTCTTCCTCATCCTACCGAGGAGTGAGAGGATTGAGTAAAGACTGCACGGTACTGAGTTGCCAACTGGGGTTGAACCATGGCACCAGTTTAAAAAGACACAGCTGGATGCTCTCTGATGGCTTCTCTGTCAGGAAGGGATTCTGATATCAGAACCAAACTTCTCCTGGGGTGCTCATAAATCTACTGCTCAGTCATTAATCCATGCCCCGTCCATCAGACAGGAAATGCCACTATGGCAGGCTCCAGATCCTGGCACACAGTCTGTGAAGTTCCCATTTTCTGCAATTTTTTTTCCCTGAACTCTGCACTCTTCAGAGGAGGCACCTAATCTTCACAACAGCCTGCAGGGTGTCAGGGTTTCACGATGAGGACAGTGTTGTTAGCAGCTGCCTGCACCCATCCTCTCCACTGTGCCACACAGGCTCAGCACTCTTGCTGACAAGACAGTGAGGACCCAGCTGCCCAAGTGGTGTGCGGTAAACTGCACCTTCACACTCCTGCTGGCGTTTCTCCTTCACAGTGCAACCCTCCCAATCCAACAGTTTGCATGTACATGCCCCAGTGCCTGGGGAAGGGGCAGCTGCAAGGCTTGGAAACCGACTTGTGTGAAAAGACTTGTGACAGAAGTGTGCAGAGACACCCAGCAGAGCTGATACTGCACTTCACACATTACCTGAGGCTGATGCAAGCAAAAGTCTGGATGTGGCTGCCAGGCACCTCCCCCCATGCCCCTCCACAATCTAATCTGGACACAAACAGTGCAGGAGTCGCCAGGCAGTGGGGCCCAGCATCCCAAACCAGCTCCAGAGACCATAGGCAGCTCCAGAGCAGGATGCTGAGACTGTCAGGGTGAAGAGCAACTCCTCCCTCACCCCTCCAGCTACAGCCAAGCAGCTCTGTATGTGCCAGACGAGAATCATTCCCTGTCCTCGACACAGCAGCTCTGGATAGCCTCAGTGTAGCTGTATAAACATTATTATTAATTTAATCCTAATGAGTTTTGGCTTCAATGCCTCATGGCAGAGACTTCCATGTACTGAGAATAGCCAGTTATTAAATGATTCCTAAAGGAGGAAGTACAACATTTATGAGGCTGATACTAACATTAGAATTTCCTCCCTTGCATACTTTGCTACATTTTTGCCTTCATTAAAAAATGAAATAAAGACACCATTTGAATCATAACACTGACATTCTAAGCACTTTTCCCTTGAGGATCTTATTTATGCCTCTTAATCCCTATTATTGCTCTTCTACATGTAGCAAAACAGGTGGCCAGGTAGGTCAAGAGTTTCTGACCAGATCCATGACAGATGAGGGATTGATGCCAAACCCCAGCCAGTTTCTTCCACTACCCCCATTTGAATGTGAGCACCATTCCCACCAGGGAGGACAGCAGCCTGGGCTGGAATCAGCCTTATTTCTGTCTGAAATAACCACAGCAAAGTCAAGAGCAGAGAGATATCCTGAGTTTTATGCAAAAAGTAGCAGGTAATGAAAAACAAATATGAGTGTTATTTTGCAGAGTATGGTCCAGAAAAACACTGGGAATCACATTGGTAGTTTGGTTTTGACTTGCAGTCTTCTGCTGTTGCATCTCTCCCTAGCTCCGGGCAATAAGGGGAATAATGGACAGTTTATATGCAATAGGAATGGAAAAATTACATGTCAACACATCTTTCAGATCCACAGACTGGCTTCCAGCCAAATCAGGAGCTGTCAGAGTCTGAAACTGGGCTGCTGAGTTTGCTTGGGTAAAGTCTGGAGTAGAAGGAAACCAGGGAAAGGAAATAAGCTGCTTCTTAAAGAGAAATGAATTTTTAAAGTATTTAACAGCATAAACCCCAAATCAGCAAGAAAATTTTGCCAGATAGGGAAAAACACAATCTTTCTAGAGCTGTTAACTCTGCTTTCACCTAGATCAGTGAATCTTTGCCAAATACTGGGGGTAGTTGTCCCAGTCACTTCACAAAAAAAGCCACCATGCTGTTAATAGCAGCCTGGTTAATTCTGCAGATGCAGGTTCTTTGGTTTCATGGGATATTATCCTTTTTAGGTCTGCACCAGCTGCCCACAGGATAACGCTGTCATGGGAGAAGAATCAGAAGCACTGGTTCAAATGCTCCTATGGGCAGGTTAGTCAGCACAAGTGCACATGGCTGCAGAAGTCTCCCAGAACTGCCTGATCCTGGTATCCAGCATTCTGGGAAACTTGGCCACAGCTGCTGTGATTTGCAACCTGCTGGGGAAGCTCTGCAACCCCTCTCTGGCAGCTCTGATCACAAATCCCATTATTTGTGCAAATCTCACATTTTTCTTGGAGCAGCTCGAAGCTTTTTGCTGTTACAGCTGTGTGTCTGTGCCTCCAAGCACACACAGCAGCAGAGTTCACTGCAACCTTAGCAGCTCCTCCGAGTCTTGTCAAAGGTCCACACCTTCCATCCACCTCGCTGAAAGATGAAAAGAGAGATGTAGCTCCTTGGATTGTGTGCTAGGAATGTGGCCAGGAGCAGGGAGAGGCATTTCCCACCCCCGAGTGTCTTCTGTCTTCTGCACACTGGAGTCTTGGACTGGGCACCTGGTGAGGCTGGCAGCTCACGCCACATGGTGTGAACACAGCTCAGCTCCCAATTTTAAATTGTTGCAGTGGCAAAGAATAAAGCCCATACTGGCATCAGCTCTTTTTTTTTTTCTCCTGGCCCCTTTTTTTTCCTGGCCCCTTAAGGTTGCAAGGTTGCCCACCACTGTTGACTGGTCAAGTGGGTCCTGGCAAGGGAGCAGAACTCAGAGCCTGCAGTAACCAGGTGCTTGTCAAGGCACTGTCCCCAGCAACACATTTGCAGGCTGCCCACTCAGACTGATAAAAACCCAAGTTTACATGCCAGCTGACTAAGAGGCAGGAGAATTGGGAGACATTTCCCACCTGTCCCTTTTTGTCTCCTGCTTGAGCAGACCCAGGGACTGGCAGGCTCACTGGTGACCCCCTGTGTGTCCCGTGGCCAAGGCAAAGAGCTGGCTTCCAGATGTGCAGCTCCACGGCCAGTGCAGGACACTCCCAGCTGCAGCCTGAGTGTTTCTCATGATGGATGTGGGTTTCCCACAGCTCCTTACAAGAAGTGGGGTGTGGGCATGTGGAGGTGACTGCTCACCACATCTCTTTTTCCCAAGAGGATAGGTGAACTGGGAGTAAGTCCAGAGCTGGCTGCTCTCTAAAATTCCACATGCATTCCCTCCAGCCTAAAGGCTCTGCTAAAGGCTTAGGGCCACTGTGGGCATCTGCATCCACCCCTCCTTCACCATACTTAAAGGGGGTGGTTGAAAACAAAGAAACCCAGTCTGAAAATACCTGGGTTTTGAATGTCTGTCAGGAATAACTTGTGTCATTTATGAAATTCCCCTGAAAGAAAGGACAAACAGGGATTGAGGCAGTTCACCCTGTGGTGGGATCTTGCTCCCAAAAAAAGTCATCAAGGCAAACCTGCATCATGCTCCAAGTGGCAGAGTCCAACACAGTCACTTGCAATGTGCAGGGTATTGTGGAATTCATGGCCTCAGTAACACGTGCAGGATGCCACCTCCAGAAGTCAAGGCAGAAGGCAGCCCGAGTGCACCCACTCAGGGAGACATAGGGGATGGAGATGTATCTGAGCCCACACACTTTCCTTCAGCCTTATCTCAAGCTCATAAGGCTGCCCAAAGCTGCTCTTGGCTCATACTCCCTTCCCTCTGAAGCCCTGGGGCAGCCTTCTGGCCACTGGTCAGGATTACTTTTGCTCCTGTTTCTGCTCATATTCCTTTTTCAATCCCAGGCACATCTTCCTCTCCTTCTTTTGGCCCTGGATGACACCCAAGAGGCTGGTACAGCATTTGCCACAAGCAAGGGATTCATAATCTCCACCATTTAAAGGCTACATCTGTCACTGAGAGAATATAAATTTTGGGGGCAAAACCCACGCTGTAACCTGCTCCCTACCTCCCAGCAGTAAGGGAGTGCTGCTGAAATGATGAGTTCTGAAAGGTCAGTCCTTCAGACCACCACTGCTGGGCTAGAGTCAGCCTCTGGGTGATGGGGACAGAGGCTGTTTCTATGGCTTTGGGATGTTTCTTGGAACCTGCATGCCTCACAATTCCCCATATGGTGCCCAGTGCCAGTCCTGCATCTAACAGCAGCCTGCACTGTGATGGATCTGTTTCCCCAGCAGCAAATTGATGTGTGATAACAAATGATCTGTAGAAAACAATTTAATGCTTGAAAAAACTTCACAGAATTTGCAAGAATTTGAGAAGGCTTGGGAACAAGGCTGGCTCAAGTTCATAATACCGAATCTGGTTTTAAATATCAGAAATTATTGGCAGCTCAGTGCTGACTCTGGGCTGATTTCACTGTCAGTTTGTGAAACCTTTGTAACCCAATCTCATTATTCTTCCCCCAGGAAACAAGTGGGTCTTCAACACAAAATAACCTCTCATCTGAACATAAACTCATTTTAGGGATCCCAGTGCCATGACCATGTGCCTTGAGATTGTTCACTGAAGGTTGTCACAGCTATCTCCTTTTTTTCTGAAGCACCTCCAGCACCAGTTCAGAAAATCTAATGTTTTGAAGTTCTTCCCCTGACCACCTTGAGAAGCAGTCCCAAAAGACCCTGCAGCTCCTGATGAGCACACAGGGTGGAGGAGGATGCCACAATGGGGACAAGAGGAAAACTGTGCAGGGAGCTCCTGAGAGGGGTTTACCTGCCCTCAGCAGTACCCTGCAAGTGAGCAGGAGCCCCAGCTTCTTGGTGGGGGCCTGCAAAATTTCATCCCAGTCACATCAAGAGTTCAGCTCTGAGCAGGGGTAAGGCTCAGCTGCTGAGCTGAGTTTCTAAACTGCTTTCAAAATTGCACAGAGGCAGAAGAAAACAACAGGGAATGGTGGTAAAGAAGGCAAAGGCAAGCTGGAAAATCACATGCAGTAGGCTGGGCACAGGCTGGCAGCTCCCCCTTCTCTCCCTGCTGGCACCTTGGCTTGTCCTCACTTATGCCCATTTGGGATAAGTGCTGGCTCAGAGGATGATCAATGGGATCCCATTGTCCCTGCCTCCCACCCCGAAGATGCTGCCTTCACTGCCTCTTTTAGACTGTGCAGGGGGGAACCTTGCAGGGAGCCTTCCCATGGGGAACCTGGTGGAAACACGCAGCTCAGACTCAGAGAGAGGCGTCCCTAATATGGTCTCAGCCTCGCTGACTGGCTGGGGGCTCCTGGGGGAGGAATGGAGCCCCTTATAAAAGTACCCAGGTCCTCCCACAAAGGCAAACCTCCCTGGACTTCAGCAGAGCTTCAGTGAACCCTGCTCGATATGGGAATTTCATCCACCCTCTGGAGATTATCCAAGCTTTCTTGGGTTTCATATGGCATGAGGTGGTGGCCTGGTCTGTGCGTGACCTGGCGGATGCCAGCAGAGAAAGCCCCTTTCCAAGCAGCACACGGCTCCTGCCAGCATCTCTCTGGAAGGAAACCTGCTGGTATCCCCCTGCTATGGGCTCCTGCCATGCTCCCTGCTCTCTGCCCCCCTCTCCCTGCCTGCAGCAGCCCGTGCCTCAAAGGGTGCACAGCAGTGCCACCACGCCAGCCCTGCTCACTGCTCTTCCCCACAGCAGAACCCGCAGCAGCTCCTCTTTGCTTTTGCCTCTTCCAAACGTGCTCAGGTGCCCGTTTATGTGCTGTAATCACCCCATCCACACCCCAGGCAGCCTCCTTGGCCCCAGGAGCCGCGTGTGGGAGATTCCCTGAGCTGCTGTGCTGACCAGGGCTGCACCCTACCTGCAGCAGGGCCGCAATGTGCCCAGTGCCCGGGGCCAGAGCCCCAACGTGGTGGGAGCCGAGCCCTCGGGGCCGGGCAGGGCCAGGGCTGGGGCTCACACGAGCTGGGGCCGCTGGAGCACAGAGATCCAGCCCCAGATGTTTCCCGTAGCACACGCGGAGGTCTCCTGGAGGACGGCGTGTGCCAGGGACGGCTCACTGCTGGCATGTCCAGCCCAAAAGGCAGCACAGCCATCCCTCAGGGCCAACGTGAACACGTAGCAGAAAGGATGGAGCTTTTCGAACAGGTAATTCTCTGGTTTATCAAAAAAAAAAAAAAGAAAAGTGAAAAACTTTTGACTCGTTTAGAGAGCAGCTCCCTGACTTGCTCAGAAATATAAAGGCATTATCTGGTGGCTGTGTGTCGGGGCAGGGCTGCGGCGGGAGCACCACAGCCATGCCAGCAATCACGCTGCAGTTGCTCGTCCGGAACAGGGCAGGGGGGGCAAACGCAGCCCCCCGAAATAGCGCTCAGAGTGGGGAGCCAGCCTGGGCAGCCGCAGGAAAGGAAAGAGAAAAGAGCCTTGAACAAAATGTCAGCACCACGAAGGCATTTGCTCAGGTCTCCCGGAGGACTGTTGGGATGGAAATGCATGGCACACCTTTAAATGGACATAAAATGTGCCATCGGTGGGGTGGGATCTATTTTTAACCCCTTGGAGTCTGAAGATGTGCAAACCCCCTGAGAGCAGCTC
Organism: Pseudopodoces humilis; assembly: GCF_049639895.1. NCBI lineage: Eukaryota > Metazoa > Chordata > Aves > Passeriformes > Paridae > Pseudopodoces > Pseudopodoces humilis. The sequence goes on along the minus strand of NC_142202.1, from coordinate 42,815,632 downwards.
TCGGCAGCTAGAGAGAGAGAGGCGTGTGATCAGCCTTTTGGCTACCGGGCTGGGAAATGCCACGGCACTCAGGGTTCGTTTATCCCCCAGTGAGGAGGGAGATTAAAGTCTTATCGTGCCCCTTCCTTTGCCTTGGTAGCAGCCCCGGCCGGCAGCCTGGGCACACACATACGTGCTAAGCACTGCCGACCGCTCGCCAGATTTGCAGTTTTCTTTTTGGAAAAGGACTTTCTGGGTCTGGGTAAATAAGCTCGGCTTCCCTCCCCCCGGCTCTGCCTGTGGTAGGCAGCTGGAAGAAAAGCTGCTGCAAGGCAAGGAAAAGAATCGAGCCAGCCGGGGGAGGACGAGGAGCAAGCATGCCGGCGACCCGCTGGTGGCTGCCGGGGGCAGGACAGCCCTGCGGCAAGGGCTCAGCTCTTGTGTCAGCACCGCTGTGAAGCCATCGGAGCTGCATGGCAGCCACCCTGGCCTGCGGTCTGGCATTGTCCCGCACCCCCTGCCCCTGCCGCATGGCCAGCAGGCGACACGCAGCCGCCAGCCCAAGCCTCCTCCAGCTGTGTAGTTAAAGCAGCAGCCGACCTCGGCAGGGAGCAGGGTGTGTATCTGAGGCCCCTCACGTCGCACTGCATTTTGTAAAATCGCCCATCGTGTCTTAAGGGTTTCCTCAGCACTTTCTGGCAGGAAACCCAGCTGTTCAGCAAAGCCGGTGCTGATTTGAAATACAGAAGAGCAAACACTACAGCCATTTCTCCAGGTCTCTCCAGATTACAGTTTTAATACATTTGTCTCCAGGCACCTGTTTGTCCCCTCTAGTGCTCTCCATCCTAACCCACTCCAGCAAAGCAGCTTCCTCACAAGGACAGGCACCAAAAAGGCCAGCTGCAGCCAAAAAGCAGCTATGGATCCTGCAGCATCCCTGCAAGAAGGGTACCTCAGTTCTGCTTTCACACGGCTTGGCACCCAGATTTTGGTTCTCAGAGGATGGGGAGCAAATGAAACCTGTGCACCGTGGGAAAAGTCCCAGCTTGAAACACAGCATCCCTCCGAGGCACCAGAAATTGTCTTGAGAATGGTTTTGACAAACGGATGCTCTTGAAAAGAACCTGCGCACCACTTGTGAGCTGCTCCCCTGCAGAGGGCTGACATCTGCATATATGGTTTATAATGAATTATACGCTCAGCACGGGGAACCTGTTGGCTCTGGAGAGTGGTGTTAGGCTGACTTTCATCTCCCCAGCCTGCTGAGCCTTCTGTGAACCAGACTTCTCCCTGCAAAAATCCACCATGGTGCCCTGACCCCTTTGTCCCTGCCACCCCACACAAAGTGGCCATCCGTGTCCAGAACACCACATCATCCAGGCTGCTTCTGGAAAATTATGTGCTGATTTTGCCACTGAAGGGGGCCAAGGGTGGTGTAGGGGGCTGTTTCTGGAGCAGAAAAGGAGCTGGTTGTGGAGCTTGTCAGATCCTGCCCCAGCACTGACACTCACCTGCTGCCCCACTTGCTGTGGGTCAGAGATGATGGGCACTGTGAGGAAACTGGGGGGATACAGAAATAAAAAACTTGGCTCAGCCAAGAGGAATATGTTTCTCTGGTCTTGCAGGGCATTTTGCTAGCAGTGGCTGATAAGGTGGCTGGCTTTATTCCTGAGAGAGGAGATTGGGAGTCTGGGACTCTGGCCTGTGCTCCTGGCACTCCCGCAGCTGTGGGGGCATCCTTGTCAACCCCACAGTCCTGCTCCCCATGCCCTGCAAGACCAGAGAAACATATTCCTCTGGGTCAAACTAATGAAACATTCATACATTGGTAGTTGTACAACCCTGTGTGACTGCTTCCAAATGCTGTCCCCGTGGTGCTGAGACCCATTGTCTGCTCCAAAGCCCCTTTGGAGGAAGGCACTCAGGATAGGTGAATGAACACTGTGGCAGCACTGCCTTGCTGAGCTGGACAGGAAAGAAACTGTCTTCCTGTGAAGTCCTTCAGAGCCAAACTGAATGTCCAGCAGAAAGCAGCTGTCTCCTGCACACAGAAGGAGGTGAGCAGAAATAAAACAAATTCCTTCAGTCACTGATGTCTCAGAACCAGAGGATGCTGTAACCCCACTGATCTGCTTTCCAAGGTGCTGGTTTTGGCTGAGGTAGTGTTAATTTTCTTCACAGTGGCTGCTATGGGGCTGTGTTTTGGATTTGTGCTGAGCACAGGGTTGATAATATTGAGATGTTTTTGTTATTGCTGAGCAGGGCTTACACAGAGCCAAGGCCTTTTTTGCTTTTGGTTCTGCCACACTGGAGAGGAGGTGGGGGAGAATGGAAATCTGGGAGCAGACACAGCCAGGACAGACAAACTGACCAAAGGGATGGTCCAGACCACATGACAACATGTCAGTATATAAAGCAGGAGGAAGAAGGAGGAAGAGGGGGACATTGGGGATGATGGCATTTGTCTCTCCAGGTAACCATTACATGTGATGGGGCCCTGCTTCTGCAAGGGCAGACTCAGGATGTACGTGTGTCCCACATTCAGCCCTCATCTCTCATTTTCCCAGTCATTTGCAGATGACCACCACGGAAAAATGACTGACAGGGAAAGAATAAGGTCATGCATTCATCCAAACCACTCTTTAAAAGCAATTTGCATGTGTTTGTCCCTCCTTGCCTATTGTCTGTGAAGAGGATATGGACAAAACAGGTCAGTACTCTTCCTTCTGCCCTTAGTGGCACCCCTGCTGTGCTTCCCAGTATAATTTCCACAGCATTCCTCACATCCTTTTGCCTCATCTCCCTCGTGCTGGACCTACTTGATAACCACTATGTTATCAGCATTTGGAAACATATGTTTTATTGCAGCTCCAGCCAGAGCCCCGGGGAGGAGGATGCAGCTCTGGAGATGTGTCCCTGCTGACCTGCACATCTAAGCCCTGTCAGCACCGAGGCACCCCACGGCTGCAGCCAGCCGGGGGCAGTGACCCGGAAAGGGCTCCCGTGTGTGGCAGGGACCAGGGCAGATGCCAGCAGGGACCCCCACTGAGTCTCCACTCCATAGCTGCAGCAGGGAGCAGCTCCTGCAGCTCCCCAGCCTCCCTCTAGGCTTTGGGCACAGGGAGAAAACCACTGGCTGCTGGGTTTGCTGGCATGCTTCCCTAGAGTAACCTCCCCCTGCTCCTCCACACATCCTGGGACACCTGCAGGGGCTTGGCTCAGACAAATCTTCACTCTACTCTTCTTTCTCCACCTTGTGCCCAGCAGATTGGAGCCATCCACCTCCGCCTCCTGGGCTTGTTCATGGGGAAAAAGCCTAGCAGCACATTTGGTCTGCTCTTCAGAGGGCAGTCAGCATGCAGTGGTTTGTCGTGTCCTTTCCAAGTTCCCTCACTCCTCCAAATTATTCCCTTGTTCCCACACCATGCCCCTAGAATCCTCTCCACATCTTGGAGGGCTTGTTTAGCGAGTCAGATTTAGCAAGGCATGACTTTATAAATAGAGAGGGGCATGGTTGGGGACTGTGCAACATGACTCACAAGTGAAACTGCCAGTGAAGAACTTATCAGACATTTGCTTTAAATATTCATTTAGCAGTACCAAACCCTCCTTACAGTTACACCTCCCATATAAAAACACCCTTCCCATATGCAGCCAGTGTATTTATGTTACTTTCTCCAAAGCTATTCCAAAGCCACTTACCCTTGTGCTGGTCAGAGATAAGCCAGAGTCAGAAAGAAAAATACCTCCTTGGAGTTTGAGCCTGCCATTGCTTCCAGCACTGCAACTCAGCAATCTTTCCCAGCACAAAGTCAATGGCATAACGATTATGCCATAAAACATTTTCTCTTTTAATGCTTTTTTTTTTCCACCCATGTATGTTATTCATCAAAACTACAGCTCCTACAGAACACCTGTGGCCCAGACTTGGGTCTTACTGCTCTTCAGTTTTCTTCTATACCCTCATTCTCTCAACTGATACTTAATTCAGACAGATTCTTCCACAGAAAATGGAGAAAAAACATATGTGAATTATTAAATGAGCAAAAAAATCTCTACAGAACAATCCTATACATGCATCCTATACATTCCATGGCCTCAAGCTGTGCCAGGTTCTGGACCCACAGCAGCAAAAGTAATTATTCACTCTTTCTTCTTTCTGCTTCCTCTTGTGATTGCTTTTATTGCTATGGCTTTTTAACTTAATCTGGGATCTGATCAACAAAGAACTTAAAAATTAACCAAATCTGATGGTCCCCCCACAGCTTCAGTGGGGCTGAATCAACTCCAGCACTCTTGCATGGCAGCAGAGGGGATCTGAGACTGGGTACACGGGCTGGAACTTTGCTGCAATGCTGAAATAGAGCAAATCCAACATGCACAAATAGTAGAAATGAATACTGAGTGTGATGTCACTACAGCACCCCGGAGCCTTCTCCATTACTTCTGTGCTGCCGAACATCCCAGACTCCTCCTCTTTACGTGGCTATGCCTCCATCCCAGTGTTTGTCCTGTCCTTGCCCAAACCCCCTGCCCAGGCACGAGCCTTTCCCCTGCCATCTGCTGACCTTGCAGTATTTTCCATGTTGTTCTTTTCTCTCCCCTTTTTATTTTTAAGCGGTGATGCACATTCAGCAGGTGCACTCCCTGGGCTGCCCGTAGTCCTGCTGCAGCCTTTGCCACGGGAAGATGCAACTGGGGAGGAAACCGAGCACCTCCAGTTTGGGCAGAGCTACACCTGGTTTCTGGATTCTGATCAAGATTTTGTGACAGGAGTTACATTAACTTTCTGTCAAACAATTGCTTCTCCACTCTGGAACTTGTGCAGCAGGCACTAAAAGAAAATAAAGCAAGGTGTCAGCAGAAGCTAAGTACCTCGAGGATTGAATGACACCCTTTTTAAGCTGACTTTGGGATTTAGCTCTGAGTTCCACTTAATACCATATTTTGCTGTCTAAGCAGAACCAATCTTCTTTATTAACCTGTCTGGCATTTAAGCCATCTAATGTGAAAAGAGGAATCGTAACACCTTGACCATGCAGTCTTGGCCAGGATAGGCTGTCTTCAGCAGTCTAACAAAAATTAAAGAAAGAGGGAATAAATCTCAGAGTAGATGGGTCTAAAATCTTTCACCACGTTTCTCTTAAAAAATTTATTCCAAGAAAGATTTTGCATATTCTCCCTGAGTGTACTGGTTTGAACACTGTAATCCTCCTCAATTTGCCACCTCTATTAGGTTTGAAGAATAATCTTATCACAAAGGGCTCTTGGAGGCCCAATATCAAGGAGTCACACCCAGAACAAGGACAGAAATTGCTGATGTTTTGGGTTGCTGGTGGGAACAGCTTGGGAGGAAGTGGCAGGTCTGGGCTCTCAGCAAGACAAAGGATTTGCAGGGAGGCACACCCAGAGATTCCCAGAACCACCTGTGGCTACTGTAGCCTCCAGCTTGTGGCTGCAATTGGAAAATGCTCAGATTTCAAGACTTTCTCTGGTATTTGTGCCAGGAAACAGGGCTGCATGACTTTCAGAGCTAAATTTAGGATCACAAGTATTTCACATTCCCCAAACACCTTCTATGACAACATCTCAAAACCCTTCATGAGCATTTGCTCTTCCTCTTTATCTTCCTTTGAGATGGAAAATAGAAAAGCCACTTTGCTGGCAACAAACAGAGCTATGAAGGTTGACTTGCTCATGGTCACAGAGGAAAACTGTGATGGAGGCTTGGTATGGGAAAGGAGAAAGGAGGAAGAAAACCAACTTTCCAAACTGAACTGCTTGGTTCCTGCAGTCACAGAAACAGGGACTGTCACCTTCTGCAGTGCTGCTGGGATTAAGTAGTGTTATAAATGCAAAGGCAGATTTGGGTTAAATAAAAAACAATTTATTATAAAACAATTTCTATAAAAAAAATAAACAATGAGGAAAAACCACAATAAAACAAACAGCGCAGCGCTGGGTGGACAGGGGTCTATACCCAAAGGTATAGGTGTTCCCAAATCCACGAAGGAGGGTAGACTGTCCGGGGTTTTTATAGGGATTTTTAGCCTTGAGGCCAAATTCCAGGCAGGCACCATTCACCAAGGGTCCTTGATTGTTGTATGAATTGATTTCCTGGCGTTGGAGAATAGAGTCAAATGGACGTCCGGACAGAGTCTCCTCATATGTAAAGAGGTTCTGGGTGGTTCTTGATTTCATTGTGGTTCAGGCCATCTGGATGGGATGGTTGGATCCGGGTTGGAGCTGATGGATATCTCGGCTGGACTTTTTCCTTTTGTCTACCTGATGGCTTCCCCCAACGGTGGCCTGCAAGGCGGGGTGTTCAGGTCCGGTGATGAGTATCTCGTCGGAGCCTTTCCCTGTTAGCCTGATGATTCATGTCCTGTCTATTCTTTTTCGTTGATGGGCGCCGGCTAGGATCGTTATCCTTTGAGTGGGAATTCGCGACTAGATCTGGGAAGGGCTTGTGGGCCACACTGTACTTTATATTTTATATCATTATTGTTATATACATTTATTTAGATTTCTACGAATTTTTACAAGTTCATTTCTCACAGTAGGAATAACACCATCACTACTTCCCAATTATTTAGATAAGGAATTTCTGGTAGCTCTTAGTTGATTTTTTTTTTCCTAGTGTTGAGAATAAGGGGTTCCAGGACAAGAAACCCTTATAGAAAAAATACTCAGCCTTTGGAAAAGTACTTCGGGCTCCCCATAACACTCTGAAAAACTTGTGGCAAGAAAATGGGCAGCTTTAGCACCTGAACCTCCTAATTTTCAGCATGGAATGTAGTGCAGGACAGGCTGAGCTCCCCACAGTGCCCTTCGGTTGTGATCTGCAGGCAGGTAGCCCAGTGACAGCATTGCTCAGTGCTAGCAACCTGAATCTGGTTTAGACTCCTATGCCTCTGTTATTGTAACTAATTCTCATGGTTATTGTTGCTGGAGGGAATTAAAAAGCCTTACGGAGCAGATACATTTGCCCTGAGAAAACTTGTGGGCTTCTTTTGTGTTGATCTGCTTCAGATCTCCTCCCAATTGCGTGGTCCCGTCCTTCCCTCTGCAGGCAGCCACAGGGAGGTTTGGGAAGGGCAGGACTGTTCTGTCGCTGTCTGCTCCCCCAGCACGGCTGGCAGTGCTGTGGTTCTTGCATTGCTCCAGCCTCCAGCGCTTTCCCTGCTCTCTGGCTGTCCCCTTCCCAGCTCTGACCTACCCAAGGCAGCACCAGCAGCTCAGCCACCACAACTGGCAGTGTCAGCTCTCTTTATTTTGCACTCAAATCGATGAGATGGTGTCTGTGTCCAGGGGGTTTGAGGAAGCAGTGGTGTGGGATGGGCGGTGACACCACCGTGATCAGTCTGCCCGTGGGAGCACCCTTGTCCCTGCCTGCAGGCACCAGGACAGCTCTTCCCTGGGGAAAAGAGCAGAGTTACATCCATGCAGGGATCTCCTCACACAACTGTACCTGAGGCCTTACAGCACTTCTGCTTTGGACAGAGAAAAGCCCAGCAGATGTGACCTCCACGGCAAATGCATCCCAGGTTCTCCTGCCTTTGTGAGCCAGGCTCAAGGGTGATGCCTGCTGATGCTGACTTTGGGCTGCTCATCGCTGAGCATGTGTGAGAGTCTTCTTTCAAGGCGACCATCCCCCTTTTCCCTCTTCCCTCCAGCAGCAGATTTCTCAACTTTAAAGCCTTGTTTACCCTGGAAGAGAGAGAAGCTGCTGGAAGCCAAGCAGTGAGGGCACAGGGGAGCAGGGAGTGTTTGTTTGGAGTGAGTTATGGGTGAGAGTGATGTGCCAAGGAAGAAAACTGCTTCCAGGGAGCTATATATATGCAGCTCCCTGAGGTGGGGTTACATAGAGGCTCATTCCCGAGCTGCCTGTGGCACTCCCTGAACATCAACAGCCAGAACTGCCTCCAAGCTGCAGCTTTATTTTCAGAGCGTGGCCTTGAGCAGCCGAGACAAGACGGGGTTTGGCTGTGGTCCCTGCAGGCACAGAGACTGAGCTGCCCAGTCACCACAGTGTGGGGGTTTGCACACTGCTGGCCCAGGCTCTGCACAGGGCAGGGGAGTTTCAAGGCTGACAGGGTGCCCTGGAGGGGGGGAAGAAGGAGACAAGTGGGGAAATTAAGGATTTCTCCAACATCTGCTCATTCCCAGCACACACAGCACACAGCCCTAGTGGGAGCCAGCAATGCTTTGGCTTTCCCTGCTGCACTGCAATCAGCAGCTGCTTTATTTTTCAGAACCTGGACAAATGAAAAACGGAGTGTCTGCAAGCTGCAAATACAACTACTTCCTAAAGCCTGCAGCCAGAACCTGTTGGTCCCTCCAAAATATGTTCTGGCCATGAGGGTCTGAAGAGGATCCCCAAAGCTGCCAGCAGTTCCCAGGGAAGTGTGCAAGGCTGGGGGACATTCTAAATGGTCCTGTTGCTAAAACAGCCGATGCTGACTGGCATCTGCCCCACGTGGGAGCCCTGCACACCAGCACTGCCTGCAGTTATCCACTGGCTGATCAATAGGTTACAGTCACCCTTGTGTACTCCACTTTCCAGCCCCAGGAAATGAGCCATGAAAATCTATACAATTGTATAGCTCTTTGATTTTTTTTTTTTTAAGAAAAATGCCTGTTTGATTCAAAAATAAATAAATAAGCAAATAAACCCTAACAAGAAATGTTCTGTTCAATTATTTTTTCCCTGTGGATTAACAAAATAGAAAAAGCACAAAATTCTCCTATAAAATAAAATCATTTGACTCTTTGAAGACCTTCATTTTAATGCCTCACTTTCAGAAATAAAGATTGCTACAGAATTTTTTGCTTAGGAGTTTCCTGTGAGAAGTGGTGATAATTTTCAGGTGGCCTCTATTTTGTCCCTTTAGTAAAACCCATTAAATAAATATTACATGGGAGACACACAGTCAAAGGAACGAACAGTGGGGCTGCACTGATGTCAGGTCTGATTCCCTCAGCAAAGCCAAGGCCAGTAAGTACTGTGGGTCAAAGCACTTTTTGTTTCTGCAGTTTTGGAACCCAAGGGGAGAAGCATGCTGGGGTGCCAGTTCCCTTTGCACAAAGCCATCACCTTTGTGGGAGGGTAGCCCATCCTGGGCCACATTCTGGTCTCTGTGCAAATGCAGATTTCCACTTTAGCAAAATCTGTACCAAAATAAAATCAGGAAACCCCTCTAGTGTGCTCATCTTCTCCAGGATTTCATTTTCTCTTTCATTCACAGGTTCCCTCAAGACTTTCCCTCACAGCCCAGGTTTTCCCTTAGCTCCTTATATAACTGAGGTAATGGCCCAGGCATCTGCAGATCTGGGGGAAGCTTACACCAAAACCCAGTCATGACTGTTCCTCCCAAGCTCATCTAAACAGCCCCACATAATTTTTGTCCTTAAAAGGACTCCTCGTCTCTCGAGATTTTCCATCCTTTGGTGATATTTGGACCAAGGGCAGCTTCTTGGGTTGCCTGCTGGATTTAGACTTAAGTTATGGAGGGTTGTCCAGCCCTGGTCCATATGGCTGTAGTGAGCTGCAGTGCCAGAGGATGTTTTTGGTGCAGGCAAGAGCCAATGCCCTTCATTAGCCTCCCTCCCACAGTACCTGAGTGTCCTGCATCCTTCCTTCTATCCCCTTTTACTCCTCTGATGTCCCATTTGTCCCTTTACCTTTCTCAAAACAGAGGATGATGGTCTTGGGGATCCTTTGGGTCCTGGGGATCCTTTGCCTGCTGCCAACAGCACTGTTAGAGGTGCAGGGAGGGTAATGAAATTATTGAGAACTGTGCAACAACCCAGACTGCTGTGCACAAGCAAAATTTTCCAAAACACCTTCCCAATAATGGGGCTTGTGAGCCATATGAAAATCCAACTCACCTGTTTCCAAACAATCTCGTCTTCAATTGCTACAAATACTAAGAAAAACCCCAAGCTCAAATAAAAGGCTGGTTTCAGAATAAAGAGAGTGTCTAAGTTTGAAATTAAAACCTGAACAGGGTGGTTTCATAGGCTTAAGACTCATGACATCCCTGCTCACTGATTAAGCAGCAAAAACAACAAAGCAGTCATTTCTAAGAATGTACTTTAGGGGACCTAGCTTCAACTGGATGAAATTGGCACTGAGGCTGCTGGGAATACCTGATGCTGGGGGTCAGAGTGAGAGCAAATGCTGCTGTTAGAGGCAGCAGACAATGATGTGACAGTGGCAGCATCAGCCTCTCAATGCAAGGCAGTGCCTGTGCCACACCCTGACTGCTGAAGGACTCACCTCTGCCCACATCTGTGCTCATCAGGTCCTAAACCCAAGTTTGGCACTGCAAAATACAGGTCTTTGTTCAGAAGGACTAAGCATCTCCTGATCCCTTTGATTTTTATCAGGCTAGAGATGAGTGGCTGGCTCAGCATCACTCCCCCTTTCAAAATTCAGCCGGTTCCATTGTGGGTTTAGGACCATAAATTAAAATTATAGGTGAAAAAGTGGAGTCTGTGAATGCTGTCTAACTCATGAGGCTACTATTCTAAGCTAACTTTTATCTGTGTCTCTAAAACAGTCTTTTAATTAAATAACAGAAGCAGGTCTTAAAATCCATTTCATAACACCACCCAAGCCACAGCTGAACCTGAGATCAGGGGTCAAGTACTGAGGACTTAATGTTAGGCACCTCTCAAAATCCCAAGGGAGCTGACTGGTGGAGTATGTGCCACTACACAAATGGCAATAAAAGTTTGTGTTTGCTTTTTGAGAAGCAGCTGTTTTTTGGGAAACAACTGGCTTCCAGTCCATCCCCAGTCCCTGAGAGCCCTTAGGGCTGCCCCGTGGCCCTCTCTGTCCTCAGATACCAGGGAAGGACCAGGGCAGCTCCTCCCACAGGCTTTCGCTTTGGGATGGTGCTAAACAAGAAAGTGAACTCGTGTGCAGCTCTCACTTTAATGCAAATAAAACCAGCCAAAATGCAAAACAAATGCACCCTCAGCATAGCCACAGCAGAGCAAAAAACCTTCCTGGGCTAGAAGTTGATCTGAAAATCATCTTTTTTTCCTCTGGTACTGCTGTCTCCCACAGCAAAAGAACACCCCAAAACTCAGGCACTGAGTAGAGTGGCTCAGTTTAATCATCTCATTTATTATTCTTAGGTCCTGCAGCATTCTATGGATTCCATCTGATTTCTTGTTTGGCAGGATAGGAGCATTATAGGGAGATATCCCTGGCTCCAAAAGCCCTGCCTTTAGCAGGACTCACTAACAGGCTGTAAGCCCTTCCTTCCCTCCCTTGGAACAGGGTATTGCTTTAAGACACCTCTTGTCCTGGTTGCTTCAGGTTAATTTGGAGAGGCTCCATATCTAATTTTCCCTATTTCCCTGGGACTGCCCACACTTCTGGGTTCACTTTAGCATAGGCCTTGCCAGACATTTGACACAAAGGTACAACAGAACTAGCCTTTGTATCACCTTTTGCAATATTAATTTACATTCCCAATTTAACCATCAAATCTCTTCCCAGAAAATCACAATTGTGAGCAAATAAAAATTCCTGCAGGGTCCTGTGCTCCAGAAGTCCTCCTCCTTCAAAGGCTCATGGCTCTTGCACATATGCCCTGAGCCAGGAAGATGTGCCAAGCCTGGTGGGGCTTTAGGATGGCTCCCAGAGGGAGTGAAGCTCCCAGAGAGAACACCTGGAGTGTGTGTGTGTGTGTGTGTGTGTGTGTCTATGAATGCTGGAAATAGAGGAGGGTCCCGGATCCCCCTCACCCCAGTAAGAGAGAAACGAGACAGGCCAGGAGCATCTTTCCCTCCTCCCGTTCTGCTCTGCCTCCTCATCGGCAGCCAGGGCCGGCAAACACTCCCAGCAAGGGGAAGCCCCTGGGATTTTCCTTTGCTCCTAGGGAGTTCCTGAGTACGGGATGTGATCCCAGGAAGGGCTGGTTCGAGGGGCCGAGGAGGGGGTGGTCCCTTCTCAAGCAGCTCCTCGTTCGTGACCACTGGCAAGGGCAAGCGTGTCAGGCAGGGTGAGGAAGTGGCCCTGGCTGCCCTCAGGCCCCCAGGGACAGCACGATGGCAGGTGGGTTTCCCATAAGTGGAGTGGAAAGCTCTTTATTTAACCTGCACCCGCCACCTGCCCTCAGCCCCAGCCTTGCCTTCCTCGGGAGCATGCCAGGGCTACTTTTTTGGCAGGCTGAGCCAAAAGAATTATTTTGCGAGCAAAGGCTCCAGGTAACCCTTTCCCGGCCGGGACTGGCGCTCTGCAGAGTGTCAGGGCACCCCCCTTGCAGCAGCGTGATGCAGCCACCCCTCACTGCCCTCAGTGCCACCCAGCAGCCTGCACCCCTAGGGGGTCACAGAGCTGGCTGGGGTCCTGTCCCCTCCCCAGTCCTGCTCCTGACTGGGGAGCCCAGCCCCACTGCCCACCGCCCTCATGCTACGCCCACAAGCGACGGAAGAGCCCGAGCAAATGACGACAGACAACGGCATCAGGGGGTGACAGAATGACTGATGATTTAATGCTTCTTGAAGTTTTTTGTTTCCTTCCACAGGGCATTGGTTTTAAAAACAAACAAAACGAGATAAAATAAATTAATTTATGTACACTTTACATACACTGTGTCACGTGGAGCTTTGCAGCAACAGTAACCAGAAATCCTTACAAAATAGAAAGTTACATGGCTGTTGCAGGCCCTCTGCCGCCTGCAACCTTCAAGGTTGTCATCCTGAGCGTGGTTGGCAAAGTGATCATGTAAACATGTTTAGAAGCATTTACGGTGGACAATGGATGGGCCAGCTTCATCGTATTCCTGCTTTGTGATCCACATCTGCTGGAAGGTGGACAGGGAGGCCAGGATGGAGCCGCCGATCCAGACGGAGTACTTACGCTCAGGTGGGGCAATGATCTGGAAAACACCAAGAGAGCTGAGGTGAGCAAACACGACTCTGCTGCGGGCGGCAGCCCCGGCACAGCCGCAGGCAGGGCAGCAGGAGAAGGCTGCTCCCAGCACCTTCGTGCTCCAGCCTTACCTTGATCTTCATCGTGCTGGGGGCCAGGGCTGTGATCTCCTTTTGCATGCGGTCAGCAATACCTGGGTACATGGTGGTACCCCCGGACATGACGTTGTTGGCGTACAGGTCCTTCCTGATGTCAATGTCGCACTTCATGATGCTGTTGTAGGTGGTCTCATGGATACCTGCGGACTCCATACCTGGGGGCAGTGGGGGGAAACAGGCAGGCACAAGTTAAGGGCAAAGCGAGAGCTCCGCGTGGTGACTCTGGGGAGAGGGGAGAGCTGCCGAGGGAAGGGAGAGGGAGGGGGGCACGCACCAATGAAGGAAGGCTGGAAGAGGGTTTCTGGGCAGCGGAAACGCTCATTGCCGATGGTGATGACCTGCCCATCAGGCAGCTCATAGCTCTTTTCAAGGGAGGAGGAAGAGGCAGCGGTGGCCATCTCGTTCTCAAAGTCCAGCGCCACATAGCACAGCTTCTCCTTGATGTCACGGACAATCTCACGTTCAGCTGTCAGGGGGAAGCAAAGGCGTCAGTGTTTGCAGAGGAGGAGGAGCAGGGAGCACTTGCACAGCCTCCATAGGTCTGCTGGGACTCCAGACCACCAGCCACACATCAGCTCCCACCAGAGACCGTTTCTGGGACTTGCAGTGGGGTAAGAGCATCTCTAGGAGGGCAAGGGTTGGAAGCGAGAGGGAATTTTTTGGAGGAGGGAATGGTGCTTACCTGTGGTGACAAAGGAATAGCCACGCTCAGTCAGGATCTTCATCAGGTAGTCTGTGAGGTCCCGGCCGGCCAGATCCAAGCGCATGATGGCATGGGGCAGGGCGTACCCTTCATAGATGGGGACGTTGTGTGTCACACCATCACCAGAGTCCAGCACGATACCTGGGGAGACAAGAAGCAGCCGTCTGAGAGATGTGGCCCACAGAGGGTCCTGCCCTGGGGGGGCATAGCGCTCGTCAGATGTGGGGGACCAGTCCTGGGTGTCCTTGCTTGGGGAAGAGGGCCCAGCAGGAGTTAGCACTCACCAGTGGTACGGCCAGAGGCATACAGGGACAGCACAGCCTGGATGGCCACATACATGGCAGGGACGTTGAAGGTCTCAAACATGATTTGGGTCATCTTTTCACGGTTGGCTTTGGGGTTAAGGGGGGCCTCAGTGAGCAGAGTGGGGTGCTCCTCTGGGGCGACGCGCAGCTCGTTGTAGAAGGTGTGGTGCCAGATCTTTTCCATGTCGTCCCAGTTTGTGATGATGCCATGTTCAATGGGGTACTTCAGGGTCAGGATACCTCTCTTGCTCTGGGCTTCATCCCCTACGTAGGAGTCCTTCTGACCCATACCCACCATGACGCCCTGCAGGGGGGGAGAGCGGGGGGCTCAGCAACCTCTCCACGGGCAGCACCACGGGGCTCCCCAGCAGGACGGGAGGATGCGGCGGGCTGGGGGGCAGCAGGGATCCGCAGCCACGGCTGCGGCAGGGCGTGCGGGGAGGCTCGGGGGCGGAGCGCGCCGTACCTGATGGCGGGGGCGGCCAACGATGGAGGGGAACACGGCCCTGGGGGCATCGTCCCCGGCGAAGCCAGCCTTCACCAGGCCGGAGCCGTTGTCGCACACGAGCGCGGTGGTCTCGTCCTCGTCACACATGGTCTCGGCTGTGTCTGCTGGGACACAGGGAGCCGGGGCTGAGCCTCACGGCCGGCCGGCAGCCGCGGGCGCTGGCGGCGGGGCCGGGGCCTACCTGGGCTGGCTGCGGGCTCCGCGCGTCGGGCAGAGAGAGAGGCTCCCGCTCCTCGCCGGGTCACTCGTGGCCGCCGCGGCCGCCGCCGAGCCTTTTATCACGGCGGGCGGCGGCAGCGACCGGCCCCCAGGAATGCGGCCCCGGCCGTCCCCATATTTGGGCGCCGGGCCCGGCGCGGCCCCGGCCCGGCGGTGCCCAAAGAAGGCGCTCCTGGCCCCGGCCCAGGTGAGCCGGGCCCGGCCGTATAAGGCGCGTCTGCCGAGCCCCCCCCGCCACCGCCCGCGGCCGGGGCCGAAATAATCCCCCGGCACCACCGGCCCCGTTAAGGGCAAAGCAGGTGGGGGCGGCCGGGAGCCCCGCGGGGCTCAGCGGGGCAGGAGGCGAGCGGCCATCGGCTCCGCCGCCACCACGTGCCGAGGCTTGGGGCTGCGAAGGGAAGCGCTTCTCTCCCGGGTCTTTCCCATAGCTATAGGTGAGCCCAGGGGCAGAAAGTGAACTGGGAGAGAAGAAGTGACAAGGTAGATCCCTGGTTTGCAGGGCACGCGGCGACAGCCCGTGCAAAACCCACAAATTTACACATCAGGTTAAACAGTGCGTCGTTTCCTTGCTGTGATTTAAAAATGGAAAATAAATGCACGGGATAACATCTGTCAGACAAATGCCTGAAGAGAAGCCCGGTAAAGGATTAATCCTGGTCTGATCCCAGAAGCCTGACGTAGTCGCGAATGCTGGTGCCATTACGAGTGCCCATTGCTGGCCGCTGGCAGCACGGGAACCCTTCAGCTATCCCTGTGGCTCACCCTTTCCAAAAGGAGCACACTCTCACAGACAAGTCATCTCTGACGAGCTGAAGGTACTATGCAAGTGAAAAGGAACAGTTCATCTCCTTCAGCTACGGGTATTTAAGCAGAGATTCCATGTGGGACGCTTGGAAGATTTTACAGATACTTGGTTTCCAACTGAAAGAAGAGGCAGCAATGCAAGCGGATTTGCAGCCCTGACACTATGTTGATGCAAATCAACCTTCAAGATCTTCTCTGAAGGCACAATTGGTCACGTGTAAATCCTTTGAAAGTGTAGGGAGTCGGGCAATAAAGAATAGTACGCTAGAAGCACTGTGCTGTGAGGAGTCTCCTGTGAGCGACGGTATTTCTGCAGGTGATTTCCTCCACTGCATGGCAGAGCAGACAGCTCAACAGAGAAGCAACTTTCCTTCTCTGTTTAACTTCAGCATCCTCCAGGTTGGCAGCACTCCTCTTTACCTCTGGCAGCCATTTAATTCCTTCTGCTATAGATTTTGAATTCTTGTCAAGTGATTGAATTAAAATGCGCTCTTCTCTCGCTCTGTTCCTCAACTTGTATTATCCTTCAGCTCTGTCATCAACAATTGGGCAGCACAAAAATCTGAAGCCTGAAAGCACTTAAAGGCATCACAGACGCCAAATCTATTTACAGAACTATAGTGTTTCGTTGTGGTTTCCAAAATACGATCAGTTGTGTTGAATCAGAAATCAAGTAACAGAAACCCTAACGTCGCTGAAAGATAAACATCCTTAATCCTGCAATGAAACATGATGCAAGCAAAAACCCTCTCTATCCCCCCTGTTCCCTTTTATTTTCTCTCTACCCCAATCTAGTTTACAGCAAAGTGCCCAAATGGCAATGTTAAATCCTCCCACTTCTGAGTAAAATATCATTTTCTGCAGGTAGATCTGATGCTTATCTGGAGTCACTAAATGAATGTGGTTTTTGTCTCATCAGAAGGCAGTTGGAGTTAGTTTTCAATACAGCACACAAAGAACTCACTATCCACCATGCATAGCTCCTGAAATCGATCACAAATGACAACTTGTAAACTTTCCTGCTGCTCTAGCGACAGCAAAGGATGCAAACATGTACCTCTATGTACCGCTCATACTTCTGTGTGCTCCCATTACTGAGAAAAAGAACTATTAAGGAAACAACGTATATCCTTATTCAAGAGGAGCTATCCATCCCCCTTAGGCAGTTTTAACCCTCGTCTTCTTGTCACAAGTTTGTTTTTGTTACACTTAGAAACAACCTAGAGCTGTGGCATTTGCCACCTTCCATATGCAGTGGTAAATGAAGGCATCCTCCTGGAGCAGTAATCTGAGACAGAGTTCTGCACCAGCACAGCTTATTACATAATGAAGCAGAGGACAGAGAGGAGGAATAGCCCCGAATCCCAGACTCTTCAAACTTTCCAACAGAATAGAGAACCAGTTCAACATTACTAGTACAAGGACATTAAACATCTGTTTCGACATGGAAGTTATTTTAATGAGGCTTTGTTTAAGTAAACTCATTGCAAGTAGCCTTCTGTTTTGGCAATGGTCAGATGGAAAGCCATTGTATAAATGCCAACTGCCTCCCAACCCAGCAGTGAAGCAGTTGAAAACCCTACACAGCTCCTCCTTCCCCAAAAACCTGGAGAATGCTTTTACACCAACCATTAAAAACATCACCAGCAGAGAAGCCAGGTATTTTGAAACACTGGATAAGGGTGATCAGAATTGCCTGCACCTGGAGCAAGCTTTCCAGGGCTTGCCCTACCGCTCCTGACAGAACACAGATCTGGCCAACAGTCTAGGAAGATGCGAGATATCCCCAAAGTGATTTATGGTGGACAGCCAGTTAAAGAGATTCCTCTTCTATCAAAATTTAAGAGTCTAGGAAAAGTTAAGGCAGAACATACTTTGGCAGGGGCAAGCAATCATTTATTCTATTAGTCCCTTTCTCCCAAAACTCTGGTAAGTTTATTGATGTGGAACCACCCCCAAAGTGCCATTGAGGCGAACAAGTGGAACTCCTCCAAGGCTTTAAACGAGCAACTTCTTTGAAGCCAGAGCTGGGAGTTATGCTCACACTTCTCAGCCATGCAAGATTGCAGAAGAGCAAAGTTCGCTGCTTAGAACAATCTTAGAAGATGACTGCTAGTGCATTTCTTTCCCATATTAGTTTGAACCTCTACATAAATCTATTCTTCCAAACATGTTCAGACTCTCAGCCCAGCATACTGTATTAGTACAGGGAGGAGGGGAACCCACGGAAGGGGAGCTGTGCTTTTAAAACTAGAAACTGGATTCTCTTCAACCAATTTAACTTCTGACCTTCTCAGCTGTTAGATCAAGTTGTTGCAGCAGGCGTGGAGCCAGACAAGTAAAACGTAAGGGTGTGCAAAGTTGCTCTGCAGTTTCTGGCTCTTGAGCTACATGCAAAAGAAAAGTGCAACACATCAGATTGCAGTAACTTTTATTGAAAGACTAAATTCTGCTGTTAATCAGGACAATTGAGAAACTGATTTTTTTTATTATTATTATTCCCACGTCAGAGATAACTAACTGAGGCAGTGGGGTTAAAAAGGAAAGAAGTAGTGCCTACTGGTAGAGATCAAGGCATGGAAGGAAGATCATGCTGTACTCCCACACTTTCCTAACTGCTTTCGAGGTTTCTTCTGAGCCTAGGCACAAGCAGTTGTTGTGAATGACTGCATGGTGAGCTGCTAATCCCATTTTACATGTATGCTAGAAATAGCTTAAAGGGAAGTTAAATGGATACAATACTAAAATGCTTGGAAAAAGTTTAATTCAACAGATAGGAACTGAAAGAACGGAGTATTTACTGGACCAGAAGGCTTTGAACGAGAGCTGCGCTTTATTCCTTTCTGACACAGACAAACTGAAGGATCAGTGACAAGCCAGTTTCTGTTTTTGTGCTAGTAACCTTTAATGCAAAAACTGAAATAACCTAGTTTCTACAGCAGGAAGTGTTGTACAAAGAAAGAGTGAAGTTACCTGACAGAATAACCTGTTTCTTAAGTAATGAATGCAGTCACCCCGCATTAGTGTGCTCAGTATTTTCTCTCAACTGAAAGCACAGCCCCAGTGGTGACAACACAAGTTTCCCCACCCTCTGCAGGAGAGGGTCCCTGGATTTATTTCACCCTGTGTGTCTGCGTAGCTTTGAGTCTCAGACAGGAAATGTTCTAAGCAAAATACAGAACAAAACAACAAGTATATGAAAAGCACAGAAAATGAAAACTTTATTTTTACTTTGCCTGAAAACACAACTTTGTGTCCCCTGACTAAAGCATCAATGTCTATACATTTAAGACCAAGTATATTACTCATACAGACTTTATCACAAAGTTTTAGCAGAAAACCAAATGAAATATAAAAAAGTAAACATGAATTCAACAGTTCTTTAAAAAAAGTATTTTAAAACCCCAGTGAGAATCATGCTTGTCCCTGAACGTAGAGTTCATAGTTTGCTTTTAACACAAATTCAAAGTAAGCGTTGTACTTCAAGTTGCCAAGTTCATTTGCTTGAAGCAAGTCCTTCACCTCTGGTAAATACTCACTTAACTGAACTCCTACAAAACAAAACCATTTATTACAACACTGATTAAGGTACTTTGCATTAGCAGTTAATATAATTTTTAAGTAAACACCTATGCCTGCCTCACAGCTAAATTACTCTTATGGAATTGAGAAGCACTGATTCTCTTATACACGTCAAGAAATACAATAAAGCTTAAGTAGCCTGTAAAACAGAGTTAATATTTTTTTTTATCCAGAGCTCAGTAATTTAATGATTAAACCAAAAATTCAAGTCTTCAAATAACACTTCACCAAAATAAAAATAAATATTAAATAAAAGAAAGAAAAAAGAAAGCTCAGTTCTACAATAACTATTTATCAGTTGCAACAGTTCCAGCGTAGGGTGTGCAAGTCTTACAAATGCAAGGAAATTAATAGGATAGAACACACAAAAATGGAACTGTTGAGAAAAACTTAAGTTTTGTCTTTTTCACATGAAGCCTTATGTGATCTGCAAAAAGTTCCTATGCAGTAATATTTAAACCAGGCTTTGACCCTCAGTTGCTTCCCTTCTCTCCCTCCCTCCTCCAGCTGTAAATTCCATGGCCATAACTACCCACTAGCTGTAAGCGGAGAATGGGAGGTATATTTTTTTGTTTTGGCTTCTGGAGAGGGAAAACAAAAGCAAAAAAAAAAAAATTTGGCTAGAACAGATTAAGTTCTACTGAGAGACAGTTGATTAGTTATTATCCTGTATCTTACAGAAGACACACATTTACCACCAGAAAACCTACTTTACTGTACAGTAAGCAACTCCTAAAAATCTGTTGAGTGCCCCACTGAGCAAATAACTTAAGGATTATAACCAAGAAATCTGTTAATCTCTTATTCCCCTGAACAGTTTACAGAGATAGAATTAGCTCCAGATGATTTTAACTGCCTAATGGAATGATTTTTTTATTACTCTGAGAATTTAATAATGCTAATTTTTATATATTGGTGTTCATCTTAAGCAGCTTTTGAAACATCAGTTTCAAGACATTAATTATATTTAAATACACTTTACCTTCTTTCAATAGCTTTTGTAGTATTTTCACAAATATACTATCTTTAGATGCTTCAATTGGATCGTCTCTACCATCTGAACAGGACCATCTGCAAGTCAAAGAATAATTTTGGGAAATAATTACACAGACAAAATAACAGGAAAACTACCAGGGAAAAAAAAACCACAGGAAGATTAGAAAAATTATTAAAGATGATTAATACATGTCCTTATGGAACCATTATGTGCTTGGTTATAGCTCAAAGCAAGAGGTTTTTTCTACCTTGTGTTCATTAGTCTTTATTCCAAAGGTAAAACTGGAATGAAACTGCAGTACTATAATGTACTCTAGTTCGGAAGAGAACAGCAATGTTTCCCATCTTCTGAATGGCTAACAATCCAAACCAAACAACATTATTTCTTTGATAAAATAAAAGTATTATCCACTGAGATAAGAACTACCTCTTCTCAGCAATTATATTTTACAACTGAGGTGATGAAAGTGTAGATTTAGTTTTTTGGTAGAATAAAGCAAGAGAAGAAATGCTCTAAGGTGGAAAAAAATCAAAACAAAAATCAAATACTGAGAAAAGAAATGGGGAAAAAATCTGCAAATTCTAAGTTGCAGGCCTGTAACAGCACACACAGTCATAAAACAAAAAGTTTATCTACTTTGTGATTAAATGTGAAGACTTATGAATATCAGTCTCATCTGTGATACAAAAAAAAAAAATCCCAAACAGATTTTCTTAAGAGGATGATTGTTTTAAATGACAATTTTTCATCCTTGCAGAGCTTTATATTCACCAGTTTCAAGTCAACACCAATCTAACTTATTTTGCTGTGGTTCTAACCTTTCAGTTGTTAAAATTTCCTGTTCCATGTGCTAAGCTGTCAGACAAAACTGGTTCTCATATCACTCCCTAAACTGCCATGGGCCCGTGGGACATACTTGTAACAGATCTGGACTTGGATCCAGAAGCTATTATTGACAAATCCTCTGTACATCACTGTTTTTACCCTGGATGTCTCTTCAGCTCCTAAATGTCTAGGATTACATCTTTGATTCCACTGAGAAAAATGTGAGGAAAGGAGGGAGGGAAGGGGGATTTTCTTTTTGGCACAGAGGAGGATAGTAAGGACACTAGCAGAGCATCAGGAACACACTCAGCAAGACTCTCCATCCTACCTAAGAACCGTACTACCATCTGTAGCCCTAAAGTTAGAAACCACAGGTCATCCTTAAAAGTAAGTTCTGTCACATCTCAAATGTTTACTTTTGCACACAGATGAAAGTTAACACCGCCTCTCTGTAAGCCTTTGTGAGCCTTGCTGGACTGGAAACTCAGTTGGGACATCAAGATTTCTACCCCACTATTCAGTGGAAACTGTGCATCTCAAATTGCCCCTGGTTAGCTGCCAGTGACCAAAATCTTATCAGCATTGTACGTGTCTGAACCGTTAAAATACCAAATTCAAAATCCCGTGCTTGTCCAGGGTAGATAGATCATAAACCAGTAACTGGACAGGTGCCACGTAGGAGTTCTGAATTCTTCTGTCTTTAAAATAACAGGAAGGGAAAACACTTGGAATAGTGTGAACCTCTTTCTGCTTATTATTTGCGTTATATGTGGACGTAACTTAGTCATGCAATTAGGAATTACTTCCTAGACACCACAGCCATTTGGAATCTATACTATGCCTAAGTGTGAATCCAAATGCTGCTTATTTCCATTCTAATCACAAATGGCATAGTGCATTTGGAATGTACTCTCTCCTCTTCTTTTTTCCCTTAGGTCCATCTTGGAGCATAGGTGGGAGTTAGGAAAGCCTGAAGACTTCTGAAAGTTAGAAAGGAAAGGGAGGAAATGCCATTTGCATTATTTAACCTGGGAGAGACCAGCATCACTGATGAGAAGATTCTTGTGACCAACTGGATTCTGCCTCTATTTGGTTTTGAACATCCATAAGAGTGACTCTTCTAAGCACTATTTAGGCTTTGATCTCTAACAGCCAAGAATGCAGTTTTAACTCAAAAAGGTGATGAAATTGCCAGTGTGGTTCAATGGCAAAACCCAAGTGAAATAAAAGCTGGCAGGAGTGGCCTCTGCCTATGTTATCTTATTAAAAAGCTTCTATTTGAGATGCTTCAAAGGAGAAAAAAAAAAAAAAAGTTCAGCATTGGTCACTTTTTCACCTCAGGAAAGGTTGTAAGAACAAAAGCTGCATGGGTTCACTTCTGTGTCAGATGCCAGGACTGCATAGTAGGTTGCCAGTGAGATAAACCAACAAAGTACTGCAGATTTTTTTTGCTGTGGTTCACTTTACAAATAAGAATACGTGTTCTGATCAGACACATTATACTTTACTAACCTTAACCTGTGAAATGAATGTGGTTTTGACGAATTAGAGAATAGTACACTAAAATATAGTTCTGGAAAAGCTGTGTCTCAGTAACTCATATTTATACTTACCCATCTCTTTGGAGAGCCTTGCAGAGAATTTTAAGTTTAAGATCATTTACATCCACTTCTTCTTCCTTCAATTCATATAAGGAGAAAATATAGGCAAATTAAATTTTTTTTACAAAAAAAAATAATCACTCTGTCACACAGATTGCACCAATGAATTAGATTCTTCAATCATCAAACATTATTTTAACACATGCTGTTTTAACAGATGATCTGATTGGACAGTTGAAAGACCAAACACTGCTTGTTTCCATTTGAAATCATGGATTCAGACGTTCTACATCACCACTCGGCTGCTGAAGACCAACTAACACAGTTTGTAAAAGGGCACATTTTAAAATACCAACTTGTAAACTTGTAAACATTATATTCTAGGCAAATTTTATTTTACCATGTGCTAAATGATGACTGGAGTCAAAGCTCTTTTTTCAGTATGGCCAAGCTAACTAATGTGCACTAGTAGCCACATTAGGATATATGTTTCATGAATGTATCAGTAAATGTTTTCAAAGATATACATTTGATTTGAAAAGGGCAGTTTCTTCATTGCATAGAAACTACCACCTCCAACTTGTGCTGAATGGTTCTATACAAGTTGTTAGAAACTTTAATATCTGTGGGAAAAAAAAAATAAATTGCATGGGCTTAGGGTAACATTTATTTTATTGAGACAAAAAAAAATACAGTTGGAAAAAAAGTAGATGGTAAATCTGTGGTTCAAAGCTATTTACATGCTAGAAAGTGGTGACTATCCCACAGTGACTATCACTGAAACTGTCAAGAGGAAAGACACAAGAACTAAACTACTAAAACAAACTGATCTTTGTCCTGTTTGGAGACAGCCTGTAGGGAAGCAGGGCCCTAAAAAGAAACTATAGACTATAAATGGGAAGTGAAGAATGCAATTTTTCTTAAATTATCTAAACCACATTTGGTATTACGTTTCCAGTGACTTAAATGCAAACTGACAAAATACATCAGAGGTTGCTTTAATTACCATACATTAAGCTAATGTGTCAATTAATTACACATGCACTACTCTAGCTTAAATAATAATAAAAAAGTCTCTAGATTAGAAATCCTTTAAAAAGTTTTTCTACCTCATCAATATATTCCAGCAGATCAAGTGCTTTCTTGAAGTCATATTCATTGGCTCTTCTGTTCTCATCACATATGAACATCTATGAAATCAGAGATTAACACGGAGAATTATTTTTAGCCTACAAACTAATGTAACTGGTATCAGGGACGACCCACTATGGGAAGACCACCACGTACTTTCTATTTACATGACCTTCTCATGAAAATATGTCTTGATTCAAAGGCTAGTATTTTTATAGTAAGGAATATACTTAAGGTTTTAGAGCAGCATTCCACCTACGTGACAATGGTCTGTGGACAAATGATACTGGATACAAGGCTGCTGGGTTTCAAATTTAAGTGCCATTTAAGGCTGTAACATTCCTGGACTACTGTTGCCAGAGCTCAGCTCCACAAATAAGCTCTCTGAATTATTTCGGTAATTAAGCTCAAAGCAGTACTTTAGCACGTGTGCCGCCTTTCACTCCTTAAAAACAACAAGTTTGTTGGGGATATTTAATATCCCCCAATTATAAATTGGTACTTCAAAGAAAAATTATCATTAACACTCTTTTAATATACACTTTCTGAATTTCATTTTTGCATTACAAGTAGCAAATATTAACACTAGTTTGACAATAAGTGAGAATTCAGAAGGAAAACTGTTGTGGTGCCAGCACTTGCCAAGTCATGACTGACACTTCCTACCCTTCCCTAATCCTACAGACAGCCTTACTTATAGAGACACAGGTAAGGACTTCACAATCTGCTATTAGCACACTTCTAAGAAAATGATGAGAATGTAAACAAGCATGCTAGCTTTTGATTTTCCACAGGATTACAGAAAATTACAGAAAAATTGACACCCAGACTTTTTTTACAATGTATTGCTGTCATTCATGGAGTATTTTTTGTGTGCATCATGGTAAAAAAATTGGGCAAACAAGGCAGAATCAGTAAGGCTACTGGTTCCTGAATGATACCAGAAAGGAGTGGGGAAAAAGGAGTCAGCACTATTACTTATCCCAGTACTGGAATAGTTCAAATTTTTGTTTCATTACAGGTTGGATTTTTGCAAAAGAAAACAAAAGTAGAAAGACTTCTGGTGCCTCTTTGCAACAGGTGACCAAAAGCCTCTTCCTGCTTCTAGTACTTCCTTCTTCTATCTTGTAGCATCCTTCCGCATTAAGGTAGAATTGTTTATTCATTCTGCCTTCCAAGTTCTGCCCTACCAAGAGTGTAAAGGAAGGTAAAAACTATCTCACATCCAAAAACTGGTTTAGACCAGTAAATCAACTTCTGGCACTGATCTGATCTGCTTTTTCTCATAGCAGCACTCCAACAGAAAAAACTAGGACTAAACCCATCATTCTGATGTTTGCTGGTAGAAACTAAGTGAAGTTAAACTCATATGTCAGATCTTTATGTGCTTAGCAAGTCATATAAGGGATAAAGGCAGCTGTGACCTTCTCCTTTATTTTATCACAAAGGGGCAGAAAACATACTGGAAGTTTACCTGTGTAACGAAGAAAACATGAGACACTTACATCAATGAGCTGAGATGCAGACAGCACTGGCATATCGTTGAGGTTCAACTGTTTCTCTGCCAGGAGCTGTTCGGGAAGTGTCTCCTGATGTAACAAAAAGCGCTCCTGCTCTGATATTTCTTGTAGTCATTTAAGGAAATGAATGTTTCATGTTATTAAAACGTAATAATAAATTTTGTGGCACAACAATAACTGTCAAGTCACAGTATTATTCAAGCCTACAAGCGTTTGTTGTGAAGCATTCTATTTAGGCTCTCATCCACGTTCCCAAAGCACAGAAATACTTCCACTTCAGTACTGCTATCCCAGAGAACTAGTTCTTACTCTCCACTCATGTTCCCAGTGTAATGAAAACATATAACTCGAATTTTGCCCCAAAACTTCAAAATTAATAGAGAGGATTAGATGGAAGCTGTTGCACTGTGCAGGAAAATGAGTTGGTTGCAAGGACCTGTGAATTCTTAAGAAGCTGTGCCATGGACATGCTCCATCTTGTGAACTGTTCAATTTTTGACTGTTTTATACTTGCCAGTATGAGCTGCTTTAGGATGAGAAATTTGCTAGTCTGAGACATTCAAAATGGAATAATATCAACCACACTATATGAACCCTGCCCTTCCCAACAACTTCCATTGCATATTGGAATAGGGAAAATAATTCTGTGGAGCATTTTCTCTCTTTAGAGAAATAAGCAAAATGTGGCAGAAATAATTAGTCTTTCCTTATCAATAGGAAAGTGATACACAAAGATTTTAAGTTTTAAAAACTACATCATGTGCCACACAGAAATGTGTGGCAGAACAAAGTCCAGAACAGTTTTGACAGTCCTCTAGCCATTATAATAAAGCTTTGATTATCTCATTTGTCATTTTTAAATTTTCCTATTTAAAGGTGAGATTCTTCACATCAGCAAAGGCATTTTCACAGTGATAAAAAAACAAATTTAAACTTCAAGATTTCATGCAATGCTATACAATTTAAAAGGCAGATAATACAGTATTATAATGAGCTAAAAATAATTTTTAAAGCCTACTTAGTTAACCTAATTATTAGCAGGCTTTTTCAATAGGACTTAAGAACGATTCGTTACATAGATGGATAAATACACAGATAAACAGAAGTAAGCTTGAGCAGCAACCCTGAGTCATATTCCAAAGCTTCCCCCTGGCGGCCAGAATCCTTCAACCAGTAGTGCAAAGTTGTTTTTTCTCAAACTCGCAGCACTTGTGCTGCAGAGTGTTTTCCAAAGGGACAGGAATGGCAGAGCAGTGGAACCATTGCATTTGGTAATGAAGCAGGCTAGATATTTGTACTTTTCCTGTTCACATCATTTCAGAGAGAGTACAAGGAAACACTGTCTTGGTAATCTTCTTAGATACAGAGAGCAAAATCCTGAGAAAGCACTTCTTGATCACAACTGTATTTATTTGCAGCTGCATTACTGCACTACAACACAATTACAAGATTTCCTTGTACAGCCTAAGAGCCTCATGACTAGAGAAGAATTCAACAGTGAAAGCAATTCTATAAATGGGCCCTAAGAAATTAATTAATTTTTACCTTGCATCTGAAATATAAAATGCAGATTCATTAAAATACATTCAGTGTGAATGGTTGACAACTTTCAGCCACTTCTCAAAGTACAGGTGCAGCTTGTTATTTTTGCCAATATTTTACATGTTAGTAGAAAAAATGGAAAGGTACAAATTTGCCATGCTCATAGTCCTAATTCACATGTGAAAGTGAATACTGAGGTTAGCATCTCATGCTGTCTTCTTTGTGCTTCCTAAAATGAGCAAAATCATCAGCCTATTTATTCTTACCACACTAAGTCAGCACCCTCAACATAAAAAAACAACAATCTCCAAAATCAGTGACATTCCAATTCTTTAATTTAGTAAGTCTTTTCTTCACTTTGCCCTGTTTTTATTTCTCACCTTCTATTTTCTCTTGTAGTATGTCTTCTGAGAAGTCTGATGCTAGTGCAGCTAATTTGCTCAAGCCAAGAAGTGTTTTCTTCTTTGCAAAATATCTTGTCTCCATATTTGCTAAAGTCTGCAACGTTCTGTGAGCCTAAAATTAATCAAGATGCTAGAAATCAGTTCTGTAAATTAGGATCAGAAGGTTAACAGACAAGGATTTTATCTGAACAGAAGTCTCACAGCTATTTATGGTTTGTAACACTATAACCCTTAATTTTAAAAGTTGTAGAATTTGCACAGTGAAACTCTGCATTACACTCCTCAAGAAGAGGCTCTCTCCTTCAACAATTTAAAAATCTTTTCATTGCTAATCAAAAAAACCTACCTCATTCTCAAAGGATAAATTGCAACTTCACCCATTGTATCTTCAGGATCTAATTCAATACTTTGCAATAAAAGCCAGGCAAATATGTTTTGACAGAACACTTCTGCATGCAGGTTGATTTACCTGTTAATTCGGGAACTTGAAAAAAGAGAATTGTGTATAACTGCTGCAGTAACCAAATACAGAGGCAAGAATTGGTTTATCAGACAAAGGAACAGTTTTTGAGCACTTACTCAGAAATAAACTATCTACACTGAATTAACTGTGTATTTTAGAATCCCTACCCCCTCTTCAAAGTGCTTTGCCACAACACAGAAAACCTCAATTATCACAAATGGAATATTGCAATATTCTCAGTGTTTTTTGTTTGTTTTGTTTGGGGTTGGTGGGTGGGACTTTTTTGTTTGTTTAACAATATGGCATTATAAACCTAGAATGAGAGAAATGTTTCCATGGTTTTCATTCTTAGCAAACAAGTATGTGGATTGAAAGAAGCCATTTCTGATTTGAAATACTTTTAACTGTTAAATGAAACACATTTTTAAGTCTAGCAGAAGGATGGAAAGACTGACCAGCAAGAAGAGGGGATGTAACTGGAAAGCCCAGAAGGCAACAAATAATCATGTTTAAAAACAATGTCACATTAATCTATCCACATGCACATTTGCTACTAAAAACACTTTAAACTACGAACGTAAGCAATAAATGTTATCAATAGCTTTTTTACTTTCATGATACCACCAAATTCTGTAGCTTTAAGGTGTTAGTCTTGAAAGAGAAGTTTCATTTTTCCCCTGGTGGGATAACATTAAAATGCTATTGATATTCTCTATAAATCCAATTCCATATATATTCCAATTCAATATAAATTCCAACAGAGTAGTGATCATGTAGGCAAACCAAACTTCCGCAATAAAATGTACCAGCCACCAGCCAGGGATGAAAACCAGCCCTGATTTCCATTATGTTGTGCGGTGGCTTACCTGAGATACCAGATGGTGCCTGAAGGGAGGCTTTTGGCCAAAAGTACCAAATTAATTATCTGCCATCCTTCCCCCAAATTACCTGGATAAGCTGTCTTTTGACAAGAAAGAGTCATAACTCAGTAAATGACCTACTTGAACATGTACCTGACCTGTTCAACATGTGTTCCCACTTGGCTGCATTTAAGAAACCCTACCTTTTGCAAATCCTGGCTATTGATGTCATGTAACCAGCTCAGATGTTCATGTGCTTGCAAGAAACTGGCCAGCTGTCCATGCTGAGCAATAGGCTGAGATAACAGCTTTCCTCGCTTTCCTTTTTCCAAATACCAGCGAAACAGGAAATCTGAGAAGTTCTGAACATAACAGAAATATGAACAAATTTTAAAATATATTTAATATAAAATTAAATATTTATATATTTAAAATACATTTGAGTATCGGTTTACCTTCTAAGTGCTTTCTAAAATAATAAAATAAATAAATAAATCTATAAAATTTAATTTATAAATTTATAAACTATAAAATACAGTTGGTAAGAAAATAGTAAGAACCTGCTTGAGAAAGCCAGACACCCACACACATGACACAAAATAGTGTTGATAAAAATCCCAATAAGAATCCTGATAGGAAGTGTTTAAAACATTCATGAGCTCTCTACAACAGATGCTGATAAACAGAATCCTTCAGTTAAAGTGATGGAAGTGCCAAAAGTAAATTCTTCACTTTATAACACAAGAACAGGAATCACATCAATCACAATTTTTCTCATGTCATTTTCAGACCTGTTCCTTTGCCCCCCCCACTCAAAACTCCATGCTTACTATTTCCTTTCATAAGCAAGCTTACTTCAGCTGTCACTGTTTTTGAAACATTCCCTCCTACCTACAAGCTAACCTGCAACTTTCCTTCTCTCAGACATTGTTTAAAAAAACACCTGTCTTTTTAAGAGAAAAAACACCCTATTTTATCCTCAAAAACTTGAATGTGAAGTAACTAATCAGGACTTCTGTTTGAGATTAAATTTGGCCTTTTCAGGACAATATTAGAGTAACATTAAATTTTAATTGCATTAACAAATTAAAAAAATGAAGTCTGAAGAGGCCATCAGTCTATCCATTAGACTTACATACTCAGCTCTACATTTGCCACAGTAACTTCTTTTTGGGAAGTTTTACATTTCCCCTTTAAAATAAAGCATGTGAAGACGGGGAAAAAAAAAGATAATTTATCCCCTTCGACAGCCAGGCTGAGCATTTAATAGGCACTATTTAAAAAGCTTGCTATAATTTCTGTCTATTACTGATACTTCTAGTTTTTTGTTATTAAAACAACAGTTATGTATTCTCTTTACTAGGAAACACATAGACTGCAGGATTTCTCTATCCCAAATAGTTGTGGAAAGCTAAACAAATTCATCTCACCAATTCTCAAATTAAGACTCTTTTGTTCCAGTCCCACACATTTCAAGTAATCTCTACCACCTTTTCCTTAAGCTTTCTAATATTCCAGCACACCTAGTTATTACACTAGATTTTAACAGACAGTGGGAAAACTGTCCAACATATATGTAGCAGGGCAATGCAAAAAAACCCCAAAGCAAGAGCCCCACCTTCCTACTCTTCCTAACTACTTTTCTATTTATACATTAATTACTTTTCTATCTATACATTTAACAATTTCATCTCTTTTGGAAATTATCCTCCATTTTATACTATGTTAGTTTAATGAAACAACAATGTAATGACAACAGCACCTGAGTGAAGAAGTCAGAAAATGCTGAAAAATGTTAAGAGTGAGAAAACATTCTGTAGCACAAAAAGGTCCCATGAAAAGGCACTGTTTATACAGGTAGCACCTTTATTTCTGCTGGCTAGCTTTGCCTTCCTAATGTAAAATGTTCCATTGAATACTTTACAGTGAATAACAACTTCAATTTTCCACGTTGCCCCTGTATGTATACATAATTACATATGCATTAAAAAAAAAAAAAAAAAAAAAGGGAAAAGAAACCCCAGAAAGAAATAATAAACTTTGCAACATTTCAGGGGCAAACTTACTATAAAACACTATCTAAAAGAAATAGAAGAGACTTGCCTGGTCTGCAAACTGAGTCATGTAGCGTTGTAATCTGGCCTGGTTGTCTGTCTGCTCACACATTTGCACCAGGATATCAAAATCGCAGTATTTCTCTGCTAAAGCAGCTGCCAACTGGTACTGTCCCAGGGAAACTGAGAACCAAAAAAAAGAAGTTTTATTGAACAAGCTCACCTTCGTCTGGGACCAGAAAAATGAAAGCAAGTGTCAAGTGTTGCCATCAAGGAGATACTCACACATACCCAAACAAACATTCCCCTCCTGCGTACATCTCCCGTGCACACACACACTCACAGACCTACCTCCTCTGTCCCACAGCACAAGAGGGAAAAAGGGAATACTAAATGGCATCATATTTTCTATTTCCTCTGGAACTTAGCATCATCTGCTATTTGCACTGGGGGAGGGAATTCCACCCATGACTTGACCTCTACAGTAGCAGCCACTTAAATAAAACCAAGCAAAAAAGCAGCAGCCATAGGCTTTTGAAAAAGAGCAGGACAAATAAGGACAACTGGGCTTGCATTAAAGAGAAACTACTGAAAATCTTCCTTTTTGTTCAGTTAAATATGTAAGAGTCAGCAGAAGACTTAGTTTTGTTTGTAAGGAATATGAACCTTAGGTAGAACATAATGATGCAAAATGTATTTATAAGCTAACAGGGCCCATGAATGTCAGGAAAATGGACAATGATAATTTTAGCTTTTTCTAAGAATGCTCAAAAACTACCATTAGATTATTCTACCTATATAATTTACTTCAGTAAAAAAACTAAACTTTCCAAAGTTACTAAAATGCATTTACACCAACTCATTTCCATTTTAAAAGGGAGCTTTTCTATGGTTTACTCTTTCAGGACTTGACCACATCCAACACGTTAAACAATAGGTACAGTTGTTAAATAATTGGGATTCAAAAAGTAACTGTTCACTGATAAACATCAAACAAGCTTTCAGGCAAACAGGTTTATCTCAACTTGCAACAATATAAACATTTAGAAGCCATTTACAGGCTGCTTTCAGCCAGGCAGCACAAGATAATATCTGCTAACAAGTTAGCAGTAGACAAAAATTCAAGCACAAACATGAAGTGTGGTCCTGGATGTTAACTTGTAACCTGCTTTTACTTTGTAATTATCTCATTAGATCATACACCAGTCATTTGTACTCTGAAAGCAGCTGTGTAAAGCAAGCACAATTCATACACAGATGCCATTTACTTTATCAAATCGGTGTCATTTCCTCATTGAACAGACCATTTAATCTTTGAGCTAAAGAACACGGAGAGCACTCACGGAGAGGGGACAAGAGCTCCGATCTTTTCTGGACGTATTCCATTTCCACGCTGCTGTACCGCTCCTGATCAGCCAGACGATCCACAGACTTCAGCTGAGCCACGTAGCCATCCAGGAAGCAATCCAGGAGTGCCACCAGCTGCTCGGCCACGATGCTACGGAGGTTGCTGTCCACCTGGGGATACACCACCTTCAGGATGACACCGTGCTGACGCGCTATTGCCGCGCGGAGGCCACTGGAGGCTTGGGAAAACAACACAGGGAACATTAAAGCAATACTCCAATCACCACAGCAATCTATGGCAAAGCGTAAGAAAAACATTACTGTGTATAATTTAAAAAATAAAAAAATACAATGGAAAAAAGTCAATAAATGTTTTTGTTTTGAAAATCAAAGTAATAACTCCACCCCTGCAATAAACGACTACTCCCATCTACTTTTACATAGTAAACTGGGCTAAGACGTGGTAAACAAAAAGCCTGAGCTATGCAGATCTATGCTGCCAACTACCAACATCAGCTCTTTTTCCAGAAGAAAATAATTACTTGCACTATTTCTGGGCAAAGTAAGAGAATACACACAAGGAAAAAGTAACTTCTGTTAACGTGATGTAAATACTTTGATATGGTCATCAAAACACAAGAACAAAAGAGTTTGCATGGGTCCTGCTTTTGTGAGGAGGAATATGGATTGGAAGATTTTTGTCTTGGAACCACTAAACAAATGCATTTTACACGTAGAGGCTACAAGGAAGCTTAAGCACCAACTGGAAAGTGCTTGCTTCTAAGAACATTTGTTCTGATAGTTTTTCACACTATTAAACCATCAAAACAAAACACATTTAAGCAAGTAAAGAATCATCAGTCCTTTTAAAACAGCTACTGGTCATATTTGATAATTTATTTTAATGTTATGTATCCCACAGATCTGCCAACCAGAATCAATGCATTAAAAAAAAATTATAAACATTCTAAAATTAGTTTCCCAAACTTGTGATTTTATAGCCAAGTTTGCAATGCAAGTTTTAAAAAGCCATCATCAGTACTGGACAAACTAAGTTTCATTGATTCATCCCATTTCACTCCCCCAATGAAAACCTCATTTTCACTTACTCTCACTGACAACCCTGTGGCAGCTTTTAACAGTGAGTTTAAAATTCCAACTTAAATTCATGTGTTCTGAAACTTATGAACTTGTAATAGTATTTTCTCACCTGTCCATGGAATATATTCAGGTTCTCTTTCTGGAAGTTCTCCTGTTTTATATAAAGAGGCTCTAGACTGACGATACTGACAGGCAGCTTGTAGCATATCCTATTGAAAGGTAAGGATGTGAGAATCTTAAAGTCTACCTCAGTATACACCGACCACAAAAGATGCTGTCTTTTGTAATTCTGAAACCTTCTTTTAATATCCACACACTTTCTACACCACTTTCTCAGTTGGACAGAAGGGAATATTCTGACTGAGGAAGAAACCTCAGTGCTCAAACACAAGCACTTAACATTTTGCTACATATTCATGACTTCACAACTTCCAACAAAGCTGCAGCTTCTCAATTACCTTTAACAGTGGCTCAGGAGGAAAAGGAATGTCCCTAATTCTGCCCAAGGCTGTCTTTTCCTTCCTACTGTATTTGGACATGTGAAAACACATTCACTTTTCTTCTCATGTCAGTAACTCGGATGTGCTACACTTGTTCTGTGCTCTTTAATGTTTATTTTCCCCTCCCACAAACATCTTGGTGAAGGCAGCTCTGTACCTTAATGATGTTGTTCACATTGACAACTATCTGGGCCCACTCAATTGATTCAATAGGCATATCTTTCAGGATTTGTTCCTCCTCTTCTAATAAGCATTCAAAGATGGAATCTATCTGGGATACCTTGAAGACAGAAAGAAAAGTTACACTGAACACAAACATGTCCACTATCAGCTGATACCTAAAAGCCAAGAGCTGTATAGAAAAATAAGAACGTTAGCATAAACCACATAAATAGCAAAAAATATAAAAAAGCTATCAACTACCTTAATGCATAATGAGATCATCAGCTTATGGCTCATACAATATTTAAAACTATAAACAAATACCTTCTTTTTGGACTTAAAACTAAAACGGAAAAAAAAAAATCCTCATTTCTGGAGACAACTCCATGCACTCCATTAAGCATATTCCTCTATAATTTTCTGGAATATTTGGCAGTAGAATCTTTGTTAGATAAACTATACTGGATAAAAAAATCTGCTTTAAAATAGCAGACTATTATTTCTGTTTTCTTTTATATTTATCTTTCTCCCTTAGCAACTATTGTTCTCTGCAGTAAAAAACCTCCTAAGAATAAATGTTTTGTGCATAGTTCTTCTTAAGAAGGAAGAAAGAAATAAAGACGGAGTACTTGACTGGAACACAGCATAAACTGAGAACTAACTTAGCTTGACTAATATTAGAGAAGACAAAAATTAGAAGAGACTGAATTAATGTAATTCCATCCAGGATAGCTCATCAAAGCAGCTCTCCTATCTGGAAAGCTTCATACTCTTCAGTACATCCCTTAAAAATTATAGTTTAGCATGCATCTTCTTATGTGTCAGAGAATTTCAGTTGTCTTTTCCATTGCTCATCCATGTTGAGTAGTTGGAAATTGTAACAACTTTACTTCTACTAAAATTTGTCGAAATTCATGTTTCAGCTGCAGACACCAAAAAGTGAGGAAAACACTATCACATTAACCGTATTTAAAGGGTAGTTGTGTAAAGTTGAATTGATTTTTACAGTTCCACAGGGAAAAGTTTCAAAGTACACTTCAAAGCATTGTAATGTTTATCACATGCAAGGCTATACAGTAATTCAGGAAGGACAGGTTTCTTACCTCCCTGAAGAACACATCCGCAGGGGTAAGGCTTGGTGGAATATCACATTCCCTTTTGTTTAATGCAATCAGTATAGCAGCATTCACCAGCTCAGGCAGCCTAGAGTGGTGATTCTTGAGAACAATAGCTGCTGCCAGTTTCTCTGCATGCTCACAGAGCAACAGTCGAGTGGCCATCGGCATCCCTCGCACTGGAAAACTGCCCAGACGTTCAAACACACCAACCTTTTATTTAAAAAAAACGAAACAAAATACCCCATGCACTTTAAACAGTGTTCTAGAGGAATCAAGACGAAGTAATAAACTATGTGTGCTAATACCAACAGAACAGTAGGATTTACCTGATGAAGAAACTCAATGAAGAAGGAGTGCGCTTTTGTCTTATCCTCTAGCTGATGAAGAAGAATTAGAGATGTGTTGCTGAAACCAGCTGCTTCTAAAAAAAGTAAAATCTTAGGTCAGAGCACTTGATATCTTCATTTCTGGACAACTATGTTTTTTGCCTCTGAGGTAAACTGATCTGTCAGTTTTTACAGTGGTATCACACTGGTACCTTTTACAGTAGATGCACACATTTATATACTGCTTACCATGCTATTTTTAATCAGGTTTTTTCAACTCTATCATGACTGAGGTAAAGCTTTTAGAAGAAATAAAGTATCTTTAGATTAGTACTATTCTGAAATACCCAATATGCTGCTAAAATAGCAGCTCATGAGCATATTCTAGTTTTAGTAGGATTCAGACCCATATTTTTATCCTCATGGTGGACTAGCTATTGTTAAATTTATTATGCCCTAGACCACAGCTACTAGAAACTAGTAACTAGCGTTAACAGGAATTTTTATCTAATTAACTCTGCATCCAGATTTTTTTTTATAAACTGTGTGCTTATAATATCAAGATAAAAAACTTTGAAGAACTACCACTGAGCAAAATTAGCAAGACAATTTCCAAGAAGCTATCAATTTTCATTTCTGGCTTTAGTCAGAAATAAACACAGACAGGCTGCCAAATTAAAAATAAAGTTGATTCAGAAAATAGTGAGGATGTGATGCCTGACAATTTCCAACTGGCTGCCCCACACAAACAACAACAGGAAACATCATCCATCTGCAACTATTTACATGAATTTTCGAATTAGGCCTCTACTCTGTAACTGGCAACTACCACCTAGAGGTTCGAGGCCAATTTCAAATTGAAACTGGTGAGACACCAAAGCTTGAACAAAGAAGTTTCTTGCTGAAAACATGCCTGCTTTAATCCTTTATGTACAACAAATACTTGTAAACCAACTTCTCTAGTTCTTTTTTAGGCAGACAAATACCAAAGCCCCAGAGGAACACCAGCTCATTCTACCCAGGATCCAAGGTGAGCAGAACCTGTGCAGTTACACTGACAAAAGGGCTAAGAATGAACACAAAGCTCTCTCTTAACACATCTATTTTTTGGAAAATGATTCAAAACTACACAAGAGATCTTGGAAATACTAAAGTGATCTGATCCTTGCACAAAGTACTCTCTCAGAAATATGTTTTCCTTGCTGTTTGTGCTTACCGTATGAAGTTAAGAACTAATCACAGCAGACTGCAAGTTTATCTGGTAATATCATAATTTATCATCTTTAAGTCTTTCTGAAATGTATCTAGTGGTGATAGAGGGCAAGGGACACCTATTCCTTCTTGGCAAAGCTTAAAGTATAATGTTATTTAGAATATTATAGATACTGTTTTCAGGAAAAAAAACAACAAAACCAACCAATCCCCACACCAAAAAAAACCCAAAACAACAACAACAAAAAACACCCAAAACAAAAAATCCCCAACCCACAACCAAGCAAATAAAAAACCCAAACAAACAAACAAACCCCCAAAAAGCTCAAAAACCAACAAATTACATTTACCTTCAGGTACAGATTCAGCCCATCTTGGATCAGAGGCAGGGTAATCATCCATTAAGTCCACACTGATCTGAGTCACTGCTCTATCCAGTTCAGCATCAGAATCCATATCCGCATTACTTGGAAAGACCTCAATTACCATGCTTTGTGCATTGACTATGTCTTTTCTGAAATAAATGAAACACAGTATGCTAAATAAAATCAACTGACAAGATTATTGAAAAAAGAAGCTAATCAGGATTTTCTGATACACTTTTTGTGAAGTGCTTTAGATTATACACATCAAACATTTTTTGCACTCTCTCTCTAAACTAACTGTGGATAAAAAGCATTCCAATTCTTTAAAAGCAAGTAGGCTGCACAACTTATAAATCAAAAGAGCACAAGCCAGGAGTCAAGGAACATTTTTTTTATTACCTCTATTATTATTAAAGAGAAAAGACTCATCACACAAAGCTAAGCCTGGATGCATCTGGTAGTTAAGTCACTAAATTTCTACTGCTTGCTTTAAAATTTTCTCCATTTTCTCAATCACCCCCACTAATGTACTAATGGCAATAGAGGGGGAAGCTTGTCGGGAAAATGCTTCAGCCAGTAAAATGCATTATTTTTATTTCCTATAAATTCAAAGAATCCTCTCTTATTCATATCAATAAGTAAAAAAGCAAGAAGCAAGCAAATACAGATCTTCAAGGTATGAAGTTGTACTTCTATGTAAGAATTATGCAATATACACAAAACCCAGGGATTTGATTTTATGACTAAAATGTTATAGTATTCCGACCGAGAAGGGATATTGTGAGTCCAATACTGGAAGTATTTATATTTTTCCTGAAACTTTCAGTTTGAACGCTCACATGACTAAGATGTCTACAAATTAAAAAAACCAACCCAGCAGTGCATCCAAAAATTGCACAAAGATAACTAAAGCAAAGGATACTTTTGAAAAACTGGAATATACTGGATTTTCTGTTAAAAATGAAAGTCCCATCTTTACTACACAACAGGATGTGTTTTTAAGGAAATTACATGGGACTTTATTAACTCCTTCAAATCATGAAGCACCCTCAAAAAGGGTCAACTTGATCTTTCCATAGAACTTCCTATCCCCTCTAAAGATCACGAGGTCTGTAAAGCTGCCAGAGCTCACTGTACAGCTGAAACACCTGGCATACTTTACACTTCCAGTGGCTGCACAACCTTCCATTATTTGGTCTGCATCAACTCACTGGCCATCTGGATAGGCCACTGCTACACCTGTTCTGTGCAAGACTGCTCCATTCATTTTACCAGACTATTTTTTTCTGAAAGAAAGATTCAGAATAACTATTATATACATAAAATTATTATTTTCTTCTAGTTTCATAAATATAACCCAGATTTTTATTGAAATAACTTCCAACTTTCATACTGTTTCACACTGTTTTCCTTACTACCTCCCACTTCCTTTTGTTTTCAATTCCCTTGTACACATCCTCAATGAGATCATGTTTGTTAGCTGTGCTCTCAGACCACAGCTATTCCAGCTGTCTTCAGCAGCACTTCTGTTTAATGACACTTCTGAACACATGCAGAATTTGTCTAAATCATCCTGCCCAAAGTCTGCCATAGCAGTTAATCTTCATGACCATAAGTATATTCAAAAGTAATACTGAAAACAACTAGGCAAATAAAAATGAGGATGAAAAAGTTTTTTCAACAACAAAACACTACTTACTAAAGAATAAAGAAGACAAAATGCAAAGTTGAAAGTTGTTTCACTGGCACAAATGTACACATAGAATTTACACAAAGTGACAAATGATTGAAATTACAGAAGTCTGCTCCTTTCTAGCACATCTCCCTTCTTCACTAGCCCAAGGTGTATTTAACACTTTCCTAATAAAGATGTGTGTCATTAAAATAGCTACAACTAAAATAACACAGGAATATCCTACCCAAGACAATCTCTTACTCAAATGCAACAGTGCCTTCAAAAACAGCAAACAAAGGGTCAAAAACAAAGTGCAATTTCTACCTGCAGTACTGTAGAAAAGCAGCTTTCAGTAATTTGGTTTTATCTTCTTGAGCTATAATTTCTAGCCTACCAGTTGCATCAAATGCAGGACTCTGGAAACGCAAAATAAAAACATCAGCTAAAAGACAAATATTAATCTTCATTATGAAATCAAAACAGAATTTTTAAATAGTAATGCCACAGATTTAAAATAAAATCACCACCAGGAAGCAGTTGTGCTTATTAAGTCAAACACAAACCTCTAAGATACATTACAGTGAAAGTCACACAGAGGTTTGACCAAAATTCACACCATCTGCAAAGGAACTTACACCAACTTATTCAGCC
Organism: Pseudopodoces humilis; assembly: GCF_049639895.1. Lineage (NCBI taxonomy): Eukaryota > Metazoa > Chordata > Aves > Passeriformes > Paridae > Pseudopodoces > Pseudopodoces humilis. The sequence continues at coordinate 42,776,628 of NC_142202.1, read as the reverse complement.
CATCAGATTTTTTAATGATAGTTATTTGAAGATTCAGACAAACCATTTTTGATAGGATTTTAAAGGTATTCCTGAGTACTACCATCCACTAAAATGGTTTAACCGCAGACAAACTTAACTAGAAACAAATTCGTTAAGAAAAACAGTTTAATCAGAGCAATCACACAAAGGCCTTCCACTAAAATACTAGTTAATAATAACAACTGATTATAGTGTTATATTAGGCCTAGTGATAAACAGCAACACAGCCACAAGGAAAAAATTTCATGGAAACCTCAACTGTGAAACAAAGGAAAGCAAAAAAAGCTACTCAGACTGGCATATGTAAAAAATTTTCTCTTGAAAACTACCTTCATTACAAGTGTTTGAGTCTCTATTTAAAAAAAACCCCAAAACTTTAAAACCCAAACAAGCCAGGATTTCCACAGTGATAATTCAAAAATGACATAAAAAACCACTTTTCTTGTACCTTGTTTTCAACCAGGCAAGCAAATAACCATTACCTCACTTCTTGGTCCAGCAATAGAAGAGGACAGGGCATCTTCAAGGTCTTCAGGAAGCACAGAAATATTTTCCCTGGACAAGATAGTGAGAAGTCCACTTTTTTTGGCAAAGAAGATGGGAAGGCCATTACAGGAACCTGCTCCTAAAATACTATCTCCTAAAATAAGGAGAGGGAAAAAAAGCAAGCACATAAATACCACTACATTTTAAAACCAAAACTTAAGAATTTCATAGACAATTATTGACTTTTGTCATTAATCAACCAACAGTAATTGATAACTGGACCTCACTTGGAAAAATTGTGTAACTATTTGCTACTCTAGATGTAGACTTCCAGATACTGCAAATGTTAAAAAAAAAAATAATTAAAGATTTGATTAATTCAAATTCTACCTAAGGACCAATGCTCCTGCCATACTTGAAAACACCTTTGAAGGTCATGGATGACGTACTTAGAGACACATGGCACTGAGTTAATTTCAAGGAAAAAAATCAACCTACAGTGAAAGTTAGAAAAGAGAAACAGCAAGGAAAAAGCCCCACAAGCAAAATCCCCATTTTTTCATATATCAAGAACAGGGATCTGTTTCGTTTTCATTTGAAACACTGTAGAGTAACAATAATGGATGTCACATCTTCATGCACTTAAGAGAAATTCCCAACTTGAAACATTTAATAAAAGAGCACAAGTATGACACTGCTCTCTGAGATATCTAAATACTGTAAAATATTGAATTAGGAGGTACCAACAAAATGCGACTTCCCTCCCCAGCAAGTTACCTTGTATGCCAAATATGATTTTTTCCTGTGGTAAGGAAATTCTGCCAGTTCCAGTGGAACAAGCAAAGACTTCATCTTCCTTATAAAGGTAAGCAGCATGGCTGAAGTAATCTGGGACTACCAGGCAGCACAACACTTCATCTTCTGACTGAAAGTGTTGAATACAAACAATATCACATATATAATCAACTCCTTAAACATTTAAAAATTTTAAATGCTAATCCATGTTGCCTGAACTTGTTTTAATTTTTAACAATGAGGTATGGATGCAACTTAAAACCTAAAAAACCTAATAAAATCGTTTTGCCCTAAAATTTTAGATCCTGGGGTTTTTCTCCCCCTTCCATATACATTATATTCTTTCTAATTTCACAGGGAGCAATAAGTAAACAGATCAATTATTCAACAGTTTTCACACTCTTCTTCCACCTTTGAGCTTTAAGATGCCATTACAGGCAGTGGGGAGAGGGGGAAGAGTGGAAGAAGTTTACCAAAGAAATCTAATCCCCAGCTTTATGCTTCCAGAAGACACAGCACAGGCAATCAATGTGTCCTCCCCTCCCAGTAAGCCAGCTGTCTAGCAAGGACCAAAAAACAGATCTCTTAATTCCTTGTCCTGCAATAAGTCTCAGAGTTTAAGATCTGTTCTAAATGGATTACAAGAGCATACGATAAAATCACTCTGTAGAAACTTTCACAGACAGCACAAAAATGAAAATAAATCAATAGGAGTCAGATTAGACTTATTTTTGGGGGTTTTATCTTACACCTTAAAAAGCAAAGCATAAACTTTACATACTGTTGGTGCTAAACATTAAGAGATGCTGGTACACATTTTCCTCAGAGAATTACAAATACATACTTGCAGGGGAAACTGATTTTCCTTTAGACAAAAACCTGACACATGATTTATGTACATGAATACTCTGAAACACTGAACTTTCCTAAGCTGGTATCTGAACCTCCATTAGCATACCTGAAAAGATGGATTATACTGTGTGACCTCCACAACAACATCATCAGACATCTGACAGCCTTTATCTTCTACTGTTATCAGAGTGTAGTAGACAAGACATGGACGATCTCCAGGATGCCATGCTGCAGCAAGTATGACCAGTCCGTCACTATTCAACAACAGATATCACACCACTGAGAGACGATCATTACATATTTTACTTGCTCAAACACTAGCTCTCAAAAGAAAAAGATACCTTACTACAGTCTCAACTAGATATTGGTCAATCTTTTATTTTTTAGAAAGAAAAACTGCTATTTGTTCTTTCAAGTTACTTTATTAACAGTATTCATATTGCAGTACAAAACTGAACTAGGGTGGCTGTAATTTCATGTAATTAAATCAAATGCAAGAGATTCTAAATTCTCTGCATCTGCTGGAACAAGTTACCGTGCTTATTTTTTGTCTTTGTAAAATCAAGACTAAACAAATACACAATCCTGATAAAATGACACTAAAAAAAGTAAAGGGGAATTATTATCAGGTAAAGGATTCGTAATGCTAAACAGATGATAGCATGAAATATAGGATAACCTAATCACCTAATATAAGGTGCTTACTTTATCAACAGTTCCACTCCAGCAAAATTAAACTGCAATTGCTTACATAAAGTTTTTGCAGGAAAACAGAATAGATTTATCTCAAAAATGAAGGTCTTACCAGATGCAAGCATACTCCCTTACCGGTTCTGTTGCAAATCCATGTATTGTATATTTACTCCTCCTTTAATATCTTCATAGTTACTTTCAGACCCCTAAAAAAAGAAATACATCTGTTGTGTAACTGTATATAAACAGACTATCAATTAAAAGGAACACACTAAACCTTTCCAGTTGAACTGGCTCTTACCCAAATTGCATCTGTAATATGTTCTTTCAGGATCCTGTTGATATCCCAGCTGAGAATGTAACGTTCTGATGAATCATCAATCTCCCATTTGTTTAGATTTGAACTTGTTAGCATGTAAAAGCTTGATCTCTCTCTATCCCAAAGAACACTAGAAATCTGCATTTAAAAAATGAAAAAGCTAAAAAGGTTAAAGGAAAGCCTGAATATTTGGATAGAATAATCTAGACCACTCTCAGTCCACAAGAAGAGTCAACTTCCTTGGGCAATCTCCAAAAGCTGCACTCAAGATGAGCATTATGATAATTTCCAAGAGAAGCCTTATTTTATAGATAAAAGAACATCCATAATAAATACATTTCTTGTACTTCCTGCCAGCTTCTGTGGAGTTCATTGGCAAAACACAACCCAATCATCAACCCTTGGCAGTGCTGAATCAGAAAAGAATTACAGGTTGTTTCTTCAATTAGTAATGAGGCTATCACTAGAAAGGGGTAGGACATGCAACCATTTCATTTTCCCTAGGAAGGACTATTATTCCAAAATCTCCTTTTATTCAGATCTAAAGAGTAAGCCAGCATTTGCCTTCATAAAACATACTGATTTATTTGGTTTCTGTCTTTGTTTCAAATTTCAAAGAAATATAAGTAACAAAAATGAGCTGAGTGACTCCTGTCTCTTTTTGTCACCACACATCCTTACACAATATTTTCTTTTTCCTTTCTTAAACACAGGCTAGAAATTACAGAGAGAAATTAGAGATGAATATTTCTCAAGCTTACCACAGCATCGTTTCCAGGAGACAATATACCCAGGAGAGAAGAAACCTTTCTACCAATTCCAGAAAACATGCCCTGTCCCTGTGGCAGGGCGTGTTGATGAATTTTGCCAGAACTATCAGGTATCAACCGGACTAGTTGACCTCTGGAAGATGATAAAATAAAGCTTCCTCCCTAATAAAAAGAGAAAGCAACTACATTAAAGAAAAATAAAAATCACATTGTAGAAAACTCTACTGTCAGCTAAAATTCTTCATGTCAGCTCTTATGGGTAAACACTGAACAAGACAAGGCATCCTTAGAAAAAAAATAAACATCTCACAGGTACTTAGCACGGGCAGAGACTAATTTTCTTAGCTTCATATGACATTTTTATCCATTATTTAAGTTTCAGTTAGTTTCAGTTAATTTCAGTTAAACAACAGAACTAAACTCTCACGTAATCCTTGGAATCTAATGATAAAAAACAACGTTACCTTCACAACATTTATTGCAGATTTAAGACAATTAAAACTGAGCATACTTTTCCATCTTTAGATTAGGAATAAAACTGGCATTTTAATATAAATCATACTGGCTTACCTTTACTGCTGTGAGGTAACTGCACAGAGAGCCTCCAAAGTCTGTGAAAGTGTCTGTATAGGATCCTTCATGTGCAAGATTGGGCCAGTAGCGCACAGAGCCTTCACTGGTGGCAACCATTATTGCCAGAGACTTGAAGTGAAAACGTAATTAAGAGAACAGACAAGATGATGATGATAATAATATTAAATCAGACTGCAGCTTAACCTAAAACATGTTATTTTACATATCAAGATTGTGGGTGACAAAGACAAAAGAAAGCAATAAATACATATGGATACACACTGACAAATCTGGAACTGAACCACAAAAACATTCTGCAGCACATCTTAATTTGTGCAGGGACTGTTACACTCATTTATTTATTTTCCTAATGAATATCTTCTACTGGCTCTTATTCCTAATAATTCAGGGTCTGCTGCTAAAATGCAAACAAAACTTACAGTTGTAAAACAGAAAAGAGCCTGTGGAGAATTTCAGATGCCAAGAGTTAAAAGCTACTATGGAAGACTTCAACTGCAGACTATAATTTAACAAAGAAACTGCTCTAGTGTCTTTAAGAGAAATATCAAATCACATGGTGGCTTTTCTCTTCAAAGGCACAGGCATAAGCATAACTCAGGAAATCACAGATACCAAACTAAAAGTGTGAAGTAAGAGACTGTTCAGGTAAGAGATTTAGAGAAAAGCATGGTACTTTATCTACTGGTTGTTAAAAAAAATGTAAAAATTACAGAACATTAGAAGGAAGAACTGTAGCTGGGAGTTATTGAGATCCTTGGATTTTTCTAACCAATTTTTTACTAGACACTGACTTTCAGTTACCAAGCTAAAGGACAGCAAAATTTTAAAATACAATAAAAAAAGTATTAGGGTTAGGTGAATTACTTCCTCTTAAATTTCTTTGGATATGACTAAGTCAGAACATTTCAGGTTTCATGAGATAATCCCAAAATACTAAAATTGGTTTCTGTCATCTGGAAGAGTAACACAACAAATCAAAAGAAAAGATTGCATTATATATTCTGTGCTGCTCCTTACTTCCAAGGAGAGCTTCTTAGCCAGTTTTATCAGAGCACCACATATATTAACTGAACTCTAAGATGAAAATGAGAGGTTCTTCTTGTGAATGACAGCATCATCATTAACATACTTTCAGAACAGAACCAATCTTCGAACCTCATCCTCTAGCAGAGTAACTAACAAAACGCCAGTTAGGAAACCAACCAGTCAAGACAGATTAAGTCTGTCCTTCCAGTGTCAGCTCCTTTACAAGGACCAGCCAAGGGAGGGTGCTGGGGTTTACCTCTCATCCATGGATACTGGAAATTAATCCACCGAAGAACATTTTCAGCCAGCACTTAAACTGCACTTGGTTAGACCCCATTTTTGATTGCTCTGGTGTTTGTTAACCTCTCGGTTTACAGTATTTTTGTTTGTTATGAAAGCACATCAAGTAATCTTAAGAAAAACTATTATTTAATCTGTTCCTGTAAGATGCACATGGTGCAATTTAAAAGGACTAGCAGAAGTTTGTTTACTTTAAAGTTATTTACTGTCAATTATCAATCCTGATCTTTTGAATAGATAACACACCACCAAATGCTTTCAAATATTTTGGATATATCCTTTTGATAAAAAAGGATATATTCAAAGTTATTCTTAAGGTGCTTTTAAACACTAAAATTTAAAATTTGATCACCTGAAGAGAAGGTGCTTCACCTGAAGAATTGAGACAAAATATAGCTGCTAAACTAGAACTCCACTGGAAGTCACTGGGTGGCAGCTGCAATTCCTTGCACAGAGATAGCTGGAAGAAAGAAAGAGATGTCATAATAAATATGAGACTGGAAGAACTTATCCCACTGCCACAAAATCTTTAGACTTTAGACTGCTAAAAATGACATTTCAGCTAACCCAGACACTGCGTAAGGGAACCAAAAAAATGTCATGAAACAATTTCAACAAGGTTGTCACAACCAGCAAACAGCTAAGAAACATCTTCAAATATCACTGGTTTTCTTTAGTTATTTCTGCATGCTTCTCACAGCACTACAATATTGGATTATTTCTACTGGAGATTATTTGACTACTTCTTAATAAAATATTCTAAAAAAATTAAACTAGAAATGCTTGAGAAAACTTATTAGGTACTAACAGGGTAGAATGGGGAAATGCTCCTCACTCCCCTACGCCTTTGCAGTTAAACAACCAGAAAAATTTTAATTCCTTGTAAAATCTTTCCAAGGGTCAGAATGTGTATATCTGACACTCTCCTGTAAGTGCAGGATCTTTATAAATAACATGCATTGTCCTGACTGAAAGAAACTGATTTTGTAACTACAGTTTTTCTCTGACCATCACTGAAAGAAACACTGTCCAGAGGGGATACAAAAATTCTTGATGTAAGAAATCTAGGTGAAACATATGTTCAGTACCTCTGAAATTAACCATGTTTTTGGGGTTTGTTGCAAGTTGAAAATCAGTCCCAGATCAATCTAAACCAATCTGTAATATATCCATTAGATTTTAATTATCAAAGTAAGCTTTATCAGGACTATCTAACCTAAGAGCCACACCCATTAAAATATGAAGAATTAATCTTATTAATTAACGAGGTGACAATTAAAACGGAACAGAGGAATATAAAAATTTTAAGCTCTCTCAAAAAGCTTGAATTCCAGTTACTTACTTACATGAGTAACAGTTGTTAGCATGACTTCATATCAATCCTCCTGGCTTTTGGGGGAAACCAGACAAACTCCAGTTTGTTTTTTTTTTTTTTTTAAAAAAAACCCAACCCCATAATTGCATAAACCAGTTCAAATAGCAGAAAATACAGACTTCCCATCTTGACCCTTCAGTTACCTTAGCTACTGCAGACTGACCAATCTTCCAAATAATCAGCCTCTCTTTATGAACTAGCCAGGCCCATCCACATTCATCCACTTGAACGCTCAGCTGGTCATCAGCTGCATAAAAAAGTAACTTTTTTAAAGCATACAGATTTTTAAAACACTGTAGAGTAACCTTTAAACCAATAAACTTTCACTCTTATACGAAAATAAGAAATATTTTCTATTAGATTAGTTTCCATGTTAGAATTTCCATCTATTTGATTAACATATCGAATTACTACATCTAGTTTAACAATCCATTTGATAAACCCTCAGCCTCTGAGAATGAAAAGACAACCCTAAAATCCATTTCCATCCATTTAGAGCAGATTATAACAGCTTTGTAAATTGCTCAACAATTATTATTTTTAAGATACATATTTGGTTCCTCTTATATCTACTATAAAGGAAAAACTTATTCACAGAGAAAAAATTGCATAGGAGACCAATTTATTGAACTCAGGGAAAAGTTCGTATTACAAGGGCTTTTTGAAAGAGATAACAAATGGGAATTGAAATAAAGAAAAAAATTAAGCATCCACTTTAGGACACAGCAAAATCAAAACAAGTAAAAAAGGTGAGAAAGAAGCAATAAGTAAATGTTACTAAAAACCCTTGTTTTTTTACAATAAATTGCATAAGCAGCACCAGAAAGGTACTTCCATGCATTCACACCCACATGAGTGGGTAATAGTTATTGTTATATAGATAACCAGGCTGGATTGAAAGCAAGGCACAGACATTTTAGCTTCCCCTCTAAAGTCAGCATTTCAGTGGCATCAACAACACATTAAGAATTCTCTCACCTACCAATTTTCATGGAGAAAAAGAACACCAATTCTTACCATCAGCCTTCTTCAGGGCTTCCATAACCTTAACAGGCAGAGAGGATCCAAAAGCCTTAACATCATAGTTAATAGTCTCAGTTGCTGTAGGAAGCTGGATAACTCTGGTAGGAGTTGCTCTTAAACAAAACAAAAAGTTACAGTTAACTTTTTATTGCTCCTTCATCAGTTTCAGCAGACATTTACTTCATGAGTATCTATTTAGAAAGATTTAGGTAAAATAAACATGCCTCCTCTGGGAACACCACCTAAAGCAATAATTTGGTGACTTCCTTACAGGTTGCTAGCCTGTAATCATCAAATTCTTTAAAGAACTGACTTTGAATAGGCATTACTCCACCAGCAACAAACTCAACTTCCCTACACTCAGGTTACCAACAGAATGAAGACATTCACAATGTCAGGAGAAGCTCAGCAGAAGCTCTTCCCTGACTGCAGGGCCTACTTCCATCCCTAACTCAAGCACAGCTGGGCAGTACACACTGTGCAACACTTCAAACACCCACAGCAGCTTGGATCCAACAGCACTTCTACCACCCTTAGTCTGCTGTGGAGACTGCACTGCCTACCTCTTTCACAATACCATTTATAAAAGCTGCTTTGCATCTTTCCTCACCTTCTCTCTCTGGAACAGCACAGCTCTCTGTTGTCTTTTGAACACAATTAGGTGGGCAAATTTCTCTGCTTTTAGAAGTTAATGCCCTCGTTTTATTTCACCCCACAAGTGAAATGATGTCTCAGACCTTCCCGTGTGAAATGGCAAACGTTGATACATAGCTAGTAGACAATCCTGACATACGGTTTCCAAAAATAAAGTAGACTTGAAGTAAAAGTTCCCCAAAACTGAACCTGGGCAATCCTCTTTATCTCAACAACACGACAAATTGCTACGCCTAAGAGATTATGAAGCCTGAAACTGATCTGGGGCTCATGCTGTATCTCAGTTTTGATCCGTGTGGAAGGGGGAAAACAGGGGAAGATGCTGGGGAGAGGGGTCGGCGTGAAATGTATGAACTTTGGATATTTTATCTTCTTTTTAAATACAGGAGTTCTTATATCTCATATGATATAGGAGTTATAACCAACAAAGAGATATTCATAACGCTGAACAGGAGGTACTGTATATTTACGGCTTTAATGTACAGTACTATAATGTAACCCACAGTGGCTCCAGCACCTAATAACGAGGGGAGGGACTCACCGAGCCGAGAGGGAGCCGCTCCTCCGCGCCGCCGGCGAGAACAGCACCGGGGAGGCGGCTGCCGCCACGACGGGCAGGCCCTTCTTGCCGCCCGGCCGGGAGAGCGGGCTGGGCGCGGCGCTGCCGAGGGTCCTGCGGGCCGAGCCGCCCGGGGTCCGCGGGGAGGCGGGAGCCGACGGGAACATGGCTGTGGATGTGGGAGCGCCGCCCGCCCCGCGCTCCCGCCAGGCGCCCGCTGAGCGCGTCACCGCGGGGCGGGGCCGCGCGCGAGCCGCCGGGAGCCGAACGGAGCCGCGCGTGACCGAGAGGAGAGGAACGGCACCGGCTGGAGCCGAACAGAGCCGAGCGGAGCCGAGCGCGGCGCGGCCCCTGCCGGCGAGCGGCGGAAACCCCGCGGCAGGCGTGCGGCTGCTGGTGCAGGGCACCTGCCCCGCCCCTCAGGGGGTGAAGGCATCCCCGCGCTGCTCCCCAGCGCCGCCGGCCCTCAGAGCCAAAGTGAAGCGCGGTTCTCTCGCTCAGCTGCTCCTGAAGCTGTGCTTGGTCCTTCGGGACGTTCCGCGGAGCATTCGCAAGAGTGGCTTTAGGTGTACTGTTCCTCACCGAGTTCGTGCGATTAGCTGGCACTAACCAGTGCCAGCAGGTAAAGGCTGGATGTGATCAAAAAGTAGCTGTTCAAAGACCATTTGGAAGGATGTATTTCCACTAAGAGTTATCTTTAAAATAGCCTGTGTGTACCTGTGTTTGTCCCCAAATTTCTAATTAGTTTAATAAATAGATACGCAAAACCATATTCCATGCAAACCTCGATATGTTTCACATCTGTGGTGAATTACAACCACGCACTACGGCTATTCTGTGGTATAAAAATAGATTTTAGCCTTCAAGGGGAACTAAATGCTCAGTGACATCGGTTTGCATGAAAAAACTTTCAGAAGGTATGTACCACCCTCTTGGGGAAGAAGTTGAGTCAAATGTATATTACCAACAAAGCAAATCACTTAAGATAAAGTTAACTAAAAATAGAATCATAAAAAGAAATGGCATAACTTTTCAAAAACGTTTTCTTTGATAATAGATTCAGGGCTGTTAGGCTTTCTGTGTGGATTGTGGTGCCCTATGACTGACACTAAGTGCAGATGAGAAAAACTTGAGACAGTTCATCTGGCAGGACTTGAAGTATGAGGCACCTGTCGGTGTCAGTGCTTTGTCTTTTTCATTCAAATAAGCTCCTTTGGCTTTGATTTTATGCAAAAAGCAAAATAACAAAATTTGGTGGAGCTTCCCTATATTGTTAAATAAATATAATATCCTTCTGTATAGCCTTCTTTATACATATATATATACACACACACACATATTCTTTATACATATGATGCTAAATCATCATGTTACTGTCACTTCATCAAGAAAAACAAACAAAACCAAACCAAATCAGGAAATGCACACAGAAGCAAGCAGATACAGAAGAAAATTCAAGCTGATATCCACATTTCCCAACATTCACGATTGATGACATTAAAATTATTTTAAAAACTGAAAGCTCCTTTTCACAGCTCGTTCCTAAAACATTTAAAATGGTGCAGCATGAACAGTTGTGTTTTGCTGGTTGAACCCTATCTATATGCAGGCTTCACTTCTTCAGAAAATTAGTCTGCTTCCTTTGGCTGTCCCAGCCCTGTAAGAAGCTCCATCTTCACGAGAGATACAATTCAACATTGAAGTCTCATTTTCGACACAGAAATATATTTACTGATACCAGTTAGAGACTTAACCAGTTCTTAACTGTCCCATAAATATCCCAAGGAGTTTTTTGAGTGGTTGTAACTCAAATAACATCTGCTAACCAATGTACCTGTTATGACAAACATTTGCTTTTCGGTAGACTAGAGCTCTTGTGCAGCTTTTCACACTTCTCTGTCGGCTGCAATACCTGACAGGATAACTAATGGACAAAAGACATGAAACACTCATTCAGCTCAGCTGCAACTAATTCCTGCAAACCGTGTAAATACAGGAATGAAGGGGCTCATTGGATCTCATGTAAGGAGAAATTACATGAGTGAGGATTAAAGATGCAAACCCCTTTAAATACATTGACTAATAGTCAGCACTGAAACTGGATCAGGAGTATTTTTTGCATATCTTGACTACAATATATGCTTCTAGGCAAATTTTATCTGAAAATAAAGCCACATCTGGATGTAATTTTATTTTCATCCTCTAATACTTTCACTATGTTCCACAAGGTGCCATTAATGGCACTAACATTTTAAGCTTGCCCAGCACTAGGTATTTCAGCTATTGCCAATGAGGTCTTCCAGCAACAAGTTTTCCTAGCATGGATGAATTTTAATGTGATCTGAGAAGTTTGTAGCTTTTTTAAATCTCCTTGTGGGGTTTTGCATCTTCAGAGATTCTACTGAAAGAGACTCTTCAATCAGAAACATGAGGCAAACTCTTCACTGCCAGACATATCCCCCTGCAGTTATTCAAATTAACGTAACACTGCTATTTTACTAGTTGTCCTTGAGAAGATTGTTTACTAGTTGTTTCTAATAAAGTAGTTAGGCAAAACTCATGATTTCTATCACTGAAATTTTAATTAACAATACAAAACTTACATATGCCTTTAAAAAGGACAAAAACATATGGGACGGAATGTTCTTTCAGATGTCATCTTAGAAAGGAAGTGAAACTAAAGAAATGGGAAAATAGAAAAGGGAGGAAAATGCATGCAAATTTTAGATTTTCCTATGTGACTTCATATAGAAATACACTTCCTTTGTCCTTATGCAAACTAAGTTTATTTTGTTTGGTTGCCTTTTTTTTCCATAGGGCTGTTTGTTTTATTAAAGAACTTTCCCCCAACTCACGCTTTCATACTCTCTAAAATATGTTTTCATGTGTAATTCTCTACAAGAACTGTAGATGGGGATCATAGTCAAGTTCAGAACACAATCACACTGGAACAAACGGTAACTGGAAGGACAGTGCAGTGGAAGTCAGACAGAACTTTCAGAGTGTGTTAGTGCCATGCATTTTTGAATTCCAGTATTTTAAGACTACTGACAAGGACAAAACATGGAAGTTCCTTGGAAAGAGAGAGACAATGATATGAAAATTAAAATATTGTAATTTAATTACCTTTACAATACTGAACTTACTTGAGAATGGAGCACATCTTCACACAGTGCATTACAGCAAACAAGATTCTAGACAATCTCAAAGTAACACATGGAGAAAAATTATGCACTGAAATAATCACAGTTTGACAGACACTTTTAAAAGTTACAATAGTTATTAAAAAGCTTTCAATAAAAAGTTTAAACACATTTAAATTTCAAAAGAATATTTTGTACATTTTGGAAAAATATAACATTTACTTTACATAACTGAAACATAAGTTATAGTCTTTGTCGTTTATAAGTTTCCATCATTCATACATTGTCTCATACATTTTCTTTTAATACATCCTTTTCTCTGGATTGTAAATCTAATGCAAAAGTATCATTATTTTGAAGAAAAGCTTGTTTCTGCATTAGTTTCCTGAAAAGTCCATTTGGATTTGCAAGTAGTTCCTCATGTTTCCCACATTCAAGAATTTTACCCTGGCCAAGGACTGCAACGCAATCAGCATTTTGAATAGTAGACAGACGATGAGCAATTATTAGGACTGTCCTCCCTTCCATCAGCCGGTCCAGAGCTTCTTGCACTAGATACTCATTTTCAGCATCCAAAGCACTAGTAACAAATGGGGTAGGGATGGGAGAGAGGGGAATATTTGTTATTTATTGTAGGAAAGGTTTGTTTTGTATGCACGAGGCTTATTTTGCCAAAACTGCATACCCTCTCTATTTGTGGTGAAGAAGAACCTCTGGAACTGCAGGAAAAGTTTTGTGAATGTGCTCAGTGCTCACATCCAAGTAACAAGTATTACACATTCCCATATGCAAAAATAAGCATGGAGAAAAAAAACCAAATGAAGTCAGCAGAAAAAAGAAAATCAATTACTGCAGAATAATCCTAAAAAATTAACTTTTTATTGAAAAATTAAAAAATCACAATGTACCAGCTATCCTTTCTGCTTTGCATGAACAGCTTTTATTATAGGTCTCCTAACCAAGTCACACATTCTTGAAGGCACATTCTTTTTTGTGAGTAGAAAGCAGTAAGGGGCTAGATAATGTATAACAACATGGAGAGAAAGAAAGAAGAGAGAACAGTTCCAAATCTGAGTTTTACAGGTACATAATTTCTATGTTTCTATTTCTTACCTTGTTGCTTCATCTAACAGAAGAATTTTAGGATTCTGAAAAAGAAAGTAAAATTGATTATAGTAACAATTAAACAAGATCTGAGTATTAGTATCAATAGAGAACAAGATTCATATAGCTTAAAACTCCAAGTTAGAGTACCTACTCCATCAAAAGAACTGAGTGTCATTTAAAGCATTACTTCTAAGAAATCTAAATGCTAAGAGGACAAAACAGAAAAAAACTTTCCTCCATTTTCAAATTTTCCAAACTGAAATAGCAGAATACTATTCCTGGATAACCATTTGAGAGATATTAACTAATAGGGGGAGATGATTTTGCCAAGGCATTCTTAGCAGCACTGTGATCAAAAGTTCTACATTCTTATGGAGCTCTTTCACAGAGGCTCAGGTCCCCTCTGCTTGCAGACAGTGTGCTATATAAAACTGTCTTAGTAACTGAAAGTAACAAAGCCCTACCAACAAGCAGTATTTCACTCTCAGGTAGAACACAAGAGTACTTAAGAGCTAGAATTTAAGAACTTCTCCCAGTTAGATTATTAAAAAAAATAAATTGCCAGCACTCAAATCCTTTAGAAGAATTCACTACTGAATTACAGAAAATAACCCAAACTTCCTTGACAAAGTTGAGAGAAAAAGCTTTAAACTTCATCTGGGACAGATGGGACTCCCCTGTACCACCAGCTATTCCAGTATATCAACTACTCATTTATTTTTTTCAACCTTTTTACTTCCACTAAATAAAGTCTTAATCCCATGAACCGTATAAAATGCATGACTTGGAACAAACTCAGCTTTTCAGCATTTGTGGTAAAAGAGAACTGGTATAATGGAATTCCTACTAATCTAGCAGAACTGGGCATGCCAGGATGCTACAGACACCTGTGTGGCTTAACATGAGTGTAAACTGCGTTCAGCAAGGATCAAAACTTCCAGCATCAGCACCAAACTGCCTCCCTGCAATGCCCAGAGGCTGTCCCTGAACCAAACTCTCTGTTGTTCTGATCCTCAGAAAGCCACTCATATTGGTGCAGCACAGAGCCTGCCCTGAAGCTTGACCCATACACATCTTTGAAGAAAAACATGACACTATATTGTGCCTGAAATAACACCTTGTCCCAAATCTAGACCTCCTCTCCTCAAAACCAAGATAAGGCATCTGAAGTACTAGCAAACTGCAACCGAGAAAAATTAACCCATGAATGATAGAGATCTGATCACAGACATGTCATATGCGTATTTTAATAGCACCACATTCTTAATGTCTTCCTTCATCCTTGACCTCATCTTATGGAAGTGGGCCATCATACAATGATTTAACATCAGTCTTGTCAAGAACTACCAAAGGACATGGCAGAAAGATAGGAAGAAGCACTGACATTAAGTAAAATTGTCACTAGGTAAGCCACTCAGCCTTTTCAAATTCATTAACATAGAAGATACAGTTTTCCCTTTTTAAAATATTTTCCTACTTCTCCCATTGAAATACCTCCTCCTTGTTAATCCTTCCTGCCTTCCCCCAAGTAGTTAAATAGCTGTTTGGGTGCTGGCTTACCTTGAGCAGAGCTCGAGCAATTGCAATTCGTTGCTTCTGTCCACCTGGGGAAAAAGAATCAGTAAATTGAAATAGGAAAACAGATGTCAGGTAATTTTAACTGAATGCCTGGGCTGAGCAGAGTTAGACCCATATACTTTAGTGGGGAATGGAGGTGAAGGGTGGATTCTTTTAATACTTATGGCAGGCTATAGCTTGGAGGAAAAAGTGGTAACAAAAAATGAATTTTTACATCACTCAGTAGCATCAAGATTTTTAACGTAAGCAACATAAAGACATACCTGAAAGCAAAATGCCTTTTTCTCCAACTACAGTGTCAAACCCTTTTGGAAAATCTCTGATAAAACTAGCAGCATTAGCTATTTCAGCAACTTTCTGAATCTCCTCTGCAGTCACAGTAGAAGGATCCTCAGCACCGTAGGCAATATTTTCAGCAATGGAACAGGAGAAGAGAATTGGTTCCTGACAAATGCAAACACATAACTAATATGGTAGATCTCTAATTGTATGCATGTGTTCTCTATTATGTCAGATAACATAAATCCTACTTACAAGACCTTACTTACAATATCCATACAAAGAATATACAAGCTAGAGTTAATTGAATTAAAGACTAATAAAAAACCTCATCCCCTAACAACAAAATGAACAGTGAAAACCAATTAAAAATTAAGTTGCTTTTTTAACTGAAAAAAACTAGCTCTCAATTCCTAATATTTTAGGAAGAGCTATACATTCAAACATCAAAAGCCCTTCCTTTGTGCTTGGCCACATATCATCATAATGGAAGGGATGGAGCACCTGTCCTGTGAGGGAAGACTGAGAGAGATGGGGCTGTTCAGCCTGGAGAAGAAAAAGCTCCAAAGGGACCTGACTGTGGTGTTTCAGGACTTAAAGGGGCTCTATGAAAGATGGAAACAGAACTTTTAGCAGGGCCTGTTGTGATAGGACAAGGGGTGATGGTTTTAAACTAAAGGAGGGTCAGTTTAGATATAAGGAAGACTTCTTAACAGTGCAGGTGGTTAAACACTGGAAGAGGTTGCCCAAAGAGGTGGTGGATGCCCCAATCTTGGAAACATTCTAAGTCAGGCTCATTCAAGGATGGGGCTCTGAGCAACCACATCTAGTTGAAGATGTCCCTCCTCAATGCAGGGGGATTGCATTAGATGGCATTTAAAGGTCCCTTCCAACCCAAATTATTCTATGATTTGCAACAATGATGATTCTTTTCTTAATCTCTACACAGATTTTATGGCATTATGTACATTTAATTTGTACTCAAGCTTGCAACAGAGAACTGTGAGATAGGACAAGTGATGTACAAAGGGAAAATGTCTGAAACAAGGTAAGTGAGCTCTGTTTAAAAAGTAGAGTCACGTTCTTTGAATACCAGTATTGACCTCCTACTGGTAATTTAAATGGAATAGAATCTTTCAAAAAGAAAAGTGCTAATGTGCCAGCAGGAAAATATTTTCTACTGAAAAGCTTTTGGTGGCATTATTACATAAAGAAGTTGTTTTGAAATGCAACAAATACTCAGTTACTCTTATGCTTTTAACCAGAACATCAGCCCAACAGTTGATTGCACTGTGAAGTATTTGGAGAGACGAGGGAATGAACATTTTAATTGATGAAATAGTTTATTTTTAAAACACCTTTGACTTCCAGAATCTAGAGGTTGCTAGGAAGGTGGCGCTATAAAAGTAAGTGCCAACTGTGGTGTATTTTCATGCTTTCCTAATGGAATTATGTTTTCCTGGAAACTACTCAAAGCACAGATGGTCAGTTTTTTAAATGGCTGTGTAAAATATGATGGTGTGACTTCCATCAATACAAAAATTAAGAGTTAAGATCTTTGTTAAACAAATTATAGCAAGCATTAGGTTGCTTGCTATATCTACAAGATTTCCAGTAATTTACCTTCCAGTCTCCACATGAACACTTTTCTAAACTAACATTTTGGATGTCTGTGATTATGTAAAAACAGATACAAGAATACTAGAACTAGTTCTAAATACTTTTAGAAAAAACATGTGCAACAGCAGTTATAGTGAGATGGAAGGATTTCACTGAGAAGCAAGATTATGTCTTTTTAAAAAGAAGGAAAGTAAGCAAAACTAGTTGATCACAAAATTATCTCATCCACCTGGATATTTTTTTATTTCCTTACCTGACTTACTGTTCCAATCTTTGTCCTGAACCACAGTGGATTTAACTGACGGATATCAAAGCCATCAACGGTGATAGTACCTTAAGTTAGGAAACAGGGAAGTCCATTGTGTTTGACACATATTGAAAAGAATCTGAATGAACAGCTAATGACAGCCCCTGGGGAATCACGCAATGTAGTGGTGGATCAGAAATGCAAAGCTATGCAGGCACCACCACAGTGTAGCCATACACCCCCAGAAGGAAACATGGACCTCAAGCACAGGAACCCAAACTGTTTATAAGGTATATCTGAGATGCAAAGGCCTAATTGTTGCAAATGACAGCAACGCACAAACCATACCTGAGACAGGATCATACAGCCGCAGCAGAAGGGATACAATTGTTGATTTCCCTGTACCACTTGAGCCAACGAGAGCCATAACAGAGCCAGCTGGAATGGAAAGGCTGAAATCTTTGAAAATTGATGTTTCTGGACGTGTTGGATATGCAAATTCAACATCTTTGAATTCCAAAGCGCCTCTGAATACGTCTTTGTCTAATGTGATTCCCTCTATATAACAAAGAATAAAATACAGAAATGTGAACAGAAACAAAAATTAGCTCAGCCTGCCTAGAACTTGCTTTACAGACACTAAATAGAAGTATCTATCTCCACATTCAATCTATGGGTAACTGCAAGCCACAATTCAGGACCACAGTGGTTATGTTTCAGCCATAAGTGAATCAGTGTGGTATACCAATCATTCCCGAATGTCAATTTAAGGTTGCTCACCAGCAATGAACCTGTAGGCTGCCTACAGCAAGAGGGAGAATTTGCATCTTGCTAATACCTAACCACTAACAACAATCACATCTCATAGAATTATCTGAACTAATGAACATACTATGAACAATTTAAGCTTTGTCAATTAGGAGCAATGAAATAAAAAGACATTGGTGAAGGCCAAAGTCCCGTTACCACAGAACACAAAAAGGTAAACATTGCAAATCATTTACTGCCCTTTCACCAAGCCACAAAAGTCACCTGAAGCACTCTCCTCTGAACAAGAGCAGATCCTGTCACTGGAATAAAGCTGCTGGTAGGTTTGTTGCACTAACAGACAATTTTTGGTTTTATTATCTCCTTTCAGTGGAAAGCATATTTAATAAATTCAAATACTAATCAAGAGGCCTACCTCTTAGGCAACAGGTCACTGAAATGAAAATTTCAGTTTGAGAAATTTTCCATGAATGAAAAACTACCAAAGTTAAATAAAACCAGCTTCTTTCTGGAACACAGCACTTGACTTAAACATGTATCTTAATATCATTACTATAAAAAGCTGATAAATAGCTAAGACAAAGAAAAAAAATTTCTTCAAGCCCTGTTAAAACCCAGTGACACATATCCATACAGAGCAAATTAATTTGACAGTGGGGCTGCATTCCCAAAAGATGAAGTTCCCATTGAATTTGTGAAAACTGGCAGTACTACAGCAATACCCGAGTCATGTTTGTTTGTGCTGGAGAAGCACAGCTCAAACCCTTAATTCTTTTCAGATGCAGCACTAAAGTAACTCCCAACCAGCCACAGCACATGGTAGCACATGCCAATGTTTGGTTAAACGGTAACTGTGGATAAGAAACAAAGACACCCATCAGTAGCAATCAAGATTTCACTAGTTCTGCTCTTTTTTTAATCATGTTTCCATTTCTTCAGACTTTCAGTTTAATGATGGTAGCTTTAGAATTGAAAAGGCAAGAGGATACAATTCCAGATTCCTTCCTTTAACTTATGGACATACACATTCTAATGTTTCCACAATAGCCTGTAAACCTCCTTTTGGGAAAAGAAATATATTTGCTAAATCCTGTGTTAACAGCATAATCCTTATTATTACCATGGTAACAAGTAATTACTTATCTTAAGTATCAGTTCCAGTTATTGCACAGTCTATCCATGGCTTGAAACACTGAATCTACTGCAATACAGGAAGTCTGCTACCACAAGTCCTTCCTCTATATATCACTGTAAAAATATCTAAAAGCTACATACTTTTCTCTTTGTTTGGATTCTAGATATGAGAAAAAAGACACTATTATTTGTTCCTGAGATATTTGTTGTCACCAGCAACAACCAGAGTTCTGCAAAAATAAAATCTTTTCCCCCCAAATAAGGAAGAAATGTGGGTAGTATTACTGTGAGGAGAAAGGTGCAAATCATTCCAAAAGCAACACCTGCTGTAGCTGCACATCCACACTATCCCAAGAATCAGAAGTCCCCCTATCAGTCCTACCCTTTACTTCCTTTTATTCCCCAGTCATGGCTCAGCCCACTCCTATGGCAAAACAACTCAAAAACTCAGTTTAGTATGTGTTGCTGAAAGGCCTCAAACTGTGTATTTGCAAGATAGGATTCATATCAACGTGTCTTACTATGGGCTGATTTCACTGGCTTAGTATGAAATGTTTAAGCGTGCAATATTCTTTAATGAACAGCACCTGGTTTTGAAAGCTTCTCTTATCATTTCTTAGCCATTAGAGATGAGCACAGTAAACCTTTCAGTGGAAATATGAGATACTGCCTTATCAGAGCTCCTCCCTCCTCTCTCCTTTTTCTTCTTTCCACTCTTTTCTCTCTAAAGCTGAATCAAGAGGAACTAGTGATGACATCAACAAAAAATTCCAAAAAGCTAGAAATGACCATGTCCTCAGTCATGTAAATTAGAAAATAATATGATTCAAAATCATATTATGAATTAAATAAATAAAAAATAATTAAACCAAAAGTACTTAATTAAGCCAAACTTCTGGGTTCTAAAATTTTTTATTAAAGGAATTTTTCATCATCTGTTTCGCAATTTGGTAAAGTCAGAAGGATTATGACTATATCTAGTTTTTTTGAGGAGAATCTAAGTCAGTACTACCTTTAAGTGTTACACACATCCTTCTAAAGTATTGCTGACCCAAAAGAGAAAATCAACCTTTAAACAGTAACAAACCAAGAACCCACCATTAAATGGAAGTTCGGGCTTCCTTTCAATAAGTTCCCAAAGACGTCCACCAGCACCTAATCCTTTCATCAGCTCAGAATAAAAGGAACTTAGACCTAAACAGAAAGCAGAACAGTATTATGCATCTATATGCAATGGAAGACATAGAAGAGATAAAATTAGCATTATACTTTTCAGCAGCAGAGCTGAAGAATCAGATGTGTAGGGGATCTTTTATTCCAACAAACTGTTAAATGTGTTAAATCCTATCTAGTCTCATTTGAGAGCTGCCAATAACCCTTATTCACCGTTCTTATTTATATCTGCAAAACAAATGACTCTGAAGAAAGAAAATGTTAATACACTTCAGCTTAGGTATGCCCTTTTTCATTCACCTGTCAGGAAGAACAGCATTCAAATTTAGGAAAATGGCTTTGCATTCAACCAGCTATATTCCCAGATCATTCAACAGAACAGAGCATTTTGAATGCTCTTCTTTGTCAGATAGGTTCACACTAATACAGGGGAGCATGACTGAGTCAGCCAAAGAGGAAAGAGGGCACAAAACCTAAGGCTGAAGTGATGCTTGAGAAGGTATGTGGAGAGGGGACAATGGAAAATAAATTCTCCCATGCCAGAATACGTCAAACAGTACTTGAGAAAGCAAAAGCTAGGGACACGGCCTGCACACAATACTGGGTCCCAGCTCTTGGCACTGCGTGGATCATCTTGAAGGTAGCTTGGCCGAAGGGCTTTTCAGCTAATAGAAACACAAAAACCAACACAGAACTAAAAATTGAGTAGTACATGGATATAAAATGTCCAATTTCTTAAATTTTTGTCTGCCTTTCAAAAGAAAGACACCAATTTAATGATCTTTAAATCCAACAGAATAAACACACACTTCAAAGTGCTTACAGTGTTAAGAGTTGTTTCAGGAGGGCAGAAAAACCAAGGTGCATATAAAAATATGTACATCTATCTATCTACCTACCTATCTATCTATGGATTTACTGGTTTATTTTTGAAAAGCAAGAAGTTCAGCTCAAGGTCACAAGTCTATAAGTGTAGGCAGAGTATTTCATCATGCTGCTGCTGAGGACTATCTGAAAGTTTGCAACACTAGCCATGGTGAGAAGCTGTCTGTTTGGAAAAAAGAGCCAAAGCATCACATCCTAGAGCAGGGCATAGTAGGGGAAGGCATAAGCCTCACAGAGCAACTTCAAACTCAAACACTGAGGTGTGCAAATTCACTCATTAAAAAAACATTATATAATAGGGACAGCAAATACAAATTAGAAAATGTTTTTATTTTTCATAACCCATGTTCTGTGTTTGGAAGAAAGCACAACAAAGAGGGGCAAAGTCACAGATTATGTAGTGAAATTCACCATTGTTGCATCAACTCCTATATGTATTGATGACATACACAGAGAAGACTTAGCACTTGGAAGATTTATATGCCTTACAGGCATCCAGGAAGGCTTCTTGTGGCAAGACACCTCTGCTTCAGAGCCCCCATGAGAACGAGCTCTGTGCAGAACTACATTCTACAGTAATATGAACTAGAACTTAAAAATATCTTTTTATGGCAAATAAAAGTTAATTCAATTATATTTTTAGCAGTGCTTCTAATCTTCATTTATTTAATATTAGCTTGTCCCATGTTTTCAAAGTGCCAGGTATCTCTGTTGACCAAACTTCAATGACTTAAGCAAAGAAGAAAGGGGGCTGATAGTTGGAATGGGTGCCACTGGAATTTTGGTATACAAGGAAGCAGGTTTGTTAAATTTTGCCCTCAAGCACATCTTTGTGCTCCCTGGGATATCAGGCCTAGTCTTAAAAGGCTGCATCGCCCTCCT
This sequence comes from Pseudopodoces humilis, assembly GCF_049639895.1. NCBI lineage: Eukaryota > Metazoa > Chordata > Aves > Passeriformes > Paridae > Pseudopodoces > Pseudopodoces humilis. The sequence goes on along the minus strand of NC_142202.1, from coordinate 42,754,345 downwards.
AGTTTATCAGAAGTAACAGACTCATATTAAAGAAGAATACTTCAAATAAGCTGTAGAGTTTCAGAGCAACTTATCTTCATTTTTGCCTGTATGCAGCCATGAAGACAGCTCTGTCAAAAAGATGAACAGCTTGTTGCTGGGGCAGTAGATTACAGACTGTGAGCTTCTAGGAGAAGTCAGTGAGTAAGGAAACCCAGAAGGTTAGCACCAAGTGCAGTATTTTGGTGGCACTTTGTTTACTCTTCCAGCTGAGGACACTCTATACTGAATTACAGCTAAATGTTACGTGCCTTTCTAAAAAGAGTATGCTTAACATAGACGCACATATTTTTTTTTTTTTTGCTTTACACAATACAGCAAGTATCTTAATTAGACCTAAAGAAAATTAAAGTAATATATACTGTCACATGCACACATTGAAAAAAAACAACCTTTCTTTTGGAGAAAAAGAAGGTTTATATTAAATTATAGAGGAATATTTTCATTAATTCTTCAGAAAAAAAAAATAATTATGATTTCTTGAGAAGTTCATTTGGAAGACTTTTTAAGAAAGTCAGATTTTTTAAGTATTTCTTCCCTCCCATCCCTATAATGACTGTAAAGCTTTGAAGTGAAGAAAATCTAATTTCCAGTTCCATACCTCCAATGCTTATGCCAACCCAGAAAGCATACATTAGGAAAGATGAGAGTTCACCAACTGTCATGTAGGCACTGCCCATTAGTAATCCTCCTTTGTATAACACTGACAGGACAATTAAGTTCCCAGAAAGGCCAGTCTAAGGAAAAAGGAAAAGGCATCTTAAATGTCACATACATCTTGAATTTCATCCCCTAAAATGTTGTTTCAGAACTTTCCTTGTAATGAAAAGAACTCTCACATTATAGGTGTCTAGGCTTTTGGAGGACTGTAGTAAATTCAACAATTCTAATATAAAGTCAGCCAACAGCCAGCCAGACATCCAGTGGCACTGTGCTATCCAACAAGTGTTCAAAAAGCAAGCAACTCTTTTTTGGCTTTTTTGTTTTCCCCCAAGGTGGAAAGGAACATTAAACATTATTCTCAGCCATCTTTATCAAGGAAGAATTGATAGTCTGAAGTTACGGTCCAGTTTTAGAATTCAATTAGACAAACAGTTATGGAAAAATCCAAGCCTCCCTCCCATACCTGTGCACTCCCCACCTTCCTATGCATTGATGCTCCTCTCACTGGGGAGCCAAACCTCTACATGCTAAGGGTAGGGGAAGGTTTCCACTGGTTTAATTCCTTAAATAGAAGGTATGACCTCAGCTAAGTAGTCCCCAGCTATGGGGCATGGTGCAGAAATAGAGGCTTAAGATGACTTTATCATATTGTTTTATCTTGAGATGCAGTTTCACAGCAATTCAGACTGATTTAAGTCCAGTCTTCCCACAGTTTTATGTAGCTTCAATTTATTCTCAATCATTTACTTGCAGATTTTTAAGTATCTTTGGGAGTTTAAAAATAATTGACACTTTGCATAACATGGTTGGCTTACTTTCATTAAATATACTTACTGCTCCAAAGAAGCCTGCCCGAGCTACTGCCTCTTTTTTAGCCAGCTGTAGCACATAATCAACTTTATTTGTATACTTCTCCATTTCAGCCACTTCTTGCCCAAAAGCTCGAACTGTTCTGATGTTTCCAATACGTTCTTCAGCTAACTGCGTTGAAGCAAAGCATAAAACAGATCCACAGAGACACGCAATTTGAAATGCTCACATTACAGAACATTTGAAAGTTAAACCTAATCACTAATCTACATATCTTTGGATAGCACTAGAAATTTTCTCATTCCTTCCTCTCCCCACCCCAACCCCCTTTTTTAAAATTTTATTAAGTTAAAAGCAAGCTGCATGCCCAGGCAGTTTTAAAAAAAACCTCAAGATTGTCTTAAGTGCTAGCAGAGACAGAAAAATATAAAAGTAGGGTTAAAAAATTTGGTGTGAACAACACCCATAGGGAAGTTACTATTCACAATATGCAATAACAACGTGGGAAGGGAAAAAATAAAGAATATTCTGTTTCATACTAAGCCATGCAAAAAAGCCCGCAGTTATTTCCTAAAACAGTTCCACTCATTTATCAAAGCAATGCTGGAAATTAATTTAGTCCAAATACTAATGTCTCATTTCAACTCAATATTTCAACTTTTAAACAGAAAAGTATTAATTCTAAAATACCTTAATTTTTATCAATTACACTAAGTTGTTAATGGACATTGTGATGGTCTTAGAAAACACAAGTTCTGCTTTTGTAAGTAAAAGTATAATACAAAAATATAATTCTCCTTCTTCCATCTCCCTTTCAACCTGAAAATTTGAATGGAATACAACAATTGCTTGTTCACATGAAGTCCCACACCTGGTTTACAAAGGCATGAGCTTCCCACCAATACAGTCTAAGGAGGACAAACAGAAGAGGGATAATATTCCTTTCGCACAGTTCTAAAAAGGACATGCCATGTTTATAACAGCTAACATCTGTGACTATTTTAACTAGAGCTTTCCTAATTATATTTCTATGCTTTATAATAATGTTTCCCCACCCTAAGCCTTTGAGGAAAATGTTTAAGAAACAGGCCCCATAAACTTTTAAGAGCTGACAGTTAGGTCAAACATCAGGGGTGCATTTCAGAAACAGGCTTGCTAGCAAAGGAAGCATTCATCTGGGCTGCTCCTGAAAGCTTCAAGCTCAAAACTGTAATCCAAGAAAAGTGACTTTCAAATCTAGGTACCAACTTACACAGGACTTCATAGGCTGATTTTTTTTATGCTCTCACAAAGCTAAAGCCTAAGCTCCTTGTCATTTCTTATATTTCCAGATTCTCAAGGTCTAGTATCTCTGTATTATACTGTTATGGACAAAGGAAGCATGGTTGTTTTTGAGATCTGTGAATAAGTGTTACTGACATTCACCTTTCATACTACTCACCTACAAAACTACAGGGTCAGAACTAACAGTACAATTGTCTTCAGAAGATGTATAACTTTTAGAGATACCAAAGTTGCTCTGATACATTTAGGTTAAAGTTAACTAGAAGGGTTACCTGTGTTGCTTCTGCAAGAGAATCTTGAGTCATTTTAGTAAGCTTTCGCAAGTATCTGCCATAAATCACAGCCACGACAGCCAACGGTGGCACAACGCTCAGAACAAATGCAGCAAGGCTAGGGGAAACAAAAAACTAGAAGAAAAAGGTATTGTCAGAGTTTAGCATTCAGATTAAAAATAATCCCTGGAGTACTGAAGTGCAACTTCCCTTGCTACTTTTCTAAAACTAGTAGGGATTTAGTGTTGCCATGCTTTATCATGTTTTAATTTTTTTTTCCAGGCAAAATATCCATTCTTCCACAGCATTTGGGAGGTTAGAACAAAGGACTATAAACAAAGCTGTCTGGATTTAATTTCTAGTTTTCTTACTGGTTCACTGTGTGGTCTTAGTCAAGCATCTTAACCTGCCATTAAACAGGCCTACCAGGAAATCTCTTGGGGATGCTGAAAGCTATAAGCTATTACACAGTTTCAAAGTGCTTTCACAACTATTAAATGGATTGTGTAATACAGAAACTCTGAGTAGAGAAATATCATACAGTACTTCTGGGTAACTGAGGAACAAACAGATGGAGTCACCAGTACTGTCTAGCACCCACAAATGGGTGGAACAGCTATTTGATTTATTGCTGCACAACTTATTGCTTGTAATGATCATCATCAAAGCACCTAAAGAGGTTCTATTATTAAGATTTACTGACATTAGATCTAATGTGTTTTCATTTCAACTGGCTTTCTGTATTGAAAACAAAAATCTCTAGAAAGATTCGAAATCAACATAATTGACAGGCTTTACAATTATTTCATAATATCTTCTTTCTTTTCTTGGCAAGCTTTTATAGTTCACCTCTTACAGCCATCTCATGGCAGTGTTTTGGAGCAGAATGCATTATATAAAGTTATCTCATTTTATCTGTGGTAAGATAAAACCTCAGACTCCCTTTGTAAGACAGTACAGAAAGCCATTCTTATCAGCAATTCTTATCAGTGACAAAACAGTAAAGCTTTAAAGTTTCATAGTGGAAATTCTTAACACTTTCTAATAATGACAATATTGGATGCTTATTTTTATGAGGAGACTATTTGCTATCCGTGTTTAACTCCAGGTAGACAGCAGAAATACTACACCTTCATTTAAGATAACTGCATCCAATGCAAAACATAAAAAAATTAATGCCACAAAAAAACCCTCAAGAGAAGTCAGATGTTCGTGTAATCCAACTGACCACCAAGGAATATTAACTGATGCCCTGCACTGAAGCCTTCATTAACAAGGTTCCTACATAAACATATTTTTCACTGACAGACTAAAGCAGAAAGACAAATGCTTGTAAAAATCCTCGGCATTAATTAGATGTGCAGTGCTGCCTTTGCTCACCCAGGCTTTAACAGAACCTACCAATTTCATACCGTATTTTACCTACAACCATGGGAATGTTATCTTTTTTTTTTTAGTATCTTCAGTAAGAAGGGAATTCAGCAATTAGCCTACTACATTTTGCTTGATAACTTTGGGTAGCAACAGTCGTTAATGTCAATCCATCATCCTCCAAATTTTGCTTGTGAGTAAACATCAAGTGGCTGACTACAGGCATATCACCTCTTGCAATACTCTGCATCTGTTGTAGACAATCAATGAAATATATTCATACCCAAGAGCACACAATTGTTCCTGGACTGATTCACACTCACCTAATAGAATTGAAACAAATGTGAAACTACAAGAAGCATCAAGCAAGAGACCACCATACCATCATTCCAATCCCCACAGATGCTTGTGCTCCTGCCCTGAGCCCATCTGAAAGGTTTTCAGTCACTGAGCGGCCCAAAAGGGCTGTATCTGAAGATAAGCGGTTTATCAGCTCTCCTGTTCTGGTCTTGTCAAAGAAAGCTATTTCTTGCTTCACAATAGAGGAGAACATGGTTGCTCTCAAACGCTTCACAATTCTTTGTCCTGTCAAAAACATAAGTCAGTCAAGCATGACACAAGGGGCTTCACACAGACATCAACAATATAAAAATCACAGGCTTGCACAGCACTGAACAAGGCACACTACAGGGAAGAGAGTTTGGTAAGATGTGTTAGATGAGATCTTTAAGATCTCCTTTAAGATCACCTAAGAGCAAATAAAAATGAGCAACCATTCCAGCAGACTTATCTTTGCACTACTGATTTACCTCTGCTCTGGTTAAAATAAGCTACCAATTCCAAAATCATCTCTTGGCCATTGCCAAGAATTTGTTTAAGATTATTAGATATCCTGGCTGTGATAAACAAGATGACTCTAAGTACCACTTTTGCTTCTGTTTTTACCTGCAGTCTGCATGAGGTAGACACGTGTAGCATTGGCAGCAGCACCACATACAAAGATTCCACTCAGCAAGGCACACAGGCTGGTCAGGCTGTCAGTGAAATCCTCACTGGGATTTGTATAAATAATGTCAATAACTTTCCCCATAAAGAAAGGAGCTGACATGGTAATGACACTGGAAACTGCCAGAAAGCCAACAGCAGCTGCAAATCAACAAGAAAAAGGAAAGTTATTCTGCACCTACAAGATCGTTAATAGTACAAATTAAATGATTTTTCACTTGAAACTTCTATTAAGCTGGCAAGTGCCAATTGAAATAATCAGCACTCTTTTGCACCCAGTTCTGAAAGGGGTATTTTAAGCCACTGTATAAATTAACTTAGGCAAGGCACATTTTAAAACTCTGAAAAGCCTCTGTATACAATCACAGTCCTGGAATCGCTTCTCTTGTCTAATCTTCAACAGCAGCATCCAAAAAAAACTTTTCACAGGTGTCACCCTTAGAGAGCATTGACAGTTACCAAACTCTCACACACAATCCTTCAACTCCTGTTTGGTTTGGGTTTTATTATTCATGGTTGTCACTGTATGGAAGCTTCCAGTTGCCTGTTTTTGAGATAACAATGGACTGAAGTAAAGATCTGATCTGAGAATCAATTAGCCATGCAATTTTATTGGGAAAAAAAACCCCAAACAAACCAGAAACAAACAAACAAACAAAAAAAACTACCCAAATTTGATTTTCTCTTAAGTGATAAATTTTATAAACATTCATTTTGTTTTACTCTTTAGTATTGTTGGTCTAAAAGATAAATAGTGTATGTCTTAATTAGAAGTACATTTGCTGATGAACTGAGCTCTTGAATTCCAGTTGTAGGACCACCCATGGAACAGCCTGTGTAGCTTTTTGAAGGTATATCACAAAGTATGAAACTCACATTGGACCAAAACTTAGTCTTTTGAGCTTAAATCTGCAAAGAAATTTCTTGAGCCAAAACCACAATTTATTTCTAAAAAGGCAAGCCAAGCTTGGATGGCTGAGAGCTAGAATAAACCACATCTTAACTGAAAAGCGAACAAACTTGATATGAAAACCACTGAACCACAAAAACAATGACATTTATATAGCATCATTTTCCAAGAATCAACTACACACTTAAAGCAACCATTCATAGCATTGCTGCAAAACTACTAACAAATAATGCCTTTGAAGACAAAAATATACTGTGCTGAAAGTCCTGAAGATCCGTTCCATTCTACTGAGCTCCTTATATCGCTTCTATGACAAAGACAGCAGCCAGCCTCCCTTTTGCACACTGGTGTAAGCAGTATTTCTAGCACCTGACACAGATGGTTTGATGCCTCTTACCACCTTCACACACGTGGAAAGCTTTGTTTCAGTTTTTACTTGAAGTGTAAATACAGCTGTGCATTTATAAGGAAGAATTCAGAGTACAAAAATGCACAGCTGCAGCCTGTGCTTCTTAGTCAAGACTTGTTTGCAATCTTTGCCTTGTGTTACAGTCAGGCCAGGAAGCATGTGAAAGATACAGGATTTGGATCTTCAACTTGAAGCTATAGAAACTACAAGAAACCAGAGGAGAAAGTGAAAAACTATCTGGTGTAAACTAATTGATCTATGCCATAGGCACCTCTCATGAGGATATTACTTATTAGCTAAAAATTAATGAATGACCTTACTAACAGGCTGGCAGCATTGGAATATTCAACCTCTGAAGTAGCAGGGAAAAATCCAGCAAAATCCAGGATATTTCCTGTCAGGAAAAGCTGGTTGGTCTCCAAGGCAGCTGGAGATGGACAAAAGCATTGATTATAAGCACAGTACTGCATGGCAACTCAATCGCCATTAGACCAGACAATTTCTCAGTTATGGATGGAACAGTACATATGAACTTCAGATATAAATATTCACAGAAGGAAGAGGACTGTATAGCTAAACCCCCCATATGTTTCTGTCTAGTAGCTTGACTTTATCTTCAGCTCTTCCTCATTGAAACTAGCATGGGTTTCACTGTAATTACTTCCAACAGCCTTAATTGAATGAAGAGCAAATACTAGTACCTAAAGCAAACTGAAAACTACTGAACTAAGCAACATACGTGTCTTCGTTAATTTAATCACAAATCACATGCAAAATAAGGTTCCCAAATTGAAACTCTCACGCTGATTGTGCCAGCAAACCCACTAAAAATAGCAGTTGCCAAGTGGCTGCTATTTTTTGTTTCTTTTAAAATGCTGACTAGTTGAAAAAATAAGAACCAGCAAACACTCATTGCATCGCCTCCTTCAAAGGAGCTGTCATGGTGATAACTGGCTGAAGGGAGGAGTTCAATGTGTTCAGCAACCAGATATGAAGACACTCCAGTGACACTGAAGGCTGTTGCTGATAGAAAAAAAAAGTCAGAGTAAACTCTATAGTATTAGTTTCACGTGGCTTACTCTGTTACCCAGAAAATTACATCAAACAAACCCTTTTACTTTTTGAAGTAATTTTTTTTTGGTAGACTATGAGATGACAATAAAGAAAATGTGAGGCAGATCAGTGGAACATATAAAAAACCAGGACTTCAAAGTGGCAACAGGAGCAACGACAAGGAAAGGCGGCTGCAGCAGCAGCTGAGCAACCCCTCTTGGAAAACATTTTGCTTGTCTACTTGCACAGAAATCCAGATTACTGCACAAAGTGATGCCTTTATCACTATTAAGATCAACAGACTCTCTGTTAAGGCTGACATGGGCTTGCTTCTTGACTCCTTGCAACTTCCTTGGAGGACAAGGCTGCCAACTGATAAACCACTATGTTTACAAGCAATAACTAGGCAGAGCTATCAGAAACCTCTCTTCAGAGCATAGACTAAGTGACTCCAAAGAGTCATAAATTAATTTTCTACACATAAAAACACCACCAAGGCAGTGAATGTTTCTAATTTTGCTGGTTCTTACCAGAGCACCCTTTTCATGCAGTATAGTATATGGAACTGTATGAAGACAGAATACTTGCAAGTCTGTTTGGTGAGAGGCTGCTTTGAAGACAAATACGTAAGGATCTTACCTCAGATGAATTAAGATCATCTAAGCCAATCAGGGATAAAAGACAAAAAAAAAAAAATGAGGTATTGACGAGATCTAGCAGAGCACAGTAACCCAGAAACAGGTCACAGTAGCTAGTTTTTACTATTCCATAAGCTATGAATGTTACCTCCTGAAAACGTTTAGGTATTGTACTGGTTTCATTTAAATATGGGGGGCTGGCAGGTCAGAAGCAAGCTTTGGATTTGTGAGAAATATCCTTCTATCAGTAACAATGAATGTCTGTCTTTTACCTCTTATCTGTGCAGTTTTATTTCATATGTAGAGAACTTTTAAGCTTAACACTGACTGGCTTTCCACAAGGGCATTTGGAATGATGAATGAAACCTACCACATTATCATGTGCATTCAGGAAGATTGGGCTCTTCAGCTGTTCTTTTATGGGAGAAAGATGCACTGGTAAATTTTATATTTGTTGGTTAAATAAAGTTCATTTCCTTTCGGTGGACCCTGGTCCACAATATTTTTGGGTATCAACTCTGCTAAGAGTCAGCTCTGCAAACACTTACTGCAAGATAAAAATCTTCTTCCAGAGTTCACTGTGTGCAGTGCTTTTCTTTCTGTGTTAAAGTAAATTCATACATGGCATCTGCACTGCATCTATTATTATGCAAGAACCTTTTAGAACCACCCTCCTTACACTGTTTAGAACAACTGTGTAACTGTGCTCAGAAAAAAAAATACAGTTCACAAAATGCTAGAAAGTAACAGAATAACTCTAGGTTTAGAGGAGAGAGTATGGCTTCTTTTTCCTATCGTGCATTTAACAGTAAAGCATTAACTTGTTCATATTTACCTTATATAGGAGAGTCTTTATGTCAGAGCAACCTAGCTATTACTCCTTCCATGTCCACAGCTCACACAAATAATGCAGCAACAACATCCCCCAAGGAAATTAAGGTCCAAGCACCTAACTGATCACAGTGATAAGCAGCTACAGTTTCTGTAATGTCTTACTTAAGTAGCTTCGTTAACAGTTCACCACCAGTTTAAAATAAACAACCATCACCAATTAGGCACAGAAAAACAAACTTTCTGCGATAAAGCTACAAAGCTCCTTGGACCTTTTGTGCGTTTCATACCAAACGTTGACAAAATCAGAAGAAAAACTAGGGGGAGAAACAACAAAAAGCACCTAGCCTATATTTTATTGGTGTGCCACATATGAGAAAACACTCAGTAAGATACCTCTATATATATATATATGTATATATATATGCATGAATTACGATTTTGAAACCACAAGAATTGCCTTGTAAAAAAATCAAAATGTATCACCTGGTGTAATTTTAAAGTAAAAAAAAATCTGATTATGAATAAGGCAGTGCTTTTCTGACTTAATTGAAATTTTAATCCTTAGGAAAGCAGCTATTACAAACTTGCCAAAAATTACCAAATAAAACGTATGAAATAACATTTCTTGAATGCCTCTAAAGAGGACAAAACAAACCTTATGCGGTACACAGAAAGTTTAATAGAGGGATAGGGCACACTTTCCTATGGGATTAAAAATTTCAGAGTTCCTTGTGCTTACTTTACAATTCAATACAATATTGTTTCCTTCGAGTGTGCTTTGGATAAAGTGCAACAGACAGATTCTCACGGGGAGAAACAAGGAGGCAGGAGGATGCAAAAAGGATAATTTTCAAAAGGCATTTTTGTGGTCTCACACACAGAACAGGATTTAATAATCCCAACAATGGCCCTGTCCTCTTCCCCAGGGACTGAATTTAACTGAAGATGCAGGTTTACTTTATCTGACTACACCAGACTGGCCAAAGAACTCCTGCAACTACTCCTCTCCTTTGTTAAACTTGGGAGGTATTATGGGATTTACAAACTCCTAATCACTACACAGAACCATGGTCACTAATAGATTGAATTCCCACCATAGTATTTGGGCTTCCTTTTACCACTTTAATAGCAAACAACAAAATTTAACACACGCCTCATTTCAAATATATTCATAGCTCTACCCTGCTGTAGAAGTAACTGGACAGGAAACATATTACACTCATACTTTTTTTTTTTTTTTGACAGTGTGACATTTGATACAATTATTTTCATTCCCAGGAGCCTCCAGAGAGTCAGAAGCTCCTTCTGCAACAGGTGCTGTGTGCCAGCACACGGGAAGTCCGAGCCAGAGCACATTGCTTCTTCCTGAGCCATTGGATGGTGGAGAGTCCCTGCACAGAGCAAGATGGGACCTTCTCCTCTGGTGCCAATCACCAGGGGACCAGGTCACCTTCACCTCTGTACTTGCACCCCATCAGCTGACACCACTTCCCCAGTGCACCAAGATGGGTGAAGTTTGTCTTGCTCAACTTCCCCATAAATCATCCTCCCAGTGTCTTCCACTGTCCTCACGGCAACTGCTTCACCTTCTGTGACTGCGAATTTCAACTCTCAGCTGCAAGGAGCAGACAGAGACCATCACAACTCATGGGCCAGGTGGAATGCCAGAAAAGGTACACAGCACTCCACACTGGTACTGCTACACTCCTATCTTACCAGACACCTGTTCTATAAAATACAAAAAATCTGGAAGAACTCAACCTTCCTGCAGAACTAAACAGCACCTGTAGACCTCTGAAGAGATCTCACGTCATTTGCTTATTGGTTATATGGACTTGAAAAGGAAATTAAATGTTTTACCCTGGCTTCATTGTTTCAAAACCATTAACCTTCCTCTTTTTTTTTGAATGGAGCAAACCCAAACATACTAGTTTTTTTAAGGACTAGTTTCTCGGTACAAAGCTGCAACAGGAACAAAATGCGACATATTTTAGATGCAATTTCCCTACAACCACCTACAATGCATTTTACCCATATTTGTTATCCCTGCACCCTATAATGTCCAAAAGCATTTTCCCGTTAGCTTTTCCATCAACCCACCTAATTACAACTTAACTACAACTTTTCCCTTAAGCAGGGTGCTAATAAAGAAGAATCTTACATAAATTCACACCTCTCCCAGAATGAGGACTAACTGAACACTGAAAAGCACTTATTATATTTCCATATTTTTTCCATCCTCATGATTTGATATCATCAAGTTGTTGTGTTAGGGTTTTTCCAAACTTTAATTCAGGCCATTTTGTTATCTCAAAAGACAAAACTGCATGTAGCTGTTTTTTAGTAACTGTGATAGCCAATTACTTAGATAAAACCATCAGCAGACTGCACAGATTAAGGATACTTTGCTCTATTTCAAAACATAATTACGAACAAGAATAACATACCCTGCCTGTGATAAACAAGCTGGCAGCAAGTGCCCAGTAAAGTGAACTAAATTAAATTTTCAGTTATTTAGAAGCCTTGGGTCCTAAAAGTCAGACTTAAAATAACTGATTTATTTACTTGATGAAATTTAAATGGGAAAACCACAGACTTTTAAAACTTCATTGTAAAACCAGGAGGTAGTCTAAAATCTATAAACATTCATTTGGATCCAAATTATGCTGGCTATATAACACCAACATGTAATGAAACTCTGTAAATATCCACTGTGAATAAAATCTTGTGCAGTGTTTTGTATTCTACAAACCACCTCTTTATATGTCTAACTACCCCACCTCTCCTCTCAAACACCATTTACCCATTCCATGGGAACTAACCTAAACTTTTACAGAGGACTACAGGCTTCTTACTCATGAGACAATGCACATGCTGTCTACCAATAAAGATGCCTTGAAAACCCAAAGCACATAATAATTTCACATTGTTTTCTTACCAACAGCTATTATCATACTAACCCATGAGAAGCAATGTCAAGAAAATTCAGTTTATACTGTCGAAAATACCAGCGTTAAGGGTATAATTTATACAACCACAGTGTTTTGGTTTCACCGTATAGACACTAGAAAATAAACAATTTTCAAAACATCTTATGAAAGTTTCAAGCAAGAAAGTTACTTAGGGACAGAATTCCAGTTTATTTTTAAAAAGTAAACGCATCAGGTTCCCCTTTTTACTTAATTTCATATAGTCTTGGGCCCAAATTTATTGCAGGCAGATTGTGAAGCCAGCGCTGAACATGCACAGAGATATTAAACAAACGGAACCGAGTTCTCGAGTTCTGTTAACTTCCAAAACTTTTGCCTTCCCTTCAAAAACCAACAGATTAAGAGATGGAAAAGTGAGAAGAGTGGGGAGAATGTATGTTTTTAGGTTTTCACACGTATGGAAGGCTCGCTCCAAGATTCCGCGCTGCGCTGGGATGCTGCCAGCAGGGCCGGTTCTCCCGGGAAACACGACCTTCTCCTTCGCCCCGGCGTCCGGGGGCGCATCCCGGCCGCGCACCCCCTCCTTGCGGGGCGCCCGCCGCCCCCTCCCGCTCGGGCAAAGCCCCGGGGCGGCCCCGGTACCTGTCAGTCTCCGGCGCTCGGGGTGCGCCAGGGCCAGCAGCCTCCGAGCCTCGAAGCGCGGCGGAGCGTCCGCAGCCCTGCGAGGCGGCTCCGCGCCCGCCGCGGTGCTCAGAGAGCGCGGGGAGCCGCCCGCCACCGCCGCGGCGGGGAGGAGGCGGCGGTAGGACGGGGAGGACGGGGAGCCCGGCGGCTGCGGCTGCGCCCCGCACCTGCCGGGCGGGCGCGGGGGGGCGCGGAGCCCGCCGGCCGCGGCGGCGCCCCGAGCCCAGGGGGGCGGCGCCGCCCGGCGCAGCAGCGGCAGCAGCCAGGGCAGGCGCGGCGCGTAGCCCGCCATGCAGCCGGCGCGGCACCCGAGCTGCTGCTGCTGCTGCTGCTGCTGCTGCGGTCGCAGGTCCGCGCTGCACGGGTCTACGGCGGGAGGAGGAGGAGGAGGAGGAGGCGCCTCCGAGCAGCCGCCGCCGCCCATGGGCCGGCGGCCGGGAAGCCGCGGCCGAGCGGGCCCGGCCCGGCCTGCGGCGCGCTGATAAGGCTGTGGCTGTCGGCCTCCTCCCGGCCGCCCCGGCCAGCGCCCTCTGCCGCCGCCCGGCCCGGGGAAGGGACAGGAGGGGGCCTGGGCCTGCCGAAATGGCGCCCGAGGAGACAGAGGGGATCTCGTTAATGCGTGTAAATGTATCTCAAAGGCAGGTGCCAAGAGGATGGTGCCAGACTCTTTTCAGTGGTGCTCGGTGAGACAGCGAGGAGCAGTGGCCGTAACTGAAAGCATGAGAATTTCCTTCTCAGTGTGAGAAAGAACTTTACGTTGAGGGTGGCAGAGCACTGGAACAAGCTGCCCAACGAGGTCGTGGATTTTCGCTATCTGGGGACATTAAAAACCCACCTGGACGTGTTCTTGTGTCACCTGCTCGAGGTGACACTGCCTTGCCATGGGGTTGGACTCCGTCTTCCAACCCTGACAACCCTAACAAGTCTGGTTGTTTGAGCCTGCCCTGCTCTGCCCACTGATAGCAGAGACTCACCTGTGAGGGGACGGGACCTGAGGCAGCCGATCCCGGGAGACGCAAGCAGGGACTTGGCCCCCTCCCCTATTCTTTGTTTCCAGGCCTGCATGTGTAACAGTTATCTCCAGGCATCTCAGGATGGCCACTGGACCCTGGTGGCCTGTGTCCATGGATTTGTTCATGGTCCAAACAAGGGAAAATGTCCATTCAGAGGAGAGCTGCCTTTTGGGGACACCATACGCCTGATCCCATGCTCAAGCTGGTGTCTACGGGATTGATATAAACTGGCCTTATGTGCCCATGCTTGGGCTAGAGCCTCAGGATTAGAAGGACTAATAGGTTCAAACAGAAAGAGGGGAATTTTAGGACAGATATTAGCAAGAAATTCTTTACTGTGAGGGTGCTGAGATACTGCAACAGGTTACCCAGAGAAGTTCTGGATGCCCCACCCCTGGAAATGTTTAAGGACAGTTGGGATGGAGCTCTGGTCCAGTGGGAGATGTCTCTGCCTATGGCAGGGGGGCTGTGTCTAAATGGGCTTTAAGGTCCTTTCCTATCCCTTAACATTACCATTTTCTTCGCATATTGCTGCTCAAAGTGCAAACTATTTACCAAAAATCTGCCCCAAACAGGGAACTGACTGTCCTGTTTTCCCCACCAGAGTGCCTAGTATAGGGATACTAGGGATACTTAAATTTAAAATTTTTGGGTCATGCTTCTGTATAAATTAGTTAACATTGGTTTGTGAGACTAGGTTTGCCACAGTGGTTTGAACAATCACACTTTAAAGTCTACAAATGAGTAAAACTTTATTAAAAGATCATGAGAAAACATGAACAGTCTTTTGCTACTGCAAATGATATAGCCAGATTCCCAGTATTTAGGGAAATCAAGGGGTTAGCACACCCAGCGACACTGCTGAAGAATGGAGCCTCATCCTGGGAAAAACACCAGAGCACTTTCCCTTGATATTTGAGTGAATTAGCATAAACCTCCCTTGATACTTGAGTGAATTCACATAAACCTTCCTTGCAGGAGGCCTGTGGTTCTAGGACAGTAGCTCCACAGCCTCACCCCAGACTCTGGGTTTCCTTCTTTCCCACAGCCAGCCTTCCTGCCTCCTGTAATGCTGCCCTTAAGCATTGCTAGGAAGGCATGGTGTATATCCTGTGTATTAAATCACAGAATAGGTCAGGCTGGAAGGGACCACAGGGGGTCATCTGGTCCAACCCGTCTGCTCAGGCAGGGTCATCCTGGAGCACCTGGCACAGGATTGTGTCCAGATGGTTCTTCAGCATCTCCAGTGAGGGAGACTCCATAACCTCTCAGGACAATCTCTCCCAGTGCTCGGTCGCCTGCACAGTGAAGTTCTTCCCCATATGCAGGTGTAATTTCCTGTATATCAGCTTCCGCCCGTTGCCTCACGTCCTGTCGCTTGGCACCACCGAGAAGAGCCTGGCTGAATCCTCCTCAAACCCATGCTACAAATATAGCTACTTATACACCTTGCCGCGGCCCCCTCTGAGTGGCGCCTAGAGCCGCGATCCCGTGGGCCCTTCCCGGCTCTCGGGGGCCCTCACGGCGGGCAGGCCGCTGCAGCTGCGGCCCGGGCCCGCCAGGGGGCAGAGCTGCCGGGACACCTCCCTGGCGCTTCCCGGGGCTGGGCTCGCAGCAGAGGCGCGGCCGATCCAGCCCTCGGGGAGCAGCGGGACGGGCCGAGCCTGGCGGGCCGTCCTCCCTGTGAGGGGCGGTGGGGAGCTCCGTGCGAACTGGGCTGCGCTCGCCCCGTGCCCAGGCTTAGGGCGATTTTTTTGAGTAATCGTCTCCCGTTGGAAAAGGCAGTGCAGAGCGTGGCCGCTTCCCGCGGACCAGGAAGGCGGGAGGCGCCTTTCGGCGGGATCGTCCTGACCGAACCCGTGTTTCGCAAACAAATCAGTTGGTTTGGAAAAGACGTCTGCCATCATCAGGTCCAACCCATGACCAAACACCACCCTGTCAATTAGACCATGGCACCCAGAGCCACGTCCAGTCGTTCCTTAGACACGTCCAGGGACAGTGACTCCACCACCTCCTTGGGCAGCCCATTCCGGTATCCAATCACCCTTTCTGTGAAGAAATTCCTCCTAATGTCCAACTTTAAACCTCCCGTGGCACAGCTTAGGACTGTGTCCTCTTGTCCTGTTGCTGGTTTCCTGGAAGAAGAGGCCAACTCCCACCTGATTTCAGGCTCCTTGCAGCTGGTTGTAGAGAGCCATAAGGTCACACCGGCCCCCCCCCCGTAGGCTAAGCAACCTAGCTTTGGAAAACTACCAGTGTAGTTTTGGGGCAACACTACACGAGGCTGTTAAAGCGGGAAAAGCTCAAATAGTGGATTTTAGTGAGAGGGTTGGTGAGTTGACCCTGTTGTGGCTGGAGGAACTCCATGCCACTGCAGGCTGTGTGCCATGGTGTGCTCCAGGGGCCAGCACTGGATTCCCCACACCAGCCCCAGGGTGGCTGCCCCCCATCTCTGAGGGCTGGGGATTGGGACACAGGACAGAGCAAACTCCAAACCTGGGTGTGATGCCAGGGCAGGGCAGGGCTGGCCCCTTGCCTCTATGGGGTGCTGGAAGGTGCAGAGGGGAAACCCAGTGAATGCAGGGAAGGATACAGGTGAAAGCAGCGCAAGAAAGGCACACACAGGAAAGTTTGCAGAGATGAGAGTTTATGTCTTGCAGTGAAGCTTCTGGTGCTGTCAAGCCTGTACTCTCCCCAGGTTATCTGGCTGGATGTATGAAAGCTGATGGGGTTAGATGTTGTAGATTAAAATGAAAACATTAAATTTCTATGTAGTTATTGTATGATACTGAAATAGTTTTGTAGCCTCTCTGCATCTTCAGGGAGAAAAAGCCAGGCACTTCAGGACAAAAGTCTTTGCATTGAGTGAAGCAAGCACTACAAAAGCAACAGAGCATTGAAATCCCATAATACATATTCTTTCAATGTGCCATTTAAAGGAAAACGAAACATTTCCATTGTGAAATTAAACCTGAATATACAGTTCCCAGTGCCAGGTGCACCTGAGCAGTGAGGTCTGCAGGGTGTGGCTTCGACATCTCTTTGTGTAGATGTTACTGAGGTATGTGATCTCGCTGTGCAATAAAACAATCCATGAAGACACAAACAGTGCTTCAGAAAGGCAGGTTCTCAGCACTTGTATCTATCCTACTCTGGTTGCAGGATGAGAGCTGTTGGAGAACACAGGATGTTTTGTCTTGAGAGACTTTGGAGACTTATCGATAAGTAAGTTTAAAAAGAAAAGAGAAAGCCAAGCACTCCCCACCTCCTCCAGGACAAGGAGATCTGCCTAGCAAAGGCACCAGAAAAGTTTAGGTGCAGCGCAACTTTACACTCCAGTTTGGTTAAGGCTTTGTTTCTGGGTTAAAAAATAAGATATAAAACCACAACCACCTCCAAACTCACAGATGGTTATACAGTCATCCCAAGTGGTCATGAAATATTTGCACTAGTGGAGTGGAGTTGCCAGGGGGGAAGAGAGTGCCTAAAATCTGGCTATTCTTTTCCAGTCTGTTAATCACATGCAGATTGCTCTGCTATTGCCTTAAGCAAAAATTACAAAAAGCAGCAGCAGTCCTGCACATCTGCACACGTCTCCAGCTAAGCTAGTCTCCAATTAAAAAAAAAAAAAAAAAAAAAAAAGAAAGAAGAAAGAAAGGTGTGCAAACATACCTTCAACTCTAATAATGGGCTGCAGTTGTGAGGTGTTAACCTAAAATACTACAGTCACATGTGCACTCACAACTCCAGTCCCTGGGAGTGAATGTTTAGGGATTGGTGGATTCCTGGTGTTGAAGTACATGCAGGTCTGGAGGATCTGTGCTAGTTCTAAAGGGCAACTTGTCAGTACTTGAGTTCTGTTGTGCTTTTCTGGATGCCAGACAAATGGCCATTCTCTACATGCAGTTGGCACTAGTTTGTCCAGAGCTGTTTTACAGCATGACCCCAGTTTATCACTGCAGCAGCACACAGCAGTCTCTGCCCTTATTTGCCCTGTCCCTCTCCACAAATGACAAAGCATCAGTGGCTGTTGCAAAGCTGGGCTGGCCTAAGGCAGACATCAGAGAGCACAGGTAGCTTCACTGCTGTCCAGAGAACAAGAAACACCTTCTGGCAGGAGTGGTTTGTTATCTAGCAGCCTTTCTCCCCTTACTGTCCACCTGCCTCATCAATTCCAGGAACTTCCCAAGTTTCATGTGCAGTCCAGCCTTTGGATATTTCAGAGGGGTATTGCTGTGTCTCCAAACAGAACTATGGCACTTACTGCTGTCTAGGGTAGCCCACTTGTCTAAGTGTAAAAATGGAGTCTGATCTGGCATCTTCCAAATTAGGGGCAGGCTGTTCAAGATATCCCTGAATATCCCAAAGAATATCCCAAGATCAAAGGTTTCTTTCAGATGGAAAAAGGCAATTCAGTCTGCTACAGCCTACCTCTGATAAATAAATTTAAGCCACAGGAAAAACAAACAAACAAAACAAAACAACAAAAAAGGCAAAAATTGAACAAACAAACAAACAAAAACAAACAAGAAACACCCCAACCCAAACCCCAGGCTTGATATTTACAGGCCATTTACAAGGAATGCAGGGTAGTAATTTTGATTAGCTGCCTGACCAGCCCCACTGCTGCCCTGCCAGGGCTGCTAGAGTAAATGTTGATGCATGATGTGCAGCAAAGTGAACAGAAACATCACTTCTCGGTGGGGGAAAGGAGTGATAGTAAAGAAACAGAACTAGACACCATGATCCTGGTCTTGTGCCCTGACACTCATAGCTCCTGAGCTGCCTCCCATCCCATTCTCCAGAGCTGGCACAGCAATCCCAGCATACCTTCTCCCTTTGGCAGCCCGGTAGAGGGATTAGGATGGAGTTACTTCCTCCTGTTCTCAGGCAAAGTGTCAGAGGAGCACTGCACATGTGCTGATATGCTTGTACAGCACCAAACACTATAAAGCCCTGTTGTTAGCTGATCCCCCATCTGTATATGCTAAAATATTGTTGTTATCAAGCTTGTCATAAACAGAAGACTACAACTTCATTGAAGATTACAAACCTGTGCAGAGAAGAAAATTTTATCCTAAAAGGAACTGCAAAGACCTGGACTAGGTAGGAAATCAGGGCTACTGATAAAACAGGCTTCTGAAATTGCCTCCTTCCTCCCCTAACCCTCAGCTTAATGCAAGAGTAACGCTTGTAATATAAAGTTATTTTTATAACTTCTACAGCTTCCTTGTTCTTGTCCCAAGAAGACCAGGTCTTCCTGTTTCTTCAAGAGAGGTTTAAAATTGTTAAAAAAAATTACCAGTCCAGAGGAAAAATTTTATTATTATTTTGTACTTAAAGTACACTGAACAGGGTGAACATTGGTATTTCAGTCAGTTTGGGTTCCTATCCATTACTTTTTTTTCAAAAAAACCTCATAGCTGATGTGCAGCATGCCAGGATAGTCTTTGGCAAGGGACATCCAGGCACTTAATTTTACTGTCACATTGGCGTCTTGTAGTGGTACAGTTTTAGAGCCTGGCTCACCATAAGCAACTAGACACCACTCAGAAGAAAGGCCATTTCAGGACTTTGTTGAAGAATCCACAGAGCCCAGAGGTCCAACAAAAGGCAGCACGTGTTGAAAAAAGGTTAGCAACATGGCCTGAAGTCCTTTTCATTTTTCTTGGTGAACCCGAAGGACCTGTTAATGGAAATACCATTTCTGTAAAATGTTTTTTGACCTAAAAACACTTGTAAAAGACAGTGTTTTCACAAAATGACAAGAATGGGGAGGAACAGGATGAAGGAATTAAGACATTTAGACTGAACAGTGTGGCAGCACATTGCTTGGGCGATGCCTGTGCTGAAAGTGAGAAGGGCAACTTTGGTATAGACCTATGAATGGGTGTAGCAATTTATTAAGAGCACATAGCCTTTCCTTTCCTCAGTATTCAATGACTAAGCATGGACTTTTATCTTAGCTTTGTCTGTACCTTTTGTGGCCTGGAGTACCTCACACCCTGCAAAGTTTTCCTCTTCAGTGTCTTTATCAAGAAGTTAGGGAACAGAACAGAATTATCATTTAACAAATGTCAAAACCAAGGAAATATTTTTCCCCACTAATAAAATCATGGTGTAGAACTTGCTGCAGCAAACTGTGGAAGCTACAAGTATGTACCTGATTAATAAAAGATGAGTCTGTTTTAGATGAAACTAAATGCATCATCAGCTACATAGTCTGCAGTGCCAGTAGTCTACTGTAACAAACCCAAACCCCCAGCACATCTAACTGTGAGGAGACAGGATTGTGCAAACCATGAAAGGACCACTGTCCATTTGTCCTCTTTTCCTCAGTATCTCCTGACAGCCACTGGCTGGTACCATGCAGGGCCTGGTGCTCTGTGCATCATCCAGGAGGCACATGAAGTAAAAAGTTTTGCAGGGGAAGCAGGACCCTGTTACCCAACTGAGAACTATGTTACACACATGGACACATGAACTGCAAGATCCTCCTATGATGTTTGTTAACATTTTTGAGTGCTTAACTATGTCAACTCAAGTACTTTTGTGGTTTTTGGTATATATTTAAAATAGAAAGTGGTCCATGCAAGTTTCTGAACTAGATAGGTAATAGAAACTACAGTCCAAATTCTGCTAGATTTTATGGTATTTCTTCCTTCTACTCATACTTTCCTCCCAATTCTGCCTTAAAATTCAGCCCGTCAATCAACTGCAGGCATTCTTTATAGTCTAGATTATTTCCTAGCATCCTTCAAAGAGCACCAAAAATTCTCCACACAGTACATTGTTGTTTATAGGTTTGAAGCATGTAATTAATGATTGTTTTTCCAATTAATTAATGTAATTGTTTTACATCTTTTAGCTTATGTGCATATAACAGGATTTGCTTCTGAAGTCTCTTTACTCTTGTCACTTTTACGTGCAATACTTCAGAGCAACCCAAGTAGTAAGAAGCCCAATTTTGTTGTAAGAAGTAAGATGTTAATAAGAAACTTTACTCTCTGCCCATCTTGTTCTTATTTCTCCTCCCTCTTCCCCTTCCCTTCCTCTCCTCCTCTTGGTTGCCGTTTGCTCTACTTCAGGACCAAAACTCCAGCTGCTCTGAATCTAAACACTGCTCAGGACATATGGCAACAAACGGCAAAACGAGTTCCAGTGAGCACTGGTGGGCTATATTCTTCCTGGGTATTCACACAGGCATTCAGCCAAAAGAGTCATTTCACAATGAAATCTTTGGGCTGGAATCTACAGAATTGAGCAAAACCACTCTAAACAACTAAAGGGATTACTGCAGGTTGAAGAATATTATGTGTTTGGTCTGGTGAGCGGTACTGGCTCAACAGAGTGGATGGAGGTCTCTGTAGTAGAGACCTGCATATCACAAAGCATCAGCAACACAACCATCTTCCATTCATTTTTCTTCAATGTGCCCAGTCCTGGTCTGGAATTGTTAAACTGCTTCACACTTCTGACATGCAGCCGTCAGAAGATCAGCAGTGCCATTCAGCTCCAGAGCGGTTTCTGGTACTCCCGGCACTGAGCCACAGCACATGCTCGTGTTAATGTCAGAAAGGTCAAACATTTTTCTGGTAAAAGATTGTTGTAGTTTACTGTTTTGTAAATACACAATAAAATAAAGTGGCAACTGTGAGTTGTTGTCTGTACTCTCAGACTGTTTAGATGTTCAAGAGTTTTCTCATGAAAATCCAGAAGGGCTGAGGGAAGCTGATGGGAATTATCATTTAATACCCACAGCCTGTCTAGAAAACATTGCTTGGAAGAGGCATTTTGAAAGATCAAACCACAAAATAAAGGTCACGTAGTGCTACAGAATGAGGCCTTCTGGTGCACACTGTTAACCTCAGGGGGTACCTAGATCCTCCACATACATATCAGCTGACCTACAAAGCTGTACCAATATCCTACTCCATGATGTGTCCCATCAGCTCCGTGGAAAGCAAATACGGTGACATCAAAACAGCACCAAGTGAATGAGACCAGCAGATTCAGCCTCTAAGTGGGGTCCGGCTCAAGAAGTGCAGGGGGAGCTGCTGCCCTCTTCTTCTCACACAAGTCAGAGTAAACTTCCCAGAAAGGGACCAAACAATTTTTATTTTTCTTTTTAAACTAAATGCTTTTAATAGAAAACAAAATACAAAATAACTCTTTCCAGAAAGCAGAAATATTTAATCTCTCCAAATGACAAACTAGAACGTGCTTTTTCTGCAGATCCTTGTAAATGCTGATGATTTATCTCACAAACTGTTCATGAAACTGGTATTGCAACATTTGAGAAAAATCCAACACTGGCAGAGCTGCCTCTGTGTACACACAATAATTTAGTAATACTATTTTTTTTCCCATGTCATTTTGTGTGTTTCTCCTCATCCCCCTCTCCCTAGACTGCCAACTTCCATTTATGGAAATCTTTCTGTGAGGTGCAGTGGTGGGTTGCCATGCCCTGTTTCCATTAGGAGTCCCAACTTGGCTGTTTCTGTTCTATGGTGCCGTCCCTCCAGACAAGGCAAGTTGTTCATTATCCTTAAAGCCACCACTCTGTCCCCACTGTCCTCCCATCCTCAAAACACAGTGCAACCAGAGTCAGAAAATTTCCTAATTAATGGAACATAAATACACATAATCACAGCTAGTACCAGGAACCAAACCCGAACAACAATGCAGAGATGGGCCCCAACTGAGGTCAGATTTCCTTGCCCTTACTAAAAAAGAACAAAGGTATTTTCTCCTTCTTTAGTCAAAAATATTCCAGAAGTGCTATACGGAGCTGAAATATTTAGGACCACTATCACTGTAGAAAATACATAACGTTCTTTTAATAGAAGGGTCTTAAAAATGCTGGTCCTCTGCAATACCAGGAAAGCAAAAGCAAAACAAAACAAAAACCACTTGGCCAGTAGTTCTCCACACACTCAAGCCAAATTAACAGTAGGTAAGATGTGCCCATCAATCAATGAAGGATATTTAAGTGCAGGTCACCAGTTTATCTGGTTGGCAGTTTCACTTGTCTGGGCCAGGCTTTCAGTTTCCCCAAGCTACTGGATTTACTCCCCCTTTTCCCATTCCTACAAGTACAAAAGTAGAATGTATATGTATTTTCATCAATCCTCCTTTTTTTCCTTATTCTGTTCAACAGCACAGGCATTTTTGTGACATCTTAAAGCATTTGCATCACTCTGAACATGCCTTTCAAGGGGGCAAAGGAAGAGAAGTGTTTCACAGTCAGTAATCTCAGCTTGCAATGGACTCTGGCATTCAAGACACCCACCCACTTCCCTAAGACAAAAAGCAAAATTAATGTTCCTGATTTTCTTGTGCAATTCCAGTCACTAGAAGAAGATTACAGGCCATAAACTGTACGCTCAGTACGTTATTCATCTGTCCGGTATATACACCAACCAGTTCACTGGAAGACCCATCCGCAGGGGCGTTGCAGTAAGTGTTCCGAATGTCCCAGACCCGAACCGAATTGTCCATCGACGCTGAAGCAATTAAACTACTGTCAGGGCTAAAAGTAAGGCTGGTTATGTTGTCTGTGTGCCCCCTCAGTTCTTTGTAAAGAGTTCCTGATGCCAAGTCCCACAGCTTCAGCCGCTGGTCTTCACCTGCTGATGCCAGGTACTTCCCGTTGGGGGAAAAGGCGAGCGCCAGCACAGGGCCCCGGTGCCCGGTGAAAAGCCGCACTGAGTTGCCCTGCTGAGTGCTCCACAGGCGCACGGTTTTGTCCGTGGAACCCGTCGCTAAGTAGTTGGAATTGGGGTGGAACTTGATGCAGTCCACGTCTGCCAAATGGCCCGCGTATATTCGCAGCGGGTACGTCCGATCAAACGACCAGAGCCTTGCAGTGCGATCGTGGGAACCGCTGGCAAAGTACAGGCTGCAGGGGCTGATATCCAAGTCCCAGACAGGATAGGCATGTCCTTGGTACAACACAGTGTTTGTAAAACTTCCGAGGTCCCAGTATCTGATGGACATGTCCTCAGAACAAGATAAGAGTCCTGAACTGTCTGAAAGGAACCTGGTGCTATACACAGGTCCACAGTGTCCTCGCAGGATCTTCATTTCTGTGCCTGCATGGTCATCCTCTTCCTCCTAGTCATGAAGAAGAAAAAGAAACAAGGAAGGAAAGCATGTTTATCCATTCAACAAATTAAAATCCTCCCCAAGGAAACCAGGAGGGTGTTAATACAGAAGGAGTTATATTATTTACTTTATTTACTTTAGATGTGGCACAGTTTGTGCAGCTCTGAGACACAAACATTGCTGGTGAATTTGCTCTAAGTGGATACTCAAAGAGATGGTGAGATAAGGCTTTCTACAAAGGCATTATCTTTCATTTTAGTAGCCTTAAGCTCAGTCCAGAAGGCATCTTAACTGGAGACTGCAGGCACAGGGGAAAAAAATATATAATGACATTTTTCCTTTTGCTAAAAACATATGCATAGTTTCTATCCACTCTACTAAAACCATTTGGCTAAGATGTTGAAAACAGATCTTGGAATCTAGTCTTTTTGTGTGGTCATTGTTGGAAGTGAATCTCACAGCAGAGGGAAGCAATCACAGATGTCTTAAATAAAAGGCAGGAGATGGAAAGACAAAGCATATTTGACAAGCTGTCTGCTTAACATTCTTTCCTAACCCTGCATGTGAACAGAAACCCAGCAAGGCTCTAACATCTATTTGTCCCTGCAAGCTCCATCAGGATGCTTTCACATCCTCACCCTAAAAGAGCAGCCTTCAAGAATAGCAAAGATATGCAGCTTATTTAGGTCAATGTATCTATTTTGGCATAGGAGAAGATGAACAATCACAAAAATGATGGCCCTGGCAACCTTTCTATCCTCTCCAATTCAAGTACCAGGGCAGATAGTCAACAAGTAAAGGCTTTTGTATTTAAAGACTATTCAGTGAGCTGTGCTAAAAGAATCTCCCGATGGAAGGTAAGAGTCTCTAAAACCCTGCTCAGGTAGCACCTCTTGACACTCTAAGGTTACAGACTACACAGGGTTCAACAGATCTCAGAAGTCTCCTTAGCTTACAAGCTGGGATCTCACAGACTATGCAAGATAACCCTTGCTTGGGGTGCACGTGCATAGTAGCTTGAGACTACCTTTCTTTGGGGCTGTCAGGCAGACACTTTTCCTCAGTACTGAATCAGTAACACTCATTCACAATCTCTGCACATCAAATTCAACACAACATCCTTTTGTTTGTGAGCAGCCCCTTTAACATTTATCATCTTAGACTGGCCTGTTTCCTGCAGAAGGGGCACTTCCTGCCCTGAGAGGAAACCCAATTCCCTAGGGCTGCAGGACTGCTGGCAACCAGCAGAAGTCAGAGCAGCAGAAGTTGGGTGTGTTGTAAGCAGCTCTCTATCTCCCCCCACTCCTTACCTCAGGACCCACAGACAGTTTGGCTTCAGATTTAGCAAAAGCCTGGAAAGTGCTTCTCCTCCAGTGGTTTTAAAGTTCAGGCTGGAGGTGAGCAAACTCTGACTTGGCTATCTCCTTGCCTTTCTCCATCTCAACAACATGCTACATTGTAGGCAGCAAGCCATATTTAGCAATGCTGCTTCTCTTCACAGTCAGTGCCCATGGGAGCTTTATGATGCGGCTGGAAGCCAACTTCATCTCTGCTATGGAGGTGAGGCAGAGAGGAACTGCAGGCTCTGGCATGCAAAGCCTCATTCAAATTGCTTTTCTACCTCAGCTAGAGCATGGCTTACTGGAATCCACAGCATATCTAGGCTATGTTACCACATTAAAGGAGAATGCCCGATACCTGCAGCATTTTATACTATTTAATTATGACCATAAGATTCCTGACAAGTTACCAGAGGAAGCCCATTCAAGCTGCCTGTATTGTACTACTGCAGTAGTTTCTGCAAATTTTGCAAGTCCAGGTACTGAATTTTGTGCATTAAAATACAAGGCTACTTGGCTGTCTGCAAGCACCTCCTCTTCCCTCCTTGTATTACAGTACCAGGAGATTTGACACCACCTTCTGCAGTGTTGAAACTCACACTTCTATATGGTCACAGGTAGCAAATCTTATCTTGTTTGACACCCACTTAGCACAACTGCACACTCCTGTCATAGCTCACTGAAAACAGTACATCTATAATGCTTCTGAGTCACCACATTTTTCAGTTTCCTCCCTTTCCAAGTCACTCTGCTGACCAGATTAGCAAGGCAGCTGCAAGTGCAGCCACTAAGCCTCAAAAAGCAACAATGATAGCCTCAAAGAAAAACAAATCATAATCTCACATTCCTCCCTTTCTTTTTTTCTAACCAGTAACACGTTTCCCTGGGTGTCATCATCTCTCTCATCCTGCAGTGCTCTTAAGATGTCAAAAGGGAAGATCTCTTATCTGCCTATAGCAGAGATGCCCTAGTAGGGAAGATGAGGCAAGGATGGCTCTCTTTGCAGAATGTTTTTTATTGCTCCTTCCAGAATTCCCTCCCCTGTGCCATCAAACAAGGTATCAGCATCATCCCCACTCATTACCACTTGAAGGACCACTGCCACTTAAAATCAGAACCTTAGAAGCAGAGCTAAATAGGGCCAAGTCTTAGTCTTCACAGGATTTAAAGGCTGGCACTATTGTAGCTTGCAACAGAGCATTATTTTCTGATGTTGATTTATGGAGTACCAGCAATAAGCATGGTAAAATTGCAAAGAGACAAGACAATACATCCATTTGTGCAGCTACAAAACTCCATTTTTATACTGGACCCAAAGTAAGAGAGACTATAAAGTGGCATTTGTGAGATGCTACTATAAAGAAAACAGAATTACTGTATCCCAAAAGAATAAGCCTCTCTTATTTGCAAGAAGCAAGACTACTCTAGTGAAGTACACTACAGCACCACACTGAGCAAAAGTTAGTAAAACTACATCTAGAAGATGATTTTGACCTTAGTGACAAAAAGGCTTCATATGGACTAGGAAAAAATGTTGTTCTAACACGTTTGCTAAGTTTCATCTTCATTTATATAAATATATCCACCCCTTCACAAGAATTAATAAACCAAACAGAGTAGCTTTAGTGCCACCCTTAAGAACATCCACTGAAACTAGCATGATTTTAGACCCCTATGACTTCATAAAAGGAGGGATCTGTTTCCTTGCAGAAAATAAAAAAAACGGCTGAAGACTACTTATTTAATGCATTACTATTTAAATACATTATCCAAAGCTAATTATACAATACAGAAATCAACCAAACCAAATTTTAACATCCTCACAAGTTACTCTACAGAACTCACAGAAATAAAGTCAAAGCACATTCAGAATTTTTGTTCTTTGTCAAAGATTATATCAGCTTTATTCCTGTGAATTGCTACTGATCAGACTGCAGTGACAATCTGAAATACAGCTCCCTCCTCACACTAAGCTGCAGCCCAGTCAAGGTAGTCTTGTTTGCTCTTGGTACCTTTGGCTTCCTCTCCCATGGCATCAAAGCAAGTGCTGGCCTGTTCCCACCTGCAACACTGGCTGCCTGTGTACTTTCACTTAGGGCTCCCAGATAACTGAATTTTAGTCAAGGGGCTTTCATTTGCATTTGGTAACCAAGTTTGTGTTCAGGCTGGTATTGGTATGCTCCCTCATCTCTGAACTCCTGCTCAGGTCACTGTTTGTTTTGTCAGTGGTGGAAATTATTAAGGGCAATGACGACTTTGATCTTTGCTGATTTTTGACCAATTTTTGGCTTTAGACCTGTGCACAAAAACTGCAGAGTACACAAAACATCAGATAGCCACCAAAAGCCACTTGCATTCAGGATTCCAAGGCTGTCCTAATACATGTACAATACACAAGCCTACAACTACATGCCAAAGAAAGCTAATACACACACTTCTGGTAATCTGGCAATATCTCACTTTTCTGCAGTTCAGAGCCAAAGAAGGTGACCTGCTGATTTACCAGACAAATTCTCCTCTGTTGCAGGTTGCTGACATTTGGCTTCCATGATGGGCAGTACACAGTCACATGCCCTATGAACTCTTGCAGTTCCATAGCTCCATTTTGGGCTAGTCTGACCCACTTACCTGCTCACTATGCAAAAAGGGTTAACCTGGGAAGCAGGGAACATGCTGCTGTGCTGTCTCACCTTGATGCCTGCCTCTTTTCTCAAGCTGTTTAACAAAGCAATCCCTAATCACAGATCCCTGAATACACCAAGCTCTCAGCACTCTTCCAAAATAAATAGAACCTTGCTAATAAGTATTTTTTAGAAGAAAAAACAGTGGAAAAAAGGGTGTCTCTCCTGCTAAACACCCAACGCAAGAACAAATGATGTTTTGGCGTTTTTTTTTAAGGAGAACAGTGATTAAACAACAGAAGAGTCACAATTTCGATCTCTAAGCAGATATAAGTTGCTACTTGTGCAGTTGTGTGGAGAGGGGAGGAAGGGTGTGACTAGAATGAAAGAAAAAAAAAAAGGTCAAGCAGAAGATGCCATCTAGCATTGCATGTACACACATGAAGGTACACACATCTCTATCCTTGTCTCCAGCATTCTGGAATAGGAAGCCTCTTAAGTTTCTACACTTCAGATTCCTTAATAGAGACATTTTGCATAATTTTTCTGTAACTCTTGACCTCTGGTAAATGAAGGTGATACCTGAAATACAGTTTTGCACGTAGGCATCTGATCAGATATCTTTAGCTCTTTCCTTACTTTGTCTATAATTTCCTCTTCCTGTGTCTCTCACCTTCTCTCAACCCTGCTGCCTGGCTGCTCTGAGCTACTTTCCTTCTTCTAGTTTTCATCTAGCACTGTGTTTTCATTGTCCGTTATCACCTTGTTTCGTTTTCCCTTCCCAAAGACGGCTTCGTGCTCCTCAGGGAAGGGAGCCTACTCTAGTCACCTGTCCTTCCTGGGTTGCCTATCTACTGTCATCTGTTCAAGGACAGCTGGAGGAGGGGGATCAGCACCTAGGACTTATAAACTATGACCTAAGCACAGACTGACTGCACCTCAGTTTAGCATTTACAACCACTGCAGGGAAGAACAAGGATGAGAGTAGCTTATAAAATCTGTGTATCAAGGCAGATAAGTTGTCTGTTGTTCCCTAAGACTTTACTAGATACTCAGCAATTCACATCTAAAACAGGTCAGCAGAAGGGGAACAAAGGGTATTCAGACCTCCTCATCCAGGATGTCACAAGCCAAACGGATGCGGGACACATCAACAAGGTGGGGCTCAGACTTCAACTTCCTGGAGCGCAGGCTCCAAAGCTTCACGCATGAATTATCGAACCCAGCAGCGAGCAGCTTGCTATTTGGTGAAATCTCTGCAGTGTTCAGCAACTGCTCCGTGTTATAGAAGGCATAGAAGCAGATGGTGGTTAAGGAAGGGGGCCCGTCCTTGACACGTTTAATGCTGTCCTGCAGTAAATCCAGCGCTGCCTCATTCTGCAGAATGGAAGCTGGCACGTCGCTGGGTTCCAGGCCGTTGCTCTCGTTGCGTGAGGAGCTCCCACCAGCATAGAGCTGGTAGTCAGTCCTCTTGGCAGGCTGCACATCCAGGTGAATGTGCAAGGTCAGGACTTTGCACAGGGCGTTGTTGTTGTCACTTTGGAGGTAGCGAAGAAGGTAGTTGTAGCTGTCCTCTTGAAGGCGGATGACGTATTTGTTGTCCAGAAAAGCCCGGAGCTTCAAGTTGGACAGGATATCTTGAATAGTCATGGTAGTCTGCAACTGTTCAATGATATCCTTCTGGCTGGCATTCTGCAAGAACATGCCATGGAAGCGGCTGTAAAAACTGTCCACTGTGCTTTTTAGGCCATTCTGGACCATGTTCAGATGGAGGTAGACGAAGAGGGGATATAGAAGAGGCATCACTTCATGGCTGTGCTGAGAATCTGAATCTGTATGAAAAAACAACAAACTTTGAATGCCTTCTCAAACTTTTTGCTGGGAATGAAACAGAGCAAGGATGACTACTGAAAAAGCCTTTACAGTGACATCAGAGAGCAAGCAAAAAAGGGACATTTGCTGGCACATCTAAGTGAACCTCTTCTGTCACCTAAAGGAGGTACAATGGAGGTTGGTGAGGTACCTTGTCAGAACAAAATGCAGAGATTTCACAACCCTTTTCAGGTGTGAGACAGCTAATAATATACCACCTCATAAAATACATGATAGTTGAATTTTCCCCATTTATTTGAAAAGAAAACGTATGCCCTTTGTACCCTTTGTTTATTGTGATAAATGAACTTTAAAATACATAAATTATATTTAAAAGAGTATTTTAAGTGTTTAAGCCGAAATTATTTACCAAGCTTGTCTGGCCTGAGCTTTGGTGTCTTTTCTTTTCTTTCACTAAAATGTGAGTGTGGTGCTTTGGATGGAACTGATTTCTCTTCAGGGGAAAGGAAGCTACAGTTTCCAAAATGTACTGCAATATGCTGTGCTCTTGTTTTATTTCTGTGCCTGCTCATGTACACGCTTTTCTCCCTCTGCCAAGGCAAATCCCAGCAGTAATTCCTAGTACACAGTGTAACAAACCCCGATTAGGCTGTGCTGTACCTTGCAGAGGCCGATCTGCGCAACAGCTCCACCCCTCCTTCCCCAGCTTCTCTGGGGCTGTTTGCCAGCTGCAGGGAGCTGTGAGGAGTGGAGCCCTGCCGAACACCATAGCAACAAACAGAGCCACAAGGGTTACTACCACAGGACCAAATGGTCCAAATTACTGGAAAACAAATAGGCACTGCTGATCCTTAAAGATTTGCTGATCCTCAAAATGCAAACGGCATTGCTGCTTTTCAACCATGCTCTTCCTTCCTGCCACTCACCAATGGATGTTATCTTCTCTCACTTTCCATTAGGTTATTTCTCCTTGTGCTGAGCACTCTTCCAGACTTTCTCTAGTCCACACTGTGCCTCTCTCTCAATTCTACAAGAGTAACTACAGAGTATGTGTGGTGTGCAGTGTATACATATATATTTGCATACTTGAGCATCACTCTCCTTCACGTCCCACTGAAACTGGGCCAAAGCCAGTGAAAACAATGTAAATGCATACAGTAAAAGCTCTAAGTAGTCAGCAGGTCTCTTTTTTCTCCAGGTGCACTAGTCCAAAAATGAAACAAGAGGAAGTACCTTACTTTGCAGTAGGGGAAAAAGGGAAGAGAGGGAAGTTGGCAGAAACAGGAACAAAGAAAATGTTTGCTGGGAACATATGAAGAGGTTACAGGAGCTGGGTCTGTCTAGCCTGAAGAATAAGGGGGTATTCAACTGTTTGCCTTCAGTATCCAGTGGGAAATTATACAGGAAAAGGAGCCAGCCTCTTCTCAGAGGTGCTCAGTGGAAGGACTACAGGCAAGCTGCTACAAGGGAAATTCTCACTGAACCACAGCAGAGCCCCAGAGATGCACAGCAATCTCCAGAGTGTTTGATTTTCTAAACCTGACTGGAAAAGGCCCTGAACAACCTGACCAAACACCCATCTTGCCCTGCTTTTAGCAGGTGGTTGAACTAGAGACTAGTTAGTTAAGTTACTCCATGTCACTAATCCTCTGCCCACTCCTCAGTGGGGCAGGTGTCACAGAAATGGGAAGTGTCCTGCTGTGCCTTGCTTGCGGCTGGTTGGCAAGCTACTCCCTTCAACAGAAGTAGTTATGTGTGTAAGATATCAAACTAGAACAAGAGGGACAAAAAAGATGGAAGTGGTCAACCTGAACACCAAAACCTAGCACTTCATCAAGCATTAAGCAAGCACTTCACCAAACACTGAACAGAGTTATTGTACTTCTAAAAATCTATTAAACCATCAGGATTTACTTCAAATACTAAAGTGCAAAGGTATTGAACTGCTTTAAGGTGGCAAGGCCCCAAGAATTCAGTATTTTCTGCCTTTGTCTTCCTGCTCCCTTCCCTTCCAAAACTATCAGAAATAATAATCCCGATGTTATGCACACTGGGATCAAATCCCTACACTGGACAAATGCTGCGTGTGACAACTTCACTTTCCTTGGTACTATTCTTCAAAAATTTTATCTGCTTTCTTCTTCCTATGTTGGGGACTTATGGTATAAATAAGGACATTCCCAAGAGTACATTTTAAAATAAATTATCAAATAACTATTAAAAAAAAAATAATGATTTGTCTTTTGCAGTGTTACAGAGTAAGACTGTTTTTTTTTACTTTGCTGTATTGCTCCAGTCTCAAAACCAGTACAACTAAATTTATGGGAACAGATTCTCCTTTAAAAATCCAGACCATCATAAAAACAAGCCAATTATGGATAAAATTAAAAACCTTAAACTAGAAGACAAGAGAGAACTACAGTCATTTCTCAGTTACTTGCCTTTCACATAAAACACTGATTTTCCTTCCTGTCCTGAGTAAATATGGCATTGTCTACAAAGACCTACAAAGAGCAAATGCTTGAAAAAGAAAGTGCAAAGAGCCAGCCATGTACAAAACTCAAAGCAATTCAGCACACAGAAAATAACCAAACAAAGAAAAATTAAATATTTCTATTTTAACTGAAACCTCAAAACTAGAAATCAAAACGTTGTTAGAGACATGATTTTCAATTTTATTATATTGCCCTTTACCCATTGAAATGACAAAAAAAGTCAGCTACTTTCTTCTTCCTGATTTACCTGTCAGAAAATTGCGTAATCGTCCAAACTGTACTTCATATTGCTGTGGCTCTGCCAGGCAGGGAGCTGCAGACACGACGTTGGCACAACCAGACTCAGATTGGACTGTGAAATAAAAGAAGCAGAAATTACATGAGGATTTAAGGATTTTTACATGTGTTCCTGAAAACAAAGCTTCTCATTAAATCCAAGGTATGCAGCCTTTCAGAGGACATTTCATCTTTCAAATCATCCAGGTATGACAAAATACATAGACCAAAGCATCTAAACATGGATTAACCACCTAGACAGATCACAAATGAGAAAATACACTGAAAGCCAAAACCCACCCAAAAAATCTCAGCAACTCCTCTGCTCCATATTCAGAGTAACAACCATCAGAGACCCCTTAGAAGTTTTACAACTATGGTGTTGTAAGTTTACACTCAGTAACGATGATGAAAGCAACATACCACTTTTTCCAAAATACAGTTTCTTTTTCAGTGAGTCCCACCAACCATCATGAACAGGTCTAAAGTGTACTATTTCAGATCCTCAAATTTCTTGTCCCAGTCATTATAATTTACAACAAATTATAATCATTATCATTTATTAAGTCTCACAGAGGTGGTGGAGAAAATATTGAATCTGTAAGCAAACACTTAGTAATTTTTAACCAAACCCTGAGGAGGATTTTAGGTGAAGGGGCAGCTGGTAACTGACCACAAACCCAGTTGTTACAGTCTTCTCAGACTCTGGAAAAAGTGGTTCTGGACTATTTAGAAAGGGAACTGGCTGCTCCTTCTCTGGCACCAAACCTTTGCTGTTCTGAAAATGGCCTGGAATCTGTAGAGGACTTTGTGCAAGTTTACAGACATGCATAAAGAAACACCAAGCACATGCAAATACCAGTGATTAGAAACCCAAGTTCTGCTGTTCTAAACAGAGCACAAGAAAGCAAGGAGTTTCACTATTTTCCTTTCAGGTTTTGTTTTTGGTTTTTTTTTTCCAAATCATAACTCTCATCCCTTCCAAACCTCCTATTTTTATTACTTTCACTTCAATTTATTTTGGTCTCCCTTGCCCTGCACCACTTCCCATCCTCTGCCTTTCTACTCCTGATTGACTGGGGGGCTTTTTGTTCCAGCATTTGGCTCATGCACAGAGGCACAAGTTTGACAGCCCTGGAAGTCTATAAACAACATTATCAAATGTTCACACACTAAACAGAGATAGGCCTGCCTCCAGCTGATCTCAATGCCTCTAATTAGAAAGAGATCAGCACATGGTACACAGGC
Source organism: Pseudopodoces humilis (assembly GCF_049639895.1). Taxonomy (NCBI): domain Eukaryota; kingdom Metazoa; phylum Chordata; class Aves; order Passeriformes; family Paridae; genus Pseudopodoces; species Pseudopodoces humilis. The sequence goes on along the minus strand of NC_142202.1, from coordinate 42,720,510 downwards.
AGCCTGTCACTATTCTTCTCCCACTGCTCTCACTCTTTCACTCTGGTAAGACACAGGTTTACCTTCCTTCAGCTTATGTAAATACAGGAGGTATGTTTGGCAAGCTGAATTCAGGTTTTGAAACAGAGAGATGGGCTGAGCTCATCATCCTCTCTTGGGGAAAAAAAGCCAAAACAACAAAACCAGGTTCCAGCACCAATATGGTATCATCTCTTAAATCAGTTTAGATATAAACAAATGTAACTTGCTGAAAGGCACAGCTACACTGAGCTTTCTGCAGCCTGGCTGCTTCAGAAACTGAAATATGGTAAGAACAGTAAGAACTAAAGGCCCACATTCTGGTACTACTCAACAGCTAAAGTAAAAAGCTCTGTTATTTGGATGTGTAAAAAATGGAACATTATCAATATTCAGTATGAGAAAGTAATCTGCACGTATGCACATGTAGTAACTCAAGAATACTTAGTGATAGTTTCCAATGTCACCCATACAACCCTTTGTAAAAGCAAGAAAATAGAGAAATATGAGGGCCTGTCCCTTATGCTATTACAGGATTACATGCAACAGTCAACTATTCACAGAGATCTGGCAGCCTCATTTCTGCAGGAATGGGAATGGCCAACCACCTTGCTCCTGCTCTGCAAGGACAACTTATTGGCCTAGACTTTATGAGATATCGTCTCCACATCATGACTTTCTCTGCATAAGCAACTTAATTCCAAAATTAAGGTGTACTTCATGCTTCACTAAGTGGAGTATCATCTTTGTCTACCTGTCCTGAAACAGTCTGACTGGGCAACCATTATGGCCTATTCTTTCAGTAATGATGCTAGAGCTCATTCCCATCCAGCAAATGGTAAATGAACCCTACATACCAGACAGTTCTAACAGATTCTAGTTCTCTTTCTTCCCGAAACTTTAAACCAATGAGATCTGCAAAAAGGATGAAAAAGTGAACATATTCCAAAACAAGAGTAAAATTCCATGCACATTTTCCACCTGGTAGAAATAAAACACTGGCTGTTATCTATCTTTCTCATACATTAATAAATCCACCACAGTTTCTTTTCCATCTTTCCCAGTGCTCGTAAGAACATCTACTGGAAATATCTGCTCCTTCATATCCAATAAATGTAGCCAGCTAGGAAATTCAAAGGAACTCACTCCTGACTCAGGGATATGGACAGTACCCTCCTGGTCTCGTTGTTGGCTACCAGCTAACAAACATGGGGCTACTGTAAATGTCGTGTAACAGCAACTGATTCCTATTTTAGGTGAGTGTGATGATGTATAACTGCACATTATTTCAGCTGGTCATATATGCTAACAGTGCTATGGGCAGTATTAGAGGAACCTGTTCCTTGGTCACTCACTCTGTACACAGACATTGTTCTTGTTTTCTAGAGAAACAGGGGATAATCACAAGGAAGCTCTGTGCTGTATTTTCCTGCAGATATAATTGGACAGAATCCTAGGTAATCTCATCTGGGCTCCCTCTTCCACAGAAAAGGTTGGACCAAATCATCTTCCCATGTCCTGTCCAAGTCTCCCATTCACAAAGGCTAGTTAATTTAAAAGTCAAACAAAAGAGCTGAACATGAAAGACAAGGTGAGCTCTACTAAGGATAAAGCAAAAACATCTTCAGAAAAACACATTTGATCACTTTCCCCAAAATAAAGCACTGCAGGCTGTACAATCTGCTCAGTTTTTACTCAGTTCACAAAACTAAGATGACTGCAGCAGAAAGTATTTTCAGCATCTGCTGTCAGATTAAGTAACAAGCTCCGGTTTACTTTTCTAACAGTCATTGATGGAACTGCAGCATGCTCACTGACAGCTCACTGCAAGCACGTTTGACAAGCAGCAGTAAGCAGCTGAACACATGAGAGCAGCCCATTTTCAGTTCTAATGAAAACTGATGACTAAATTCTCAACCACCATCCACAAAACCCATCCAGTGGCAAGAGGATAAAGACTAATATGAAATTTAGCAGTAACACTTGGTGGAAGATCAGTAAAAAAAGACAAAAACCAAACACACACTCATTCACACTCTTTACTGATTTTTTTTTTCTTTTTCTGCATGAGCCCACATGCTCGTGCATGGGCTTGTAATCCACTTCATCACTGCTTCACACACTTCTGGGTCCTCCTCATATGGTTGGTATCACATTCTGAGCATGTTTTGACACTGACCTTTCTATTCACTTCTCACATAAAATCTCCCACTGAAAAACAATTCAGCAGTTTACTTTGGTTTCATTCTTTCCCCATCTTCCCCAGTACTTTTTCAGGGATTGCAATAAACTTCTGATAAAAAAAACAAACAAACAAGGAAATTATAAGTACTAAGATGTTAAGTTGCCTCTAATAATGAAATATTGTCCAATTTCCTCCAGGCCACTGAAGGAATCCTCCTGGACATTTACCTACAGGTCACTCATCTTTGGATGGTTAACTATGGTGAAATACTCTAAAGGTAGAAAATCTGTTCCTACACCCAGTCTTATTTAGTCACAAACACAGTTATATACTTTTCAAATCAAGTTGTATTACAAGTAACTCCACCACTCCTCTTTGTCTGAGATACTGTCATAATCCAAGCAGTTATGTTGACAGAAAAGTTTCTCCTTGTTTTTTTTACCCAAAATGCTAGCCCAGTATTTTCTATTACTTCTAGAAGTAATTTTAATCTCTATAACATTCACGTAACTTTCATCCTTCCAATACTTCTATGTGCTCAAGCAGCAGCAGAGTTTGTTAAAAAAAAATAATAATTACAATGAAAACTGTCACAGACACAAATTGGAAGGGAAGCAGTGTGGCAGGATTCAGAAGTCTTAAGGAAAGAGAAGAAAGTTTATCTCCCTGCACGCCTTGTCTCATCAACTGAAGGTTTTGGGATTTTTCCCCAAATGACAGAGAAGACTTCTCAAGACTATAAAGCTGACTATGCCCAGAAAAAGACACAGCCTTATCACTGTAATTTCACACGATATAACTCTGCTGGCGTACAAAGGTAGAACAGAAATTTCCTGCTTCACTTCCTTTCTCATAGGTTCTTCTCCTCCCCTTCATTCCAAAGCACCACTACTCACCAGACTTCATGCTATCTGGGATAAAACATTATGTATTTTCCACTACCCTCACATGGTATTTCAGCCTGATGTTTCACTGACTATGAATGTCACCTCGTTACACTTCCACCCACACTTTCATTCTTCAAAAGTTCATAATTCACACCAACTTAACAGTGAGAAATTTCTGAATTTCAAAAGAAGAAATGCCCATATGTGCACACAAATTCATACAGCTTCCAGCACACATGCTCACAACTCTGCCACGAGGTAGTCATGGAAAATACGATAGGATTACCTGTGAGATTAGCTGCCATCTCTTCAGCAGTCTGACACAGCCTCAGCCCTTGTTTTAGGGGACCTTCCGAGTCCACATACTGACGGCGCTTGAGGTAGCAGGACACTGCCATCTGAATCTGTTCTGTGCGTATGCGTTTCATGACCTCAAAAGAAAAGAAAGATGTGATGAGACTCTTACAGGCTAAGCTGAGATCAACTTAGACTGTAGCTGCATTAATACTGACAGAAAACAAACATCTCTGTTTTTTCGTTGCTGAAGTATGAAACAGAACCTTCGGGGATTTGCCTCTCAGTACTATGGCCTAAATAGACATTTTGTAGACCCCTGAAGATATTTTGCTGCCTAATTCTACTAATTTCACAGAGGAATCAAAAATAGTTTTGAGGATTCTGGACTAAAACAGCAATGGTGAACCAAAGCATTTTTGTTAAAAACAGCTCATAAAAAGGGAATGTCTCTCCTTGTTGAGTTTTGATAGCAGCAGTTTGAGTAATCTTCAGTCATTTTCTGGTTCCTCTGCTTGACCAACCAACAAAAAAAAAAACCCAAAACTCCAGAAGATCCAGTGGAATGGGAAATTAACATATAAAGATGGAAATTTTGGAAACATAATGCTTTATATAGCACATCTGTTTGGGGAGTCCAAGAAGCAACAGCTTATTGGCTGAACTTAAAGGTTAGAGCCAGACTTCTGGCACTTCCCTCAGACAGGTCCCCACAAAAAAAGGAAGGAAATTAAAAGCAGAGCCTTCCTTCTGTGTTTCTTACCTGCCTTGACCTATCCAGGCTTTCCTCCTACAAAACTTTGAAACAAAAAGAATCCTTTGAAGGTTTTTTTTAATATACATTTAGGAAGCCATTCTCACAATCACCACTTGGAAGTACCTCAAAATCAGCCCAATGCTAGTTTTTAGCCCCTGGCTTGTAAAAAAGGAACCTCAGTAAGATGAATGCAACAGCTCCCTTGCTATTTGGGTAGTCGCTGACTGCACCAATCCTTCACAATAGCCATTGACTTTACACAAAACTTTAGGTAACCTAAAAGGCTTTAAATAAAGCAGAACCAAGCCACAGGGGGGGTTTTCCTATTACAACACCAGGTAAAGCCTGCCTGGAGACAGTTCCAACACCTTACAGCCCCACTACCAATGACATGAATGTTCCCTGAGCGCTAGTGCTTCCTGGTTTGAGCAGCTAAATCCAATGAAACACAACTTCTCTTAGAGAGACAAGGATGCCCTGCCTCCCTTTGTAAGAACCATTATTTCTACCAACAGGGCAGCTTTTAAAATATTATTACAAATGAGTTTTTTCTAATATCCACACACACTTTAGTGCTTATTCCACTTGTTAGAACAATAACTCTTCTGCAAAGTTACATACAAGTGGATGAGGATGCAAGGTTTCAGCAATAGTTCACTTTCAACAGGTATGTGGAATTGCAAACCCACATGACTGGGTGAAAAGTTGAAAAAGATTCCCATTTGTTCCCACAGGTTAAGTAACTGTTGAGGGTGGGGAAGGGCTATCAATAGGTGGGAGTTTTCACAGCATTTCCAGATAGACCCATTAAAATAAAAAGTTTTCAATACTCTTTTTCACTCCAAAAGCAAACTTCCTTTTCATCTTCCCTGCAATTAAAGCAGTTATATCTAAGTATAATGCTTCTGCTGCACAAAACTGTAGGAGACAGAACTCTTATGAAGACCACAAAGTGGACACAAGGATGGACCAGCAACTTAGCACCCACCTAAAAAACACCCTTAACTAAGTTTCAGTGTATTGTTACCATTCTGCATTTCAGCCAGCAGCATGGACTCACGTGCAAATGATTTGGCCAGGTCCACACCGAGGCATTTATGCAATAAACTGAGGCATTTATGCAACCTGTACAGTTTTTTGCTCCCCTATGTACTCCCTGCTGCAGTCACGAGTAGGAGATGTTACCAGCAGTATCTCGAGATTATTTTTTTCCCCGCTCCTAGGTGACACAACAGGAACTACCTTAAGGAAATGCATCTCCACCAAGAAGTACCTGTGGTCATCAGACGCGCTGTCACCCATACACTAATTTCAGCTTTTTGCTTCTTCCTTCAATTTGCCTGTATACTTCACACTTAGCATTACAAAGAACAATGTCACCGAGGCAGGAAAAGCATTCATGAAAAGTGCAAGAGCAAATCCAACACTCCTACAAACATTCTCTATTGAGCCTTTTATCAAAATTAGAGTGTATCATAAAATAAACATTAGGATGGCCTACCAAAATGCCTTCAGCCTCGTTCAAGCTACGCCAATTCACAGAGGGTCAATGATGCAGAATTCAAAGGCATAAAAGGACAAGCCTGGCGTTTTTAAGTTTCAATCGATTTTAAGACTCTAGCTCTCAAAACTGAAGATAATCTCTGAAATATGTATAAAACTGAAAGTATACAGAGTTCTGTGTCCACGAGACGCATAAAGCTTGAAACAATTGTTCAGAAGTCCCAGCTGTCTCATTCTCCTCAAATAACCAAAGAGAAAAATAAATACTAATGCCGTTAACTAGTTTTACTGATAAGCAAAATAGATAAGGAAAGAGAGAGGAAAGATCACATTGTGAGAATGCAGAGTTACAATGCAGCATCTTCTGCAGCCTTCCAAACTGGAGCATTGAAAGGTAAGTAATGAGGTTAAGGTAATTTTTTCTGAGGAACCAAAACCACTGAAAAAAAACAGAGCAGAGGCTAATAACACAAAACACACTGCAAATTCCTCCTTCCTGGAAAAGCTGGAAATTAATTGTGAACTAAGCACTGGGCCACGGAAATTATTTTCCCGCCTATGCTACATTTCAGGTGCAGGTTTAGGCAGATTCCGCAGCATTGAAATAATCCCAGCACATACATACTAAAAAGAGCTTAAAAACTAGCACTGGAAACACTGCTTTTAAAAACGCTGTATTCCTGTCCTGACACTGGGACAGAAATCTCTTTCTTCCAGCAGACTGAAGAAAGACCTGTGAGCTTTAGAGGGTTAATTTAAAAAAGACCCAACCCCCAAGCACATAAAAGCATAAAACAAAAGCATCTTTTGAATATTCTCTAGTAAGAACCCTGTTGTGGACAGCAAAAAATAATCGCTTACCCTTTATCACCACAGATGAAATCTGGGGCCTACCAGCAATAACAGGTCTCAATTTTTAATTTTGTGACATTAGGATAATCTGAAATTTACAAAATTTCAGAATAAACGAGATAAGGATAGACTGATATGAAGATAACCATGAACTCAGAGCCAAGGGATGTCGCACATGCAGCAGCTGCAATTCACAAAAACAGGCAAGTAAACATGACAAGTTGACTTGAAAAGCATGGTGGTGGTGCAAAATAGGATAACAGGAACTACGGAGAAGGCTTTTGCCTGAGCAGTGGCATTCATGTGAAGAGGCAGAGAGGGAACAGCTGTGATTTTAAAAGAGCATGAATCCATTTGCATTTGGACCGAGATCTGGCTCACCATCCACGAATGACGCTTTGCCAATTCCACACTGCCTCCCCCCGACCCCCCCGCGGCCCTAAGGCGGTGCCAAGCACTGCTTCACCTATGTCCTCTGCGGGACACGCTTTCCTCCAGCCCACTTCACACCACCTCGGCTCCAGCTCCGCCACCCCTGGGCCCTTCCTGAGCCGAGCGGACCCGCGGGACCAGGCACTGCTCGCTTTTGGGCCCTGCCGGGAGACACCGGGGCCGGGAGCCCTGCGGGGCCCCACGCCCGTCCTGGGGCTGCTCCGCGGGCCGAAGGGCGCTCGCTGAAGGGGCGCCAAAGTTAGAGCCTTCTCCTGGCAATATTTTAAAAAAGAAAAAAAAAAAGAAAAAAAAAAAAGAAAAAGGAAAAGGAGGAAAAAAAAGAAAAGGGAAGAGAGATGGCGCGATAAGAAGACGTTCATTAAGCCCACGCACTTTCCAAGGGAAAGGAGGGTATCACGAGCGGAGGCCTCGCCGCGACCTCCGGGCGCAGGGCACGCGCCCAGCCCCGTCCGCAGCCGGGGCTGCCCCAGGGCCGCGCCCGAGCCCGAGGTGGCCCCGCCGGCCTCCCGGGAGCCGCCGGCCGGGCCGGGCCTGCGGGCCTCCGCCACGAGGCGGCCCCCGGGACGCCCGGGCCCCGCACCCGCGGCCGGCCCCGCCTCCCGCACCCCCCCGCGAGAGACCCGGGCCGCAGCCCCGGGCCGGTCCCCACTCACTGAGCATCGCAGGCGGCGGGAGGCGGCGGGAGGCAGGCGGGGGGCGGCGCGGCCGGGGGGTGCTGTCACAGCGCCCGGCGCCCCCGGGCGCCGCGGGCGGCCGCCCTGCCCCTGCCGCCCCCCCTGCGGGCCGGTGCCGGTGGCGCGGCCGGTGCTGCCCGGGGCCCGGCGGGCGGCGGCGGCCCCTCCATGGCCCGGCTGACACACGCCGGGGCGGGCGGGAGCGGAGCCGGGGCCGCGCAAGCGCCCTCTGGCCGCCAATGGGCGCGGGCTCCCTCCAGCGCGCCGCCTCCTGGGCTCGGCACTCGGCTGGCGCGGCTTGGCCGGGACAGAGGCCCGCGCGGAGGGCCCGGCCGTACCGGCTGCCGGGAGCCGGCAGCGACAGCCCCGCGAGCCGAAGGGAAGGTGAGTGGGACCGGGGGCTGGTGCGGGAGAGGTGGGCGCTGGGGAGCGGGGCCGTGGGCGGCTGGCGGGCGGGGGGGCGCCTGGGCCCCGAGCGGTGACACGTGGGTGAGCGCCGGCTGCGGGGCCGCTGCCCGTCCGACCGCCTGCTCCTTGCTTGGCGTCTCTTCCAGACGCGTGCCCGCCGCTTCGCCGTTCCCACGTGCCGCCCCCATGGCGGCCATCTACTCCGGGATTTACCTGAAGCTGAAAAGCTCCAAGACTTCGTGGGAGGACAAACTCAAACTAGCCCGGTTCGCGTGGATTTCTCACCAGTGCGTCCTGCCTAATAAGGAACAAGTGAGTACTCTTTAGTGGTGAACAGTGATGAAAGAGGAAAACACCGATGGCGAATTGCTGCCGTGGATTAATCACTTCTTAAAATCCAGATCTAGCTTCTGGCTAGCTGATAGCACTGTAAATATAGCGCTGATTTAGGATTCTCCCTTGACTTCTCTGTCGTTACATGAAATGTTTTCATAACAACATACTGCAGGTAGCTTCAGCACGAAGACCTGAATTCGTGCAGGATGGAAGAAACTTTCTTGTAGGGAGGGTGGTGCCTGTGTTCTGTCTGTCAAAGACACGAGAAATCATTGTCTTCAGAGCTGTCATTGCCATTGGTGTTATATCCTGTACAGGATGCTCCGAAGTCAGATGTTTTTGGTAATAGTTAAAAACAAGAACTTCAGGATGGGAGGACTGACTGTAGCTGTGTATGTGTTCTGTGGTGCTCAGAACTTGTTGTGCATTAGCAAAGAGCACACCGTGGATTGATTCATGGACTGCTGCTTGGAAGGTGATATGGTTTTCTCTTCATGGAACCCACACTGTCTCCTAAGTCTTTTATTTTGACCCTGTTTTCTGAAGGTCTGTATAGTGTTTCCCTGGGTTAGGGGTGTCTTATCCTATTCCTCCAGCCCCGGTAGCACTTTGGGCTCTAGGGTTTGCACATCTGAGCTCTATGTTATTTCGGTTACGTAGAATATTAAATTTAGCCATAAACCACAACTTCAGTTTTAGAACAGTAATTAGTAGATTTCAACCTTTTCCAGTTTGCACCCATCTAAATTCCTAGGCCTGAATTTCTAGGTAGTGAATTTAAACATATGAAGAGGAGGATGTGAGTGGAATAGCAACTGTCAGAAAGTGAAAACCAGCTGATTATCTGAGCACTGATTTAAAAGACTGCATTTGCTAACCAGTATCAAGTGTTAGAATTAGAATGTTGTCAGATTAAAGATGTTCACTCCTGAAAGCTGTTTCAGGATGGTTTATGTGAGCACAGGTCCAACATTAGGTGTAGAGTGCAAGCTCTTAGGAATTGAAACCTTTGGGTGCGGACTTCTCTGCTTGCTCGGAGGCTATTCTGCTTGGATGTAACACAGTTCTCAAGGCACAAATGCTGTAACCATGAAGAGGTATTGCTTTTGTCCTGTTACTGCTGTTAAAGATTTCTTGTTTTCTCTTCTGTTAACAGGTGTTACTTGATTGGGTAAGCCATACATTGGTTTCCAACTACAACAAGAAACTTGAACTGGAGGATGAAATTGTTGAAAAACTTTGGGTGTATCTCGACAATGTTATCCATAGTAAAAGACTACAGGACCTCTTAAAGAGTGAGAAAACAGTTGGTCTCAGTTTTTCAATTGCACAGGTAACTATGACTGTGGGTAGCTGGTAAAATTCTGGATAGCAGTGTGTATCTTGTACAGTACTTGACTCTTCCTCACAGTGTCAGATGTTGCATGAAATATGTATTAATCTGATTGTTTGCAGGACCTATAATGAAAGTTTCTCTATTTCTGTCCTGCAATAGAGTTTGTATTTGTGCAGCACTAAGGTTAAAAATGGCAGAATTAGTAAGTGGCTGCAAAGGCAGTGAAAATGTCTGGGAAAACAACTCTTTTAGTTTTGATCAGATTGAAGGGAACAAAGAAAAGGTTGTCTTTACATGTAGGAATTGTAATGTGAAGTATGGAGAATTGTTTGGATGAAATCTGTGCTTCAGACATGTTATGCAGAAGGTGTGCCAAATTCAAACGTGGTCTGGGTATGAAAACCTGTCTGGATGAAGATTAGGTCAGAGGTACAGGGCAGGGTACCCTGAACACCAAGGACAGAGGTGGTAGAGGGTCCCGTGGGAAGAATTTAAGGTCTGTTTTAGTCCAACGGTGCTCCAGCTGAGGAGATGAACCATCCACATGATGTTAGGAGACCGGTCAGGTTTTTAACAAAATTGAAGCAGATTGTTAAATTGTTACGGATTTTGTTTGCAGACGTTATTTGAAGGTGAGAAGAGGGAGTGAGTGAAAAGTGGATTGAAGGAGAAAACAGCAGGGAAATACACATAAAGTTTGAGAAAAGGAAGAGATATGCAACATTATTTCTCTAGAAACATGTATTCCCTCAAAGAGGAAAGAGAATAGTCCTTCACTTTCCAGATATCAGGACCAAAAACTGTCTCGTTTTCAAATATAAAGATGATACTTAGTCATGGGCATTCTTACTAAATAAGATCCCTGTATCAGAGCAGGGATGTGTATTTTGTGTGGGTTTTTTTGTTGTTGGGAGTGTAATTTTGGGGAAAGAAGGGAAGAAATTTATCCCTACTCCATTTCTGCAGGATGAACTATTAGTGTCAAGTATGGATAGTCTGATGCTGTTGCCAGTAGTGTGTATGAGGGCTTCCTTACTCCTCTGGTGCTGCAAATAAATGCAAGGACAGTGGAGCTTCTGGTTTGAAACCTGTGATGTGAGAGGCCCAGCAGCAGCTCTTGGCACATCCCCCTTGTTTGCAGCTGCAGCTCATGGAAGGTGGTGTTTGTTAATTATGATGGGCTTTATCTTTGTATACTAAATTGACTGGTTTTTGTAGTTTGTTTTTGTTTCTTTTTTCAGGTCATAAATAGGAGGTTATCAGAGGCCTGTTCTGAAAAAAACCAGAAGAACATTGGCACCGTGCTGAGCTGCTCCTGTGGCATCCTTTCTAGTCCTTCACTGTCCATCATTTACACAGCAAAGTGTGAGCTTATGATTGATCTCCTCAGCAAGTTGTCCAAGCTGGCATGTCAGCAGCTGGCTTCTGACAATGCTGTGGACTCCCAGTTGTTCAGCGTCCTCCAGCTTACCTTTACTCAGTACCTCCTGATCCAGAGGAAGCAGTCCAACCCAAACCGTGTGTTTGGGCAAGTGACAAATCACTTGCTCCAGCCATGTTTGCTCCTGAGGCACTTGCTGACTGTGAGGAGCTGGACACAAGCGGATGATGACCACGTGCGTCAGCACTTGAGCAGAGAAATACAAAGCCATATAGAAACTTTGCTGCAGGCTGGGTTATTTCAGCCTGAGCTTTTCCCGTCCTACGAAGAAGAGCTGGTGCCAGAGCAAGAGAAGAAGAAAAGAGCTTTGAAATCTCTTTTGCTACCCGTCAACACAGTGCTGACCAAGCTGGGCAGTGGCTTGTGTGAACCTGCCCTCCATGGAGTGGTTGTGGCCGGTTCAGTGTCCCTGCTGTATACGCTCTTTCTGGACTCGTACTGTAAGGCAGAAAGCCACCTTATGTGTTTCCACATGCTCAGCAGGCTTTTTGGCTGTCTCAGGCTCTCTGACTTGCAACAGGGCGGGAAGAGTGATACACTCTCCCCTGTGGACTGGAGCACGGAGCTGCTTTCTCTGGAACAGCTTCTGAACTTGGTGCTCAGCAATGATATCTATAATGTCGCAAGTGACCGTATCCGGCACAAGGAGGTGCAGTTTGGGTTTTACCGGAAGCTAGCACAGATGCTGCTGACACACTCCCAACCCTCCATCCCTGCTTGGTTCAGGTGTCTCGAACTCTTGCTGTCATTAAACCACCTTGTAGTAGAGCCAGACCTGGATGACTTGGTGTCATCAGCTTGGATTGATGCCAGGACCTCTGAGCCATGTATAAAGAAGCCGCAGGAGACTCTCATCAGCACAGTACTCCAGATTTACTCCAAGCTGAGGCAGTTCCCACGGCTCTTTGAAGAGGTGCTGACAGTCATTTGCCGGCCAGCTCTTGATGAACTGAGGCTATCCGTCTTCTCTGCTGGCCTGACAGTAAAGCTTCGTGAGTGCCTTCTTGAACTGCCACCCAACCAGATTCTGGACATTCTGTGTCTCTTTGTGGAGAAATGCCAGACCCTTATCATTCCAGCTGTTGAAGGGTCAATTGACATGGCACTGAAGCTGATGTCAGTGTGCTCAGTGCTGCATGCATTTCTGTTCAACATGAGGAGCCTAGATGATGTCACTCCTTCCCCTCTGGTGCTTCGCACTCAGCATTTGATGGCAAACATACAGAAGGGAATAACTCAGCCACTGATGGAGCTGCTGCAGGCTCCTAGGAGAGAGAAAGGAAAGTCAGAGCTTTGGCTAAGGAAGGCCAGTGATGCTGCTCTCCTCCTTGTTTACACTTGGGTTGAGGTAGACACTCTGTTTGGTGTTAGCTGCAGTAAATATGTGTCTCCAACAGCTGAAATTGCTGTTACTGAACCTGCTGCAAGGCACTGGGGCATTTCAGCTTTTCTGCCTGGTATGAAGGAGCAGGGTTGGAGGAGGGTTATGGAACTTGCAAGTAGTTTTGCCTCCACTAGTAAATACTGCTTAGAGCTGCTCACACTTCAGAAAATGAAGATGATGTTAATGCAGACCGAAGCCGACCTACAGGCCTTGCAGCGTGCTGCAGCTTTCATCCTGGAGTCTGGAAGATCCACCATGAGCAGAGGAGAGTCTGAACCGTGGGATGGAGATATCAGTGCGATAACTGAACTTAGCTACCCCACAGCACACTGGCACCTTATCATGTCCAACCTGACCATCCTGTTGCCGTATAGTTCCTTAAAAGATGTAGAGTACATTGCAAATGTGCTTCTAGAAACGTTGATGTTGGCCAAAGCTCAGGAAGCTGCCATGGACGAGGAGCCTTCCATCAGCATTGGAAAGATATCCCTTGGTTTGATCCACAGCTCTCTTCTACCAGAAATGAAGGTCTTGCACTGTGCTTTTCTGACCCATCTGATTCATCAGTTTGCTATGGTGCTGCCCACTGCTACCAGGGATTCAGTAGATCTGCCACTTCAGCAGCTGTCTGTGACCAATATTCCTTGGCATGAAGAAATTCTGGCTCCTTGCAAAACTGTTGACCCGTTGGAAGAAGCATCAGAAAACAAACTGCTGAAGGATGAGCTGAGCTTGTCTTGGAAAACACTGAAGAAAGTTGCCCAGTGTATAGTATTGTTAGAAAAAAATGGCTGCCCCATCATCCTGAAAGAACGTCAGCTACAAAGATGCCTGGGTTTGTTAGAAATTGTTTCTCTCCTGAAATTAGACAGTTTTCTTCCCTCTGACTGTACTCGGTGTTTTCTGGTGTTGCTGTCCCTGCTAATTAATACCAGGGCTAGTGACTCTTGCAGCAAGTTGTTATTGCTGAAGGTTTTAAGTACTTGCCTCCACCTCCTGAGGTGCCTGCAAGCTGGCAGGAATGCCAGTTCTGTTTTTAAGGTGTTACATGCCAGCGATGTTCTTGAGGCTGTCATGACCTCCCAGCTTACAGCTTGCAAATTCTTCACTGATGTCTTGACTGTTCCTGTTTGGGTACAGTATGTCCAGGAAATCCAAGGGTTTTTGGAAAACTTTCTTCAGATGATTATTGAAAGAAGACAAAGTGTGAAGCTCAACTTGGAAAAGTTCATATCTTTCCTGGTGAGCTGCAGGCTAGACACAGGTGCAGCCAAAAGCAAAGACCGGAAAAACTGGAATCCCGCAGCTGAGCAGTTACTGCTCACGGCATTCACCACGCTCTGTCATGTTGTCACACTGCACGTCCAGCAGCTGCCACAAAAGAAGCTGCATTCTGCGGATGTGCTGTCTGCTCTGTTGGAACCAGTAGTTCTGCAGATGGTCAGAACTGTTGAACACGGTCTTCGGAGTAACACCCCAAACCAGCTTTTGCCTGCAGCATTCATACCATCTGTCACTACTCTCCTCAAAGAAGATCTGAGCCATCCTGACAAGAAGGACTGGCAGAAGGAGCCCAGTGGGTTTTTGGAGCGGGCCCGTATTAAACTGTACCAAGAATTTTACTCTCAGATACTGAAAGAGCTGCCCTGTGAAGGGAGTAATCTGCAGTTCCTTCAGCCTGCATTGCAGTTCCTGACTGTCTTCTGCTCTGTGCCAGAGCTGTATCCTGGAAAAGAAACTGCAGTCATGGTTGTTTTTGCTATAAAAAAGCTTCTCTCTGGTATGGAAACTCTCTTTCTCCACCTCCTTTGCTAATTCTGTGAGTTAAAAGCCATTTAGCAAAGCATACAGCTTCTTTAAAAGTCTCTATCTGTTTACTTGTGTTAAAACAGCAGGCTATCCTTTTTAAATGCATAGCAGGAAAATTTTCAAGGAGGCAATATTGTGGTACCTGGACCACAGCCACCATGTAGTTTGGTAATGATCTTCTGATGGATGTTAGCATCTTAAGAAAGTCGAGGTCCTGAGTTACTCATCCCTGGTAGGACATTTTGAAAATAACTGGAACACGGTGATACTTCTGGAGGTAGGGCTGAAGTGCAGTGTCCTGCTCGTGTAATTGGTATAGTAGGCACCACTGAAGCAGCTGATCTGCACCAGGTCAGACCTTACAGTAAAATTCTCATCTGTTTTCATATCTGGCAGGTGAGTTTGTAGAACAGTGGAAGTTACTTAACTGTTAAGGATGCTGAACACCATGTGGTAGTTCTAAAAAAATTCTGTGGGATATTGGCAGGTTGGTTCCTTTATCCTCATCAAATAAAGAGCCAGGGCTGGAGATTACATGAAAAACCTCTGCTGCCAGCTGTGGGACCTAATGGCATCTTTATACTGTCTCATTCAGAAAGAGAGATGAACACAGAGCAGGCATAACTGTTCTCTTGGACTTCTTCAGACTGTTAGAATTTGTCAAACTTATTACTGGCATGCTCTGGTGGTCTCCAAACATTTTTGATTGCACACATCTATCGGTAAAAAAACAGAAATTGAATGCACAGCCTGAATATAATTTACTTATAAATTATACATGTGCTACTCCACTATGTACATTACAAAACACACATACAGAAAATGTTTAAAAAGCATGAGGTAAGAATGAAATAAACACTATTTAAAATATCATTTTACATTTATTGAAGATATTTTACTTATAATTCCCACACTCCAAAGAATTACACACCCTGCTTTGGGGACTGCTCTTCAAGTGAGCTACAGTTGTGATCTCAGTGTTTGAATTGCCATTAAGTAGTCATAAAAAAAGCTTTATGCTTTTGTGATTTGTGATGGATCTCTGGCCACCATTTGTGTAAAAGACCAGTGGCTTGTTTAGCCTGCTTCCTTGGCTGGTGCAGCTGCTTTGGTGTAGTCTTTCTGTATTTTTGAAAACTTTTTATTGGTATGATGATTGCTCTGTGAACCTGAACTTGAGATCATCAAGTCATTGCACTAGTGGGGAGAAAGGTAAAGAGAAAATATCAAGCTCTCTATGTATTTGAGTGTTAAAAAGGTTTAAACAGAGCTGTTTCATTTTCAGTTTGCCTTATTCTTACCTGTGGAAATCCTTGTTCTGGGAACTGATTGCTTTTGTCTCTTGAATATGCAGGTCCTGCAATTACAACCCAGGTGATCCGAAGTCTGGAGATGGAGCTGACAGAGGTGCTTGTCCAGGTGCTGGGAAATTGTTCTGCTGAGGAGTTCTATGCCATAATGAGGCTGGTACTGCAGGGACTGGAAGTGAGGAATGTTTGGCAGCAGAAAGCTAAAGTAAGACATGAGCTTAATGTATTGTCAACTTCCTTCTGCAGTCTACTGTATCTTGAAAAGAGGTTGTTGGCTGAATAGCATCTGTTAAATATTTTTTTTCTTCTTCCACTTTATGTTCAGTGATCAGGTCAAATTAATTTACATGGATGAAGGCTTGGTGGATGTGCTATGTTCTGTATATAAATTGAGAGGTGGAAAAGTCATGGAAACTTACTCAAAAAACTTTCTGTCCAGCTTAAGGACTCAGCAGTCTTGATTCCGTGTATTGTCAACAGAAATCCCACAGCTGTGGTGTTACAGGCCATGCTGAAAGTTCTTTCCTACTTGATATTCACAGCTCTTGCACAGTGCAGTCAGTGTTTGTCTGTGGCTCTTTTTTACAAGGTTACGGGCACTTCTAGAAATGCTGGCATTTTTAAGTAAAACCAAAGCTACATCTGTGCTTTTGATACTTGTTGCTCTAAAGACTACTCAGCAATAACCAGATAGCACTCAGCATCTTTTTAAATCCTGTGCCCTTCTTCAGAGCAGCTTAAGCACCACTGGTGATGTGTGGAACACTTTTGGCAAAAAAAGTCAGCTGTATGTTCCATAGAAGTTCCAGTGACTCGAAAATGACACTTGGATTAAACTTTCGGGGTTATCCAGCCCTGTCATATTTTTCAGAAAGAGATGTGGATGTGCTGCATCAATTCTTGATGCATCTTTTTGAAAGTGTATCTGGGATTCCTGAACTGCACAGATAATTCCTTCCACCTGAATATAGCTTGCAATATGCTTCTTTTATCAGGCTGTATAAGCAACTAACAGGTTAAAAAAAACCCTGCTGCCAAAAGCAGCATTCTTAATTTATAGTGTACTGGTAACCTTGTATTGCCTCTGTTTCCCTCTGTTATCTAATGGCAGTTGTATGAGAAGGTTTTCCTTTCTTAAAAGTCATGTAAGCCTTTTTGTACAGTAAGTTGATTGTGAAGCAAATGTGGTGTAAAGTACATTTGGGTCAGTGCTTTGTATTCTGTTGAGCTGCTGATTACTTCACAATTTCCAAAGAGAGGTATTGGTGGGAGGCCTTTCATGTGTCAAGGCTCTGGTAATGCTCAAAAAGTGTCACTGGCCTTGAAAGAGCTCTTCTGTACTTGAAAGGAGCTGGTGTGCCTTGTACCCCTGACTGATGATCCGTCTGCTTTCTGCAGGAAGTATTGTCAGCTGTTACGCTAACCAAATTGTTGCTCAGCTGCCCATTAAGCGGAGACAAAGAGAAAGCTTTCTGGTTTGCCAGCCCACAGATAATAACAGCTTTAGCTGTAAGTATCTCTTTATTGTAACTTCATTACCTACCCCTCTTATCTGTTAGACTCTCTGGCAGTTACATCTGACCTGCACAAAGGCACTCAGGAACAAAAACTAAACAAATCCTTGCCAGATTCATCTGAACGTGTTTGTCTAGACCCTTTTTCTCCTTCTTCCTCCTGTGAGTGCAGTGTGCAGGTCATCTATTTCTTAGACACAGTAATTTTATGGAACTACACTGTATGATGTGGAACTTGGGAGAAACTTGTTAGACTGCAAAGTAGAGAGTCTGTCTCCGTCCAAAGGAAAAGATAACTGTCAGCCATGTGTTGCAGCAGAGGCCAACAGCAGCAAAACAAAACAAAAAAAGTGCTTGTAGAAAAAAGTAATTGTATAAATTCACTGAATTATGAAAGGGAAACTTAACTGAAACTAATCAAACACAAGTTTCCTGCCCTTCATTTGTACAGCATATAAATCTAGTGATGTAGGTTTTCCTTCTCTTGGGATGATAACTCTAGGCAAGAATTTATCAGAGGTTGGTTTTGTAATGCCTGGGAATCATAAGTTTGCAGTTTCTGCCCTTTTTGATAGGTCTGCATGCATGTAAAGGAGTGAACTGCACCATTGGATTTGTGTGAGGAGGTGCCAAGAGGTGCTGGTTTTCAGGGAACTGGGGAATAGTTGCCATTCCAGTTATGCTCCCAGCAGTGTTTGTTTGAAATGCGTCGTATGCATCCTCACACAGGGCACAATTGCATGAAGGTGGCTGAGGTGAAGGAGTCTCCCTGCCAGTCTAGCCAGCACAGGTCTAGTTCCATTGACTCCAGTCACAGCATTAGGGTTCTCTGGTGTTCCCACACTAAGTGGCTAATGCATGTCTCATTGTCTGTTTTCTGTCTTGTAGCTGCAAAACAAAGAGGCCTGTCAGGACCACTCACTGATTCCCATCATAGTTATACCTATTCTAGAGACTGTGGCAGCTCTGCTAAGGCAGGGAGAAGGGTTTCTCGTGAATCCACATCATGTTTCATTGGCATTCAGCATCCTTCTAACAGTCCCTTTGGAACATCTGAAGGCAGAAGACTATCATGGTGTCTTCGTGGGAGTCCATGAAGTGCTCTTCTGTATTGTGCAGTGTCATCCAAAGGTATGTGAGGGGGTGGGAGAAGGGGAAAAAGTTTGAAAGAACAAACATATTAGTGATAGATTTTTTTTAATATGGTTTTGAAATATTTTGTTTTGATAGTATGAAAGTGCATTGTACTGCTTGTCATTTAAAAGGCTGGTAATCTCAAAATCACATAATTTCAGTTGCTCTCCTGCTTTGCTTGTGCCTGCATTGTTGTTCTTTGTCTGTGGATTGCTTATAAACATCTGATGCTAGGTTAGGAAAAAATGTTTCCTTTTTCTATGATTGATTCCAGAAACACAAATGGCTCAGGATGCAGGATGAAAAGATAGTTTCTACCCTTTCCACTCCCTCTACTATGTAATCTCAGATGTTTTTATTTCATGTCTTTTTCAGGTGCTGTTGAAAGCAGCACCGTCTTTTCTGAGCAGTTTTCATCGTCTGGTAGTTTCTGTCATGCATGAAGGACATCAGAAAGGAGACAGAGGTATCATATCTTTTCCACCTTTGCATTATATGTATATACTCTAGAGGAGGAGGTGCTGAACAGGATAAGGTCCTCAAAACCTGTCTGTGGTATAGAAACTGTCAGCCCTCTCTGTCCTTTATGAAAAATTGGGTATGAGCTTTGTGGTGCTGTGGGCTTAGGAGATTACTGGGGCTCCCAGGGAGCTGCATGCAGGCAGCATTGCTTTTGGTGAATAAGTTTTTCTTCACTAATTGGCTGGCAAGTAGACAGGAAGCAGTAAGGCTTGCTGTGCCCAATTTCTGCTCTTCCTGTCAAGCCCTGTCTGCAAGCATGGTGGCTGTGAGCTCCAGTGATTCATGCTAATATGTGTGAGTTATAATCCCAAATGGATGCTGCTAAATGGAATTTCTTGAGATTGGAACTATGTTTGCTACAGAGCTGGGTTGTCACCATTCTGTGCTAAGTATAAGAACTCTATATGTATCTGAAGCATCAGTTGGGATTAGGTGGGATTATCTGTATGGTCAAGGATTTGGAATAAGTGTAATTAAATATCCTAAGAAGAAGGGGAAAAAACAGACTTCTTACTGGAAGTTATTAAAGAATTTACATAGTCAGAGATGTCCACAATGATTAAAATGATCAGGACACAAATACCCTGTCATTAATAGTGGAGAGTTTTGAGACAAGTTAGTTGACTTCATTGACTGAAGCTGATTGTATCCCAGCTTTCTGCTGGTGTCCTACAGTCTGTGCCATGTTCACATTTATCTCAGCTGTGGGCAAGTAGAAGTGTATATATCTGATGTAGAGGAATATATTAGCTGAGGCTCAGAGAGAGGAAAAGGTATGTTAAACGGGTGCCAGATTTGGAGAATTTTCTTGCTTCTACAATATGTTTACGTAAGGCAATTGTCAGAGGAAGCTTACAGGTACATGGCACCCTCAAGCTGGAAATGATGCTGTTTATCTTTGCAGGATTGTTCTGGTTTTGTAACAGATAACATGCAAGTAATTTCTGCATTTCCCTTCTCCCTTTTTGTACTAGCTCTCTTCATTCTCTGCCTACTGAGTTAATTCTGAGCTGATCTCACCAGTCTCACTTTAGATATCTCCAGTGATGTAGCTTTTGCTGCTATATTTCACATAATAGATCTCATCAGAAAGCTTTCTTACTATGCTGTTTCTAAGAAATGTCTTCTGATTTTCTCTAGGTAGGGAATACAATTTTCTTGTCTCCTTGTTCTCTGCTCCACAGTGCTAGTTTAGACTGAATTGTGGAAGGGATCATAATTGCCATTTTGAACACTTCAACATCTATAACAAGTAATTTTTGTCTCACAGTGCACATGAAATTGGAATCAGTATGGTCTCACAAAACAGCCGTTCTAGGAGATGTATTTTGTGTGTTGTGGGTGGCCTGTAGCTGTGGCTTGATAAGAAAAATGATAAAGTAGGCAAGCTGTCCTTGGCCTCATGTAGTTCAGGGATCATGGAAGACTGGGTGATTCTTTGGGGTTTTTTTCCTAATGTTTTTAAGCCTCAAATGCCAGGCTGCATGTCACTTTGTGTTTTAGGCAACACGGATGAGTTTGAAATGATACTGAAATGTGCACACTTGGTGGAACGGATGTATACTCATATTGCTGCAGAAATGGAGAACTTCACTGTGTTTTCTGCTTTCATTGTGGCTCAGTATGTGACTGAATTACAGAAGGTATGTTCTCATCCATCTTGAAAGTGCCATAGTATTATGCTAGCTTTGGAGTTTCTATTCCAAAGGCAACTCTGTTAAATTTTGTAAAATTTGTGAAGTTACAGAAGTTGTTATGCCTCATGGAGATGCAGGTTTGATCCAGGCTGTTATATTATGCAAGAGTTTCTGAGAATCTTTCTTACCAAATTTCTGGAAAAATTTTAAAGGTGTGGGCTGTGGGTTTTGTCTTTTAAGGTAAAACAATGCAGTGCCCAGGTACAAAGCTGCTTCTCTTTAGTGCTATATTGGGTGTTGCTTTTCTTTACAGAATCATAGAATGGTTTGGGTTGAAAGGTTGAAAGATTACCTTTAGAGGTCATCTAGTCCAACTCCTCTACAATGAGCAGGGACATCTTGAAATCGATCAGGTTGATCACAGCCACATTCAACCTGGCCTTGAATGTTTCCAGGGATGAGGTATGCACCAACTCTCTGGGGAACCTGTTCCAGAGTTTTGCCACCATCATTGTTTAAAATGTCTTCCTTATACATCTGGTAGTTAAGTTTATCTCCCAAATAGTCTGGGCTGTCCAGGACTGATAGCAGTTAAGGCCCCATCTGGTAAAGTAGTTGTGGAAGATTCCCCTGGAAAATATGTTTTAATATGGTCTAAATGATTAAGTGAATGGAAAAAATGTTACCAAGGCAGGAATTGTTAGCTTTTCAGTAATTCTCCTTCTGTACAAAGGATATCATTCTGATCCTTACTGAAAACAGCTACTTCTGCTCTTACGGATGCCAGAGCCAGATCAGTGTTTTCTCTCATCCAGAGGTAATTTCAGCTTGTCATTTTCTTCAGCCCAATAGATTTGGTTTTCACCAGGGTTTGAATGCTGGTTATGGTACAGGTACCTGCAAACTGATTATTTGTGGTTCTGGCCTGGGCATGAGCTGAAATACAGAAAGGAAAGTCTTTGTTTTTAGGCTTCTTACAAAAAAAAAAAAATCCTAACTGGTGCTATGTTTCTGAATGATTTAGATGTAACCAGTGTAACTAACCATGAAGGTCGTTACCAAGGTTAAACTTTGCTGTCTCTGTCACCCCTCTTTTTTCTGTATTTTTCCTTTTTTTTTGGGAGGTAGGGGAAGCAAAACAATGGGAGAAGTCAGATTTTAGCCATATTATTTAGTGTTCCTGATTAGTTGATTATTGTTTACATAGTGAATGTAGTAGTTTAGCAAAGGGAAAATTTGTTAAGATGACGTCTGTTCCCTTTAGCCATCTGTGAATTCTGTAATCTGGTCATCACTGAATGTAAGTCTGAAAGCCTGACTTGAATTGTCAAATGACCTTTTCAAGTTGAAAGGACACTTGTCTCACTATTAGCAGGAGTACACAGTCTCATGAGACTTCTAGGAAAGTTTTGTGCAAGGTGTTCACTGGGAAATGGAAAGTGATGGATGATAGCTGAAACCACAGATCAGTAATGTATGCATGGAATCTTTGGGTGTGGAAGGGGGAATTGGTGTAGTGAGCCACCAGACACTGTGGCAAAGGAGTGTTTGCTGTCTGACAGAATAGATAGATCACAAGTAGGGGATGATTTATTTGCTCATTAGACTGCTGAGAATTGATGGATATCAGAGGAAAGGGGGGCCTCAGATGCCTGTCGTAAATGGGGCATGTACACATCTTTCATGTTGCTCTGCAGAGGGAGAGAAAAACTCTTTTAACCATTCATCTCTTCTGAGTCAGGATCAGTGGCTTTCTCCCTGTTATAGGAAGACCCTGGGGGTCTGTTGAAGATAACTGAGAAAAACATGTTAGTAGATTTAAGTCTTTTTCTAGGCATCTGCACACTTACTGGAGCCCTTTAAGGGTCTGTGAGCTAGAAGTGATGAAAGCTACTGGCCTAACCAGTCACCCCTGAAGTGGTTGTGTAACAGCTCCCTCAGTGCTTCTTTACAGCACAAATTATTTTGTATTAATCCAGAAAGATTCCTTACTGGTGTAGGTGGCATCTCTTTCATACTGTTGACAGCGCTTTCTGCTTGTTGCCTATGAGCTGTTGCTTAATTCAGCAATAGTGAAATACCTCTTCACACATTTAATGTCTCACATCAAGAGCTCTATAATGCTTGACAAATTGGTTGTGCTAACTGTATAGACCATAAACCACTTATAAGTATAATTAACTGCCAGCCAGTAGTGGCAGCTGTTTAAATCTTTGGTTCTGCTTCCCATGGTGTTAATGGTGTTTAAAGGAAACTGCAAAGCAAGAATGGCCCAAATAAGGCATGGATCCAGATGAATTTGTGATGTGAGGGATGCAATTCCATTAACTGCAGCTCTGAGATAGCTGCTTATCCCAAGTGGCCATCTGGTCCATATTGTCAATAGCTGTGGGTTTTCCTGTCCTTGTTCTCTGCAGTCATTTCTCTGGCCTAGGAAGGGAGAACCCAGGCCAGTGCATTCACTGGGAACTGTGATGCTCAGCTGTTCTCCAGCTGTATTGCACAGTGTAGGGAGAAATAACATCTGTAGTAAACAAACCAATTGATCAACTGACAGAGAAGGGAAAAATTATAACCTCTTGGACGTGCAAACTCTTCAGGGTCACAGATCTAAAGGAAGTCTTATGTGCCTTAATGCCTGCTATAAGTTTTTCCCTGCTATGTTAGTGGATCTAACAAAACATATTAGCAGTTCTACATTTAGGGCAGATAGAGTGTGTGAGCCTGTCACAGTGATGAGAAGTGCACTTCATTAGCAGAAAGTTTATTAGTTGCCTAAGGAAGAAAGAAGCCTGAATTTTAATAACAGTTTTTTATGTAATTTTCATTAGGCCTGGAGTGCAGAGGCTCACATCTGGAGGCATAAAGCTAATTTTGGGATTCATCAAAGATCAGACATGGTTCTGCAGCAAAAATAACGCGATGATGCCAGAGGCCAACAGTGTCTTGGGCAATGAAGTATTTAGCAAGTGATTTGTGAGCACAGGACAAATTTCAATTAGCCTAGAGCAACAGAGGACTCCAGAGTCAGCACTGACGTTCCTGGTTGTTAGTGGTGGTTCTGCTGGTTGTGGGGTTGAGCAGAGGTAATGTTGGGAGCAGGGTGCTGAGTCCGAGTCATTTCTTGTATTCCTCCAGCTTTCTGCATGACTTCAGGCAAGGTACCTGATTCCTGGTGTTAAAACAGATTAAGGAAATACACATCTCCTGAGATTTTTGAAGGCTTCTTTTATTAAGGCTTGCACATTGAAATACTCAGAAAAAAATTGTTAGATAAATATGAAATTGTTAAGTGATAAGTTAAAATTGTTTGACTACCCAACATAAGTGAGAGAGCAGCCTAAAGGAAGTGCTCATTTGAAACTGACTGTATGGAATACAGCCTATAGGAGACATACAGAATCTACTGTAATCCAAGGCAAGTATTTCAGTGTTTTTTTAATTAGAGTTGTTGTGCTGAGGAGTGTCCATGTGATTCCAGGATGATTAGTGCCTTTGCCACCGCAGCCAATATGTGCAGCACTCCTGTGGATTTTACTGCAAGGGCTGTGCTGGTTTTGCAAAACACGTTTGCAAAATTCAGGAAAATACTGTACAAGTCAAAATCTTGGATTTTATCTAATGGGCTGTTCCAGATGGTCTGATGCAAAGGATAACGTTGTCAGCATTTAATATATACTGACTGTGGAAATGGTGTTTTCTTGTCTTTCTGTCTTCAAGTTTAAGGCAATTTTGTTCTTGTAGGTGACTTTGCACCCAGCTGTGAAGACACATCTCACAGAAGGAATATATCACATCCTTGACCTTTGCATTGAACGGGACGTCAAGTTCTTAAATGTATCGCTCCCAGCAGGCGTGAGGGAGGTCTTTAAGGATCTGTATAATGATTACAACCGCTACCACAAAGCAAAAAAGCAGGGGGAGGAAAAGTACACTGCATGATGAATCCTGCCTGGCGCTGTGTGATCTGTTAGGAATTGATCTTGCAGCGCTCAGAAGATGCTCAGTTGCTGTTTGGTTTGGGATGACGAGTAAGATCGAATCTGAGGAGGATCCTAAGCATGGATTGCATTTATCCCTTATACAGCCAGCCTGCATAATGGGGAAAAAGGGAACTGGGGAGGGAGGATGTGCTGTGCTGTTGGTTCTGGTGCTGCGTTGTGCCACAAATGGCAGAACTGCTGTGCCTCTGCTGGCTGCTGTGAACTCTCTGGGAGCCTTGGGGAGCTCACTGCAATTTGGCAGCAGATGTTAGGCTTCAGGCTTTGTCACATCGTGGTGCTTTCCTGTGGAAGCAATAGTCTGGCCTAAAAGCCAGTGAGGGTTATAACCCCTGCTTTTGCTTACATGGTAAGCAGAATTAAAGCAGATAAAGTGCTTTTTTTTTTTTTACCCTGTTGTTTTACGTTTTGTAACTGAAGAATTTTTCAATGTTTCACAGCTGTACAGAAGGTTACTGTGCAAACCTGCAGAAGTAACAATAAAAAATCTGAAAGATTGTATCTCTTTCCTTGATTGGTTTTCTGTCTAGTCCAGCCCAGGGCAACCTGGTCTGACCTATTGAATTTCCTTCCCAACTGTATTACCCTCTGCTCTCATGATAGTCAAAAAGACTGACTACCTGGAGCTCTGGTTGATTTACTGTCATTAAGCAATTACACTTAGTTATCTGAGCTGTACACTCAGTGTACAGTTTCAGCTTGTGACAAATGTTAATTGCCACTGTTACTATCTGAGACCTTTCTTGGACTAAGCTGAGCCTTTTTGCTTTGCATTCACTCTAGGTTAGGAGTAAGCTCTTGACTTTTTGCAGCTCAGCTCAGTTCAGCTTCTGACAGGAAGCTTTATCAAATTTTATCAAACAACTCCCTTTCATTAGCTAAACGACAGAAGTTTGGTTTTTTGAAAATGATGCATACTAAAGATCTAAATTTTTATGTAAATGGTAAAACGGTCTTCACACATACATGTAAGTAGTAGAAAGAACTCTATACTCTTATATGATTATCTGCTTTAATCTGTAGATAGGCGGTGGGCAGAGGGAGACTGGAATGTGGTTTACCACTTTTCTGGGTCCATCTGCCTCATCACGAGGTCCAAAGGATAGGGTTTGTCTGGGCCAAAAGACTCCACGTGGCTCAGATGAGGGAGGTGACCAGGGCTCGCTAAACTTCATCCTTTGTACTGGAGATGACCCTCCTCCCACCCTGAAAAAGCATCTTGGAGGGCTTTGATACTGTTCAGGGGCTGTTCAGAAGCAATGGTGCTATGTTATTAACACTGTTCTCGTCACAAATGCAAACCACAGTGGCATACAGGCTGCCATGAAGCAAGTTAACTCTATCCAAGCTGGATCCTGTGCACCACTGGGCCACTTCTGTATTTTATTTCATGTGTGCCAGCGATGGGGAGTCACGTCTGCCTCACCAGGAAGTGGGACAGTGACATAGGTCCCAGATTGGGAAACATGCAAGAGCTGGGGGCATCCAAAGGGGAAGGTCTCCAGGATGGAGACAGTTAATACACTGGATAATGAAGGAAAGTTTTGAGCACTGGGAGAGGATGTGGAAAGAACAGCAGAAAAAAAAGAGCTGGGTTTGGAGCGGGGGAGGAAGGTGAGGGAGGAAGGAAGTGAGGTAGCATCTCTGGTGTCTAAGTGTCAAGGCTCCCTTGATGCGGCCATATGGTGCAAGCCACACACGTAGCTCAAAAGCTTCTGAGTGCAGGCCACAGTAAATAACGTTAGCCAAAGGAGGTAAACTAGTTGAGTTGAGATCAGTTTTGTTTCATTAATTCTAACTTCTAAAATGTTACCAGTTTTAACCTCTTGGCTTGAAAACGAGACTGTGTAGCTGACTTGGATGTACAGGGGTGATGGAATTAACAAACCCCCACTATCAAAAAGGCACGGTGCTTAAACGAATGAAAATCTGAAATCCTGCCACAATTAAACGTTTATTTCAAACACCCCGTGCAAGTGCCTCTTATCCCACAGCCCCCCTCCTTCTCCATGCCAAGCAGCGGAGTTCTGAGGCACAAAGCAGCGTTTCTGTGTAGAAGTGACAAAGGGGTTAAAAGGAAGGCTGTCTTTCACTTGCTAATCCCGGGTCTTTGTCCAAGAGCTGCTTGAGATTTTTTTTGCTAGAATAAATTAAATCGCTGGCAGAGGACCACCTGCTGAGAAAGCAGGCTTTGTGCTCCCCAGCGCATTCCCACGTGGGTGCAGTTTTCCTCTGCTGTCACACGATGGGGCCATCCTGCAAGGGTACAAAGCACCGTCTGAAATCAGTTTTGGAGCCCTTCGTCCTAGGCTGGGTTAGTTTATGAGCTCTGAACATCAGGGAGGTAAAGGGTTTGGGAGGAACGCCATCTCAGGGGTAAAGGCCAGGAATCACGACTTTCGTTTCGCTGGAGCGTTGCTCTGTGCGAGTGAATCTCCAGGCCTTACAGGCTTCTGCAACAGACATTCTCGGCCAGATTTCCAATTGTTGATGCAGCACGTCTCTTCCGAGGGCTTTTCTTGCTGCAGCATGGACAGAAATTCCTCCTGTAGGCAGAACTCGGAGGGTGGGATCTCAGGGTCCTGCTGGCTGTGCTGCTGGCTCAGCCTGTGACTCCGCGTGCGGTGGTTTTTAGTGGTGCATGGGCAGTGCCCAAGTCTGCTGTGCCAAAACTGGCTCAAATAGCAAGAAACAGGAAAAGCAAGAAGAACAGTCAAGACCAACAAAAATCACGCTGGGTTTATTTACCTCTTATTTTTGTGTAGCTGCTGTGAAAATCAGCTGATTTCTCTACTTACCTGGCGGTAGGGCTTAATACTTGATTTGCCTTGCATTTCTGTGTAGAAATGGCAAAATGATGGTGGTTTAAGATGTTAGAAATTGTGTTACTTATTCAAAAATGATTCTTCCTGATACCTTTTGGCAAGAGACTATGTACTGAGTACTTCCTTTAAGCTTGAAATGAATCAGTGGCTTCCAATTTGTTTACTTGGTGCAGTTTGGGAGCTTCTGGATAACAGAAGGCTCCTTCCAAAGCTACCTTTATGGGTTAAAACATAATATGAATAAAGGAGTACTTTGAGAGATTTCTATGCCATTATTACTGGACCATTAAAGGTCTCCAGTGACACAGTTTGCTGATGATACTGAGCTGAGTGGGGAAGTGAATGCTTGGGACAGGAGAGCCAAGCTGCAGGAAGACCTGGATAGGCTGTAAGGCTGGGCTAACAAAAACCTTGTGATGTTCAACAAAGACAAACATAAGGTCTTGCACCTGGGAAAACATAATCCAAGAGTCCAGCACAGGTTGTGATCCCCCTGTGTGGGGAGCAGCTCTGTGGGAAGGGACCTGGGGTGCCAATGAACAGCAGGCTCAGTATGAGTGAACATGGGCTTCTGCAGCAAAGAAATCCAGTGGGATACTCAATCCCATCAACGAAGGCATCACCAGCAGAGAGAAAGAAGTCATTATCCCACAGTGCTTGTCAGACCACACCAGGAATAGTGTGATCAATTTTATTCCCTGCTATGCAGGAGAGATGTGGACAGGCTGGAGAAGGTCCAGGGAAGGCCCACAATGATGATCAAAGGAGAGGGAAGCTTTCCACGGGAGAAAAGGCTGAGACAGCTGGGTTTGTTTTGCCTGGAGGAAATAAGGTTTAGAGGGAGACCTTATCACTGTGCTCCTGTATTTAAAGGGTGGCTACAAAGGAGATGAAGACTCCCTTTTTACAAGGAATCACATGGAAAACACAAGGGATAATGGTAAAACTGGGGACATTCCAATTGGACACAAGAGGAAAATGTTTCACAGAGAGAACAATTGGCCATTGGAGTAATCTCCCCAGGGAAGTGGTGGATTCCTCAACACAGAACATTTTTTCTTTTTTTCAGCTAAATGACTGCTTGATTTTTTTTCAATGAGAAACATGCAAAAGTACCATTGTAGGCAGTACTGACATTTGCTGCTGAATGATGTATTCTGCAAGCAGTCAAAATTTCCAAAAGGGAAGAGGCTCCTGTTATTGTACCTACCCAGTAATATTTATGTCACAGACAAGTGGAAGTGAAACCTGACTTGCTATGGAGCAGTACTGATTTGTATTCACATACCTTTTTTCAAAAATATGGAAGTTTTTTTGTTCTTTTAACTGACTTTAAAATCTAGAAAATTTTGGAAAGAAAGCATGTCCCGGTGACCTCTTTAGAAGTTTTAGTCTAAGAGAGCCCTCCAGCAAACCCGTTGGCAGTTCTTCAAGAGAATCTGGGAAGAATAAATAAATGCCCTCTAAGTGACTAAGCTGTATTGCCATCCCTTTAGTTCAAAGATGGATACTGACATTTTTGTACCTATTTCTGAACATGGTAGCAAACAAAAATGACCAAATCAGTTTTGTCTTTTGTAGGAATCTTCTAATGCCAGCATAGAGTGGCAAGAGGTACAGGCCTGCCATGGTTTCCAGGTGGTGGCTGTTTGGTCCTGTCTAGGTGTACACTTGTTTATTTTAGGAGAGCTTCATTCTGACATGTGCTTCTGAGGCTTCTCTTTTAAGATTGGTGGTGACAAATTTCTGCCCCAAAGCAGCTGTCATTATTCTATTACATTTTGTAGAAGTTGGATTCAGAATTGCTTCTTGAAAGAAGTTCCACAGATGATCTGCTCTGAATTAGATGTCTTCTTGTGGAGGCTGCTGCAGGGCCTGGGCCCTCTTTTCAGTTGGGAAGTCACTGTAATGGCCTTTTCAGCTCTTCCCCATAACCAGAGGACAGGGTGTTTTTGCTGATAGCTGGCAGAGAGGATCTGGAAAGCAAACAAAGAATAAAAGGAGAGGAAAACTGGAGACAGGGCCCTTGTTAATTAATCTGTTCCAGTTTTCTCTTAGGTTCATGTCTCCCTGCTTTTATTTTTACAGTCTCTGCTTGAGGGATTGGTTCTCCAGGCTTTCACAGAGCTGTGCTGGGGCTGCTCAGGAATGTGCAGAAAGCTGACACATGGCTGTCCTAACGATGATGGCCATGGACTGCTTCTGCTGTAGGAAGGAAGGGAAGAAAAAGAGTAGGAATGGAGGTCTAGGATGTGTCCAGTCTATTGTCAAGACTCTGCTGAGATGACTTTATTAATGATTTAATTTTGGGTAGGAATTAGCAGCTTCCAAGACAGAAGGAAGTTTCTGGTAGCTAAAAGCAGAGTAGCTTTGAAAACCAGGCTGTTCCTGATTTTCAGTACATCTTAAACATCCATTGCTTTATTTGATCTGCTCCAAGAACCTAGAAACGTTTCTGGGCAATGGGCCACCACGTGTGCAGTAGTGTGAACTGTGAGCAGGCACTTGCTGTCCCAACACACTGCCAGGTGTGAGAGACTGTGGGTGGGAGAAGAAACAACATTGTAGGAAGAAGTGATTGATTTGTGTTTAGTTTTTTATGCCAGTTTTAGAGCAGCATGTGGGAGTTCCCTCCAGTAACCCCAGGGAAGAGTATTCTTGGGTTTGGGGTTTGCTAATATCCCAGGAAAAGAAAGGAAGAGTAAAAGACCGTGTTACAAAAAAAAAAAAACAACAAATCATGTTGGGGCATAAGTAGACAAATCCATAAAAGACAATTTGATCAATACTGCCATTGGTAAATTATGTGGTCTGCACAAACAAAGCCTCAGCTTTATCAGAGAGTGTATTAACCCATGGAGGGAAGGCTGATTTATCACTCTTCATCCAATAATTGTCAGCCCATAATCCCCTGAAGGGAAAGTAGCCGTCCGTGCTTATCGCTTGAGGAGAGACACTGGAACAAACAGATGCTGATTTTAGCCTGGCAAAAAAACACTGCCACTTGAGCACAGCTGGTCTGCCCAAATGCAAGTGGCTGCTGCTTGTTCCTGCTCTTGAGGCTCAGGAGTACATTTGAGCACCCATGGCTGGAAGTAAAGCTCCGGGCTTTGTGGTGGCTTTGGTCTTGTGCCTGCTGCAGGTCACCCGTGTGCTTTGCTTGCTGAGGCCTTGCCTTCTTTGGCCTTTGACACAGACTGGGAGTTTTCCCCATAAGAGATTTGTGAAGTTTGCAGAATTTTTAATGCTCTGTGGCAGTCTAAGGGAACTTAGAGTTGTTTTTTTTTAAACTGCTACAGAGATGAGTGATACAGCATTATTTAGTTGATCCAAAGTATCCCCAGTGATGACCAGAAAATCTGTTGACTGACTGCATAATTTCTGCCCTTTTTATCTTCTCACAAGATGTAAGTGAATCTTACTGTTGTTTTAGTGTGCATTTTACTCTCTTTTCTAGGCTTTGTTGAGATTGTTCAGTGTTTTCAGGAGATGCTATACGAATGTCAGCTGCTAGTACCTGATTCCTTCGGACTGAAATTTAAAATACGCTCATGAAAGTTTTCATAACCTAAGCCCATAATACTGAGAGCCTGGAATATGTGCCTCCCAGTACCACATGCAAAGGAAGTGTGACTAAGAAACCTGTTATTAGCAGCTTGTATTTTGTTTGTGCAGTGACATCTAAGGGACTTTCTAAGCAACTTATTTTCCCTTGCTGTAAAGGAAGATTGCTTACTGCGGCAAGAGGCAAATCTGTTCTTCAGATCTCAGCCTGCGCCGTATTGTCTGGATGAGGAGAAACCTGTGCGGTGGAAATAGTTTTGCTTCTGAGCCATGGAAACTTCACCAGCTGGAAACCTCCTTTGAGCCACATGCCCTTTCCCTGCAACAGCACCACTCCTCTGATCCTGTTTTTAGAGGAGATTGTGTAGCTGTGTTGATTGTGTAGCTTGATGCAGGCAGTATCTGGAAAATGGGCTCACCTCTGCATCCAGGTCCGGGATGCTGAGGAGGAGTTGTGGTACGTGCATCTCTTTTGCTGCCACACTGTAGCAGTGGTAATGTTCAGAATTAGATTCTGCACATGATTCCTAGGGACTTCAGAGGGCAGAAACTTGCCCTTAGAGCCCCCAGTACTTTTCATCTTCAAAGGGCATTATAATAATTAATGCATTAATTAGGCATTCTCCCCTTTTCTATCCTGCTAACTAGGTTTATTAAGCTGAACGTATTTATCTTTGGGCAGCTTCTACAAGCAATTGAATGAATAATTTTCCTAATAACTTGAAGAGCAAAGACATGAAAAGGAACAGGGATGATGAGGAGACCAAGGCAAATAAAGCTGTGCTGTGAAAGGAGAGGAACAATTTGATTCTAGAGTAATTCCACCTACCCCTGCAATTCCCAGCTGACAGCTGTGCAGGCTTTCTTGCTTCTGTCTTCTCTAACCTACATGGCATTGCACATCTATGTAACATTTATGCTAGCACACACAAATTCGAAGAAAAGGAGGTCATGGATGACTGGGATCTGCAGGAAAGGAGAACATGAAAATAGCTTGCAATTGCAAGGTGAAGAAAGCCTATGTGAATGTTTGACTTTTACATGTGCTTATATATTAGGTGTTTTTATGAGAACTGATATAATCCAGCAGTGTTTTATTGCAGACTGTGAGCTGCAGGGGTGGAGGACGGTCATGAAAGACTGTGTCAGGGAGTTTAAGGTGTTGAAAACTGTCATCTAAAGCAAATGAAATCCTGTGTTCCTTCTCCATCTTTATTCTTCAAGCATTGTTGCTCGTGCCCTTAAAGCAGACACAAGTACACGATGTGTGGTTGCTATCATACACATGCAGCTTTACTCATGCTCTCACAGCAAATGTTGGTGGAGGGATGTAAAAGATTTTCTCTGAAAAAGTACATGTTCCTGAAAAAGTTCAGAGACTCGGTGGCTTTGTGAATTTAGTGATTTTTTTGCAGTGCTCTGCCATTTGCCTAGTGATTTCACCTCTGTCTTCTTCCTGTCTTGTTTATTTAGATTCACAAGCTTAAGACCAGGAGGGACTACTAGATCATCTTGCCAGACCTCTTGTGTATCACATCACAGTCGATTGAGCTTGATATAGTTACTGCTGTAGTGAACCCAATAACCTGTGGGTGGTTGCAACATATCTTCCACGAAGCCAAATTTTTGACATTAAGCTCTTCAGGGCAGGAGTTGTGTTCTATCCATGCTTTAATTAGAGATTCTCAGCAGTGCTATTAAACCAGTATCAACACCAAGAAAAATAACACCAAGGGTAACACCAGTAATGCTAATTATAATAATACCTATTAATATTTTATTGGTTAAGTTTGTTAGGTTGATTGTGTTGTTTTGAATTTTCTTTTTAACTGTGAATCCAGCCACTGTATATGAACTGTAGCTTTCAGAAAGGAGACTAAGAGGTGGCTTTTCAATTCTGCTATGCAAATACTTCGGCAGAGCAGCAGACCAGTTATTGGAAGGGCTCTTTAATGCAGTGGAGTAGGTTGTAAAAAAAACCCCAAAACCAGCATAGCCAGGAGCTGCTCTCCAGCAATGCAGATTGTGAGTAAGTTGACCTCCATAAGGGAGTAAAATGTTACTGCTGATGGCATGCAGGATAAATGCTCTGAGTCTCAAATGTAGATTTTAATAAACATGGGGAATCAGCCCCATTCTTCTATCTCTTAATTTCCAATTTAAGGATCAAGTAGTCTGCCTGTGCCATTTTGATGGAAAGTGGCTGGCCAAGTGGAGCAAGTTGGGGTTTTTTGTAACTGTTCTTTCAGCTAATGTGGATTTGACACTCCCACAGCTTTGCTCAAACTCTGTCAGACCAGGGAGATGTTTGTCAGCATCCTCTTTTACTGGAAGAGCTAACCTAGTCTGAAATCTTGAAGGAATAAAGCCTTGACTTAAAATAGAAGTGTTTCTGACAGGACAGGGTGATGGGAATGGAAGGATCCTTCTAACCACCTGCCTGGCTGTCAGAGG
Source organism: Pseudopodoces humilis (assembly GCF_049639895.1). Lineage (NCBI taxonomy): Eukaryota > Metazoa > Chordata > Aves > Passeriformes > Paridae > Pseudopodoces > Pseudopodoces humilis. The sequence continues at coordinate 42,687,212 of NC_142202.1, read as the reverse complement.
AGCTCATCTCTTCCCCTTGCTGCCTTTGGCTGTCTAGAATTTTCCATGGACTGCAGGCAGGCTGTGAAGGGGCTGGGTGAGATGAACATGTGCACTGAGAAGCGACCAGAGTTTATTTGTTGTGACAGGAATGGTGCCCCCCTCCACCACTGGCAATCTCTTCCTACAGCTCTGGGATGGAGAAGCTGCAGCTGTTTTAACCCAAGCAATGCAGGGCTGTATCAATCTCTCTGCACCCTGCTGGAGGTTATTTTCCCCATGGAAAAGCATCAGTGGAGCAAAGCTGTGGTCTTGCCTCAGACCCTGCAGCTCCAAGCTTGATCTATTACCCTAAACCCCTGGAGAGGATGGCTCAAAATAAAATGCTGAGTTGCAGAGAAGCCAACACACTTCTGCTCACTCTGTCCCTGCAGTGGGAGTGGGACAGTAGTCTTTGGCACACCGGCAGGACCAACACAGCCGATGAAACTTGAGGAAGCACCTGAAGGAGAAGCAGGTAGGTCAATGCAAGCAGCAGGAGTTGCCTCTGAAATCCCAGGGCACTGCTGGTCCTGCAGACTCCGGGTGGAACTCAGCCCTGTCACACCTCCCACTCCGCCCAGCAGTATCTGTGTGCTGCAGATGGAGGCACTCACAGCACCAGCAGGCAAACCAGCCCTTGGCTGTTTTCCCACAGATGCCAAAGCTCAAAAGTGAAGCTTCAATCCTGGCCACTATTTGCCGTGGAGGTTTTGGGGTCATTGTATTCCCTTTAGCTCTCGTTACCCTGGCACCTCAGGGGCTGCCATCACACTTTTTTGAAAGCTGGCCAAAGGGTAGCCAGATGTACTGCAGTTATTTATACCTTTGGTGGCAAAACAGACATGCCTTGGCTTTAAATCCTTGCCTTTCACACAAGAATGGATTCTCTTTCTTAGAGCAACTTGAGAGTTGTTCTGCAGCAAAAGAGAAATAAGGGAGTGAAACTGGACCAGAGCAAAATAAAGTTTATGGTTGCAGGGCCTGTAATGCAGTTTCTCCTCTGTTGCTAGAACTGAGCTTTAAGCCTTGTTCAGTGAATTAGATAAGCCACTAAGGCTTCATTACTTCAAGGTTCAGTGATAACACTCCCCCTTGTCTAGGAACCAGACAGCTTAGGAGTCCATCCTTTTCGGATGATTTTAAAAGGAAACATTCACAAGTTCAGATGCAGGTCTGCTTCAGGATTTTGTTTCAAAGCTAGTAGGAAATGTTAAAGTCAAAAGCTCCCTGGAAGAAATTGCCAGTGTGACTCAGTTCAAAGCAAGGTCTGCTCTGGTGTTTCTATTCATAGTACATCAAGAATGTGTTTATTTTGTTTTTTCAAAGACAGCTGGGATGGGAATTTCAGTATGGAATGGGAAAGGTTAAGGCTAAAAAGCTAAAACAAAAAAAGCCCTACCATGGTAGGGCTGTCTTCCCTTTCTTTTGGAACCAATGTAGGCTGCAGGTGAGCAAGACCACAGTGAGACTAATTTCTTGCAGCTGACAGATGATAGCTGGAGTGGTGCACTTCCAGAGCTTTGGAAAGCAGCTCTTGAACACTGTGTGGCATATATTCCAGTATGGGTGATGGTTGCATTCTCCTCGCCTTGGATTCCCATAGGATGGGGCACTTTTCCCTCTCAAGGTGTTTAGCACCCGAGGGGAGCCCTACCCAGCTGTGGCCACATAAGCTGGGATGTGGTGTGTACTCCTTGTGCTGTGGCCTTTATTAAAGGTAATGTCTTCTTCCACTGCCCTCTGACTGAGCAAAGGTTCAGGTGGCTCTTGTAGATAGCTACGCTCATGAGCCTTCATCTTGCCCAGGTGTTAGTCTTCAGTCCTGGGCAGGGTCATCCCTGTCAGGCAGCTCGTCCTCCTTCCTAAGTGCCACGTCCCAGCATCTGCAGTATTTCACCCCTTCGTGCACTTTGCACAGTGACTACAGAAATAATTTTTTCCTGCACTACAGCATTCCTTAGGTTCCAGAAATGCAAGCTGTTATTGTGATTGTTAAATAAATGTGAAGCTGCAGTTCAGTACTGAGGGTGAAATATTCCTCCAGGCAGATGTGGGAACTATGTCCAGGCTTCTGAGAGCTTAAATTGGTCTGAGAAACGAATGTGGTGTGTAGGACAAGTTGAGGTGAAGCCAGCCTCTATAGCAAACTTCTGAGCAGCTTCACCTGCTGTAAATGTTTCAAGCTTTTTTAACTCTTGTTTTCAGTGTGCACCTTCCGAAATGCAATCTCTTTCCCTGGTTCTGCTGACAACATCTTCTGGGGCTCTTCTGCAACAGTATGAAAATTATAAGCCCTACCATTTGCCAGTCTGATGATGGGCCATCTGCATTAAGCCATGCTACTGTGCTCATCCTTTAGCTCCTCCTGTGTTGGGTTGGGTATTTTCACAGCAAAGAGAGATCAGATGTGCTCATCTGCATTTTGTGAGCCAAGAAAAGATTCTCAACATCTGCAAGAACTCTGTCCTGCCCTTACGGGGAGGGTGGGGAACCCCAACATTTTGTTACCATATGGTTTTGGGTGATTTCTGGCTTTAATCATTTCCTCTTGGCAGAGGACTATCCAGCTCTCTGTGCTCTCTACCGGGAACTGACTCATGGAAATGGAGTTTTCCCTCAATGCATTGTGAGATCAAATATCTATGTGTATTTGAAGACGCTAGTGAGCAAATGTGCAGGTGATGAAGATTTCTAAATGTGGGGAGAAACCCCATACTTGGCTATTTTAAATTAAGCTTCTCATTTTATGCGTCAGCTGTTTGGAGTTTCATCTGTTCTAGAGATTTGTCTCCCTTGTTGCTCTCAAACTGTAAAGCTGGCGACCTGAATGTTGTTTCGCAGAGGTAAGTGATAGCAGGGAGTAGATAGAGCTGATCAGATGCCATGGAGATAAGCCTGATACAAAATCCAAACCTTTGTCTTGCTGTCAGCTCTGTGCAGATCTTGGGCCCTGTTAGAGCATCATGGCCTTAGGCATCCTCATCATCTAGGCTTGAATTTGGGATTTATGGATCTAAAAGCCACAACCTGCTATGAGCTGGAGGCTCAGGCAGGCGAGTGCGCTGCGACCAAACCTGAGGTAAAGCATGTTTTCATAAGCCACAATGAAAAAGATTTAAGCAAATACATTTTTATCTCACTTTTGTATAGTGATTTGCTAAGTGTGCGTGCAGTCTGCCGCTGCAGCTTGGCTGATAAGCAGCGTCTTCCTGAGCTGTAGCAACTAATCAAGTATCTGAACTGTGAGTGGAGGGCACATCGTTGTTCCTGTGAGACTGAACTGTCTCGGTGGTAGCTGACATCCAGTAGCAAGGAGACAGAGCTGCAGTAGGCAGAGGTTCAGAGTGTTTGCCAGAAGTCCAGTTGTTTATAGTGGGAATCCAGAAATTCAAGGGGTCTCACAGATGGAAGTCTCTGTTACATCAGAAGTGTCTTGGCAGGCCAAGCTCTTTAAATTACGTGGCGTGTCACCTGTTCCGTCAATAGACGGAAGTTTTTGCATGCTGTTTGTCTTCTGTCACAGGATTAACCACTCCAAAACTAGGGCTTTCTCAGTATCCTCAGGAAGTTATTTCCTACATTTAAAGATTATTGTAATGGGAAATTTTTGTTTGATCTCAAGCTCGAGTTCATTGGTTCAGTTTTATCCTCTTATTTCTGGATAAAGGAACAATGGCAGGAGAAGTAGTATTTCTTGCATCAAGGTTTGGAGGCATGGTATTAGTGTTGCCCCCCCTGTGGAGGAGCTGTGGATGGACAGTCTTCAAAGCAGTGATGCCCTTCCCTTAGAAGCAGGAAATCTGCTGCCTTTTAGTTGTGCTGTTTGTTGACCTCCTGACTGATCTTTGATGTTTTTATTTTGAGATGCATCCCAGAGTACCAGAAACATGCACAGCTACAGCCCTAGAAGATTATCTGTATGCTGCTGCACGTGAACAGGCTGTGCCCAAGGCTAAATCCTTTATTAGCTGACAAGCAGGTGATGTGCAGGGGAAAAATGGGGAGTACAGAGGGTGTTTGTTTGGCTCCTAGGGCCAAAATGGTGATCTGTGCTGGGGAACAAAGACAATTTGCATTTAATTTCTCTGGGCTGCGGTGCTGGCAACAATGGTAGATGTTCATGTGTAGCATCAAACCCCTGCGCGGCCGGGGCTGAATGGCCGCCTTTGTTGGGGGCTGGGGTAGCAGGAGCACTGCAGTCTGGACTGAAGCCCTGTGTCACAGAGCGTGGCCACAGGCAAGAGGCGGGGAGAGAGAGAAACTGGATGCTGGTAAAGCCTACCCCATCTCTCCTCCTGTCCAGGGAAGGTGTTCAGCAGCCTTGGGATGCCCTGAAGGGAAAACAATGCCATCCTGCAGTGGCTGCCCTGTGGGGCTGAGATCAGTGCCTGTCCGTGCTGGTGTTCACTTCTGCTCTGCACTGAGAAGAGGAGAAGGGGTTGGCTACAGCTCTTCCCAGAGAACTATGGCCAGGGGTCATTCAGGAGTAAGACAGGGTGCATCCTGCTCCTGCAGCTACTTGGGCTCTACTCAAGAGCTTGAAGAGTCCTAAGTCTAACCTGCCTGGGATATGGTCTCCTCCCTAGATGAACCCTTCAGAAGGTGGTGAAGGGTGGTGTGGGTGGAGGCAGAATGTCAAGTGTGGTGCAGAGACTTGTCCCTCTAGCAGACACCTGAGTTCAGCCAGGTGTTAAGTGATGGATGCCACCCCAGACTTTGTTGGATCAGGCTTGGCTCTGCTTTAGCAGGCAGTTAACCCTGTCACATACAGCTTGGAAAGTCCCTCCCCAGGGACTCCAGGCACCCCTGGGTTGTGAAAAGCATATTCCCTCAGACTGGTGGCTAGCAGCCACAGAACACGTTGCTGTATCAGTCAGCAGTGTTCTCATCCCCACAGCCCCAGAAGCCCTTACTCACTGCGGTAGCTGACTGTCTGACACAAGTACCCAAGTGGTGGGAGTTTGTCTGAGACCACCACCAGGCAGCAGGTGAGAGTCTTCTGGTTTCTTACCAGGAGTGATTTGAAGTCTACTGTTTTCTGCAGTAGGTGGGAGGAAAGCGTGGGATGTAGGATCCTGTTCTCTAGCTCCACAGGGAAATGGTGTTTGGCTTGGGGGTTGACCATGCAAAACTCTGACTTGGAAACTGGAGCATCTTCTACCTCACCTACCCCATTGTAGAGCTCTCACCATGCCAGCTGAGTAAGACATAGTGTTAATTGCTCTGTGTGCTCCTAAGCTTCTTTCCGTGGCTTTCAGGAAGCTGATTAAAAGAGTGAAAGTAAAGTGGGGATTAATGGGATCCTGGTGGAGGCTTGGGGGGAAAAAAAAGGAAATTCCTTGGAGGGGAAAAAGAGAGATTTGAACAGCTGACAGCAAGCCTCTGCAAACAAACCGGGAGAGTTAGGCAGCAGATGGACTAACACTCTCTGGGCTTCTGCCAATGCATCAGATTGATTTTAAAGATGAAGCACCCACTGCCTGGGAAAGCAAGCCCTTCGAGTAGGAGCTCTTCCTGGCAGCTGTTCAAACACTAGCTGTCTTACAGTTCACTTTCAGTGCACCAAGAGGCAGTGAGAAGCACTGGGGACTTGGGATATGAAATATGACCAGTGGGAACTATGGACCAATAAAGGGGTTATTTTTGTAGGGAGGATTGCATGGAAAATAATGCCCAGTTGCTCAGAAACACATAGGGTGCAATTAAAGAACCAGGAGAGATCAAAGGGCCATCAAGTCAAACTCCGTGCCTCCCAGCATGGTGAGTGCTAAATCTTTCAAGCAAAGGTGAAGACTTCTCTGGAGTTCAGTTCTGGAGGGGAATTATTTTGCTGGGCTTCAGCTGTAGACCTTGCTGTAGATCAGCTTCTGTCATGAGGTATGACTGCTGTCCTAACTAGCTGTGTTACCAGCATCTCCCCTGATGCGTCTGAATTGAACTGACAGGGTGCCTTGGTGACGGGCTTGGATAGGTACAAATGCCTCCTTTCTCCCACACCATCCTTTTCCTTTTACAGAAATGATATGAGCCAGAGTGCTTCATTTTTCCCTCCTGTCTTTTTCTCAAAATTAAATAGAAACCTTCCTGGTCATGAAAAAAACCTACTGAATAATAAAACATGTGAAGACTCCTAGGCAAAATAAGCATTTTCACAGCAGTTCATTCCATCAGATTACATATTATGTATATCTAATATAGACCAATGGTCCACCTAATTTATGGAGGCTGTTTCACGGTTCTCCCTCTTAATTTCCCATTATATATTGTTTGGTTCTCTTTTAAGTCTACCATACACTGTTTTTGTGGTATGCATGACAAGGAGGCACAGTCTCAGACCCTGTGCTGGTGCCAGCTCCCACATCTTGAATTGCCCCTTGAACATAAGCTTATACAAGAGTTAATCAGTTTTTAGGCTGATTGTACAACATGTGCAGTTGTGATTAGAGACTATATTTAAGACTTGGCTGCCAAAAAGACTTCAGCAATGACAAGCTTACAAGTATTTCAGCAAAAGGCTGGCACAAATGTAGGGTGGGCTGGGTGTGCCACACAATTTATACTCTGCCCTGAGGAAATGCCACCCCCCACCCTGGCACAGCACTTTCCTCCGCCTCTGTTGGTGTTGCAGCAAAGGGTACTTGTGTTTGTCATCCTGCCTCCTCCTCCATCCCAGGGTTTCTGATGCAATAGGACCAGAGTGAGAAAACAAGTATGATGCAGCAGGCCTGGCAAAGCACAGCTGTGGCAAAAGGAAAAAGTACTTGGGGGCTGGCAGCAGGTCTGGTATCAGGAATTTCAGGGGCACAGGGATGTAGAAAGGTAAAGAGAGAGCAGCATCAGCTGCTAATTCCCATTGATGAAGAGTTGCCTGCTCCCCTCTCTGTGCAGCATGTTGCTGGCAGCCGGAGCAATTTGGAGAAAACCAATATCCAGCTGTCGCTCAGAGGTCGGATTGGTTGTGTCTTGATGTCCGCAGTAGCGTGTCTTGACTTTTGAGTATCTGGGGTCTTGCTGAAGCGAGAGAACTTGATCAGAGAGGATTTGCAGTCAGATTTTCAGCTGTTAGTTAAGACAAACTCATATCTGTTCTCTTGGCTGACAACCGTGAGTCTGGGAGCTGGTGACTTGGCCTTTCACTGCCGGGGTGTTTGTTCAGATGTACTCCACACAAATAGCGTGACAGGGGCTGACAGGCTCTGCCAGCTGCTTGGGCATTTATGACATTGTGTAAAATAGACATGGTGCTCCCTAGAAAGCAGGAATTTGGCACAAGTACCGCCAGGCTCAGATGAATATCACAGAAGCATTCACTAAATGGGCATATAGCAAGATTTATCCAGTTGAATGAGAGGTTTGAGAATTCCCAAAATAGCATCCCATCAACCAAAGCTCTCTTGCTCTGCTTTGCTGCAAGACTATTAATAAATATGAAAATAAAAGTTATTTCTCCCAGTGGAATCTTCTGTTGTAACCTGCCAGTTCTACACCCCTGACTTCAGTGCAGTGCTACTGGAATGGAGCTGTGACATTTTGATGGTGAATCTAGTCCTGCATTTGCTTTAGCAAACTAATTGAATGGGTTTCTAGAAGTGGAAATGTCATAGTAACTGATGGGAAATGCATCAGGTAAACAGGTAAGAAATGACAGGTTTCATCACTGATAGCCAGGCACGTTAAAGACGTGGATATTTACTTGTCAGGGAATGTTACTAGAACAAAGCATTCTGTGTTTCATGGAAAATAAATGCAAACATAAAATTATTTTGTTTTACTTTCTCCTCTCCCAGTCACTGAGAACACTTGATTTCAAATGCTGCTTTCCTGCTCAGAGAACAGAAACATTTTCTGGACAGACTCCGAGACTGATAACACCAATGTCAACCTGCAGTCATGTCTCAGTGCGGTCCACGGAGTTCCTCTGCATTTTCACCAGCACTGTAGATGAGCTTCTGGCTCACGAAAGCAATCAAAGCTAATTGATGTGGCTAGAATTTGAAATTTCAAATGCTTCTCTTGCATGGTTCATGAGCAATCTACAGGCTAGGAGTTATTTGCGGAAAGTATCCAGCAGTTAATTTCAAATCCCATATACGTTTGAGATGTTCATGAGCTACTTGCAGACAATTTGCAAACAGAAAAAGAGGATAAAATTCATCAAAATAAATGATCTTCCATGAATTATTCATTTGGTTCCCATCAGTCATGCCAAATCTCTCCCTTGTTCGTTTCTGCAAAGAGATCAGGGATTGAATGTAGCTTAGAGACAGAAGCGTGTGTTCGCCCCTAGAGGGGTTTCAGCAGAGCAGACCTGTGGCATGTAGGTGATGAGAATAAGAAAGCTGCTGTGGCACACGACATTCCATTCTGTGGATAAACAGCAGATTTTAGCCAGCAGGGCTGTCAAGCAGGCTGCTTCCGCAAGGACTGTTTTCAAACAGAAAATCCCAGCTACCAAAACAAACCCTGAACTCAAAGGGGAGAAGGGAAGAGAGAACTGAGGGTGTCTGATGTTAACAGGAAAGGTGTCTTTCAGCCCATCCTACCAGCAGGCTGAGGGTAGCTTTGCCTTTTAAGGTGGAAGGGAAGAATACAGGTGGAGTCCAGACTGCTGAGAAGCAAAAGTAGGTATCACCTCATCTGAGAATGCTTCAGGCACCAGCGTGGCTTCCTTCCTTGCTTGCAAACTCAATTTAGAGTCATGGGCCCTCTCCCCTAACGAGCAGAAAATGGACAGAAGAACTATGGTGTCTGTGCAACATCTTGGAGAGAGTGGGAAGGCTCTGTACCCCTTGATTAATATAGTGGAAACTACATCCAGATACAGATGGTTTTTTGGGAAAAAAGGCAGATAATTAAAAGGAAAGGGCCTCATTCACTGCTGTTTTGCACAGGTAGACAGCAGAGAAATATAGCTGACACCAACTGCATTTTGATAAATGGCATTGGCATAGCACAAATAAGAGCACTAAGAGTAAATAAGCTGTCTTATGTTAAAAGAAAAAAAGGTTGAGTTTAATCCAAAAACAATATGTGCAGCAGCATAAGCCCTCAGCACTCAATGGGCACTCATATGAGGCTCTTATAACCTGGATTTAGTTGCAGCACAGACGTATTATCCCTGATCTTTCAGTAAAGGCATTGACATGCTGTGTGCACAGCATCAAGCCAGACCGAACTCTCCAAAGCCTCAGACCAGTGCCTGAGGTGCTAGGTTACAGCTTTTACTATTCAGAAAATGGAAATAAATAGGGCATAATAGAGTTTAGGGAATCGAAAAGTCACGTAGCTGAAAGAGGGTGTCTAGCAGCACAACTGATAAGAACATCTGTTAAAGCACTCTCTGCACTTCAATTTACATCTTACACTTTGCTGCGAGCCCTTTCCTTGAGAACCACTTGGCAACATTTAATTTAGACAAGTGTACCTGTCATCTTTGGCCTGTTGCTTCTGATGCTGGTATAGCACAGACAGCTTGCTGGGGGTGAGTGACAGGGGCTGGTCTCCCAGTCTGGGGCGGCTGGGGCTGCTGGCAGCTGGCTACCTGCCTCCCATGGCATCTCATTTCAGTCCTGGTTTGGAAAGGAGGGTCTTTTATGTCTCCAGAAAAGAACAGCAAGGGTCTCAAAGAAAGGTCATGTGGAACTAAGACTGATTTAATTTTTTAATAATCTTACCTTCCTTGCAGCAGGTTAGGAACAGGCTCATACAGCCAAGTAGTTGTACTGGAGTTCATTTCCCCTTTATTTTAAGCTTTTACTTCAGTCTATTTGACCTGAAAATTAATTCTAATCTACCACATACAGAATAAGAGTATTATGATCTTCAAGATCTCCAAGCTTCAAGATCTTAACAATCTCTTGTCACCTTGTAAGGCAAGCAAAGGGGAGAGCTCAACAGGGTGGGCTGTTGGCACTGGGGTCACAAGAGGAGAGGCAGCTCCTGTTTTTATGGGGTACCTGCCCCTGTCTGCCCTGTCCTGCCACTCCTTTCCAGAAAGGCTCCCTGGCCCCAGAGGCCAGCTACAGGCAGTGGTTTGGCTGAGAAAGCAACAGCCAGAGAGAGAAAGAGAGGAGTAAATCCCATTACAGAATTCATTCAACCAGGCATTCAACAGCAGTCTAAAATGCTCAATTTTTAAGATTGCCAAAAACTGTGCAGGAAGGGATTATTCAAGTCAGCATGGCTGGATCAAGACAGGAGCCTGATCCACGTGGGAGTAGACTCATTTCTCTTGCCTGCCCTAGCAGACCTGTGACCCCAGTGGTGCTCCCTGGCCGTGGCTGCCTGGACAATGTCCCCAGTGCTAAAATCTGGGCTGTCACATTGCACCCTGTGGCAAAGGGGTGGAGGACGCTGAAGACTTGGTGATGCTAAATTGCTTTGCCATTAATGACACAGGCTCTGTTACCTCAGTTACCTCATGTTTCATTTAAAATACATTTGCTTGCAGGCGGCAGTTTCGCAGCCTTACTTACATTGCCATAGAAACAATCTTTCACATTCCTCTATTTGTTGTGCATTTTTGTTAAAGGCTCTTTCTTCTTTACTTATCCACTCCATATTTTCATTTGATGATGCTTTCTTCATGATGTCCTTCCAGTTCCCTCACCTCCTAGCTTGCCGTGCTGCAGCTAAGTGTTTTTCTTGGTAAAGATACCCAGCTGACTGTCTCTGCTTCTATAGATGTCAAAATCCACCAGTGATGCGCCACACAGGTAAGGAAAGCGGATTAAGTGTGTCCAAGTGGACCTGTGCCTATGCCCACAAGTGTTGGGATGAGGAGAGGAGTAGGAAGTGGGAAGAAGTGTGATATTCTGGCATCAGACCAGTTGCCCTTGACAGCAGTGAAACCAGTTTAAACTTCTGCTTTATGAGCAGGGAATGAGGCTGCCCATCAGATAAGGGGCTGTGGGACTCCGAGGGCTGTCTCACTTGGCTCACTTGGTACACTGGGAAGGAGCACTGCTGAAACCTCTGTGCTCCTTGTAATTATAAGAAGACAAAAATCTTTTTGGGCATGCTGATTGGACAGAGAGATTTTATTATGAATCACATTCCCCAGTGGATGGCATTTGATTGTTTGCTTCAGAAGAGAAAAGGAAGAAAAAAGGAAAAGGAAGACGTTTAGGGCTTTTCTGATTACAGAGGGTGACTTTTGCTAACATCCAGATTTTACCTTGTTTCTCTCCTCCTCTGCTCTTGAGGCAGGAAGTACCCAAGAAGAAATAAGAGCTATTTATGAGGAAAGAAGAGGAAAAAAAGCAAATATATTCAGTGACTGATCGCATAAAAACAAATACGTCTTTTTTCCCCCCATTCCTCATGGGAGGCTGCTCTACTGCTGGCAAAGAGACAGGCAATGATGCATCCAGAGTCACCTTGCAAGTGCTGGGCAGGGCCAAGGACAGAACGTCATCTCTTTGAACACAGGGGAGGGCTTTCTGTGCCAGGCTGGATGCTTCTCCTGAGCTGCTGGAAAATCTCCCACCAGTGAGCCATGTCACCAGCTACAGAATTTGCTCCTTTGTCCAGCCTTTGCCGTGACATGCAGTGGATGAGGGGATGGAGGTTGTTACCTGGGCTTCCGTGTTACCACTGCCTATTTTACTTCCTTTTTTGTTAGTGTTTGAGGGCTTTACATTTACTCTTCAATGATATCCCTTATTTAAATTCCTCTTCCTCAGAGATGCAGCCATTCTGTAAGTCAAGGCATTGAAACTGTGACAAGTGGCTGGAGTATATATAGGAAAAGCCCTAAAATCCTGTTTGTCTTGCATGAGAAGATAAACAAACCCCATAATTCTTCTCCAAACAGGGCATGAGAAGAAGAACTAACAGCTGTATGAGTGTTTGGTTTTAACATCAGGAAGATGCACGCAGTACAGATTGAGTTCCTTCTTTCCCTGGCCTTAGCAAATCCCTTAGGAATACCAAATGCAGTGATGATGAGGTGGATGAAAGGGGGAAAGCAGAACAAGATTTAACTGGATTCTTCCCATCCTTCAAAGTGCTCAGGGTGTGCAAAGGGGAACATACTCAGGAGAGCTTTTGATTCTTGCTGGACTACTCCTCATTTTTTCCCTTGGAAGCAGATGTGCACCAAAATCTGTTTATAGTACATAGTTATTAAGATCAAACATAGCAGTAATAGCATGTGACAGTCTTCTCTTTTCTGAATCAATTTGTACCATATATGAGTCTTAGTTCTGTCAGATGAAGTGAACTGTGACAATGTCTATCCATCCATCAGGACAAATCGAGCTATTCATACATTTACTCTGAGAGCATCTTAAGTGCATTTAACATTTTTTCCTGTGGCAGTGTTTCCCAATTTTGTAATGCCAAATGTAAGAACTGTGGGGTCACCAAGTCCTTCAAAATTAGTGAGAACTACATTGGCCATGTTGATGTCACCTAATCACTTGTATTTCCTGTATGTGTTCTCCTTCAAATTTTGTGTTCTTCTTCACTTTTTTTTTTTTTTCCTCTTAATTTCATATACAGGGAACCTCTTTCCTCATGTCACGTATGGATGTCGTGCACAAACTCACAGCTGGCCCATAAAGATGCTCCAAGTGCTATTAGCTAATGGCAGCTATTAGTGCTGCTGGCTTACTGGTGTGGAAAAGCCAGGGCTTTTGGAATAGAAATGCACACTTTTCTGGTGATGTTGCAGTGATGTTGCAGTGCAAGTTCGTTATTAGAATTGGGTTACTGTTTAAGTAGTGGGAAGCTACTTAAAAGAGGGGCCCCAGAAGTTTTGCTTGGAGGGTCTGTAACATGTATTGGTGCTAGGGCAGAACACCTTTGTCCTTCCAGGGAGAGCAGGACCAACCATGCTGTATCCAGTGTATTCCCAGCAGAACTTGTAATGTATGAAGATATGTCCAAAGGCAAAACTAAATTTCTCCCAAAGGTAAAAATTTCTCCCTTTTATAAGTCCATTTGAAGTAGCAGTTGCCTTAATTTGACTTCCAGGTGGCTTTTTATGTATGAATATAATTTTTCTGCAAGGGAAGCTCATGGTGTTTATTCCATCACCCTGAATTCATAAGACTCTTCAGAACCTCAGCTGCAGCTATTGATACTTTTCATTTTGAAGTTATATTTCTCCGTTATGCTCTCCAGAGACTTAATTAAACAAGAAGAAGCTATATGAAGGATCAATAACTGACTTGCAGCAAGTGGTGCTTCCATGTGGTAGCTGTCTGTGCTTCCTGATACTTAGGACCATTAGGAGAGCATCCTGACCCACTCTGCCTCCATTTCCATTTGTACTGGGCTCTTCCACAGCATGCTGCCTTGTCAATAGGTTTCTCAATATGAACTACAAATTCCTCCTGCTTTAGACATCTTTCCCTACAATGAGAACAGACACAGCCCGTAAGATGACTGCTATTGCTGTAGGAGAGAGCATTTTCCTGGTATCACACTGACCCAAAAAATGCTAAGGGCTGGTCTTTACTCAGCAGCCAAACAGGCTTGGCTGGACAGAACAAAGCACAATAAACTCCTTCAATGAGATCCCAAGTGGTGGGTGTCATGTTGCTGTTCAAGTCTTATGACAAAATTTTGGTTTCACACCACTTTGACTGTCTTAGGGCAGCTGTAGGAAGTAATTGCTCCTTCAGAGGTAAGCAATGTTTTGGTAACAGAGTAAATGGATAGTCCCTCCCTGCTGCAGAAGTGGTTCTGCTGGAGAGGGAAGAAATTACTTCAGTTTTTAGCTGAACATTTGTTATTTTTCTAGTAAGAGCGGTTCCACTTCTCAAGCCAAAGATGCTACGTGACACATAGCAATGATGCCTTCACCAGCACAGACACTCCTGCCCTTGAAGGACCTAGCCATGTAACTAGAGACTGCTGAGTGAAGCCTTTCCTTCTCTGAGCAGATTTAGTGGGGCTGCCATGGACCTCATGGAGATAATGACTGTGGTCTGGGAAATAATGACTCTGGTCTTCTCTGGTCAGAGAAGATTGCGTGTGCTGTGACATGCAGAGAGAGACTGCAGACTCGATTTCTTACTTGCTCTTAGTTAAAGTGTTCTCCTCTAACTAAGCAATAAGCTGTGGTAAATCACCCTCTTATACCCTGATGCTTTGGTTATAATGTTTCATTAAACAGCTCTAATTGAATGTCTGGAGAAGCTTACATCTCCCACAAATCCTCATCTGCTAATGGAAAAGTCATGTAAACAAGAATCACTTTATTACATCCATTGTTCCAATAATGCCCCTTCCAAATGGGAAAGACTTGAATCAGAGCAATTGAGTCCTTGTCTCGGTGTAGTTTCTCTTCTGGTCAGTTTTACTGGGAGGAGAAATAAAAGGCACGCTGAGAACACGATAGCATGAAAAACATCTGCAGCGTCCATGCTCCATGGTCTCGGGAAGCCATGTTGAATGGCATATTTAAAAACCATTTGCAGAGCGCACATCTCCTCCCGGGGCTGACACAGCCACTGAACTTTCTGCCCCAGTGCCTGCTGTGCCAGAGCACGGCTGGTACGCTGGCAGCGTGGGGGTTGATCAATACCCCAAAGCCATGCGAGGCAAGCAGAGTCTGAATTGCCTCGCAGCAGTCGAGGCACTGTGCCATCCAGCGGGGTCGTTCCTAATTTGCCCTGACTTGTAAGTTGTTTCAGGCCTGCGGTTTGGGTGCGTATATTCAGGGACAGCCAAAGTTAACCCCATAAGGTAAAAAATGCGGGAGTTTGTCATTGCATGAAAGCTTGTAGACAAGGTAATTGATAATCACAAAAAAAAATTGTGTCCCCATTAAATTCGTGATTTCCTGTAATTTCTGGTAGATTCATGAAGTGGTTCTCTCTTCCTAGCAATGGGAGAGGCCAGGGGGATCATTCTGGGACTGGGGACACACTGGTGCGCAGGTTTTGAATATACAGAACTCAAATTCTTTTCTGATGACTTGTCTGAACTTTTCACAGCATAACTCTCAGGCCCCAGGTGAGGAAATTCCTCCAGCCCATGTGGTGCTGTTTCTCTGATGCTTTTATTCCAGCCTTTGCTTTAGGGTAGCCCTGGTACCAACTTGCACCTCCAGTGGGGGATTCTTTATCACTTTATCGTTAAAGCTATACTGGGACAGCAGGACCTGCTCCTGGACCAAGTGCACGAGTCCTTTATTACCTTGTAAAGAGAGGTCGAAAGGCTTCAGCAAACATTACTTTCCCATCAGTCATCTGAATTGTAAAACTTGCAGGCAAGTCCCTGGTGGGGCCTTGCACTCAGAGCTTTAAAACTCCATCCCCCACTCCTCTGTTTGGTTTTCTCAATGACCTTGCATGAATCATTCAGCTACCTGGGTCCTCAAGTAACCTTACTGTAAAATCAGCAACAACATGACCCTGCAAAAATTGTGCCCTGGCACCACAGCTGCATCCTACATGTGTCCCCTGTTTGCTACAGATCACTAGCCAAAACTTCCAAAAGACAGCGTGAGCACTCCTTTCCCTGTCTTTGATCATCAGGTGGTGTATCGCATGGGATACTTTGAATTCTCTAGTCTATTTTGGGGGAGGAAGGAGGAAAATGAGATCAAGGCAGTTACTGAAGGCAAGTCAGGCTCAGACTATAACTGTGCTATGTTTAAAATATTTAATTCCACAGTATGAGTCACTATGACTTGGCTGCTATTGACCTGGGTAACCTGAGTCAATATTGCATAAAAGGCCCTCTCATTTTGTCACTATAAATAAAATCTGTGATTATTCATAGCGAATGCTAAGTTTCTCTTACCATAAGCAGCCTTACAAGAGCATTATGCTCCAAGATGTGGCTGTGTCACTGCTTGTGGGTCATCTGGAGCTGCCTTCATGGGTGACCAGCTTGAAAGGGGCAATGCTTCTGCCCTCAAGCATTTCTGCCCCTGCCTGGCAGAAGGAGAAGCCTGCTTCCATCAAGAACAAGCACCACTGAATACATTTTGCAGGGATTGCAAAAAACATAAAAGAAGCTGAGGGAGAAAAAGTGAAAGAAGCTAAACATAGGGAAAGGAGAAGAAAGAAAAGGAAGTTGTCTCCCCCTCCCTGCCTCCCTCAGGGCTAATTTTCATTATTAGCTTCTGTTTTATGGCACCATCCCCTCCTACTCCATGTGTTGTAATTGGGCTGGCACATACTATGCAGATCCTAAAGGGACATGGTTATTATTTGTTGGATAACCAGAAAGCCTGTGCAGGGATGTGCTTGTGATGAGCCCTGCGGTGCCATCTGGCCCTGCCTGTGACCAGTCCCGTGCTAAACCCACTGGTGATCCCAGCCCATCCTACAGAGCCTTCTTCATCCTCCAAAGGGTTTATAAAAGCTCGGTGGATGGCACTAGGTGGCTCTGAAGGGAAAAGTTGGCCAAGCTGCCTTGTCGTGTCCTTGGGGGGCAGATTTCACTGATCCCAGCAGAGATGCGGGCTGTCACCTGTGTCGGTGGCTATGCAGACCAGGCTCAGGAGCAACTCTAGCCAGTGGAGGATGAGGGTGAGTAAGGTTCTGTGCTCTAAAATAGAGGTTGACACCTTGAACAAGGGGAGGGTAAAACAAAGGGATTGGTGTACTGTTTGGATATGTTAGAGCTGTCCTTTCTAGAGTTGTATTCCTGTATTTCTTGATGGTAAAGCACCATGGATTAAAAAGGCAATTAGACAGTGAAGTGTGGCCTCTTGATTTTGTCTGAGTTGTGGCTGGAAGACAGTCTTTAGCTGTCTCTGTGATTATCAGGGGAACAGCACTAATCTGCTCCCTGCCCTCACCCTGTGAGACAGGAGAGAGACTCCCCTGTCCTGCAAGAGGATCAGCTGAGAGCAGCCATGGGTAGATAGATCTTTAGGGGTTGGATTATGGTGCTTGCATTGCAGTTTTACCAGGGGGTCTGTCATGGAGACATGTTAATGTTGATCTATGCTTTAATAGTACTGAAAGAGAAGAGTGACATCTCTCAACACAAACTTCTGCCTCCCCATTGCATGTCCTACCCTGCATGAGGTCTTCTCCCAAACCTCAGTGCTGCAGAGAGAGGGTCTGTTTCCACCACTTCATCTCACCCACCTCACCTTTTTGTCCCACACAGCACAGCAGAGGTCCCACTGACCCGTGGTGCCTTCCAACAGCAGCCTTCTGTCTGCAGCTGACTCAGTTTTCTGTATAAATAACTCTATCAGGTATCTCAGCTGCTCAGCTTGATCTTCACACTAGGTCCTCACACAGATGGCAGAGTCTGTGGCAGGCAAAAAGGTCTTCCTCATTAATTACTTCACTCTTCAAGTCCTCTGCTACAGACATCTCTATGCACAAAACAGGTAAGTAGATGCTGTTGGCTTATTTTATGTCTGGGAAAATTAGGTCCGTGGGGTGATCAGCATGGTTTAAATAGAAAGAGACAGATGTTAAATGACTTTCCTAGAACATTAAGGTGCTCGCTGTCCCCAGAGTCCTTGGCTTAGATTCACTAGCAGAGAACATTTTTATAATAGAGTGGCAGTGGGTTGCTTTTAAAAGATTTTCTTGTTTGAATTGAAAGACCCACCTTAAAGAAAAACCTGACTATGTGTGTGTCATGACAAATAGAGGCACAGAGGTTACAAGTTTCTGAGCACTGAGCTGGAAAGCACTCAGTGAATTAAATAACCTGCTGTTATTTAGCAGAGGTTTTAGAACTGGGACTAAAACATGGGATAGACCAGTCATTGCTTTTTCCCATCCATATGAGTTTTACTGGTCATGTTAATTGTGACCAAAGTTGCTATTTTTCCTGAGTGCATTGTAAACTATGTGGAGTTTTGAGGCCTGAGTAGCCAATGGAAATTTGCTGAGGCAATAAGGCACTACTAAACAGATAACCTTGCTGGAAGCTCAGATGCAGCATCCCCCTCTACTGCTTGCCCAGTCCCTCTGAAAAAATAAACTCTGCTGAATTAGCCTCTTCCCCTGGATTGCTCATCTGCTGTATTTCTAACTCACCTTTGGACTCAAATATTTTTACACCAAATACTCCACTGTACTCAACAAGCATTTACACAGCACTTGCATGGTTGATACTCCACTGTACACAGAGCTGTAGGGTTTTCAAAAACACAGGTTTTCAAAAGTGTGTGTTGAATATGTGTTTAAAGATAGAAGGAATACCATAAAATTGGGAGCAGTTTCAGGTTTGAGAGGGGCAGCAAGCCCATGGCAATGCTTCGACTGGAGGAGGAGGGTTTTGGAAGAGCAGGCTGCTGACCCCAGCATTTACAGGGTCCAACTGAGAGGTTTTCTCGAGGCAAGACAGAGTCACAGAAAATCCTGTTGGAAGGGATCCCCAAAGATCATCAAGTTTAACTCCTGGCCCAGCACAGGACACCACAAGAATCACAACATGTGCCTGAGAGTGTTGTCCAAATGCCTCTGGAACCCTGTCAGGTTGATACTGTGACCACTTCCCTGGGGAGCCTGTTCCAAGCACCCTTTGGGGTGGAAGCTTTAGGAACCTTTTCCTAATATCCAACCTAAAGCTCCTCTGACACAACTTTAGACCATTCCCTCATGTCCTGTCACTGGTCACCACAGAGAAGAGATCAATGTCTTCCCTTCTTTCTCCCCTCACAAAGGAGCTGTAACTGCAATGAGGTTTCCCTTCAGTCTCCTCTTCTCAGGACTGAACACACCGAGTACCCTCCCCTCTCCTCCTATGGCTGCTCCTCAAGGCCCTTCACCATCTTTGCTGCCCTTCTTTGGACACTCTCTAATGGCTTAGCATCTTTCTTATATTGCAGTGACCAAACAAGAGTCTGCTTTCCCTGCCTTGTGAAACAATGCTAACACTTGGTGCCTGAGCTGCTGTCCTAGGGACCTCTGAGGACTTGCTCAAGATGGAAATGCTGTCTGAGGTACTATACACAGCTGGAAAGACTTGTGTAAAATACCTTGGCTGAAAACCCTCAAGTGGCCCAAGTTGGCTGTTATCATGCTCTGAATCAACAGTCCTTGACATCTGTTAATTTAAATGTTTCCACCAAATTACGCTTGCATTTGCATTAGTAAGCTGCAGCTAACGTTTTCTTCCAATTTTTTTTTCCTAGGAAGTTTTCTAGCAAACAGAAACCCTATCAATAAGGAAGAACTTTTTCCAAATGAAAATTAAAGGGTTTTTTCCCCCTTTCCCTTCTCACTTGATTTCTAATGGTTACTTCAGAAACACTCGATCTTCATAGAGAGACCAAAAGCAAACTCCATCCCTGAATAAACAAATTCATATTTGTGTGTGTATACATCCCTGTGCACATATATATTCCTAAACACATAAAAAACCAAGTGCATGGCATTGCTTGGAGTTATGTGGACGGTTTTGGACGCCTATTTTATTTATTGTACTTCTATTGGAGAGGAAAATTGGATTTGGGCCCGTATATCTCTGAGGGTGCATTATTTGACTTTTAATCTACATCAGACTGCAACAAAGCACATCGCATATCACAGCTTCTGCTGCCTCTGATACAAATTCTGTATTTCAAGAATATTTATGCATACAGGATTATTTAGTTTGGTGGCAGAGGTGTTGCATTCTGCACTTTTATTCTGAAGAGTATTACCAGTGTTTACTGTTTGAATTGATTGTTCATATCAATTCCATTCTATGGAATGGGTGGATATACCTATGGACTAGTGAAAAATGACAGTCCCCAGTAAACAAAAGGGTTAACTTTACCTCTCTTTTCCTCTGCTGGGGAAAGGCTGCCAGGCATGGAAAGAAGGAGAAATGGAGTCTCCCTCTCCACTTTTGGGGAAGGGATGAGACCCAGCAAGGAGAGGATCCCAGGTGGTTTGCTCCTGACAGTTGCTAGTTTCTGCTATGACATGAATGAGAGGAAGGACTATAAAATCTGCTTTGCATGATTTATTATGTGTTTATATATCTGCACTGGACCAGTCAAATTTCAACAAGGACTTGTCTAAAACTTCTCTATTCAACCGTGTTATTTTTTCCACTTGTCTTGTCTCCCTAAGCCCAGCTCCTGTAAATACTTTGGCCCATCCTGGACTTTAAAAGGAAGATCAGCAATGCTGAGCTCTCTCAAATTCCCTCGAGGGCAGCTTTTTCTCCTGTGCCCTAGACAGTCCTGTCAGCTGCTGTGCTCCAGTGACAAGATGGCTGCATTTCATAGCAAATGAGATGCTTTATTAGCGTGCAGCTGTAAAATACTTTGAAACTCTAGTAGATGAATAATTTTGTATCATAAATATAAAATGAATATTGGTTTACGGTTCCTGAAATATTAATTTGTGCATGGAGTCACTCTTGGAATGTTTTTTTTACTAAATGTAAAGATCTTTTCGAGTTCTGAATGTCCTTGCTTTGGTTTTTATTATTAATATTCCCTCCAGGAGACATTGACTTTCACTTCCCCTAGACATGCTGACTCCTGCCTGCCAGAGTGATTCAGCAGCTTGCCACTCACTTTTACAGAAGGAAAGTTTTCTCCTGGCTCCTTCCACTGGCCTGGTGTGACATTGGCTGCGATCGAGGGACATATTAGTGTGGCTGGTTGACTCTTCACACCGACTTGCTGCTGAGCAGCTGGGCAGCTGTGAGCTCTGTCTAGCTCGTAGCTCTATCCCTTACACAGGGAAGAAGATCCCCATGGAGAGCATCAGGGCTCTCTGCCTCACAGCTTTCTCTTCTCCAGGCAGGATCATGTTAAATGTCCAAAAGTTATTTATAATTGAGGCTGGCTGCTGACTATCTGTCACAGTCATCCAGGTCTAGAGAGGAAATTCTGCAGAAAAAGGCTGCTCATTTGTTTAACTGCAACAAACACACATAAAAATTGCAAAGGATAGGGGATTATTTCTCCCTTCCCTTCCCTTCCCTTCCCTTCCCTTCCCTTCCCTTCCCTTCCCTTCCCTTCCCTTCCCTTCCCTTCCCTTCCCTTCCCTTCCCTTCCCTTCCCTTCCCTTCCCTTCCCTTCCCTTCCCTTCCCTTCCCTTCCCTTCCCTTCCCTTCCCTTCCCTTCCCTTCCCTTCCCTTCCCTTCCCTTCCCTTCCCTTCCCTTCCCTTCCCTTCCCTTCCCTTCCTTCCCTTCCCTTCCCTTCCCTTCCCTTCCCTTCCCTTCCCTTCCCTTCCCTTCCCTTCCCTTCCCTTCCCTTCCCTTCCCTTCCCTTCCCTTCCCTTCCCTTCCCTTCCCTTCCCTTCCCTTCCCTTCCCTTCCCTTCCCTTCCCTTCCCTTCCCTTCCCTTCCCTTCCCTTCCCTTCCCTTCCCTTCCCTTCCCTTCCCTTCCCTTCCCTTCCCTTCCCTTCCCTTCCCTTCCCTTCCCTTCCCTTCCCTTCCCTTTTTAATTGAACCCAAGGAGAGGGAGACTCACATCACAATACTTAATTGTGTTTTTGTTTTCCTAATAAAGTGTTAAATACCTGTCAGAGCTCATAAACATACAGCCTAACAAACCAAGCCAGAGACACAGATGTATACACCTGCGTGCAAACCACCTGACTGCTATGTCTTGTTTTATTAGAGCATGGTATATGAAGCTAAATTATGTGGGGCTTATGGATCCTTAAATTACATGTTTTTATTGATCTCCTGTCACTCTTAAAAATATATTACAGAGGAAAAGAATGCAGTCTTTGATACTGAAAAAGAAATTCAACTGCAACCCATAAAAGATCTGAGAAACTATAGTTCAATGTGTGGGGCTGACAAAAACGTAAAACATTTGGTCATAGCTAATTAGTTTTAAAAATTCTGTGTCACAAGCCTTTAGAGACCAGATCAGGAATAAGTGTTATAGTCATTCATGGGACAACTTTCCTGGTTGTCCTGGGGTATGCGTTTTGAAGCAGACACCTTTGTGCAAAATTTTCATATCCCCCAAACCACACAGTGATCTTCTTTGCCCCTTATCCCCAGTCAGAGCTGGGAAACAGGGCCCTGGGGTTTGAAATCCAGGTTTCCACAGCAGCATAATTTCTGCAAACCTGGCCTCTGCCTGGGTCCCAGCCTGGGGGAATAAGACCCACCAGTGTGTGGTCTTCTGTTGGACATGGCACAATTTTGTATGTGGAGACCCACAGTGGTGCTGTGGGAAGAGCTCAGGAACGAGGGGCTGGGGTCTGCCTTGCCCCTTGCAGAACTCAGCATCACAGTGGGAATAAACCTTGTCAGCATGGGATGAAGCACTGATGGTGAGGTTGAGGATGCTGTGGTTTGTCTTATCTGGTGGAGAGGAGGTGGGGTGAAGTAGGGTGATTTTGGTGCTGCTCCTCCAAGCTGGGTGAGCCTGATTTGACTGGTGGCTGTGGTGTGCCTGTACCCTGCTGTAGCTCATTGCCTCGTGTGAGGTGGTGAGTGATTGAGAGCAACCATTTTTATATCTTTTAAGAAATGAATCTGTTTCCCTAGTGGCTTCTTGTCATTGCTGGAATGCAGCTGCTAGCTCCAAAATGGACATCTCCTGTAATATTGTTTGATCTCATAACACAAAACAAACCGGATGCTCACGTCGGATAGACCTCAGCATAACCTTTTTTTCTTACAGTGGAGAAATCCCATCATTTAACCTGTCTCTGAACCTGTATTTTTGGGCTCAAATAAGGACAAACATTAAATATGTACTCGTATCCCAGAACTTGTTTCTGGTACTCAGCTACTAAAAATTCAGCCATGGCCCTCATAAATTGTTCCTAATGTTTGAAGTTGCTTTTTTACCTTATCTGCAGGAAGCACCTGCACAGCTGCATTTACCAAGAGCAAAAGTATTTCTTCTGTTTCTGCAGAGAGATTTAAAAGAAGAGACTTGGCCAGTTCATATGCTACTGAAGGTATCAGCAGAATTTTAATAGGTGAGATAAACAATAATGAAAGGAAAAATAAAACTAGTTTTGTGGGTAGTTTTGAATTTGAGGACTGTGTTTCTGGGTTTTGGGGCATTTTCAGATCAACTTGCCTGTCTGACACCTGGATTTCATTCTCCTACAACTTTAAGAGGAGGAAAGGTGTGCATTTGTCTGGAGCAGTAAGTCTGCTTTGAAAGTTCATTGAAATTCAGAAATCCCATTTTCCAGCAGCCGTCCCCTGGCACTTTACAATTCATGCCTCTAAAAGGGATTGTTTGTAAGAAACTGAACTGTAGGAGCATAGCACAGATTTTAGGAATGTAGTCACGAGTGTTTCACAGGAACTTTGCTATCACTTTGGTTCTGCTCTTAAGAAGGTCTCTGATCTGAGCAAGGATAATGTCCTCCAGACATGCGGTTTCCTCTTCCAGCTTCCCCTGCAGTCCCCTCCAAGGAAGCTCCTGTTCAATTTGCACTCTGACACGCTTTCTGATTTACTGTTTATGGTGGTTTAGGACCCACCTCAAAGGCACCTGAGATGCCTGCAATTGGGATAGGAACATTCCAGAGAGAGGCAAGGCAACTGTCTGAGCACAAATCCCACTGCATCATCCCACTTGTGAATCAGAGCCACTGGCCTCAGTCCTGCCGTGTGCGGAGACACCGGAGAGACTGCAGGAGTCCCACTTTGAATGCACACATTGAGTTATTTGTTCCCAAAGAGAGGAAGTGATGTCACATGCTGAGAGTTGTTTGTGAATCCAGGAATGTTCCTGAGCCATGGCTGGCTGGCAGGGTGGAAACACGCCTGCAAAGGGCCTGGTGACTCATCCTGGTCACAAGTGACGTGGAACCAGGTAGGACATGGCTGGCACAGCCTGGAGGGAAGATGTTTCTGAGGACATGGTGCACTGGCCAGGTGAATCTGAATGGGAAAATCCCTTTCCTGCATGTCTTCTCTCCCGTGACCTGAAGGAGAAAGGAGGCACTGCTCTCAGGTACGGCTGCACCTCTGAGTTTGTTCCTCACGGAGGCTGTTGGTTATACACCAAGGAGAGCAAGAAAGCTGCTGTGCTGATGAAGTTCAGCACATTAGAGCCCATGATGACAGTCCTGATGCTGTGTATGTCTAGATTAACACAGTGCTGTTGTAGTAGGTCTGTAAATGAGCCTCTGAGGCTCATTTTATTAATGACCTATTATTAAGACAATATAGGTAATATTTCACACTTTCTTCTGGCATTAAGGAGCATAAGATATGTTTCTTCCAAGAACTTTAAGGAGAGAGTAAGACCTCTTCACAGGCAAAGAGCAGGAATAACAGTGGTCATTCAGTGCCCAAAACTGGGGTATTCTAAGGGTATAGGGTGAGCAAGGGGAGCTTGCACACTTGGGAGAGGAGAGCAAGAAGGCCCCAGAAGCTGGGAATGGGGGCAGCAGAGGAAGCATCACTTGAAAAGGTGTTGAGAGTCAGGCACTGAAAGAAATTCCAGAGGTAAGGGACTTCTCAAGTCAAGGCTCTGGGCAGAGCACAGTCTCCTGTTTTTTGAGGCTTACTGCATCCATGAAAACCAAACTGACGCAGCTTCCCCTAAGAATGGAAACAACCTGCAGGGCCCTGGGCATTGTCTAGTTGCTCATGCCAGGGTTAATACCAACTTCATAGAACATGCACCACCAAATTCTGTTTTCTTCTCACTCTCACAGTAGCAATAAAGAAGGTTTTCCTTCCTCTCTCCTTTGGCCAGTGGCTCTCCAGAGACTGAGGCCTGTGTGAGGGCTGCCTCACCTGCCTGCTGTGGAAATCGGCACCTCTGCTATACTTCTTGCCATATGCCAGCAGAACGGCTTCCTCCTGTGGGGATGAGACTGGCTGATGCTGACAAGCCTAAACCTCAGGTGGGGGCAGAAGTGCTGCATTAAAAGATGATGGGATGAAGAGCAGATGATTTCTCAAGCCCATACCAGTTTGCCTGTGCTGGTTTTGCCTCCATTGCCGAGACAGAAGGTGTGGGATAGCACCACAGGCTGGTGGTGTGGGACGGATCAGGAGATCAAGTAGCCCAAAAGGAAGTGCTAGAAACAGGGTTCTGTCATGCATCTCTCCATCATCAAAGGCAAAACCACCAAGGGTTTTGTTCTTCACTGCAGATAACTAACAGCAATCCTCCTGGGACAAAGCCAGTGCGTCTTTGGTCCAGCCCACTACCCAGATATGCTGGGTTGTGAGGCAGCATCTCCCACAGCAGCAGCCAGGAAGCTCCTGCTGAGGGGTGACACTGTTGTGGTGGTCTCAGGAGCAGGAGCTGAGCCTAGGTCCCACTTCTCAGGGGCAGAATTTCAGCTGCAGCCCTTTGGCTGGGGCAGTGTTAGTGTATTCAGGCAGATGTTCCACTGGGGCTGGCCCTGTCTCAGCGTGCCAATCTGAGGCATTTGTTCTTCTGTTCTGAACATGAGGCTGATTGGGAAAAGCCCAAGTGTTTTTCTGATATCTGCTGGGTGGCAGGAAGGGTGGGAGAGTGGTGCAGATGGGATAAAGAAGGATGTCAAAGGCAAGTTGGAGAAGCAGGAAGCATTGAAGCAGCACCGCTCAAAGCATACACATAATTCTAGGAATGCCTTGCAAGCTACATCATCACTATTGTAAACTTCCCTGACTGAAACCAACTGCAAGCAAATGCTGTTCAAAGTGTTACACCAGAATCTGGCATCAGCATGAGCCAGCAGGGGACAAAAAAATCAGAGTGGAGTTGTATTTGTATTCTGGGCATGAACTAAGCCTGTACGACTGGAGTTAATGTACACTGTCCCCACCGCCCACCTCTGGGGAGCTCAAACCTCCCTCTGTCAGTCTGACTCCCACTTGGGCAGCAGCTACTTACATTGCCATGGTGTGAGGGGTTGGATCCCTTTGAAATACAGCCTTTCCCAGTCAGAGGCCTTTGGAGCAGGGCACTGTCTCTTTATTCTGGAATTACAACATTTATATTAGCAAGGCTGCTAAGGAAGTTGTGTTTAGAAAATATGCGCTCTGCAGAAATGTTGCATGGAAATTAGATTTCAAGAGGCAAAAATAGCACAGTATCCTGAGACTGCAGAAGGTAGAGATCCTTTTCTTCCCTCATTCTCCCAGTAATTAGTTTCTCCTTGGGCATAATTTGAGGAAAATACTTTATTTCATTAATGCATTGTCTACCTGTAGGGAACATTCATTCAGTGGATTTTTTTAGCATGTACAACTTTGATTGAGTGCTCATCACAGATCTGGCAGAACAATTTCATAGAATCATGAAAAAGGTTTGGACTGGAAGAGATCTTAAGGATAATGCAGTTCCAACCCCCGCTGCCATAAGCAGAGAATCTTCCACTAGCCCACGTTGCTCAAAGCCCCATCCAACCTGTCCTTGAACAACTCCAAGGATGGATCATCTTCAAATTTAATGCTGCTGAGTGTTTTCTTTGTAGGATATTCATCAATCTCATGTGTACTTAGTCAAATCCAAGTCTGGGGAGTGTAGGTTTCACCTTAGCAAAGCCACTGGGATTGCATCCACTTCTACAAGAACTTCACTTGGCCATTTGTTTGTACCATGGAAGTGGCAGTGACTCATAAAGTTAGATTGGATCTGACTAAACAATAATGTCTGTGAAAATATAATTCAGTGTGTTCCAGTCCTGTGTGTTTAATTTTTTCCTTGGTAGACTAATCTTGGGTGTCTCTGGTGATTTAGGCCATGAGCCATGAATGTTTCTCCTAACCTTTCACCTTTAGCAAACTGCAAACAAACAAACAAACAAACAAACAAACAAACAAACAAACCTTTCATCTGACTGGTCCAGATATTTCCTTCATGTGAAAAGTCAGCTGAAACCTTACCTGGACACAGTCTACACTGTCAGGATCAGCAAGGGGGACCTAGGCACAGTCCATAGACCTAGATGTGCAAGAGGTTAAGCTGCTAGAGTTAATTCCAGCCTTAAACTCTAGGAGCTGACGGAAAGTCCCTTTCTCTCTTTCCATCATTAAGACTATGTAAGACGTCCCCTGGCTCAAATCAAGATCCTCCACTGTTTGGGGTTCAGATCCATCAACAAGATTTTCTCTGGGCCTTCCTGTTCAAAACTCCTTCTTGTTCCTGGAGATAGACCATCACTACAGGATCTGTTCCTAGAACTAGTTCACTTGAACAAATGTCTTTTATTCTGAAAGACTGGTTTGGGGCCTCCTGGAGAGTTTTCTTCCTCAGCTTGATGTAATAACAGTTGAACAGAGACAAATGCTTCACCTTGACTAGGTTATGTGGTGAAGCCACACATACATGTCCCATAGCTTTTTCTTGACCTAAAATGGCCGGTCTTTTTTAGAAGGAAATCATATTTTCCTTGTTCGTAGGTTGATTTTGTTCTCAGAACTCAGCTGTTGCATAATTCTTGGACAAACTCCAACTTTGATTGCATCCTCCTCATTGTCCAATGCATAGGAGACTGAGCCAGCAGCTTCCAGAGCTGCAGTTCACAAAATTTTTTCATCGCAGAACTGAATTTGGTACCACAGTCTCCCTCCACTTTACACTTGTAGGCTTACAGACCCATGAGGAATCAGCTTATTGCACACAACCCTCTGCTCAGGAGCTAGGATGAATCTTCTCCATGAGTGGAAGGGCAACAATGGATGCTGCAGCCAGTCAGATGGATTCTCTGGGAATCTACATCTTTTGTGTGGGTGGCTATTTCTTTACCTTAATTCAAAACAACACACAACCTGCCCCCCCTGCCCCCCCCCCCCAAAAAAAAAAAAGCACCAACATCTCCCCTTAGGGGAAAAAAACCAACAAAACCTTAGGTTTTTTTTTTTTTTAGAGAAACCCCCCCCAAAAAACCCACTTGGATCCAAATGGTCCATATGAGTCATACATGAAGAAACTGTCCTTCCTGCCCCTGGGAGAGTTACTCACCCTTTCACTGCCAGAGGGCAGAATTAGGATTATTCTGACTGCATGGAGGGCATTTATCAGGAAAGCTCCTGATAACCTGTGTGAAGTATTCATATCATGCTCATAGCTGGAGTCTAGGAATCCTCCCCAAAACTTGCCTTGCCATTGATTGTTGCTTTGAAGAAAGTCATCAACAGCTGTTCCTCAGCTTCCCACTATGAAATGGGAATTGCAAGGGAAATCACAGCTAAATAACACAATGCCACCGTGTTACTCTGTGGCTGATTTAGTCAGTGTTTGAAAATGACTTACAGGCAGTAAAGTCCTATCTTTTTAATAGAGAACTTGCCCTTTTCCCCAGGAGTCCTATTCAGAACCTCTCAACCTTGACAATAAATTGAAATGGAAATCTTTTGAGTACTGTAATGAATACATTATCTTAATTTCAGAGGATTTTTGAAGGGGTAAGATTTTGTGCAGAAGGTGATTTTGAATATTTAGCGACACAACCTTAGCTAAAGCTTTTTTCTTCCATAATTATGCTTTTTAATACAATTCTCTTAGCATTTTAGATTCGAAATGAGGAAATATCCTTTGGCTCAAGTCCAGAATTTCCCCTATTTTTTTTATATTCTTTCAAAAAATAAGGGTCTAATTCTCCCTTCCCTGGTGCACTTTATACTCATTTACACATGTAAAATGCTATTATTCTTTCTTGGAACCATATACCAAAATGCAAATTGCTCTACAACAGGAGCAAGCATCAAACCCAAGGACCCAGAGGATAAGGGCAAATCAGCATCCTAGCAGGAACAAGCTGGAGAGTCAGCCTGAAGCCTGTCAACTACTTTAGAGAGATAATTCACATTCATGGCCTTACTCTGTGGCAAAAGGAAGGTGAGGTGAGTTCCTCACGCTCACCACAGCCTGAAAGCACACACGTGACTGTAACTTCACTTCTGATCTTACGGGTTGACAACTTCTTTAGGGGTCCATGCCCTCAGAATGACCCACTGTGAGTGTCATGTGAATACAGAGCTGCAGCTCACGGTGTGCATTCACGGCGTGGCCTTGTCTCTCCTACAAATTAATGGTGGCTGAGCAAGGCTGGCAGTCGGTTTGGCAGGACTTGGTGACCGAGCCTGCTTCAGCTGCAAGTAGAGCGAAGGACAGGCTCAGACCAGCCCTGAGCAGCACATCCTTCCACCCACTTGCTGTCTGTGTCCCTGCAGGCCAGAGGAGTGGCTTGGTGCCACTGTACCGCAGCCAGACTGAATGGTTTGGGGCTTGCCAAAGCTTTTGCAGCTCCCTCCCTCCAGTGCTGCTCTGGTTAAGCATGTGCATTCCAGGGAAGTGGCTACTGGATCCAGTTCTGCTCTGCCCCATCTGCCCCATCCTTTGCCCCCTCCTGAGGCAGGGCTTTTGTTTGCAAGGCAGTCTGGCTGGCCTTTATTTTCCTTAGAAAGCAGTAATGCTTTGTAGGGCTGTCAGGAAACATCAGCCTGGCAGTCTCCTCCACATACTCCTCTTTCTGCCTGGAGGAGAGGATGAAGTAAAGGAGCAATTTGGCCTGAAAATGAGAAACAGGTCAAGCTGCTTGAAAACCTGGCCTCTGAAATAGAGATAGGGAAAGAGAACAGAAAAGCAATTACTTCAGAAAGCTAGGTTACTCCTTACTCCAAATTAGTACAGCTGATTTGAAAATCCCTGACCAACCTTCTTGTAGCTCAGCTGAGAGGTTTGCTAAATGTGCTCTGTCACCACTGAAGCAGCACTTCCAAATCTGGAGGGAGACCACATTTCCACTTATTTTCACTCCAAAGTGAAACAACCCTTCTCTGCTCATATTGGAGACCCTCATCTGAAAAAAGCTTGGTGCTAAAGAGGTTTAGGTTTATAAAGGTATCCAGATGCATAAGCAGTTGTCAAAATTTCCAGCTAACACAGTTAAGTCACTGACCGTCTACACTTCTTTCTGAATTTTATTGACGTTACTCAACAGCTTTCAGGGTAAGGCTTGTGATCCTCACTCAGGCAGAGGCTGTAGTGTCTAGAAGGAATTAATATATATATCATAAATGCACTTGGCCTCTTCTTGATGTATGTGCAAAGAAATATTTTTGTTATGTGGCTCATTGCCAGTGTTCCTGAGAAAGTCACATATGTGATTCTTCCTCTATAAGCTGATAAAATAGTAAAATTAGGTTTTGAAATATTTCTAAACCTCCTTTCACAGTATTTAACCCTTATTTATTAAGAAAATGAAGAAGTAAACTCTTCCCTTATTCCCTTGAATTCCCAAACCAAGAGCTTCTCTCATCCATCACAGTGACAGTGATATGTTAACAGGCACCAAAATCTCCATGCCTCCTCCTCCAAGGGCACTCCTATGCCAAGTGAGCCAAGGGTACATGGTCAGCGAATTTCCTGACTTCCTTCGTGGTTTTAATTTCCAATTTTAATGCTG
Organism: Pseudopodoces humilis; assembly: GCF_049639895.1. Lineage (NCBI taxonomy): Eukaryota > Metazoa > Chordata > Aves > Passeriformes > Paridae > Pseudopodoces > Pseudopodoces humilis. The sequence continues at coordinate 42,656,966 of NC_142202.1, read as the reverse complement.
TGTTAGAATAATTGTTTCATGTCTATTGTTGAAGTCTCTGGATGATTTCTGATCCCACTAGGTTAATTCCAACATTCTTTCCCTTGATAACCTATTTGGGTGTAGTAAATTATGTTCTGTCTATTCTGACAGCTGCTGAAGTTATCCAGTAATCCTAGATTGCTGCTAGTCATGCCCATCTCTCAAAGAACAAATTAAAACATAACTCTCTCATACGTCAATTAAGACATCCCTGCCTTGATTAACAGGATACCCCCCTCCCCCCCCAGTCTGGTGTGCTCACAAAGTCAACTTGGTTTACAACTCAGTAAGTCAAAGTCCTTTACCTACAGATCAAGCACAGGAATGACAGCAGATTATCCTGGCAATCCATCTCTTCCCTGGAGGGGGACAATATATGAAATTAGAGTTGGACATTCTCTGTGTCTTGTTTCATCTTCCAGTAAAAGGACAAAGAAGAAATCACTGGCTGTTTCAGGGTCTAAGTGTGACAGAATGAAAATCTGGTCTTAAAAAAAGCCAACAAACCAGATTTCAACAAATTCAGTGAGCAGTTAGGCAGAGCCTCAGGAAGAAATTCTAAGTGAAGAAGTGCAAAAAGCTGATGGCTATATTACAAGCAAAACAGTGCAGACAAGCAATAGAATCTACAGTAAAACCTATGTAGCTGCATTAGGAGTGTGTCATTACTTGAAACAAAAAAAAAAAAAAAAAAAGGGGAATCTTGCAAACAGTAAAAACAAAGCAAGAAAACAACAAAAACAATTCTCTTAAATGTGTGAGAAGCAGAAGTGAGGGAAAGGGAGTTGTAGCTCAGTTACTTAATGGACACAGAGAACAAATAAAGCATGATGAAGAGGTGTTTGAAGTATTCAATGCTTTTTTTGGGTGAATTAGAAAAAAAATTGCCATGAAGTCTCATTGAAGTGGCTGAAAAAATGTACTGACTGGTTTGCAATCGTCTCTTGTCAAAAGGAGAAGGCATTTCAAGTTGGATTCTGCAGGGGAATTTTTTCCTTGGGACTATTTCTGTTCACTGTCTTCATTATCATGGTGGATGATGGAAGAGACTTCATGTGCAGCAGACATCCAGCTGGGAAGGAGCTATAACGAGATTGGAGGGCATAATAAGAAAAAGCCTGATCTCAATGAGCTGGAGGAATGATCTGGACCCAGTGAGATGGAATTATTTTGAGAAGTGTTGGAAGTATTACACATTGAAATCAAACGCATGAAAACAGATTGCACAATAAATGCTGAGAAAGCACAGAAGAACCGGAGCCGGGGTTTTGGCTTACTGCAAACTGAGCAAGCCAATAATATGTTGATGTTTTGAGAAAGGTGAATCTTTGGGTAGGAGGTGTTAGCAGGCAGAGAGTGTGAGAGCTACTTATGCCACTTCACCCAGTGCTGCTGAGATCCCACCTGGTGCAATGTGGCCAGATTTGGATATCATGTCAGAGACAATCTGGGCAAAGCAGCAAAAAAAGGAAAAGTTTCAGAAGGCACAAGATAAGTGGGTTTGGTTTTGTCTAGAAAGTAGATAACTGAGGGGAATAACAAAGCTTTCAATACACAGAGAGCTGTTTTTTACTTTCCTGCTTGTCTCCTACAGGCAGGATGAGAAATAATTGGTGTAATATATAGAAACATACCCTAAGATTAGGTGTAATCTCCTGTAATATCCTACAACTTGTAGGAGAGCTGTAAACCCTGAGCATTGGGAGAAGAAGGATATTGCAGAATTGCCTTCACTGAAAGCCTTCCAGAGCAGGTAGGAGGATGCATGGAACGGAGTCAAGCACCTCTGAAGATTGCTCTGATCTCCTTCTCAAGCCAGGCTATGGAACTGGGGAGAGATTTCGGGAGACTGTGTAGTCCATTCCTCCTCCCCAATGCACAGTTAACTGCAAAGCGTTAATGTGTTTTGGGAAACAGGATAATGGTGCTTAAAATAAGCCCACAAAATAGGAAATAACACCTTTAACTTCTGCTGTACCACAGCAGAGTCCCATCCTCTTTCTGACCTGGCAGACGTGACAGTGGCAGTCCTGTGCCCTGAAGGGGTCTGCCTTGTAGTCTGGGTGATGGTGTTGCCGTTTAAGTGCAATATGTTTTATCACTATTAGGTGCTGTGTAGGTCATCCTTTTTTCCGTATTAACCCGCCCTTGAGGAGTTAGACCCGCAGAGCCAGTGGAGGAAGAATCACAATGGGATGGAACCACATCTGAGGTGAAGCTGTTTGCAGGAACAAGGTAGTGTCTTCCCTGGTGTCCCAGCCTCCGTCCTATAAGGCTGGACACCTAGGCTCCGAGTCTGAAAAGAAGCTGGCCTTGGAAAAGAAGAGGATGCAAGTGACTCCTCTGCCACAAGAGACAATCCCCCTGTCTGATTGTAGCACCAGAGATGGTGACTTAAGCAGGAAAAGCCCTGGTGCATTTTGTCAGAGAGGATAGTGAATGCAGAGGGCCACAGTTCACTGGCTGTGAGATGTAAAATACTGGTTCTTGGGGCTGGGGATGGTTCCCCAATCCCCACAGGCCCTGGTGCATCCAGACCTCTCTTGCTGGAGCAGCCGTGACATGGGCACAGGGAGGCTCAGAGGGATGGTGTGAACACCTTGTCATACTGTATTAGGAACAGCCAAGCGATGACACAGACTCTCTAGCTTGGTTGCAAAAGAGAGTAAGTTTTATTCTTCTAGATCTTCTTTTACAGACAGTTCTGAGCAGGTCCAAAAAGGTAAAGCTTTCACTGGTCATCAAACCAGCACATCACCATTACTGGACAATTAGGAACAACACCTCCTGACCATTTCTTACAAGTAAACAACAAGGTGACAAACAACACCTGCAAAGGTTGTTTTCCTTCTCTACGGACTGTTTGGATTCCTCCTTATGATTTCTCAGGCCAGAGTGAGAAAGTTGTGTACTTGACTTTCCCACAGACTCAAGCTAGTGCCTGAAGCCTAAAAATCTCTTATTTGACCACTGTCAGTCCCCACAACACCTCTCCCTGTGCTGAGGATGGGAAACTGGCTCCAACCTTAAGTCTCAGTTGCATCTTTTTCCTCATGGTCTGCGTTTAAAAGAAGAATGGATTTTGTCTGTGCTAAGTTGCTGGGATGTTTCTCTCCCCAGAACCCAATACTCACATAGAGCTGGAGCTGCGAAGCTGCTCTCCTTGTTTTTTGAGCTCTGTAGGAGAAATGAGTCCCAAGGAAACTTGAGTGTGTTTTTTGATCTTGAAAAAAATGAGCTTCTCAGTCCCTCCCCACCTTGCTGGAGTAATTCCCATCAAATAATCATTGCTTTTGAAGCCAATCCTACTTTTCTCTCATGCTTGAAAAGCTGCTCCCTCCAGCTCTGTGTACAGGCACCGATTGGCTCTTCTCCAAGTAATACTCAGTGAAGAAACGCCTGCTCGCGTACCTGCTGAAACTTTTTACATTTCACTCTCTTTGGCAATAAATTAGTTCCACAGAGGTCTGAGCAACAGTTGTTTTGAGCAGGGAGGGAGTTTGGATTCTGCAACTGCATTTACACAGCCAGCCCTTATCTTCATGAATATAAGAGAGCAGGGAGCTTGTTGATGCAAACTAACACCAAGTGAACTGTGTTTGCCAGCAGAGCAGCTTCCCATGTGAAAACCCTGATTTCCTTCTTCTTGATGAGGCCATAGCACAGCCAAGTCAAGGACAGAGCCTCTTTTTTTCCAAACCAACTGTTAATGGAATAAGTAATTCTGCAGACCTGTCTTTCACATCTCACTCACTTTATATGCAGTCTAATTAATTCTGTCGGGGAAAATAATTGGCTCGGATCAGGTCGATCCAACTGAAGTTCTAAATAACTTTGCTTGAGTGGTATTTATATTTCAGCAACTAGTCTTGGGTGAAGCGCTCGCACACGCGGAATACTAAGGCTGTGCTAACTTGGCACAAAAATAGCGCTGTGGTCCGTCAAGTGGCATTAAGTCCCATCTATAAAAAGCCATGCAGCTGCCTCTGAAGTGTGGCTATCTCAGGAAAGGGGGTGGGGAGCACTCCAGCTTGTGTCGGTGCTGGACAATGGGCAGAGGGTGTGGAGTGAAAAGCTTCCCAACCACAGAGGAGCTATTGGAATGACCCTGTGGGGGCTCAGGAGTTGTCGAGGAAAGATTTCAAGGCTGCAGTCATGCCAGGAAGGTGCAGAAGCAAGGAGCAGTCAGTGTTGGGGAGGGCCAGGGTTTTGGACAAGGCTGGAAGATCTGGAGTATGGGAAGAGGCAGGGACAGAGGGAAATGGGGCATCACAGGCAAAGGGAAGGCTGGTATAGCTGTAAGCTGTGACTGTCCTCACCTGAGGGATGGACCAGTGAGGGAGCATGGGCCTGAGTGCTGCCAGGGAGATGTTCTGACAGCTGGACTGTCATGGTCAATAAGCAAATACCACCCTCTCCCTGTAAAGTAGGGTGGGGTGTTCTCATCCGTGTTTTTTTAAGGCATGAACATCTTGACTTAAGGACACAGATGGAAGGCAGGTGTTACTCTGCTGAAGGTCAGAACTACATTTATAAGTACCTTTAGCTTTCTTCATCCTACAGTTTCTCTGTGAACATTTGGGCCAGAACATCTCTCCCCCTCCACCCAACAAATTTTAGATCTGCAGCCAGATCCTCACTCTCCAACTCAGCCTTCATCTCTGCTTGCAACAGCATCAGCCCACTCTCTTGGATCCTAGAAAAGGAAATTCGTCTTTCCATCTGGTCCTCTTCATCTCCTCGTTCAATAGGTAGCATTTGCCTGAGATAGCTCACCCCATAGTGGAGAACAACATGTTTTGTGCTGCTCTGACTGCCACAAAAGGTCTTCTTTCCTAAGGAAATTGTGTAAACCGGCTCTCCTACTGCAAGCCTCAGCCTCCTCTACTAGCCTGTGCTAGCTGCTGGTCTCTCTGGGGGAAGCCTGGGTAAATGAACAAGTGTGAACAGCAGTGTTGCAGCCTTCTGCACTTCCTTTCTCCCCAGCACTAAAAATAAGATCTCATTTGTAAATAGGATACCTCCTATTTTTATAGTGCTTTTGAGATGTGCTGGATTAACAAGTCCGCATCCCGACTCCCTCTCCAACCACAGTTTGTGCCCAGCCTGGGCAGTAGCTGTGTCAAATCACAGCATGCTGTTGATGTGTTTCCATCCTGCTCTGGTGGATGCATCCTTGTGAAGGTGAGCAGTTTTCATTCCAGCTGAGTCTCTGATTTCTCCCCCGGAATTACCAACATGACATGCACACTGGCAGTTTCTGATCTTGTTAATGAGGACACCAGTCTGCAAGACCTACCTAAGCTCGTTCACAGGTAGTAACTAAAAGGTGCAGAGCACTCAAATATCATCATCACACTCACACCCCTTCTTCATTTTCAGCCAAAAGCTGCCTGCTGACTGACAGGGTTTGCCAACACCTCAGGATAATTGCTATCGTTAAAGAGTCTTGTCTCCTTTCCCAGCCCGAGAAAGGAGCTCACCAAAGTGAACGTTTCTTTCATCCAACTCTCCTGTTGACCTTGAAGTTAAATCCCTGCAGAAGTCAATACCCCTGAAATGAATTGGCACACAAAAATATGTGAGTGTTGATGTGCTTACCATCTAGACACCAGACTGCCATTCTCCAACCCTCCTTCCTGTGTCTGGATGAGGTTGAGCTGTGGGACATTATGGAGAAAGACTGCTCAGAGCTGATCATTTATCCTTCTCATTGCTGACCTAAAAGAGCAAAAGGGATCAAACTGCTCAAGCTATTGGGCTGCCATTGCAGCCATCACAAGCAGAATGGATCTAGTCTTGATGCAGCTAATTTGTAAACCACTAGCAATAAAATCATGGCAGCTCAAAGCCCAGGAGGCCATGTAAAATTGTTTCTGGAGCTCTGTAGTGCTTATGGCAGCCTGAACCACTGCTGTTTCATCCCAAGCTACATCTGAGCCAGCCCTGTCAAACCTATCCTGAAGGCATGTAAAGACACTGGTACTTAGGCTGCCTTCAGCTGGGATGAGGTCTCTAATTTTAAGGAAGCAGCAAGGGACTGAAATTTGTCCAGATTCATCCCATGGGGTACTCCAAATGGGGCATTCTAAGTCTTCAGTTAGCTCCCAGGGCCTTCAAACCCAAAAAGGATTCTGGCTGTGCTGAATTCACTGCTGATGAACAAATCAAGTAAGAAACCTCTGGTGATGACACAGAATGGATCCAAGCTGGTGGGATAGTACAGAAATCTTGTAGCCCACCCAAGGATCCTCCTCATCCCACCACTCAGTTGGAGCAGAGTCTGCCTGTGATAATTTCAGCATTTTCATATATGGTCCTAAGCAGGACCAGTTAGGTGAAATCCTAAGACCTGTGTTATGAATGAGATAGGCAACCTTCTGCCTTTAAATCTGTGAGTCTGGAAAAATAACCCAGCATCAAAAATAATACTCTGCCGTAGGAAATTTCTATGAGAGTGTTATAATTTCTCATTTTACCTTGAAGAATTTCCCCCATCCTTCCCTGCCCCTACTTAAAGATTTATTTGGTTTTCTCTCTCTCTCCAAGCTCAATCCAATTAAACAAAAAAAATTTACTTTATTCATGTGAGTGTTCAGTGAACTTTACTCAAGAAAAATGCTGAATATACCAAAAGTAAAGAACATTTTTTATGTGACTAGGCTTTTCCTGGGATTTTTTTTTCTTGCTCAGCAAAGCTCTTAAGTAAAGAAATGGCTGAAACCCCACACTTCAATATACAGACAAGTCAAACATCAACAAAATCACAATAACGTGGAATGCTATTTTATCTATTTTATTGGTCACTGAATTTCTTTTTCACATTGGGAACATTTCCATACAAGAGATTAACAAAATAAGACCTTGATCCTCTGAGTGTAAGAGGATTTTAAAACAGCAAAATTAAGCTCTTGGAATATAAGAATGGTTAGACTTAGGATTGTCTGGGCAATATTCATTTGATTCCCATTTTCATATGTATTATGATACCATCTTTCATCTTGTACCTACATAGTTGCATACTAATTTTTGCCTGGGAACCTCTCCTACATTCACCATCCAAAATAAATTGTGATCTCATGATCAGCCATTTCATATTTTTCATCATTCCTCTTCATTATTCAGAGTGCATCTCATGCCTTATTTACAATCCGCAATTCAAACTGTGCTGTGGAGGAAATGGACAGCAGTTTCCTGATTAACTTTCCTGCCTAACCTCTTGTGGTACCATCCAAGTGCTTTCCAAGTTTTTCTGAATTTGTCTAGACAGCTTCTGTGTGAGGTCTAACGGGCTGCCTGGAGGCAGGGGTGTTAGAAAAAGATCTGGAAAATGGGATCGATCAGAACAAGCATTTGCAAGGCAGCCTAATAATGAAGAGAAGTGAGAGAGGGATCGGCCATGGTGCTGTGTACAGAAGGATGACTAGGAGCCTCAGGAGGGCAAAAGTGTCTGTGGGGGAGCAGGGACACTGGCTCTGGGTCTCCTCTGCGGGGCTTGGCTGGCCATGGCAGCAGCTCTGTGAGTGGATGCCGTCACAGATCTCAGCAGCACCGGGTAGCCTTCCTTCCACCTTTCCTACCTCTTCTCTTCTGCTGAAAGAGAGCATTTCCAGTGAGTGTTCTTCCTTCAGCTCAGTGAGACTGCTGCTAGGGGGGATGTGCTGGACATGATGGGGAAGTTGTGCTGAAGGCCCCAGAGGTAGATGCCAACTAACACGAACTAAAAAGAGCCACAGCAAAATTACTGATGGGACAGTGCATGAAATTCATCACCAGTCCGTCACACTCCTGCTCATTGGCAGTCCAGGCCAGGAGGCAATGTCTGTGTCCAACAGAAAAAAATGTTGTCTTCTCAGAAATGGGATCATGAAAATGAGGGACTTCACACCAGGACTAATCACTGGGGAGAAAATAAAGAGCAGGAGTCACTTGCCAGTGATTCCCAATGAGTGACTGAAAAGGACAAGTGAAGATTTTCCCCTTGCTGGAGAGCAAACACCTACGCACAGGCATCCTTCATCTCTTCTCCTGGAGTGTCCCTCCTTTCTCCCTCTGAACCCATCCATACTTTTTTCTGATATGTTCGTAGCTGTCTACCCAAGGGCGCCTCAGCTGGGAGGTGCAAGTGTTGTTACACCAATGTGCTCAGAAACCCAGGGATTAACAGGGATTAAGTAGATCCACATTTACACTGCTCATACCCCTAGTGATTGTATTGCATGCTTTGAAATCTCCAGGGGATATAACTCTGGGTTTGCCATTCCCCAGTGAGACTGTTTCTCAATTAAAAAGCAATCACATTTTCTTAAGAGGAAGGAAAAATGGCTCTAAGAAGTATTATTAGCAGAGCCACACAGGTGGATTATGGATATAAATTGAATTTAATTGAATGTTTTGTAAGGGACGAAACTTTTGATGTGAATTTATGGATTAGGTGGTTTTATTTTCATACTGGGCAAGGGAGGTAAGTGAATATACATCCATATACACATACACATACACATACACATACACATATATATACATATACATACATATATATGTGTGTGTGTGTGTGTGTGTGTGTATGCATATGTGCCTGTATTTTAGGTGTGGTACAGGTAGTTAATGCTTTGGATGGTAACAGAATGTGATTATTCCTGCTTTTCTGATTTTCTGGCTTTATTACTTCACTGCCTTTCTGGACCTGAAGCCTGCAAATACATTAAAGACTGAATCTTAGCCAGGAAGCTGTCAAACAACTGTATTTCAGCTAAAGTTAGTGTCATGCCTGGATGGCTCTGTCCCGAAGCTAAGCTCCACACCATTGAAATAGCATGGCAGAAAATAGCATATTGAGCCACTCAAAGGTATGGATCAATGAAGTCATTAGCAAAGTGACCTTATGGGGAGGGGAGACAGTGCAGCAGCCCCGTGCAATGGAAGCTCAAGAGCCCTCTTTCAGAGCAGGCTGTGCAGTAATGACTGATAATGCATTGAGCGGCAACATATTAAGGAGGCCATTTACAGCAACCCCCCTATAATTTCCAGGAACAAAAGGACTTTTCTCTCTCTTTCCTTCCAAGCTTTGTTGGATCTGTCGCACTGGCAACGTTAAGAGCCTGGTTCAGGGAAGGTAGCCCTGTTGCTATCACTGTGGGTGCTGGTCCCCTTTTCGTTGTCCCCTGCCCCTGCCTCCTGCTAAGCTCAGGATGGGCACAGGGTAAGGCCAGAAAAAGACAAACAGCAGCTCTCCAGAGAGGACCTGGCACTATGAAGCTGTGAGACTTTATCATTAAACTGTAAACTGCCCCCCGTAGCATTGCTTGGCTGGCTAATATCTTGCATAATAAATGGAGTGAGCACAGAAAGATTTACTGATTTGAGCATTTCTGTCCCTGTTATGAATTCTCCACGTGAGGTGAAGTAGGCACCAAGTCTCCATGAGGCAAAGTAAATAAAATAAAATGAAAATCTATTTTTCTCTATATTCCTACAAGCCTTTAGGAGGACAAGAGGATTGCAATAGATATTTATTTTCCTGTAGATTTCCAATCATACTTTCATTGCCTCATATCACCTCTACACACTCAGTGCCTGAGTTTCTTTCTTCCCCCTTCCATAAAAAGAGGGAAATAAGTTAGGGGAGTCTAATTACTGAAATTTAATTAAAACAATTTTAAAATTACTTAATCAATTTTCTAACAAGAGATCTTTTTGGTAACAGCTGTACACAGGCAATTTATTAGTTACTGAAGCCAACCTTGTTTTTTTATATAAACAGTCTAATTAATCAGTGGTTAACTCTCATAATGACCAGCTCCAGCATGTAATTATTGCTGCTGTCATGAAGCATAATAGCTTATTTCCCAGGGCTATTATGCAAATTGCCAACATTGACCACTCTGTGTAAAGTTTAAAGTGCTTTCCGTGATTATTTCTCATTTCTGCACTCTCAGGACATTTTGGAACACATGTTTTTCCTGGTGTGAAAAGTTTTATGCAGCTTTTCAGTTCAGTAGCACGTATCTGGGCACACTGGAGAGAAACATCCCAGTTCTTCCAGGTTTTAATTGCTGGAGGGGAACAGAAGAAGAAAAAATGTTTATTTCCCACATTAGAGACGTGCTCTATGCTCATCTTTTTATATGGGCCTGTGGAAAGAAGTAACCAAGATTTCCAACAGGCTGAAGCTGGAGGTATTTATTTTAGCATTTAACTACTTTTGGAAGTGAAGTCCTGTGCATCCATTGGGGTGAGGCAGACCCCTGCGGAGGAGAGCCAAGAGCTCTCCACAGCTCAGTAGAAGGCAGAAGCCTAAATGCAGGCACACAGAAAAAAAAAAATCTCAATGTAAAACTAGCAGGAGAAGGCACGAAACATCATGGAGTATCAGAGCTCACAGACAGTGGACTAAGAGTTGCTTGGAGTTAGAGGAAGGGGGAAAGAAAATATCACAAAGATGACCTAGTCCTGACCTAGCCTTGGCCTTCAAAGGCTTTGGGACAATGACCAAGATAAGGGTAATACATGGAATGACACCACTTAAGAGGCGGCATGGGCATTGAGTAAGGCATAAAAGCCTCTGAGGTGAATATGAATATCTGGAATACATATCTGTAGACACGGCAAGTACTCATGGACCGGTAGGTGGAGAGATGTGTGTGTACAGCCAGCCTGTCAATCACCTCCCAGCCCCTCCTTCTGCTCACCCCATAGAAATTGCCCCCCAGTACTGACCCAGTGAATGCACAGGGACCCTGGGGCCGCCCCTTCTGCTTCCCTATCATTCCCCAGCCCTGTGCACATTAAAGAGTTAAAGATTATTTTCAACAGATCTAATAAACCTGAAATTTCCAGCAACAGATGCCAGATTTTATCATCTCACTGGGGCTGGCAATAAAGAGGTTCACACAAAGACAGCAGGAAGGAAAGCAGAGTGAGCAGAGGGGCTGTTAGAGAGGAGGCAAGTGTGAAGCAGTTGTAGGCAGCAGTCAGTAGGGCAGTAAAAACTAATAAAACCTTGATGTACAAACCACACTAATCAAAGAACAGGTATTGCATTCGTATCTCCCATTTCCTCAGCCTTCACAGAGCAGCTGGTGGGAATAGCATGCTTGTTTTTGTAGATAAACAGATCCCAAGTGAGCTATACCTGAGCATCTCTGTCAGCCCACTGATGTGCAACAACCCTTCAAAATCCCTAAAATGAAGCCATGAACTTCCATGAATTTTCTCACTGCCAGCTCTCCCTAGCCTTGTGGTACAGAAAGGGCTCAGGCCTGGCTTTGAAGGTCTGAGTCAGCACCAGGAAAGGAAAGGGAGGAGGAAGGGAGAGAGAGAGAGGGAGAGCAATAGAGGGAGAGGTGGCCTTTTCCCAGGGCCCATTTCTGGCCTGTTAGACCATCCGTGTTAACTTCAGGAATGTGAAGGGAGAACTGAAAGGAAGGAGTTGCTGCAGTGGACCTGGACTAGACATAGATCTAAATTTCTGCCTGCCATGGACACCCTGTCCAATTCTTTGGATGAAGGCACCTAGTTCCCTTTTCCCGTCACAAAAATCCTTCAATATCCACAGCCTGCTGTGGGGTTGGATCACAAATGGGGAGAAGTGAGACTGTTTTCTCAGAGGCAGCATTACATACGATTGTCTGGGTCATGACTAGGATTGAACTAATTTTTGAGAAATTTAGCACTGTTCCACCACTGGTGAAGGCAGAATAAGCCCTGACATAATTTTTGTCAAAGAAATAGTTTCTTTGTGGCTCATCATCCAGAGCTGGGATCAGCCCAGCTGCCACTTAACCCAAACACCAAACCCAGAAGGCAGCAGAAGGGCAGCTTTTGCCTGCTGAGAGCACACCGTGGAGGTGTTTTTGTTCTGGCTGCTCGGACAGCAATAAGCTAAAGTGTGACCTGGCAGCCTGTGCATTTACTGCCAGTGCTGAAAGATTGCATGGGCTGTAAAGAGGCTGCAGACGTGCCAGTAAGCGCTCTTCTTGCTGGGGAAGGACGACCAGACCTTTTGTCGGGGTTTGTGTCTGCCCTTAATGCTGTCACTGGAGAAAACAGGAAGGATTTTGCTGGCATCAGTGGCTTTCAGCAGGTGTAAAAGCAGCCTCCTTCTGCAAGGGCAGACCCAGGCTCTGACAGCGAAGGGTCAGACACTTGAGTGTTGTATGTCCCAAACACCTGGAAGTAGCTGAGATATGTGGCCCGTGTGCCACTGTGACTGGAGAGAAGAGGAGGCAGCCTGCCTGACTGCAAGGCAGGACAGCAGGAGGTGTGCTCAGCTGGCTGAACATTGCCCTGCATGTGTACTTCTCACTTATCTCAAAGGTTTTATGACTCAGAAGTTTGTTTCCATGGGTTGCAGAAAGGGAAATTTTTGCATTATTTCTTGTTTGTGTACCACAGCATGTCTCCAGGAGCACAGATGCTCTTACAGCTCTTGATACCAACAGAGCAGAGATTAGTCTGGTCCAAACCATCACATTTTTACCAAGCATCAGGGGGTACCACTCCTCCCAGGAGCTGGCAGAAGCGAGTGCTTTGGTAACTGATGTTACACCTCGCATCAGAAAGTGCATGGAATTAGGGCAGCCATATATTTCCTCCAATTTGGCATTGAACCGGAGGCATAGAAAAAGCGTAATTTCCACATCAGGCTAGAGATGTAATAGGAAAGCCATCTAACAGATGAAAAATCAAATGGCCCCTGACACGGGCAGTTGCTCCCTCCTGCCTGTCACAGCTTTCCCTGCTGCTCCCTGAAGTCTCTGTGTAATATAAACTGTGCTCATTTCACAAGCTCACTGCGGGCTAAACAGCTGTTAATCGCCCTTGACTGCGCTGCTGTAATCATCTGCAGGCACTGGGCTCCTGCGAGGAATATCTCCACGCTGCTGCTGCTGGAAGAGAGCGCTGAAGAACGTGCTGTGCTACCCAGACCGCCGGTAGTCCCGGGCGGGCTGCAAGATGATGCTGCAGAAGCACAGACTCCACTGTGGGCTGTCAAAGCTTGCTGGCAGTCTGGGTACCCCCCTTGGCCACCTCGGCTCTGTCTGTGCGTGTCACAATTGCACCTCCTGGCAGCGGGGTGCATGTGCCTGAGACACCAAGATCTTGGCACTTGGAGGGGGACCAAGGTTTTGATTCGCATTTTGTCGCTCCAGGTTGCTAGCAGGCCCTCGGAATTTGGTGAGGATGGAGCACCCTCCCTCACTGCCACAGCCTGGCCTCACTGCCTGGGAGCTGATGGAGTGGGGTCCTGGCTGCAGGATGAGCCCTGCAGACTCAGGTGTGGGCAGAATGGAGATGGATGGTGGATGTGCTGGATGGGGAGGCGGGTGGGTAACAAGCACAGGTTACCAGAGCTTGGTAGTAAAAGCCTTGTTCAATAGATGCATTGTTTGTCACATGTTCCTAAAAGAGCAGCCACTTCTTTGCTGTTGCTGTGCCTTCCCTCTGGCGTCCAGCATCACAGGCATGACTTGATGGATCCCCAGTCCTGGAGAAGCCCTCCTCTTTCTACATGTTACCACTCTCAGATGCACCTCAGCACCACCAGAGGCATCTTTCCACAGCCCTAAAATCATTTAAATGGGTTTCATTAGCAAAAGAGGATCTAGTTTGGAAGAGGTGTTTTCCTTTACCAGATGTTTCTCGTAATGGTTACCCTATCTTAACACGGCAGTCTTGGTTTTTGCAGTACTTAGCTGAAATCCAAGTGAGTTTCCCCTCCTCTTGTTTTCTCTCTCTTTATTATATATTTTCTACCATGAATATCAACCTGCATTGAGTGAATAGTCTTTTTTTTCAATACCTGATATCTTCAGTGTTTGCTGTTTCGATTATATTAGACCCTAGCTCACTGTATACTACTGTATAAGCAAGGGGCTAGGAACTTTGTTAATTTTCAAAACAAAATGCATCTTTAGGCCTAGACCTGTATGACTGATGAGCAACAGAGTGTTGTGACTGTGGCTTGATTAGACCTTAACATTTAAAGTAATTAAATCTGCTTTAAGTGGTGCTTACACATTTTTTTCTGCCTACTTCTCAGTCACCATGAGGAAACATGGTGGAGTTTGATTAAAAGAAAAGGATTTCAAAATCGTGTTCCTATACATGGTCACTGAAACCGAATTTGAAATGTTTAAATATGCATGTCTGCTTTGCCTTCGTGCTAATCAATCACAGAGGTGAACTGGCCCATTTTGTGTTAGCTAAACAATTAGGCAGCACGGCTTACAAGCTCTAAGTCAAGTATTGGGCAAGATAGATGTTTGTCACATTTGAGAAATAGATTCAAGAGTTAATAGTCTATCCCCAGATATGTTATGAGCAAAAAAATTTGCCTTAATGTGTAGAATCAATTATTTACTGTGCACAGTACTCACTAGTTTTTCTCGTTTAAAACACAAGGTAGTTAAACACAAGCCATTATCTCCACTTTTTTAGATTCATAGATCTTAAGGCCAGGGGGGTAATTAAGATCATTTAGGCTGACCTGTAGCTTAATGCAGGCTAAGAACTCTGTTCTGATTATTTCTGCATGGAGACCATAATTTTTGCTTGAGCAACAGCACATCTTTTAAAAAGACAGCTAATTATGGCTTGAAAACATCATGTGTTACAGAACCCAGTACATCCCTTTAAGCTGTTTGGATAATTACCCTGGCTGCTAACATTTTTTTTCTTGTTTCTAGTCTTTTAGCTTTCAGCCATGGAATCTTATTATGCCTTTACATCACCAGATTACAGATCCATCTGCCACCAGAAATCCCTTTCATAATGGTTTGTAAGTCAGGACCAAGTTACCTTTTGTCTTCTCTTGAATAAGCTAAAAGCACTAAGCTTTGCTCCTCTTTTACTATAAAGCCTGGTTGTCCCATCTTGAATTATTCTTGCAGCTTCCGTCTGAACCTTCTCTGGCTTTAGTTGTATTAGGCAGGCACAAGATTTCCTTGGAATTGCCAAAACCCATAGCTAGCAATTCCCTGTCTGGGGGACTGCATTCAGCCTCATATAGCTCTGAGTTATCATTAACTCAGAAAGAAAAGTGCATTGGGCACAGAGCTGAAACTCGCTTTGTTCTGGAGTGCAGTGATGGTGGCTTGAGTGTCCCTATTACATTCATGGAAGCTAAAATCCAAGTCAGTAACATAGAAAACTTAGTAGTTTAAAAACTCAGTTTCCTGATGTCAAAAACATTTAAAAGCCTAATAATCCTATAGAAAGAACTTGAAATGCAAGACATCATAGTAGTTTTGTTTCCCTGCAGCTCAAAATGAGTAAAGAAGAGGTAGAAAAGTTCAGAGAAGTAGAGAAGTTCAGAGCAGGACAAGAAGAATGATCACAGATATAGTGAAAATACTTTCATTCACTGAGTGATTAAATAGACTAGACTTTGTCAGCTTGGAAAAGAGTTGATTGAGGAGGGAAGGTGGCAGAATGCAACTGAAAATGAGGCAGAAAAGGTGAACAGCAATGACTGAGTGCAATAATGAGGGAGGCATTGAATAAAAAGGCAGAGTGAACAAAAAGAGGCCCTTCTTTATCTGTCCTCTCACACACTTGGATGTTTCCTGTTATGCAGACTGTGTGGCTGCTAATGTGTATATATACATGCCAGAAGCAACCAGGCAAAGGAAGGGAAGAAAGATCCAGTGCAGGCCTCCAATGGCAGCTTGGGAGGACATGTAGGGCCTGGAGGGGTTGGAGGGCAGGTACAGGGAGTTGCTACCTGTGTTTGTACTCCAGGCAAGCTGGCCACTGCTGGAGGGTCACTTTGGAGGGCCTTTGATTACACTCTTTCCAGCTGTTCTCATGGTTTTAAAATGGGAAGTGTAATTGGGAATTTTATACAGTTGCTTACTGCATGCCCCAAAGCCACGCAGCTGCCCAAGAGAAAAAATATTGCATTGCGAAGAAGAACCAGACTGGCTTGAAATAGGCAAATGTAGCTGAATATAAATGCACACACACACAGAGGGAAAGGAGATAGTAAAGAATATAAATTAGAAGGATAGGAAACCAGAAAAAGTCTTAATGAAATGACAGGACACCAAGAAAAAACCTAAGGCAAGAGGGCCATTGGCAATAAAAGAAAGGTTTGAGGATGTCTGGCAATACAAAAAAAAAAAAATCCTAACAATGATTCTAGTCTATAAAAACATGTTTTTAATGTAGAAATGTCAAATAGTTTCAATATATCTTGTTGTTCCAAGCAGTTTTTTGAAAAGTCTGCATGAAGAATTCACAGAGGGTGAAGACGAAATCTGTTCCCTTCCAACAGTAACTTGGCATTATGCAGAGCTAATAAGCCGGCTGTTTTTAACCAGTAGGTCTGGATGCAGCAAGAACTTTAAAGAGCTGGATGAGGAGATGTGTGGGCTATTAAAGTTGGTAAATCATGGGAATGCTAGAAAGGCTTGTCTGGAGAAAAGGAAGATTCAGATATTGGTAATTATAGACATATCATCCTGACATCGACAGTGAGCCAGAGCAAAACAGTGCAATATCGTTAACAACAAGGCAAAAAAAAAAAAGAACTACACTTAACAGTAATCAGTTTAGGCTTAAGGGAAACAAATTGTTCAGTCCTATCATGGTACCACATTTATTTGTTTGGTGGCAGAGTTGTTGGGAATAATGTATTCATATTTGTCTAAGGTATTTGATATTGTAATGTATTTTTTATTGACAATTATTCCAAATAACAAGTCATATTTAAAATATGGTAACATACTAAGTCTAAAACCTGCTGTTGAGTATAGAGCTATATTCAGTAGGAAACTCTTGGCTTTCTTGACGTGTGCTGTCTAACCCTTGGCTGCATGAATGTCTTAAAAGCAAATCTACAAATATTATTGAAGGCTGGGGAGAGAGGATAATGAAGACGCACCATTGAGCCAAATTACTTCTTACAATGGGAGCCTGAGAGTACTGTGTGCTTTAGTACAGCCAAAAGTAAAGTAGTTCTTGTAGGGAGAGCGTGTAGGGAGTAGGCTGCACTTCAAGAGAGAAGGATGCTGCTTTGAGTAACAGCAGCTCCAGAAGAAAGTTGACCACAGCCTACATAGCTACACCAAGAACAGAAATCTGATCCTGGAGGGCTCCTTACCTTACAAGATCCAGCAGCTGGAGCTGTAGCTAAAAAGCTCCATTTTGAGCCAAGATCCACTCTTTTTGACACCAGGACCTCCTAGCCATCTAACTGCTTCCTAAGATTTCTCACAGACTCTGTCACCATGGAAGCATATAAAGCTCTTTTATGCAGGAGGTCATTCCAGAAAAGCAATTTTTCACTTTATTCAGTAAATGGACTTCTAAAAATGCCATTTTCCATATGCTTACTCCTTTTGTGCTCTTTTACAGACCTTCTAGGTTTAGCCCATGGACACCTTAGGAGACCAAACTGGCCCATCAACCCCCTCTGCACACAAACACATTTCCACGAGTCCCTGAGACAGGCACAGTATTTCTGTGACTTTTTCACTGGATCTATATAAAGGATTCATCCTCCTTGGTGTTTTCTCATGCCACCTGCATAACCATGCATACTGTTGCATAGGATGTTAAGCTGTGTGCTCAGGCTGATCATCCTCATCCTTTTCAGTGTCCTGCTGTCCAGCTTCCATGTATCACTGTGTTCCTTCTTCCTCCAAACATGATCTGGCTCCTAGTTATGAACTCCCTGGATTGCTATGTATAAATGAGTTGCCTCCTTCACTTCTTCATTCTCCCTTGTTTTTAGACTCAGCCAGAACATTATCATTGATGATTTTAATAATTTATTTCAGATAACAGTATTAAATGCAGCTAGCTTGCAAACTGATAGTAAGCAGAGATCCTTATTGCCCAGCCTAATTCCTCACCATCTACAAAGACTCTTTGACTTTGAAGGGAGATGGATTGAGATTTGACCAAACAAGTTACGTTAGGATTAGGATGGTAATTTTGTGCTTAGCTTGTTTTTCCTGCTTGGACTGCTAGACAACACTTCAGTCTCAGTTATTTCTATAATAGCAATAAGGGACAAAGCCAGGATTCAATTGAGTCAAAGAATGAAAGGCAGAAGAAATGTTCTTCAGTGGTGCAGGATTGTTTCTTTCTGCAGAAGCACACAAAGTGCCTGTTTGTTGTGTGTGCAATTGCGAAGCTGAGAAGTTATAGACAATATTGATTTGGGCTTCCAGCTCTTTGGAAGCAGGCACTGGGTAGAAGCCAAGAAGGCTGAAGTCTAAATGCGAAGCTGTTTGGGCTCAATGAGCCATTCTTTGAGAGAGGGGACCCTTCTTTTCAGTGTTTGCACCTGTGTGTGTTGTGTGTGTGTGCATAAGGAGCTAACAGGAGGCAGCATTGTTTAGACACCACAGCAGGGAAACCAAGGGAAGGATTCTCCCCTCTAGTTCATGGTTCCAAACTCTCTTGCTGGGTTGGCAGGCAGTGCATGTAAACTCTTTCCTAGCCTACATTTAAGTGCTCTGAAATGGGGATAACATGATCATAACATGTTGAGGATGGTTGGAGGGGTCTAAATGAAAGCCAAAAATGAACAACTACTGAGTTTCATTATGAAATTTCACAAATCCTTTCCCTGAGTTTTGATGGATATTAGCTTCTCATATTATTTCATGACTGTGTAAACCACAAACCTTCTTTCATCGGTCATGTGATGATTTAACCCAAATTGATATGATTTTTGTTTTTTAGATAAGCCTTACAAAATCACACGATACTTGTTTGACTGTGACTTCACACATGTAAGAAGAAATATAACTTTACCAGACCTTCTGGGCAGAGTGTTTGGACTAGGTCTGGAAGGTGAAGTCTCCTTAACTACAGTTTTCTGCCATTTGAAATGTTTCTGTCATGTTGTCTTTCTGATGTGGGGAGCTTGATGACAAAGAAGACATTTCTTGATCACAAAACTGGTTGGAAAGTGTGAAATTGAATTATCTTTTTTGCTTTTATAAACAATACCATTTATTTAACAACATTTACATGGCTTATGACTCTTTCTGGTTTTTATGGCCTGTAAATGTGGAAAACGTGTGCCAAAGGGCAAAAGCATTCCCAGAGATCAATAAGATACAAACATCCCTGCACAGCCAGCCTGCAAGAAAAATGTGATGGTTGACAAATTCTTTGCTCCCCGCAGCAGTCTGGGTTCTTGGCTAACCTCAAACATACATCAGTTAAAGTCTATGTGGATGGCAGGATTTTGCTCACATTGGCATTGTCTGACCTCTCCATTTCTGCTGCGTATCTGTGTCGCCTCCTGATTGCTCTCTCTGTAAAATAATCCTCCTTAAATTATTTAGATACATATTCTGCCTTCCCCTTGGCTGCTGTTCTAATTCTGGTGAGTGAAATGACCTCAATTAGAAATTCTTGCTAAAACATACAACATCACTGAGAGGATTGCAGTTTGTCTTGTCCCTTCTTGCTTTTCTTAAAGGCCCATTTTGTATGTGTTTGCTTGTCTGCAACTCATTAGCTCCTGTCATTACTTTCCCTTAAAACAAAACTAACTACAAGATAATTATTCAGTTTGCAAAAAGGAATTAAAAAATGGCATAATTAAGGTTACAGTTATCCTTTTTATATCCTTGAGGGGATACTATGTTCCATAATTATGTAATCATACAAAACCAAGCACCATACACACATATGTGTATGTTTTTTATCAGCAGGGGGTTTTTTATTATTTCATTAGAAATGCTTCCAATTTGTGGCAGCAAAAGCAAGACGGGTGTGATGGCTGTTAATTTGTAACTCAGAGCCTTTTATTGTTGCTCATGTTACTATACTAATTAAGATGTACAGTATTGAATGTCTCTTAACAACTCTGTTTTAGTATCGCTTCCAAATATGTTTTGCACATTATTCTTATGTCAAAATCAGTAATGCCATTGTTCCAAAAATAGCTGTTTTTTGACAGAGGACTTCAGTTTATTAATTCTTGCAAAAAACATTGTGTTTCAGCACAGCATTCACTTTCTTACCAATATTTTTTTTCTTAGAAATGATCTGGAACTTGCTCTGAAATATAATTCTGTAGCCCACCAAAAATTTCATCATATTTTTACTTGTTAATTCACCCATCTGAAACTTCTGGTGTGTCCTCATTCATTCTTCATTACCCATGAGAAAATCAGGACTGATAACATTGAACTCTGACCTCTGCATGAGGCAGGGGTCTCCTTCAGGTCAGGCTTTCCAAGGTCATCCCTGGCTGTCACATCCATGTGATGTTTACTGAAAATATGCTTCAATTTTTTACCTCATCTTTCCAAAAGAAAGGTACTTTGTGGAGAAAACCCACATCTGTGTGACATGATTTGCCTTTCAAAAAACTCTCCTGAGTCATGATTAATAAATAATTCTCTCAGAATGTACAGTTTATGGCCCAACTGTTTGATCCCTGATATCCAATATTAGCCGTGGATTAACTCATACTTGTCTGGTACTTTGTGTCTGTATCCTACATATGGAGCTCTTCTGCAGGCCTTCATTAATCTCAGTATTCTCTGGCTCTGACTCAGTATCCACACATGTTCCCCACAGGTTTGTTGTTAACTAATTCAGAGACCAGGAAAACATTCAGTTGGCTTTCTTTCTTTTTTTCTCCCCAAGGGCTCTATTACTGACCAATATTTTTTTGTAGCTTTCATTCCTCCACTATGCTGATGACATTTCCTTTCTTTAATGATGACATTTCCTTTCTATAAATATTTATACACTTTCTTCTTGGTTTCATTTTTCCCCCTTTTTCTCATCATGTTCTAATGTTACTCATGCTTCTTCCTATAAACTCTGAAGATTGCTGTGCTGTTATTTTTTTCGGTACCCATAGTTAGACCATCGTTTCTTTACTGGAACTCTGGAAGTATGGCCAAATTCCACCCTGATAGTGTTTGTTGGATTTGGCAGATGAAAACCAAACAGGCCATATCCGGCTTATATGTAGATAGGTTGCAAAATCAATCTTATATTTACTTCAAATATTTACTGACGTCAAAAGACACCTTTCCTCTTCCTCCTGCCTTTACCCTCTCCTTTTCCCCCTACATTTTTTTCTACCATACATCACCATATGCTGCATCCTGGATGATGTCATGGGGCAACATCTCCCGGCGCCTGATTCCAGTCACCCTCTTGCTCTGAACACCAAGCATCTCTGGCACTCATGTTGGAGGCTGCTGGATGAGCAAGAAGGACTGCTGTCTTCCCCTTGAGCCACTGGGCAGGAGCAGTAAAAAGAGAGTGGACTGAGCACAATGCAATTTTTTTTCTGCATCATCTGGTATCTCAATCAAAATCTTACAACTCTTTAATTTAATGGGAAAAGAGGGTTGGTTTGAAAAAATGGTTGAGGTAAAATCCAGGAAAATGAAAAGTGTTTGAGGGAAAACTCGGTCAAATGAACACGACCTTGCTCTATTTTGTAAAACATTATTTCTGTTTTTTCATCGTTTCTAGAAAATACGCAGGAAGGGTGCTGACAGGAGAAGAGATTTATCATGGCAAATTATAGCCTGTGGCCAAAGTAAGGATAGCCTTTCTCACTGACTAAAACCTTAGAAAGACACTTAAGATGATATGAGCCCAGCTGTCTGCAGCCTGTTGAACATAATCATCAGAGAGGTACCTGGTGGGTTTTTAATCTGTGTGAATTTATTATGTAGGTAAGTGCAGGGGCTCCACACCTGGTGGCTGTGTGCACCAGTACCCAGTATTCTGCTCTCCTTGCTGCCAGTTACTATGGCTTGTAAATCTTCTCACTGGTAACAGCACTATCATTCAGTTTTGACCACCTGTGTGAGAGCAGAAGAGGCAAACTAAATCAGGCTGCCTACACCTACTGCCACTTTTGGTTTATTTATCTTTTTATCACTTTGTTTAGCAAAAGTGCTTTGAGACTCTCATTGTGGACTGAAACCCCACTGTGCTACACGCTGTGCAAGGACAAAATGAAAAGGAAGGCCTTACCCTGTATGATTTACTTTCTCAAGATAAAAATCTACCCAGACAGCAGAATGAGATAAAGGAACAACAGTCATCATAGCAAGAGTGATGCACCAGGATTATAGGCAAGGGATGTGGGTCTCTGCTGCATTATCCTACAGAAGGATAATAATTGTTTTAGCCAGGGAAATGGATGTTACACCAACCGAGATGTGAGAAGATGAGCAACAGGGTAAGATTCTCACTGGGAAATTGCATCATATTACGTAAAACACATGATTCAGAAAGAAAAGACTGTGGAACTCAGTAGAGAGCCTTGGGGCCCCAAAACATGAAGGAAGGACAGTGAAGACTTCCCAGATGAAAGAACAGGAAAGAAGTGCAGCAGTTACCTGCACTGAGAGTGATGGACCAGCTAAGGTAAAGGATAAAGAGGAAGGTGGAGTCTTACATTCTGATTTAGAACAGTCATTAAGACTTGCCTGTAAATCCCTTGCCAAATTGTGTCCCTAATGATAACTGAACAGCAAAAATATATAATTTCCATGTCCTCAATTCCTATATATAAAGCAGAAGAGGCTATTCACAGGCAGGTAGAGTAAGCAGACGTGCAGAGAAAGCAGCTGACTGAAAGCTGTGACTGTTCAGGAAAGAGGAAAAGGAGGGACTGGAAGCTGCTCACACCTTCCCAGCTGCCCAGTGAAGGAAGAAGGGAGCTGCAGGGAGCTCTTGTAGAAGACAAGAGCATTGGCAGCAATTGAAATAGGAAGCATGGGGAGTCCAGGAATGACACTGAGGTGTCCAAAAACACATGGAAGAGGAAATATGAGGAAAACAATCGAAATGCCAGTAATCCAGTTGGCAAGAGAGCTGATGAAATTCCACCAAGAGATCAAGAGCATCAGGACAAGGAGGAAGAGGAAAACAAATAAATATCAAGATCATGCCAACACATCCTGTGTGTGTGTAGACAGTAGCCCCTCGTTCCTGAGCTGCATCCAGCAGTACTGCTTCACTGTCTTCTCCAAAGAGGATGGACAGAGCAGGTGGTGAGCTAAGACGTTGGCCAGAAACCATGGAGCTGGTGTCCAGTGAAAGGATTGGTTCTGCTGTGATCCTCCTGTGTACATCACCCACCTCTGCCCCAAAGGGCACACCTGAAACAGGCTATTGTCTAACCAACGGGCTTTTTAAAACTCATGCTACATTTTCTGCTCATGACTTGTGGCACAGTCCTGTTTATGTTTATATTCACTTTGGATCGTTTCTCTGTTTCTTCATGTTTGGATTTACACCTCTCCTTTGTGGTGTGTGAGATGGGGAGAGCCTTTACATAATATATGGCAGGTGATGTTTATTAAAAGAAGGAGGGAGAAAACAGAGAAGTGAATGATTTGGTACAGCAACTCAATAAGCTAAAACGTATTTTACAAAAAAACCCACCAGCAATCGTGTAGTATAATATCACACGCTGAGCAAAATTCATGGCTATGCATAAGTCAGTGCAGTGCCTTGGCAGATAAAAAGATTAATGAAATCTTCCCTTTCTGCTTACAGAAAAAAAACAGTTCTCACAGACTCCCTTAAATCATTTGTCATTGCCAAGCTCCCATTTTCCTTTTCCATGAACTCAAAAGCCAGGGATGAAAAGGCATAGAGAAATTTTGCCAACCTCCAGCTTCATATTTTCTGGCATCAACATTTAATTATCTCTGCAGGCATGTGGCAGACAAGTCTGTTGCCATACATTTTTTATACACAGAGCATGAAATTTTGTGTGGTGACTAGAAGGTGGTACCTGATGTGGGATGAGGAGATTAAATGGCTTTAAAATGATTGTCTGTGAATCAGAAAAAGTGTGTAGGGCACTTTCCATATGAATTTAGAAAATCTAACTCACAGTGAAAACTAAACATCTCAATCTCCATTTCTGCCTTGATTTACATAGGAACCCAACTTAACCTGCCCATGCTGTTTCAGGGGACTTGGAAACCACTGGACTTGATCCAGTAAACCCCATATGGATGTTTGGAGACAATTGAGGTGCCCTTGGATAAGGTGCTACAGCTTCAGCTGGTGACCTGGAGTGGTCCAGGGTCCCCAGGTACTGCTCCACCTGACCATGTCTTAGGAACTGGAGGACCTATCTGGAAGCCCCAGAGAAAACCTCGTCCCCAGGTGGCTTTGGGACTCTCTCTGGGTGGCATTGACCTGGTGAGGTCAGAGGTTTGAGATGCCTGGGTGTTGGTGGTGCCTGGGCCAGGTGACAGCCAGCAGATACTGAGCTGGACAATAGGGTGAGAATTTTCCCTGGCACTGCTTTCCCTTCCAGGGCACTTTGTTAACACCCAGAACAGTGATGGAAAGGACTGAAAAGTGAATTTAACATTCATTGTTTCCCCTCAGACAGGACTCAGCTGCAGCCTGGACAGCTGTTCTGTCTGCATTCTTGCCGGTTATATTTTTCTAAGATGCTCATTATTTTAGGTGCTGAGTTTTTCAAACCCTGTCCTCCTTCACAGCTGCCCTTTTAGCAGCTCTATGGATTACCAATTGATTTTCCTTTACTTTTTTCCATATATGAGAATAAAAATTGGAGTGTCGAAGAGTTCATTTCCATATTTACAAGACAGATGCATGCTGGCAGAAGGAGCAGCTACACACATCATCCAGTTTTCTTTGTGGACTTTCTACCCTTCTTTCTAGACCCTGCCCGTGGTCTCTGCACTGTCACGACTTTCACCTGCTGAAAAGGAGACTCTTGGGAGGCTTGGTGTGTCTCCCCAGATGAGCTGGCTGATGAGTGAGTCTGTTACCAGCACAAAGCAACATATGTAGTTATTGTGAATGTCACACAGAGACAAATAGTGTACTTTGGCAAGAAAAAAAAAAACAACCCCCCAAAAAAAACCCCAAAACCAAAAAGGGATTCTTTAGTATTTTTGTTGGGTTTTTTAATTTATTTTGGGTTTTGATTAAAAAAATAAATCATTCTGCTTTGTCTGAGCACCTCTCCACGGCTAGCCTTTTCATTTATTTATTTGTTTTTGTTCTCCCTTTGGAGGGAGGAAGTGTGAAAGAAAAGATGTAACAATGTAAAATGATGGATTTTTCCCTCATGGAACAAACCAGAGCTGAATATTTTTAACTGATTCCCCTAACTCATATGGCTCTTTGCATCAGCAAAGAGTGTAAAAACGCTTAACAAGCTCTTGCCTAGAAAAATAGAGAGCAGCGAGCCCAAACTTTCCAGCTTGGTGGGTGATGATGTTATTCTGGTGTCAGGGTGGGCTGGATGTCAGACCCACTTCTCTTCTATCTGACTGGATTTCCTGCCCATGCACTGTACAGTCTAGCGCTGTAAATCCCAACCCCTCGTCAGAGCATTGGACAGCACAGGTCATTGGCTGCTGCTTGGGGACAGTGAGCAGTCCCCAGGCCTGGCAATCTGTAAGAGCAGATTACACAAACATCTGCCAGCAGGGCTGCACGTTTAGTGCTTGATGAGGCTTGATGGCTCACAGGGTCCCTCCAACCATATGGCTGTGGATGCTGCCCATGACGTTCTTGTCATTCCTGGGGAGCTCCCGGGAGGTGGCCATCACCAGGGCAATACTGCTGCCTGACCTCCAACACCCCTTTTCTGAGAAAAGCCTTCAGAGCAGGCAGACAGAAAAGCACTGTCTGCTGTAGCTTCCCTGAAGGCTGCTGAGACAACTCTACCTTGGCCACTCCCAAGAGAAAAGGTACCGTGGGTAAGCTGTGGAGCAGGTAAATAGTCCTGGTGGTCTGCATTTCCCCTATTTATGAGCTGAGCTTGGTAATCCAGATGTGGGCGCCTTAAGACCTCTCCAGGTGACACACTAAGGTGCAAGTAAAAGTAATGCAGAAAAATATGAGTGAAAAAGACCCACAAGAGTGAGACATTTGGAGGAAGACCAACTGGTGGACTTTGAGATTTTCATGCTGTTAGCTTAAAGAGCTGAAGAGGTAGTGAGAAAGCTGCTCGAGACTGGAGGAGACTAGACAGATGGCACCAAATTGGAGTGGGAAGCAGCATTCCAGAGTGCCTCTGGAAAAGCAGCAAGGGAAAGCATTGAGGAGGAATGGGGCAGAGGTACAGGGAAAGGCAGATCCAATGGGAGCCACAAGGAGCTTTGGGATGTGAAATAGGAAAGAAAGAACAGTGGTGCACAAGGACCAGGCCTGGAGAGGACAAGGAAAGGCTGAAAAGCTGGGAAAGGAGGTTATCCATCATACTGGTTTATACATGTGATAGTTTGGGAAAGGATTATGATTACTCTGTGAAATGATCATGAAATGATTGTAATAGCCCAGCAAGTGTGTGGCCCAGTATGAAATTACAAGCTGTGTCTGGTTTTTAGTCACTCTGAGACACATCTGGCTAGGATTAGTGTGTTCATGACCAGAGCAGCTCCATTAGTTGTGGCATCAGGGTGATGAGAAAGTGGGCTGGCAGTGGCTGGAATGCAGGGATATTCAGGGATGGAGACTGAAATGAGTAATTTGGAGCAGGGTTCTCCCTGAAAACCTGCAAGAAGTTCTTTGGAGGACCTCTCTGTTTGGCATGGACCACAGGGGCAGGCCAGGGAGACTCACCTCTTGCCTCCAGCATCCTCTGCCAGCAACACAGTGCCCAAAAGTGGGGAGGGCAGGCGGGTGAGGTGCCCCACACCACCCCTTGCCATCCCACCTGCCTCAGTCATTGATGCCTTGCCCCATCAGCACAAGTGACTGAAGCCTTGGCCCCCTCACAGTTTTATTCAGCCACGTGGTTTGCAGAGAAAGGGCAACACAAGTGTCAGCATCAGGTCTGTTGACCTCAGCTTGGTGCAAGCATTACTCAGACTTGCAGGGTGTTTGGTGAGCGCTGTGATACCTGTTAAATGGTTCCCATGTGCTATTCATGTTCATATTGTTCTTCTGACAGGTGATACCTTTTTTCCATTGAAATGGTATCCCCTTGTTGGCAGGCCTTGTGTCAGCAAGGAGGAGACCTGGCCTGTTCCAGATAATTCTGTAATTGCCATCTAACTGCTGACAGAAAGCCTTTTGGGAAGCTTCTTAAGCAGCCTAATGATTTTACATTGTGTACACCTAGAGAAGCGCTCAGCCTTTCCAGCTCTTTTGGTGCACTAACATGTCATGTAATGCAACCATTCAGCTGAGATTAGAGCAAAGCTGTAGGGACAGGCAGTGGGGAGTTGGCTGGTCACAACTGTGTTTTCCTGACACTTGTGTTGTCAGGTCACAGAAATGGGAGCATAAAACGAGTACATTGCTGAGAGTTTAGTAACAAACCAAATTGATATTAAGCTATCTAACAGGGAGAGTATGATTTTGCTCCAAAATCCAGCTGTTGCAATGTCACCCTCGTATTCCTATAAAGCACTTTCCTCCCTCCAAGATCTTGAAGGACATTTTTGTCTGAGCCCAATAAATTCCACTGTAAAGAGATGGCAATTTCTGTTCCATGACAGAAGCTCCCCCATGCCTTGTTATTAATTGTTTTTAAAAGTTGAAGTTAAGTAAAAGTTGAACTTGCAATTGTTCTTCCCCTAATCTTCCAGCCAAAGAAGGGAGCATCTATACAGATATTGTTCAGAGTACTTGAGAAAATATTTGTTTGTGGCTTTAAGCAAATTTCCAGTGGAGACCCCCATGGGTTATTTCATAGTTCTGTGCTTAGGGAACTCAGCTGTGGTAGTGAAGGACAACCTTCTGCAACCCTCCCAGCTACCGGCTGGCTTATGCTCCTGTGAGTAACTCACAGAAAATTCAAGGGACGGCTTTTGCAAGCACAACTAAAATTGCTCATGGGTTTCAGAATTAACCCTGGA
This sequence comes from Pseudopodoces humilis, assembly GCF_049639895.1. Classification (NCBI taxonomy): domain Eukaryota; kingdom Metazoa; phylum Chordata; class Aves; order Passeriformes; family Paridae; genus Pseudopodoces; species Pseudopodoces humilis. The sequence goes on along the minus strand of NC_142202.1, from coordinate 42,629,127 downwards.
AAGCATGGTAGAGAAAACTCATCAGAAAGTGAAGTGGTTCCTCAGTGCTCCAAATGGAAGAAATTGTATTTCTTTTTTTCTGTCATTCCTCCATTGCCTTCCTTCCCTCTCTGCTTTCCCATCCCTTCTGGCTTGATTTCTCTTCCCTCTCTTCCTTCTCCCTCTTCTCCAACACAGATAATTGAAAAACTCATTCTGGAATTACTTTGTCCCTGCAGAAGGCATTGAATAGTGATTCCAAAATAGTCCAGCCTTTCTTTTAATCCATAATTCATCATCCTAAATTGTTGCTCCTCACTGCAACCCTGAACAAAATGTCAGATGCAGCATAAAGAAATCAAGCAAATAAAAAAGGGACAGAAGGAAATGCAGCAAACCCCAAGGGTATCTGCAAAGAGAAATAATTTCATCCAAAAGGGCTTCTCAGCTCTCATACAGGAGATCTGACTTGTGCCATGTGTGTCACCCTGTATTAGGGGAAAGCAGAATGGGTCTTGTCTCGAGATGTGCTGTAGAGCAACTTATTGGATGAAATAAAACAGAGACACAAAAAGACACTAGAAAACAGTTTTATTTACCTCCTGTACTTTCACAAGTAGAACTGCAGTGAGTAGCCAGGCATGGCTCTATTGAGGCTTTCTCTACACCATGTCAGACTCCCACCTGTAGTTTGCTCAGCTGACACAAAGAGCTGTCACTGATAGAGCCTGGTGGCCCTGGCCTGATCCCTGTGAAATGTTGCAGCAGCCATGGAAAAGCTGTGAGATGGAGGCAGCAGAATGAGACGGGATCTGCTGGGGGTGGTGGTAGTGTCTGCAGGTCCCTGAGACCTGTGCCCAGTGCAAAACTCCTCATGCCTTTGAACATGCAGCTTGCCTCACAGAGATACACACGCCAGCCTGATGTCACATTAACATGAAATTTCTTGAAAATGCCTTTAACTGGAAGAAATCCAAAGAGAGAGTTTTGTGGCATTATAACCTGTAGTGTCTCTTCATGTCTGGCAGCAGCTACCTGGAAGCAGCTTCCTTCTGTAACCTGTGAAGTGCCACCAACTTCAGGTATAGAAGCAGACAGTCTGGACAGGATTGCAAGAGTAGGAAAGTGGGAAGCCAGCTAGGCAACAAAGGATCCTGAGGGCTGGAATAATTTAATTAATATTTACTAGTCTTCCTGCTTCCATTGAGGTCAGTGGAGGCTCTTAACTATGATCTTCATGGGAAACAGGATCAGGCTCACTTTTGGGAAGAGAAGATCAAAACTGGGGACAAATGCTTGTACATGTGATTGTGCCTTGATTTGAATCTTGTTTGTTTTCCTGTGTCCATGCAAGGATGTTGGAGAAATTAGATTAAAAAAAGATTTTAAGTTCCTCCTGTCAAGACAAAAAGGATGGAGAAAGCCATGGGGTTAGTAAATGCAATTATTAGCCACTCATTCCCCTTATCCCCTTAGGCTTGTGGCATTCCCATTAGAGTTGTCCTTTATACACACTGATTTAAGTTAGTCTTGATGCTTCAAATAATGCCAGGGGAGGAAAAAAAAAAGATAAACATATTCAAAGCCTTTTAAAAACTTGCTCTGCTGTGAGAGAGAGAGGTTAAGTCCTTGATCCAGCAAGGTGTTTTAACATGCGCCTTTATTTTAAGTGTGTGAGCTGTCCCATTGATTTACACTCAAGAATTCTGCTGAAGAGGCCTCTTTGGTTTGTGCCTCAGCAACGCAGCCACACACGTGCTTTGCTTTTGGCGTGTGCAGTCCTGTGACTTTCATGAGGAAACTCACATGCTTGGCTGGGTCAGGGCTGAGGGAGAGTCTTCAGGAGGTGGACAGCATTGCAGCATGGCCAGGGTTAGAGGAAAAAATGTCCCAAATTGGTGTCTCTGTCCCAGTCATCACCTCTCTCTCAACTGTTTTACTCTGTTCAACTGTTTGTGGCTTTGGGATAAACTGTAGTAGTGAGAGAGTTTCTCAGGAAGAAAATCCCCACACTTTTACTCAATATTTTGGCCTTTGCAGTTCTGTCCTTTGCCAGACATGGAAAAGAAAAGATGTAGCCAAAATTTTAGAGTGTGGAAGAAGAGGATACTATAAGTTTGGTTTTAATCAGGGAGAGGAGTTTTGGAAAGCAGAGAGGAAACAACAATTTGGGTCTAATTCTGTTCCTTCTGGCAAAATATCACCCCTCACCCCTCCACATGAGATCATTGGTGTGGCTTTTCTCCAAGCTGATAGCAGAAGTGCCTGGCTCGTACGCTTTGCTCACATGCTCAGATAAACCTCTTGCCAGTTTTGGGGCTAAAAGGGATTTCTCTCCCAGGTCAGCTGCAGTGATTAAGTTTCCCCCTCCTCTGCAGAGAGAGGAACAGTTTGCTCCCCCAGACCACTTGGGATGGTGTGTCAGACCTCCTCCCAGGGCCTTCTGTGGAAATTGCCTCCCGCAGGAGTAACTTTCAGTCCTTTACTACAAGACTTGAACTTCTAATGGGACACTGAGAAGTGTTGTAGGGTGGAGTAGCCTATTCCTCCGCCCCAGGTCTCACTTCACATTTCCTCCAATGCTGGAGTTTGGGCTCAACAATCCCAAGATGGTCCCTTCCCACCCCATGCCCTCTAAAATCCAGCTAGTGTGTGCACTGTGGGGAGAGAGACCCATCGCAGGCAGTAGCTGCTGGCAAATAATTATTGCAGTAAGGGAGTGAGGTGGATACATACACAGGGCGTGTTTTGTCAATTCATTTTGAGCTGGAATATCTTCTGTCTCGCTCTCAATGCACAACCTCCCTGCTACTTTCAAAGAAGAGCAAAGCCTCTGTGCCAGGCATGCCACTAAAGCTTTGCTGGGAGCTGAGCAGCCCAGGCAGCTTGAGCAAAGCACACAGAGAAAGATCTGCGCATACTGGGACGTAGGAATGCTGGGGAAAGGATGATGGAGTTGTCTGGGATTCCAGCTTCTTGGGCCTGACTCAAGGCTTTACACTTTGTTTATACAATAGTAATCCCAAGCACTTCACGTGATAGATCCCTGGTGATACATTTCAGGGGGGTTTACACTGACTTACACTGCCTGGGGCTTTGGCCTCTATTTTCCAAAGAATTTTCCAAAATTTGCTAATGAAAAATACCAGAGTGGTCGGATCAGTGCAGGGTTAGGTTACCTCAGTGAGCAGGCTGGAGAATGCAGGGAGCCCCTCTTCCCAGCCTCCCACAGGGAAGCCCTGAGTAAAATCTCTTCCAGCCTGCTAAGAGGTGCAGGATGAGGTCTGTAGGCACTCGTACTCCTGGAGTTTATCTGCTGCCTCTCACACCCTGTGGAAGACTGTCTGTAATGCACTCAGCTCCCACTTTCAAAAGTTGTGAGGCATCCCTTGGAAGGCATAGAATTTAGAAGTCTCAACACTGATTAACTCCTTCAGCCCCAAAGAGCATCCCAGAAATATCCTTCTCCCATTGCCTCAATTCAGCTCTGGGAGCGGCAAAAATGAGATGAGAGTGCAATAGGGCCTGCAAAATCCCATTTCCAAGTCAGATGAAGTAACTGTAGGATCTAGGCTTATTCTCCAGGTTCCTGCTGCTGTACAGCTCAGAAACAGGCACTGCTTTTGCCAGTACCTGCTGGGGGAGTAATCTGGCAGGAATCAGGAAAAAGAGCTGAGGAGATCCTTTCTGCTCTGCTGCAGCTTCAGACCCACCTCTGCATATGAACAGCCCTAGCAGGTCAGCCATGGGATCCAGCCTGACCTGACTCCTGTTTCCAGCAGTGGCACTAGTTGGATGTCACATTTGTGACCCTCATTACCCTCTGTTTCCTTGTCCAGAGCTTCCCTGCAAGGTACTGTGTTCCTCTGAGTAAGGAACAGCACAAATGTAGGTAGCATCTGAACATTTCTATCCAGGTAGGAGGAATTTGTTTGAGCTGGAGTTTATGGATCTGTGGAGAAAGGGTGTAGGAGGAGAAAAGGGATGATGAGAACTAAGTGTGCAATCTAAACCAGAGTGTTTGTCAGGATTTTGAAACCTGTGTAAACCATATTATTAATATTTAAACAAGGCTTGCTTTTAAATTTTTTTTTCTTTTTATTTTCCCTCTCTCCTGCCTTCCTGCTACAGGATTGCAAAACTCATTTCCTAAGAGGCTTATTTTTCTGCTGTTACTAATAGCAGCAGAAGTGATTTATATGCACATTGGGAGAATAAGTGCATCTGAAAAGAAAAAAACATCCATCCTTTCTTCCACCTGTATCCAGACTTGCTCTCTTTTCTTCATCCTTCCCTCAGGGCTCAAACATACAATGAACTTAGTGTGGTTTGTGGAGCTGCAATGGTAACCTGATAGTGTGTCCAGGCCCGAGAAGAGCCCAGCTTTGCCTTGTTGAAAGCAAAAAGTCCCCCTTTTAGCTTCAGGAGCTGGGAAGGGCTGAGATGTTGAGTAAAGAATATTGTCTGCCTACAGGCAGTGAGGTCTCCTCTGAAATTCACTGCTCTGGTTAGAATTTGCGTTGCAGATTTTCACCTGGAATTAATTTTAATGATTCCATCACGCAAGCTCTGCCAAAGCAAGTTTATAATGGGAACATTGTCTTCACTTTAATGGGAGCAATTTGAGGGCAATATCAATGCCTGTGAATATTTAAGCTTGTTTGAGCTATTTTTGGTATTGGAAATCCGAAGGTCTTCCTGAGGGGGCCCAGCCCAGCATCAGGCTGAAGTGTGGCGGTAGGGCAGTGGGTAGCACCTGTCCCTGTGACAGAGCTGCTGGAGAGGGAGGCACAGACCATGGCCAGACCAACCCTGCAGTCGGTAGTCTCGCCTGAGTGCTTTTCTGTGCAAGAGGTTTGTAACCCGTATAGAAGAGCTCAGCACCAGCACTGTGTTTACACTGTGGGAGAAGGGACAGACTTAACTAGAAAAGACTTTCTAAGGTGAAACAAGTAGCTTTGGTGAGGTTTTGTCAGGTTGGAACTCATGAAGTTGACGGCAAACAGTGTACCTGATTTTGGCAGGAGGGTTTTCTCTTTGAGGTTGGCAAAGGTTTGTTAATGAGTATCATTAGAATTGGGTAGCAATGCACTTCCATGTAGGGTTGCCTGACTCTCTTGCTGTGCTTTCAAGCTGAACATATGTTTTCAATTATTAACATGATTAATGGGAACGAGATGACTTGAATCCCAATGAGCTCTATCCTGCCATCACGTGCAGAACCCTCGGAATGGGTATGTTCACGCAGTGTGGAAGTGCATGATTTCCTTCAACAGGAGCAATCTCTGGAGGTCCAAGTGTCAAATTCTAAACAAATTTAGAGATCCACAATCAGAGGCCCTTGCTGTATTCACATCCTTGGGTTCCTGCCCCTGTGCCTCCAGCAGTATGGGATATGGAAAGTGCTGTGCAGGAGCCAATTCATACTGTGCTGCCCCAGCTTGGACTGGGTTTTTGTCCCAAATCTGGGAAGGTTTGGGAAACATGAAACCACCTTCTCCCCATCATCACCTGGAACAACCTCCAGGACACACAGATCTCCAATTCAGCTGAGACTCTTCCCACTAATTTGTGTGGGCTCTATTCTTGGTGGGCTCCATTCTTGGTGGGCAAATTTTGCTAAGTTGTGCATAATTTTCACCTTGCTCTATGTTTTCGGGAAGGGAGTAAAGTTGAGTATCTAGAGGAAGAAAACTAGACATTGAAAATTCTTGTAATGTTTAATTGCTTTCCAGCTGCTAGACCCAGAGATCATCATTATATTTGGACCCTTCTCTTGGGCTCCCCCCCTCCACCAGTTAAGTCCTGGTCTAATTCCTTCTGACATAAGTATATATCACTCACCCAAAACCTGAAGCAATATATCTGCAAATGAGTCATTCAGCACCTTAACAAACAGAGGTCAAAGCAGAATTGTACAGAATGAGTGCATTTGCCAAAGATCCAATATAGAAATGGATAGAGGAACACCTTCCTTCAGATAACAGAAACAAAGGAGTGCCATGAGCACTGGAACCAATGAAATCATATTTCCCATTTTTTTGGGTCTGGTTCTTGAATGAAAGTTCCTATTTAATTTTCCTCAGATTTCTGGACTTTCAAATTTGCTGTCTCTTACAGATGCTGTAGGTTAAAGTGAGGGTAAGTTCATACCACATCCTTTGCCTCAGTCACATACAGGTTGAGGCTCTCCTGTGTCTCAATGCATGTTTTTGTTGATTCTGTAAGAAGCTAGCCATTTCCAGGTAAGCTTGGAGCTGCCAGAAAGGTTTGAGATTGCAAGGAGAGCAAGCAGGTGGAAGGAGAATGAATTCTTAGATATTTTTTTGTCCTTGGGAGATATGACTAAGACTGCTAGACAATGCAAGTGCAGATGGCTTTTACAGTACCAGCAGAGTGTGCACATGTGTGTATGCAGATAGACATACAGTATGAGCTAGCATCAAGGAGCTGTGTGGCTAAATCTCCTTTTTAGTTTTGAAATATTCTATATGTGTGTAAATATGTGCATATACACATGGGCAAAAATGATATCTTCCTGTCTATCTCTACACATATACGTGTGCATTTTTCTGTCTGAGGATTCCAGGTATATTTAGAAAGAGTGTATAGCATTGTTGAATAGGCTGATATATGATTATTTGGCTTACTGAACTTTAGTCATATACTTATTCTTTCCAGATTTACCAAATCAAAAAAGCCACAGAAGAGTGTGTGGGGTGTGTGTGTTAGTTTTTGTGAGTGCTTGTGTGTCGTAGGTGATGTACAGCTACACAAAGGTTGCATTCGCTTAGGTAAGGCGCAGCTACATATCACAAAAGCAGTAAGACCACCCCAAAAAATGCTATCAGATGGTCCCTAGTCATCTGTTCATGCTCCATCTTTCTGAGAGGAATTTTACTGCTAGCAGATGTGAGAATTCATATCACAGGAATAATCTGCAAATGGTTATGGGTCGTATTTCCCTGTGTGAGTCTAACTGGGATCTGTATGAATTAAAACTTGTCTAATAACAAAAGGTGATTTCCCAGACTGTAAAAGCTTACAATGATCTGCACTCAACTGTTGATTTATTTGGGTGAGCTGTCATGCCAGAGAGGAACATTACCAGTTAACTAATGGCATGCTAGTAGAAATTATGAACTCAAGACCATCACTGCTAGGGGTGTACAATCACACAGAAGTTGCTGTCAAACAGCAACAATTTCTGGTAATTGCCAAGCACAGGGTGAGGCAGCAGTGCTCCATATTCCATTACCCATTCTCCCAGACATCCACTTTTGCTGAGGAAGGGATTTTGGAAACAGAACCTATATTTAAGGTCAATTGAAGTCTGAAGAGATTCCAATTTCTTTTAAAGTTGCCATTATTCAGTGTAATGCATCACTATGAGCATCTGGGAAAGAAAAGTCAGGGGAGGGAGCTGCTCTTACGCTGGGAGCTTGAGCAGATGTCTGAAAGCAAAGCAGCTGATTTTTGGTTGGGATAAAGCAAGCCCAAACTGCAACCTTAAATGAAAGCAAACTGCAGTTTGCAAGAGAGTATGTACCAGACTGCGAGCCACTTTCTGCATGACACTTCATCGGCATCAGCTGGGCTAAAGAGGTTACCTATTGCAGATGATGGGATTTCAAATGGGAGAGAGAAACTGCTTTAGCAAAGGGTGTTGATGCATGCTCACGTAGGGCATGCTCTTATGGCTACCCAGCTAGGTCCCAAGAGACCGCTTCCTGCATTCTTGGCTGCCTCCACTTGGGAGAAAACTGTGTGTGTGCTATAGCAGGACCTGATAAAGAGGACTGACTCCTTCACACTTGTCTTCTTTTTCTATATGTAGTATGAAGTAAATAACACACAACAGCCTGAGTTTTAATAACAAATGCTCATCGTCTGGGAAATGCCTACAATTAAAGATGAGCAGGAGTCCATTGTGCAGCAGTGTTAGCTAGCATCTAAACATGTTGCAGGGTTCTTCGCCCTGTTCTGGTACCATTTCTTTGCTGGCAAACTTTCAAAAGCCAAAGTATTGTATTTCATTCTCAGCATCAGATTAATCAGTCAGTTGTCTCTTATGTGACCCTGCCAGGACCTCAATTCTTAAAACATCTAAAGGGAATGGAGGAAGGGGGATTTCCAAAGATGGGTCTGGGAACTCATCAGCCGGGCTAGGGCCTGGTATGCAGTGGTGTGGGGACTGCTGAGACTCCAAGTCATCCTACTCAGGACCTAGTGCCCTGAGATGGGGGCTGTGAGCTGTGAGGGTGAGGAAGAAGTGAAAGCTCACTTTATCCCCTCCTTTCCCAACACTTTGGGTGGGCTGGCAGCCCCTGCCAAATGGCTGAGGGAGAGCTGCTGGAGCACAGCAGCAGCTGTGCCCAAGCCTGCCTTCCCTATGCCTCAGTCACTGCCCTAACTCCCTTCCAGAGTGAATTAAGATAAACTGAATTAGGGGTCTCTGTTTCTGAATGAGAGTGTTTAATCCACTGCTGATCATGTGTCATCACCTACTCTCCTTCCAAAGATAAATCAATTTAATTCTTCTCGATGTCCCCATATCAACAAGCCCTGAACATGACTATCTTCCAAGCCTAAGGTGGTTGGAGAGATAACCAAGTGGAAGGACATCTGGAGCAACTGCTGACTGGAGGCACACATGAGGCATGGCAGTAACCTATTTCTCTAAAATCCCGTGAAGATTTCCCTGGGAAAACCTCTGCGTCCATGTCAGCAGAGGCATTTGGTGGCTTCAGCAGGGGAGTGAGAGCCAGAAGCCTGCGGGTGCTGGTGTTGGCTCGTGCTCAACTCCATCACTTCACACGCCCAGAGCACATTCCTGCAGCTGAAGGCAGCACCATGAACAAACCCACATTCTTCTGCCCACATTGTCTCCAGCTGCAGTAAATTTTAAGCAAAATCAGACCTTGTTTAACCAGGCAAGTTTACTTTTTTGCTACTTCTTGCAGGTTTTAATTTGTAAATAGTACTTAAACCTCTGTATTGAGTATTTCACCACTACAGCATGGCAGACTGTCAGTACAGTGCAGTATTTTGATGAATGCCAGAAGAGACATAGTGATCTGGAAGCATACCAAGACTTGAAATTCAGTTCTGAAAGTACTGTGCAAATTTGCCCAAAACATAGATGTATATCAGTACTATTGTAAAACTGAGAATCTTATACCTTTTTCTTGTGATAGGATGACAATGAGAATGCAGTGTTTGTTACTGCTGTTCTGCAAATAGTGGGGTTCAAACCCAGCCAATTCAGACAGAAGAATCTTCACTGTGGACTGTGAGAAGGCTGGTAAGAACAATGACAGTTTTGCTGTTGGAAACTACATCTAGAGCATCACAGCAGGAGACCTGAGTCGTATTTTAAGTACTTTTGAATTAAGTGTTTGTTTGAGAGAGCTATTTGAATGCCACCCCCTGAAAAGTCAATAACTGCTCATACAGGACAGAACAGGGGAGCATTTGGCAACCATCTCTGTAGCCCCCAGTAAGAATGTGTTATAAGCCTCTATGTGTTGCACAGAGGGTAAGCATAGTTGCATGTATGAAGAGGTGCAGCTCTTGGAGGACCAGTATTCATTATTTTGTTTTGTTTAGGAAAATCTTGGGAATATAATTATTATTTATTATTATTATTAGTTGTGCAACATCATTTGAGATGAAAACAAACTATTTTATTTCAAATAAAATATTTCATGGAAATTAGTTGTGGATGGGCTGTTATTCATTTCACAAAACCTCTATTTTTTTTTCCAGTCCATTTTATCTAAACCTGGAGTTGTTTTTCATTTTCTTCCTCCACAAAATGCACACTGAAGATCCAAGTACCACAGACCCTAGATCCAACTTTCTTTCATCACTGTGTTTCACCCACACAGTCCGCCTGGACTGGGAGGATGTGTCCATGGCACATATCAGGTATGCCCTATTATCCAGTCATGGCAAGCCCCAGAAACAGGATTCACCCCTAAGGAGTGGGTTATATGAGACACCCTCTCTGCTGGTGCCTGGGTTTTTGGAAAGGAAAAAAAAAAAAATCATACAGAAGATCCCAAGTTTGTTCCCTCTGCCAGTTGTTGGCTTAGAGGCTGTTTTTAACTGCTGATGTGGAAGATCAGTTTTTGAGACACACCTCATCTGGTCCAGACCTATCAATATATTGTAGCCTCTGGCTTTTATGTGGGCAGGATGAACAGGTGAGAAATCATCTGAAGAAGATCAGCAGGGGACAAATATCCCTCTCTATGTAGTGATGGAAGACAAGACTGGATAATGAGTGATTTTCCATCACAGCAGATAGCTTTTGTGCTTTCTTCTTGCTCTCTGCTATACCCAGAATAAACTTCAGTAACTCATTCGCAAAAATACCATTTCATCTTCTTCAAATCTCATGTTGATTGTGAAGTACTGTTCAACTGTTTTGAGTAAATGCTTATTAGATGCTAATCACATGGTTTCAGTATTTCCTAATTGTATCTTCTAAAGAACATAACTGTGCTACTTGTGCCCAGAACACAAGCATCTTATAATTCCTACTCTTTCTCTCTTCATTTCTCAATTTCTTCCTTATAAGTCTTCTTGCACTTGATGATATGCCTTAAATATGATTTAAATGTATTCAATTTAGAGATTTTTTTCCCTTTGTGCTTGTATGACAGCATGATTCTTGTCTAGCTATAGTATTAACAACAATCACACAATATTTTCTTATCATCACAGCAGAGATGACATGATCTTGTGGTTTCATCCTGCTTCCAACTCACTTCTGTGGGAATTCAGATAATTCCTTATCTATGGCAGAGGCAGGCTCGAGCCCATTACAATTGCAAGTCATCAATATCACCCTTTAAGGTGCATACCAGGGTCTCAGAGGTCTTGCTGGCTCAGGGCAGAGCTCAGATGCCTGGGTGGATTTGTGGGGATGTCTTGTGATTGGTGCCATTCTGGTCACAGCTGGGGATCCAAAGCTGGTCAGGAGGGATGGTCAGTTCCTGCCCCAATCAGAAATGTTTCTGCAGCACTAAGCCAGGCAGTGGCTCTTGAAAGTTTGCCTGAAGTGCCAGAATGGGAATAGCTGAGATGCCAATTGACAGCAAGTAGCTTCCAATCCAAAACACTGAATTGCAATTCGAAATGCATTTAATACCAGCTTGAAACAGCTGGTGTTCATCTGCTTGTCCATAGTGCTGAATTATTTACCTGTTGGCCATTGCACATTTTATTGCTGCAGTTTACTCTTTTGTACCTTGCACTCACTCTCAAAAGAATAGTACAGACCCATAGAAAAGCACTGCATGTCAGTATCCAGCAACTAAAAATCCCCTTTTTTGCTGAAGTAGTTCACTTTTGAACAACATGAGACGGAGGACAATTTCTGAGATAGATGTTGTCTCATCAACACACCCTTTTGTACCTTCTGCACTTATCTGGGCTTTTTTATTTCCCTAAGACCTCTCTCACAATAAACAAGTGATGTACCATAGACAAGTCTGGCAGGTCATCAAGATGCAAAGGTTGGACTGTACATTTAGAAAAAAATCAGATATAGTTAACACTTCAGTCAGTGTTCCCAGAACATCATCCTTTGGCTTTATGGACCTAATTATAGTCTGACTGGCAATTTATATACTATTTGACCTACCACACCTACAGATTATTGTTTTTATCACACTGGAATAGCTGGTGAAAAGTTACAATTACTGTACTCTGAGCTTGCAGTGCAAGTATATTTCCCTGTGCTGAAGGCAACATGTGCCATGTCCAAGGGAGTTCCACACACAAGTAATTTCCGGGTATCCTTTTGGTCATGCTGCAGATTTTGTTATTGCTATTTATTTATCGAGCATTGCCAACGAGCTCAGTTTTGTACGCTGTGTAAGAAAAGCACGCAGAGCCTGACTCCCAGCCAAGTTAAACTGGCACGTTGTGCTCTGGTGAGTCTGGCTCTCACTCCCTTATCCTTGGGGCTTACCATCAAAGGCTTTCACATGGGTGCCTTAGGTACCAAGCTCATTTCATTTGCTAACTGTACATTCAAACACTGTTGGGGACCCAGCCTTGCTGAGAAACTGGGACTTAAATCAGCTGCAGTGGGAATTCCAGTACCTCATTCCTAAATCACACCAGTCTGCTTTTCCTTTTATTGCGTTTCTCTAATTTCTTTTATACCACTTCTTGCATGCAGAAAAAGTATCTTACTGTATCTTACTGGAAGAAAACACCACAAGGCTTCTCTTATTCCTTTGTGCACAAAAGCAAAATTCTCCTGGACATGAATAGTACACAGTCAGAGCGCTTGGTGATGTGAGGTGCTGCAGAGCCAAAAAGTTAAACTCCATTACCTTCCTCCCTGCTTGGACTCCTAAATGCTGCTCACTGAGGGGCTACAAAAAGTCCCACTTGTCTGGGGGAAGGCCATTTCCTTGTGAAGGAAATCTCCTTTTGAGCTCTGCAGGGGGCAGCTGAAAGGCTCCATTCCTGGGCATTTGGCAAACTCTGGGCAGAGATGTACTGAGGTATCATGAGTTGTGCAGAAAGGTACATAAGGAAAGGGAGCACAGTTCTCTTCACTGCCATTTCTAGACAGGACCATGTTTCCTGGAAAAGCCCTGGGAACATCCCTCTTTGAAGCCCGGCATAGTTTCTGCATTTCTCAGAGCACTCTGCAGCGTGGCCTGGGGTAATGTACAGGTGGCTAAAGGCTGTCATGCCCTGCTCACAGAGGCTGTGAGCTCCCTGCTGCACCTCTTACAGCTACTTTGCTATGCAAGAATGGGCTTACACCTCTCTTGGGTTTTGTATTTTTGTCACAGCAATGAGTAGAGCCACAGCTAAGGCTCCATGTATTTATTAAGATCCTGTACAGACTTTGCAGTCCATGCTAAACTCTGCATGGCTATAGTCCTACTGTTTTTTGTACTGAGCTATTGTAAAACTAGGTGTTCCTTCAGCTGTAATTGTACTTTGGCTTGTAGTGTACTCATAGCTGGAGGGATAGAGAACAGAAACTTATCCCACCTCCAGGGAACATGAGTTAAAACTGGGAGCTGATGTGAAATGTGAAAAATGTGAGTGCTTCTGTAAGGACAATAGCCAAAAGCAATACATGTATAAGTAAATAAATCCATAAATAATTGAGGAAACATGTCCTCGAGTGTCATAAGGGAAGTAAGTGGAAGATGGGATAGAATTAGAGAAAGTACTGGAAGACAAGAAAAGGAGAAGCAATGAGAAAACCAGAGTATTTTACCATGTGTTCATTTTTCTTAGGGGAAGTTGGGAGAGGGAATTGTGGGACAGGAAGAAAGGAAATAGAAACTTTAAGATCTGTGAAAGCAAGGAGAAAAGGGAAGATGCTGAGAGATGTAAAATAATGTTAAAAATAACATGTTGAAGTTAGTGATAGGAAAACACAGGCTGTGAAAGGAAGTAAAAAGCAAGCAGAACCAGACTTTACTGTCCTTACACACATCTGTTGCTCAGTGTGATTAAACCAGAGAACTCAGAGGGTTGCTGAGCAGAGCAAAGGGCCTGTCTGTGAGAGAGAAGGGATAAGAATCTGGCAAGATGGCAAGGTAGATGGAGAATTGGGTGGCTGAGGATGTGCAAGAGAAAAAAAGAAAAATCAATGTTACTGTGGAAAGGCTGATGCCAGAACATTATGGCAACAAATATTAATTTTTCAGTTTCTGCAGAGCATAACTGCTGAGAGGCAGGAGCACTGGGTGGGTTTGGTGGTGGCTGAATTGTGTGCGCACAAGCCCCTGCATTTGGGCGCAAGTGTGAATCCACCTCATAAGTTTTCTCGAGATTTTCTTAGGAGTCACCAAAGTGCATCCATGCAGTGACCTTTTTTGGTGCACAGTGATGTATCAGAAGCCCAACAAGAGCAAGTTAGAGCTTCACCGGGAGCTTCCCTTTATTCTGACTTAAAATCTTTGTTGAAAAAAATAGTATTCTGAAAACAAGGGCATGTCATCGGACTGGAGATCTTCGTTGCATCACCACACAGTGTTTTCATTATGGTTGGAAAATATCCTTTCCCTGCTCCAACAGACAACCAAATCTGTGTGGAGAGGTAATAAAGCAAAATGTAGAAGCTTTTTTGCAAGTAATTATCTTCTTGGAAAGTGTAAAAAGGTGCAATTGCCAGAGGCTGCCATTCAGTTGATTTCATTGAGGGGTGGGGGGACAGTTTTGGGCTGTGAACAAGTAAGAGCCACGTGAAACAAGGCAAATCAGCTTGTGTTGTGCTCCATCCTCCTGCAGATAAACTGCATCTTTTGATCTTGTCTCACACCTGTTGATACCACACCACTGTCAGCAGCACACAAGAGAGCAGAGACCCAGACACTCACATGTGAAAGCAGGGAGCAGAGTTGGATGATGACAATGATCCCTACTTGTCCAGGAAAAGCATGAGAAAGGAAAGGTGTCTGATCCTGAATTTGTAACTGCCAAGGTGTTGAAGTGTCTGAAAAGCACCTGCAGCTCAGCTTCAACTCTGTGCTGTCACAAACAAAAGGAACTAGATGGATCCTTTGATAAATTAGGATTGAGAATGTTGACAAGCTGTATGAAACCACCGAAAAAATCTCCCTGCTCCAAGTGGGATAAAATATACTGGCAGCACTGCCAGATCTCTTCCTAAAGTTTTCTATGAGCAGAGTCCCAAGTGTCCCTAAGAGTTATTAGCCAGCTCTGGATTTTCCTTCATCACTTAACTGCCATTCTGCTAGATCCACTGGACTCCTTCCTGAAAACTGAGCAAAGGAAGTTATTGTCCTTTCTTGGACAATCTTTCACATACTGGAAAACTATTCTCAAATCTCCCTGTGAAGCTTCTGGAGTGACCAACCTAATTATACAAGATGTTTCTGATAGGCAATATTCTCTAAATGTCTTATGATTGTATTTCTTTTTTAAAAAAAGTTACCCAGAGCTAGATCCAATACCCTAGCTGGCTCTTCACCAGTGCATTGAAGAGCTGAATAATTCCCTGTTGCATTTGACACTCCTGTAATAATATATCTCTTATGAGATTTGTCTTCAGGAGATTTAACTGCTTTGCTCATATTTGCTTTGAGTCATATTCTAGTTCTCACAACCTTTTTTTACCCAGCCCTTCCAGATCTTTTATGATTTCTCATTTTGTATTTGTGCATTTGATCTTTCATTTCTCCATGTAGTGCTTCATATGCATTGTTACTAAATTCTGTCTTGATAGTTTTAGACTATTTCTCCAACATACTGAGATAATTTTGTATTCTGAGCCCATCTTCTGAATTATTTCCATCCACTTCCACCTTGGTGTCATCAGCAAATTTTATAAATGCTCTCTCTATCATCTCTGAGGACGGCAAGAAGATACTGAGCTAGGTAATAAAACAGTATTCTCAAACCTTGCAAAGGTAAATCGTGAGCTAAACTCTGATAAAGAACACTTCAGGATGAAAAACGTGGGAATATATCTCAGCCCTAGGATTTCTAATCCCAGTTTGTGTGACTACTTTGCATGTACTACACACTTCAGTAAAGATTGGGAAAATGCAATCCTAATTTTTGTGAGATTTTTTTTTCCTCTACCAGCCTAACTTCAAATGAAAAAAATATGCTGGTAAACTGAAGTATAAAAAGAGCCATATTGTATAGTACAAGATAGTACCAGGAAGAAGTTTAGTATTCAGGGAATGTACAGCACTAAAGTACTTGTCAATGTTGCAGTATTTTGACATATAAGTGGGACACGTCTGAAGCCTTATCTTTGCCCTCCATTGCCTAGTGCTAAGACTTGGCACAGTGACAGAATTCATCTTGCTCAGGAGTCAAGATGTTACAAGAGCCATCTCTAGGAAAAAAAAAAAAAAGAAAGAAAAGAAATGGCAGCACCTATAGAAGTCTTACACCTCTGGGCTGGCAATTGCAGCACCCATACTCTTGACAAGCTTGGAAGGTTTTGTCTGAACTCAGAAATGTACAATTTGTGAACTTGGTCTCTGAGAAAATGTCAAGAAGCATTGGATGAAAAAGATACTTCCCTTAGCCTTTGGGATGCTGCCAGTTCTCCCAAATTGCTGTCAACCTTGCCACTGCTTGTATGATTTTCCCATCTGTGTAATCAATTGACAATATATGTCTTTTTTCTTCCAGAAGGTATTCATTCCGCCTTCACTTGAAGTGTTTTGGTTTTGGTTTTTTATTCTCTGTAGAGTTGTTTTCACCCCTGGAGATCTAAATGGAACAATGAACTGAAAGTACAGTAAATTCCAGTTGTATCTGTTCACTTTTTTTGCTTGATTCTAGCAAATTTCATGGTTCTGAACAGTTCTGGGCCAGCAGCCGCTGTACTGATGTTGCCTTTCTTTTCCACAGAGCAGGAACAGGATCGGTGCTGGCTTTACTAAGTTTCCTGTACTGGTTTGTATCTCAGTCTGGTAGGGCTAAGAGCAGTGCAGGCGCTCGGCTGTGGTGCCACCCCCCAGGTACCTGTTACAAGTGCAAACATGGATTGTAAGACGTGCTCTGGACTCTGACCCACTCTGAGTGGGCTGAGACCAGACCATTTCACAGACTGAAGCAGCACTGGGAGGCACTGAGCAGCCACTTCTCTTTGGCAGAGATTGGGAGCTCTGTGTGTGCTGTTCCCAGCTGCCTGGGGCTGCCAGCTCTCCCAGCAGACACATGAAGACCCTGCTTGTGGCAAGACCAGTCTGAATGCTTCTTGGCTTTTCTCAAGGAAGCAGAGGAAAACCTTGGCAGAGAGACTTACATGGGAAGGGAGTAACTGATTACACACTGAAAAGACTCCTTGGCTCAGCTGATTTATTTATTCAAACTTTTCTCAGCTCTAAATAATGTCACTCGCCATGGGGCATACAGGATAAAAGCACAGCTCTAGCAGGGTTTCCTACACTGGAGAGGTTTCTCTCTCAAGACTTTATTCTTCTTGGAAAATGAAACTCTCCACCTGGTAAATCCAGACTTCTCTGATATTTGCAGGTACATGCCCTTTGGTTCTGCATTTCTTAGAATGTCAGAAGCACACTAACTCCTCTCAGCATGTAGTAGCTACTGCCTCTAGTTTCCACCAGGACCCTGCTTCCTTCTCTGTGGAGGTGGGGTGTGGGAACCCTCTCAGGGTTCTCCTGGCTCTTGGAGGCCCTTTCTTTCAAGTCTTTTTTCCTGTGCAGTGACACAGTACAATTTTTCAAGGACTAATAGAACGACATGCAGAGGGACCCTGACAAGCACTTGAGATCCACATCTACTCAGTCCTTCAAACACAAAGTCTTTCCTCTCCTCTCTCTCTCCATGTGTGATGATATGAGCTCATGGCTGATCAAATGCAGTCATTGAAGCACCAGTGGGATTCTGAGCTTGTTTGGTGTCCTATCAAATTCATATAACTGCATAACAGCTCAATGCTTTAGTGACTAGGGAAAAAAGAAACAACAAAGCAGCTCTCCTGAGTGTATTGGGTTTGCTGATGATTTTTTGGCTTTTAGAACAGAAAATCTAGCTAAAATAATAATCTTATGAACTGCTTCATTTTTCCTGTTTGTTACTGTTACTCAAGCACATGGTATGCCTGGAGATAACCTAGCCAAGAAAGCAGCATTGACAGCAAGGAAACATTGTGGAAAGCCAACACAGAGCATCATGATCTAACCCAGAGTATCTGCAGCTGCCAGGTTAATTACTATTTACTTGCATGGCAGAAAATATGTGATAAATTAAAGCAAGAAAATGCACTGCCCTTTATTGAATTTAAAAGAAGTCTGTCTGCCAGGAAAAAAGAGAAAATCTGTGAAACTGAAAATCTTAAGTAGGAGCAGAAAAGAGAAAGATGCAAGATAACAGTGGTCCTGCAGCAGCTGAGGCGTCCCATTGCATTCAGCCTCTAGCAGGGTCCTATCAGAAAACATCAGCTGCTCCATCACACATAACATGCAGGATCCTGAAAGGGCAGATGGCTCAGACAAATAATGGTTTAGGTGAGGCACTGCCAGGCAGGGGCTGTATGGGTTAAAGACAGTCCTGCTGGTGGACTGCTAGGATTTCTGCCAAGGTCAGTATAGTGTATGCACGTTTGTCTCACCACTGTCACACTGTACCTCTGCAGGTACATCTGTGTCCCTAGGCAAGTGTTTAGTGAGCTCCTCTGTAACAAGGACACACAGAGAATAGCTGGTAAATGTTTTAGCTGGGGCAGTACACTCAAGGATATTTGTTCCCATAAGAGTGTCCTGGGACATCCATCTAGAGGGGATGACTCAGACAGTACGAAAAAGAAAAGAAAATATACAGTAGAAGTGCTGCTTGCAAAGATACGATACCAGAAACAGTGCTTTTCTTGTTCATAGAGTTCTCTGTTCCCAGAATCACAGCGGGAAGCATTTCCCAAAATGTGTGAGGTTTCTCTCTTTAACAAGTGATGTGTGAGAGGCTATAGAGCAAAAGCTTCAGGTCCCTATTTCTGGGCTACCTGACCCAAGCAGTATATCCCCATACATCACCATGCAGAGGGCATGTCTTATATTTTTCAATTCTTGCCTCTTTTCTGACTTCCTCTCCTGCTCCCTTTCCCTCTCCCTCTCTCTTTCTCCCTCTCCCTCTCTCTTTCTCTCTCCCTCTTCCTCTTTCTATGCTTTCTTTACCCTTGTCACCCCTGCCATCCTCCCATCACTGCACACAAGCCTTTGGAACAATGGCCCCACCAATATTTTCATGCACTATGTTTCCAGTGGTGATATTTGTTAGGAGTGTTTGGTGACACGTATATGCTGAAGTGCAGTACTCTGGAAGTGCTTTTCCTTTCTCCACTGTATATTACCTTTTTTTGGTAAGAGAAGGAGCTCTATGGGAAACTTGATCGTTTTTTTCAACTTATATAAATTTAACCTGTTGTAATGACTTGGGCTTCTACAGAGTCACTCCCAATTTACACCAGTGTGTGTGAGATTACAACTGAACAAAGTATTGCTGCCTTGACCTTACGGTGAATTCCTGAGGCAAAAAATGTTATTTCCATAGGGAAAGCCTCATTTACACCCCTATGTGCTGGAAAAATGTAATTTACAAGTAAAAGTAAAATCATTATTTGACCACCTCTCCCCAAGGTGCATGTCTCTTAGTTCAGATATAGTTTTGAAAGCTAGAGAAAACAGTGAGCAATATCCTGGTAAAATGTGAAAAGAAAAGGGATAATAACCTCAGTTGACAAAGTCACAGACCTTCAGCTCACAGGACAAGGACAGAAAGATCTTTTATTTGATGTTTGACTCCTTGGAAGAAAACAATTGCTCCTCTACTTGAAACTCTTGAAAGAACAAAGGGGATGGAAAATACATGGTCTCTGCAGGGAAATCCCAGTTTCTCTTTCAAATTATTTTGTGTGATAGGCACTGGGGCCAAGGTCATTGTGGTTCAGTTGTATTATGGAGGGGGTGGATCTGGCTACTTCTGTTGGAAGAGTGTAAAACTAATTTCTTCAGGTTTGTTGTTTTTGGTCCTGTTTTCAGAAACAGCGTCTTTCATGATTTTAATGGATGATGATAAAGATTTGAAGCCAAACTGGTCATGAAGGTTACAGATGGGGTCAATTTCCATCTCTTGTGGTAAGTGAGCCTATTTACTGTCTGTTCCAAAGTACTAAAAGATTAAACTTGGGAGAAATCAATATATGACTTCTAGAGAGTATGTGAACTGAAAGAAACATGTCTTTCCCCTCTTATAAGAAATATGTTCTTGAGTGTGATAGAGAGGACGTGTGTAATTTGTTATAATGATTGTGGGATGCAAACACAAAATTTTGCAAATTGGCAAATATGCAAAAGGAACATGACAAACTAATGTATTTATTGGTGATATGTGCTGTGTGAAAATACCACTTTTAATTGCACAGTGAAAAATATTCTTGAGCAATATCTAGGAGTACAATATATAGCGGTAATAAAAATACATCACTGGGGTTTATTTGTTTAGCCACTGTTTTAATGCAAAAAGCAGATGTGATGCTAAGGCAGGTATGGAGGGGAGTGGCGTCCTTCTCCTGGTGCAGAGGAGTATTTGGGGATGTACAGCACTGCTAACTGTCAGGTTACACTGTGTCCAGGGGCAGCACACCACTTTTGAGGCATGAGCTCCACTATGTGTACCTGAGTGGGTGGCAATAGTATGAAGGTGGAAAATTATATTAAAAAAATGAATCAAAGGCACCTGAGCTGTAGGCAGTCTGTTCATGATGGCATTTCTGATGTGACTTGCCATTGTCAGTGATTAGAATATTTCTCCAGAGAACTGGAGACCTGCTTGCCATGTCTCAGACTGAAAGCACATTCTTTAACTCCTGCTACGAGGGAAGTAGGGAAGAAGTAAGAAGATGCTTTCCACTATCCAGCTGAGACTGAAGTATTGTATAGCAAGGAAAAGTTTTCTCCTCTGCCCTTCAGAATGATACACAATCACTGAAGAGAAACATTTACAATACTTAGACTGAGCACTCTCTAAGCATCAGGTTCTCCTTGCCATCTGGGTCTGATACCCTGGGTAGCTGGTGATCTGTATCACTTACCAATCTTTTCGATTCAGACACTGCAGATGGTACAGCAGCTTTGGAGGACAAAAGCCTGTGTTGCTTCCTGGTACCCTCACCTCCCTTCTTACCATGCCTTCTTCAGTCTTCTTTATGTGTTTTTCTTTCTTTTACCTTTTTTCTATGACATTCCCTGTGGTGAGCTGATGATGGTGCAACTAGCTAAGAAAATCTTTATGTAAATGAGCAAAACCTGCTTCTGGTAGAATGCTTTGACTCAGGAAAATATTCTTCTTGATCTCCACAAATCTGATTGTAGTGTAACTTAGCTGCACTTTCTATGCTTTGCTGTATCAAACTTGCATCATAGATAGTCTCAAATTTCTCGGCTGTAGCCTTACTGCTCTGGATTATAAATTTGAATGGACAAAGTACCAGTTGAGATTACAGCACCATTGTCTGATGGGTTCACATTTGTCTTTGTTGCTCAAAAATAGACTTTTATATAATGCATTAGCCCATAGTGTTTACCCCTAGCCTCAAATGACTTACAATACTACAGCTGCACTCGACTGCTATGTAGTGTTGCTCAAGAGGAAAGGATGGAATTTCCTGCCTCATCTCAGATTGTAGATCATCAGTCTTTACCACTTCTGGCAGCTATGACCTTCAGAATTCAGATAATTGCAATGAAGGGGTGTCAAATTACTTCAATCAAAGGTGAGGTTGTTGTTTCAGCAAGTCTCTCTCCACGGCCGATTCTCTCTTTCATCTATCATCACTGTCCTATGAGAGAGACTTCTGAACCATATCACATTTTGATATCCGATCAGCAGCCTACAGAATGCTGCAAGAGGTTTGTTTTGTTCTGCTGAAGTTCAGTCCAACATGCAAAGTGACTCAGGAAGAATAGCTGGCAGTGAGACTGCAGTTTGTACTGGCTTCTGCCATCTTTAGCGGGAGGCTGAGCAAAGGCTGAGTTGTTCTTTCTTTGTCTTCACCACCCATAGGAAAAGAATCTGTTTCCTCTGTAGAACTGAATGATTCCAAGGAATGCTGAACCTTAAACTTTATTTAATAGGGAGGAAAGGCTTCCAGGTTTGGATAATTTGCCTTGGAAGCATGAGGGCTTAAGCTGATATTTCAAACTCATGTGAGAAAGTGCAGTGTTTACAATATCTGCATCACATGATGTCATGTGTTGATCAATCTTTAATGCGGAAACAGCATAAAAACAGTGCTATCAGAGGAAGTAGCCATTATTTTATGCTTAAAAAGAGAACATAATACCTTCTCAAATTCAGAATCTAGGGTGAGAGAGCTTTAGTTCTGCAACACCCCAACGTATTTGGACCTTGCCTGACATACCCTGTGGTCAGACATGGTGGCACACTGTTTTCAAGGTAAAATGTGCATGTACGATATTGCTGCTTGGGGTTTTAACAGTTCAAAAAACATTCTTGGAGGGTAATAAGATTTTCTGGAAGTGAGCCACTTTTGAATGCTATTGCCAGCACGTCTGCCTACTCTGGGTAGCATCAGAAACTCTGCTGAAAAATTAAACAAACATAGTTCTTGGCATCTAAACAGATGGGAAAGGACATGTTGACTCCCAAGTCTTTAGCTGAGGAGGTAGTCTGTTTCTCATTGTTACCACTGTGCAGTGAGGAATTGCAAAACACCCACATAGATTTTCAGACCTGCTAGCTGCACTTAACCTTTAATCCTGCAAGTACTCAGCCATAAGCATATAATTTTAAATGTCTGAGTAGTCCAACTGACTCCACTGGGAATATGCGCTGAATGAAGTTAAACATTTGCATAAATATTTTCAGGATCAGGATCCTTCACTACAAACAGAGTTCTAGCACTACAAGTATATACTGGGCTTGGGCTGAGTCAAGCTTTCAAGACATTAGCAGACCTATATCCTCTACAGATGTATTTTAAATTTCACGTTAATGTGTGATTCCTGTGTTATAAAACACCCTACATTAGGCTAATAAGTAACCTTTCTCATGAGAGAGAAGAAATTATTTACTTTGTGACATAACTGCATAGGTTTGAAAGAATGAAGTAATGAAATTAAAGAATGCAAAAATATGAACTGGATCACCTACATTTTAGCTCCCATGCATCAAAGAGGTTGCCACATCTTCATTGGTTATATCTTTGCCTTTGACTTTTAAACCTATTTTCTGTGTTTTAGACCTGGTCTGAAAATCCCCCTTCCTGTTTTTGCAAGGACAAGATTGGTAGCATGAGTAAGAGATTGACTCACTTATTCCTGAAGGTGAGGACTGCTTTCCATTCGCACTGCAGAAGGATTTGTTCACCTTTGACTAGATCATGTAACTCCAGCAAAGGATGAGCAACTTCTGTGTTGTCTAAATTAGTCTGGTCATAGTTGTGGCTGGTTTTGTACCCTCTCTCACATGAGTTCAGTGATGTTCCTTCTGGTTTACACCGTAGCTAACTAGATCAGAATTTTGTCCCTCAAATCTAGGTTTCTGCACTGCAGATCAAAGGCAAAGTTTTGCTGATTCCTTCTGTAAATTTCACTCCCATTTGTACTCACTCATGCTTGATCTGTCTTTTGTTTAAAGGGCTGTACTTGATACAGAAGCATTTATATTCTGTGAATCATTCTAGCAATGCTGTTTTTAAAATATGCTAATATTTTCTTTTGAAATGCACTGGAAAAATAATTTAAAAATATCTCACATTTTTTTTGAGTTCTTTCCTTTAATTGAAGTGGATTTTTTTCAGTTTTTCTTTGCTGACTAAACATGTTAGGACTTTTGAGGTAAAGAGATATCTGTATGCAAATGCATTGTAATAGAACAGGAAGCTTTTCCTAGAGTTAAATCAACGTAACATTTTCCATTCTAAACCTCTGTGTTTTCTGTGGTCTCTGAAATATAAATGATTCAGGATGAAATCTGCCGGATTGGGACTTTGTCCAAATGTGAATATTTTGGAAAGACTTGAACAGGACTGGTTCAGCCAGTTCAGAATATCAGAGGACTGGAAAAAAAAACCCAAAAAAACAAACAAAAAAACCCACTCCCCCCCAAGAAAAGAAATAAAAATCTTGATCTAAATAGACTCTTACAACCTTTTTTGAGCATTTCTGTAACTTTATCAGCAGAAGGCTGAAAAATGAACTCTGACATGGAAATAGCCTTCCTTGAAGTAGGCATGTATTTGCTTGTTTGAGAAGAAATTAGTTTTGATTTGACTGAGTTATAATCCTTTGAGAACTGTGGTTGAGCATGTGCAGTGGATTATTTCAATAAGCTTGTGAAGTGTGCAGCTATGGAAGAATTTTTTGTACATGCATGGCTGGCTAATTTTGCCGGAAAGGGAAAAATCTATCTAAGCACATTGCTAAAATCAGTGAAAATACCTGCGGCTGCAGAGAGACCTTTGAAGACCATCGCAAGGTCTTTAAGACTATGAAAAGGGCAAGAAAAGTTCCTGTAGGCTTTGCAGGCTGTTTAAAAACTAAGTGGTCTGCAGATTTTGTAAAGTTAAATGGGATTATGGCTTCACTTAGCACATGAAAGTGTGAGATATTTCCTGGGGAGACATATGTCATGCAAAGCACCCTTTCCCTCAGCAGATCTGCCCAGCGAAGGAATCCCCCAGCAGCAGGGAAACTGCTTCTCCATCTCATTGTAGAGCTCAGGAGGCAGGAGTTTATCAGGATGTTTCCAAGCTTGAGCGGTTGAGTGCTCTGATTTATATAGAAAACCTTGCTAAGGGAAATTAAGTTTCAGGGTGAGGTGTGTGTGTATGTGTGTGTGCATGTGTTTTTTTAGATGCAGACACAGTCAGTGAATTTGCAGGAACTGCTCTTGCATCAAACACACTCTGGGTAAACCAAAAACTCTCATCTAGAACATCTGTGTGTCTCCTGGCAGCCCATACTCTCCAGTGTACTCACTTCAAATAGATGCTAGCTATTTGATTCCAAAACTTGTATTTTGCCCAAATTGGGTGCCTCTCTCCAGCTCCCTCCAAAAATAAATTCATAATGCCCAGTTTATTGAGAGATTCATTTTCTCTGAAGAAATTGATCTGTTTGTTTCACACTCCCTGAACGGATACTTATTTGGGATTCCTTCCTTTGTCTTTTCACCCATGCTATCTCTCCAGCAGTGCTCTGGGAGGTGGGAAGGTATGCAGTTATCCCCTGAAATCTCTGTATGCCAGGCAACTTCTGTCCAGGCAGCGTCAATGATGACACAATTCACCTTCTTGACAATACTGTCAGTGGAGTGACTGAGCTGGTGAGCAGGTGAGTTTTTGATGCCCTTTCTTTTAGCTGCCGGATCCTTTCCTGCTTAGGCAACAGTATTTATGCCAGACCCCCTGGCCACATCCTGGCCCAGCTTGGTGAGCAGTCTGCTACAGAGGCTCTGTAGCCACCGGTGTGGCTGGACTGGCAGAGACCTGACATTGGTATGGAGATAAGGAGAAATGTGGGGTACAGTCAGAACACATGGGAGTAAAACAGTCTATTGATAAAAACACAGTGGGATGACAGAAAAAAACCCCCCCACATTTCAAAACCAGGAATGTTCTCCTTTGAGTGGATATTATGCCTCTGAAATAGAGGTGCTTTTTAATTGTTAGAGAGTGTGTCTTGTTAGTTTTGTGTTCTCATTTCTTGATGTCTCACAGCGGGATGAAATAGCAGCAAATGCTGAACAACAGGAAACCCACTGGCATGGAAAAACAGCAGCATGAGCTGTGCATATGCGAGTCAGTGAAGCAGCGGCACTGTAGTGTCTGTCCTGGGGTGTTCAGGGGTGGAACTGGGTAAGTAGAAAGAAAGATCATTTTACCAGGCAATGATCCCATATCAACAGGCCAGCCTCTAAGAGCAGAGTCTTATGTGGGTCCCCCTTCTGGGAAGATCCAGGCAGAATCCCCCAGAGATCCCTTTAGACCTGCGTTAGTGGTGCCCGTGCTTCCAGACTGGGCAGTGCTGTAGTGGCAACTTCAGAAGCGCAAGTGGAGGAGGTATGCGACCTCAGTGGGATGGTAGGCTGTTAGGTCCTCGATGTGTCCCATAGGGCCATGGAAAAATCTCTTCAGTAATGTCATGCAGAGGGCAGTGGACATGATTTAGCTTTCTGACCTTTGAGGTATGATGAAGACCTGCCTCACTACCTACCTCAAGTGACTTCAGGGACGGCACCTGCATAAAGCACATTTTGCGTTCTGAAAAGTCAGAGACACAAACTTGTGTTGAGGTTCAGCCTGGAATTTGGGGGGGGGGCCCGGAAGCCTCTATGTGATCACCCAGTAGGAGTGGGGGAGCCAGACAGCTCCAAAGAGGTGAGACCCACGCACTAGCGCTGTATTACGGGTCCTTGGAGGATGCACTGAACGAGGGCGCAGCCCCTACCAAACGCTGTGAGCCCGGAGTACCCCTCGTGTCCGAGGTGCCGCTGCGGCCTTGCCCACGGCCCAGCTGCGCAGGGACCCGCGCACCGCTGCAGGAGAGCGGGCACCGACACTTCGGGCTACGGCAGGCGGGGAGTGCGGGGCGCAGACCACTCTGGAGTTTTCGTGGTAGCGACAGCCTCTGTGTAATCGGCCAGTATAAGTGGGGAAGGAGCGGGACGACTCCGAGGAGGAGACACCCGCACAGCCGCGCAGTCCCGCGGAGCCCCGCCGCCTCAGGGCGGGGAGCGGCCTCCCGCCCGCCGCCCGCGAGGCGCGGCTCCCGCCCCGCGGGCCGGCTCAGGCAGCGCCCGCGGAGCCCCGCGGCCGGCGGGGGGCCCGGGGGTGCCCGGCGGCGGGAGGGGCGGGCGGAGCCAGTCCGGGCCGGGCCGGTGTCCGCCGGCGGGGGGCGCGCAGCCCCCGGCCCGCGGGCGCGGCGGAGGCGGCGGCCCGGCGTGCTGCAACCATGGCGACGGCGGCGGAGCCGGCCCGCCCCCCGCGGGGCCGGGCGGCGCGGGATTGGTCGGGGGGCGGGCGCTCGCCCTCTGCCCCCTGACCCTGCGCGGCGGCGGCGGCGGCAGGAGCAGGAGCGGAGGCGGCGGCTGCTGGCGGCCGTTTCCTGGTGGCCTGGCGGCGGCGCGGGAGGGAGGATGCGGCGCAGGTCTCGGCTGCTGCTCTGCTTCGCTTTCCTCTGGGTGCTGGGCATCGCCTACTACATGTACTCGGGCGGCAGCGCCGCGCTGGCCGGCGGCGGCGGCGGCAGGAGGAAGGTGAGAGCTCAGCCCGGGGAAGGTGCGCCCGCTCGCTGCCCCGGCGGCGGGGCGGGCCGGGCGGGGGGCAGCGCTGCGCGGCCCTCGGACTGGGAGCAGGGGCGGCGGCCGGGAGGGGATCTCTTCAGCACCGCTCGCTTTCAGGCGGCGTGAAACTGCCCCGGGCTACTCCTTCCCCCTTCCCGCCCACCCTTCTCCAGCCCGCTTCCCGGAGGCAGATGGCTTCTTTGTGGACTTCAGACCGATTTCAGTCCCGTCGCGTCGCTCCTCATCCAACTGCGGCCGGCCACGTCCCGGGCTGGGGGAAGTTGGTGCGGGAAGGGAGGGTGGGCAGGGCCAGGGCTGCGCTCCGGGGCGGGGGGGGCCCTGCTCCGCTCCCCGCACAGAGCGGCGTCTGCCCCTTCCTGCCTTCCCCGCCGGCACCGGGGTCCCTCGGGCTCATGTTCCCACCTAGAGAGCACGCGAGGATCCGAGCTGCTAATGCGCTTTCCCTTCGGATGCACAGCGCTTCGCTTTCTCCTTAGCGCTGTGCCTGAAGGATACCGCTTTCCGACCGGTTTTGCAATATTCCAGGAAATTGTCGGATTTGTCATGTTTTGTGTCTGTGGCGTGGAAG
This sequence comes from Pseudopodoces humilis, assembly GCF_049639895.1. Classification (NCBI taxonomy): domain Eukaryota; kingdom Metazoa; phylum Chordata; class Aves; order Passeriformes; family Paridae; genus Pseudopodoces; species Pseudopodoces humilis. Next base: position 42,601,760 of record NC_142202.1, on the reverse strand, counting down.
GTCTGTCTCTTCCTTCTCATAACAGCTCATGTTACAAGTGTTACTAATGTTCAAGAAGTTCCCTGCGGACAATACATGAGTAATTTTTCAGTGTTCAGGCCATCAAGTTATTAAACAGATTTTTCAAGGTGGTGTAGTAATTCATCGATCGGGGCACAGCTGGAAGTTAAGCACATCACAGTTCACATTTGTGTCAGTCAGAACGGGTTTTTGTGGCATGATGTGGGAACTGGCAACTTTGTCCACTATCTCTGCTTAGAAAAATTAAGTGCTTTTTCTTCTGTGGTGTTTCCCCTGCTATAAAGATTAGCAAAATCAAGAGCTTTTAGAAACTGGTGTTTAAGTATTCTATTTTGTAAAGCATCTCATGATTACGTAATTTTTTACAAAAACCCAGAATAGGGCAAGAAGGCAATTGAACGAAGTGCACCACACTTGAACGGTGTTGTTTGCTAATAAATCGTTGTCTCCTGTTAAATGAAAAGTAGTATTTTGTAGGTCTAGCTGATACATAAAAAGTGGAGTATTTTTATGTTTCTTTGGTGCAGTTTGGTTCATCAAATATATGTATTCCCTGTAAAAAAATGCTGATGACTAGTTACTGTGTCAGGTTGTGGAAGCAAATACTTGGATGGCTACTTATGTGAGCAAGGGTCTAGCGAATGAGTCACTGCTCGCTGATAATTGCCTCTCCATCCTGTTTTTTTATTCTCTCTGTACCTTAGGAATGTGTTCAACAGCAACTTTTGATGTAATATATTAAAATAAGTGTAAGTCTGTGTTGCCACATACAAGTTCCTGGTCCTTCGAAGTAGATACAGTGGAAGAAATAGATCAAGCATGTGATAGAAAGTAAGGCAGTAGCCTAAAGCCTTTCTTGAAGAACCACCAGAGTGTATTTAGAAAGTAAAAGCAATCTTACACTGCTGCTGTGTAATGGGATAAAGAAAAGCTATCAAGGCAAATGTATCTGCAGATAGGGAAATACATTTTGAACTCTTATGATGTGTTACATTTGGAGTTTCCAGACAGATTTGCAATTCTGTTCAATTAATTTTTACTGCTGGGGAAACTGCAGTGTGGGGGTAGTGATTTGCCCAAGGTCACCTAGAAGACTTGGTGAGAATAAAATAGGAAAGAAACCAGTGTTTCCAAATAAGAGTCTGGTATTTTGTCTGCTAGAACCTGTTGCTGTTTATTATTGATATTAGTAGCAGTTTTTATTATGGTTTTAAGAGATCAATAAACCTGTTACTTGCTTCAGTAGCATAATTTGGTATCATTATGCACAAAATTTAGTAAACCTTACTGGTCTCAGTAATTGGGAAAGTGTAGTAAGGATAATTTAAAGAAAATGAGATATTTCATAGAGCTGAGCTGAAGCCCAGTGCTGTGTTTAAAAATATGAAAGTTTAAAGTAAAGCCATGGTAAGGAAGAAAGTAGGTACTGTGACCACAAGAAACAAGTGGGGAAATTAACTATTATATGCGGATTGGTGATTTAGGATTCTATTTTCTGTCAGTGAAGCATAAAATTTAATCCCAGGCTTCAGTGTAGGTTAGCAAATGTAAGTAGAGGAAGATGTGTGTACTGAAATAGCTTTTGAATCTCAACAAAAGGCTTATTAACTTAGTGTCAGACACTGGTGTAAAGCAAAAAACCACAACTGTCTTAAACTTATGAGTAGAAACCCTGCTCTAGTAATGTTCTTGATGTGTATGACTTCAAATAGTCCTTGTTACTTGCCCACTCTTTCAATATAATGGGAACAGAGTTGCTTGTAGGAGAACACAACTTTTAATAAATTGCAGTCTCTGCTGTTTTCAGTCTAAAATTACAAAAACCAGGAGGGAATAGCTCTTCATTTGTGTAAGTAATTTGCATGTTAATTACAGATCTGGTTGTGCAAAGAGAATGTGTTTTTCCATAAGGATTATCTTTTTCTTTTTTTTTTCCCATGCACAGACCTAATGTGTTATTCAGACATACTGGACTTGTTTGATATGGCACCCAGTCCTGTGATGTGTTGAACACCACCCATTCTCTTTCTCTTCAGTAGCGTTGAAGGTGTTTGCCCTCTGCCAGGATTGCACCTGAGTAAGAGAAAAGAGTGATTTTTTTTTTTTTTTTACCTAATTTGCTTTTCTTATTAGAGTAGTGTCAGAGTTAATCTAAGCTCCTCCTTATTTTGGTTCTTTGTTTACAACCTTTCTAATAAGACCTGTGAAGCTGTTTGGATGTTGCAGTGTGTGGTACAGCCTTGATAAAGTTTTTGGCTCCGCTCAACAGTGGTGCAATCCACAGCTCTGTGTGCAGTATATCGGCCTGGTAGGATCTGAGCAGGCATGAAAGAGTCTAAAGCACACAAAGGACAAGATGTCTCACTGGTAAATGTGTAAATAAAAATAACAAAACCAAACCAAACCAAAGAAAGAGGTTGCAATGCTTCTCATTCTGGACCTAGGCATAAAACCTGTAGTAGAAAGATGTGATGTATTCCACACTTGGAATTTAGTGTGTGGCAACTTTTTTTTTTTTTAAATATCTGCTTGAAAAGAAGAAAAGGGTAGAATCAAAGCCTTTCATTCAAGATGTGCTTGGAGGGCACAGAGATGTTTTGAATTTTTTCCCATTCTTCCCACCAGTGACTCTCTAATCAAAATTTTTGTTAACATGAGAGAGCCATGATCAGTTGACTCCTTTTCCAGCTGGATCACAGAGTTGTAGATTGGAAAGAGTGAGTGATTCACATACCTAAAGGTTAAAGAAATGCATCCCATACAGAGGGTGTGACAGAGAAGAGAGCAAGTTGCAAGCCTAACAATTGTGAGAATGAAAAAAATGTGGTCTGCTTTTATGTTCACTAAATATGTTTTATATTAAAAAGCCTTTGGAGTGGAGAGTGGAAGTTCCCTTCTTTTTATGGATAAATTTCATAACCCACAGCAAAATCAGTTCATGCTCTGTCTCAGACCTGCATAAAAATGGAGCAGCTTCTGCAAGATGGATAGAAAGCCCAAGTCACCCTGATGTGATCCACTTCTAAGACTGGTGTGAATTTGTATATTTGTCACACAGATTTTAAGTTCTTGAACCACGAAGCTCTTGCACAATAGAGTGACTGGATTGAAATCAAAAGGAAATTAAAACACCCAGTACAACAAAACCCCATGTCAAAACCAGCCAAAAACTCCAGCTGATTTCTAAAGAACTTGCTCCTCCAAGTATTAAGGAAGTAGCCCCATGTAATTGAGCCCTTCAGGCTGGACAGAGGAAGGTCTGCATCTTGTTCAAAGTGCCAAATGCTTTGCCACTGCCAAGGGTGGAATCCTCAGAGGCATCCCCAGAAAGAGATCTGTGGGCAGAATGGGGATTTATTGGTGAAAACTAAGGCATCCAGAGAGGCCTGCAAGGTTAAGCCACAGCTGAACCAAGATTTGTACCCTTCTGGATTTAGGTACCAGAGTGCTAACAAGCTTTTGCATTTGTTGCCATGTAAAGAATCTCAGTTGTTTTTAAGTGGAATCTCCGTCATCTTCCACCCCATCTAGAGGAGAAGGCTAAAAGCAATATTTTGGTAAGGAGTGATGGATTGCTTTCACAAGCAGTTCCTAAATTTAGAAACGTTTTCCTTTTTCATCAACTCTACCCTCCCGGAAACCAAATCCCCAAACCAGCATGAGCTAAAAGGCTGTTACTGCCTTGGCCCACCAGATTTACTGGGTGTAATGGAATGAACTGGAGAAATCGCATTTAGGGCTAGTCGAGCCACAAGGAGGCAGGCTTTTCCTGTGGAACTGGTTATCCTGTACATAGTGCTAGTTTTCCCTTCCCTTTTGTTTGTTTTCATTTTTTTTCTTTGTTTTGGAGCAGACTTTAGGTAGGTGACTGTACTAGAGCTAGCTGAGATGAAATAAAGCTGGAGATAAAAGGTGATGCTTCATATTGAGTATGTGACTGATTAAAAATGTCTCAAACACTGGGTAAAGCAGGGGAAAAAGAAGCAAGCCTTGTAAGTTCTTGCTGTGTATGCACAAAACTTTAAAATAACTCCTTTCAGCATACACAAAGCTTCCTTTTAATCTTTTTTTTTTTACCCCTCTACTACTTCAGTTAATGTTAAAGGAGGCTTTTATTGACATTGTACATAATGATGCACATGACACTTTTCCTCTCTTTCTGCATAAACTACAGATTTAGTGTACTGAAGTGTTTCTTTGATGGTCTGAGTAAGGAGGAAAGGAAATGTGTATTGCCTTCATTAATCTGTTTATGTGGAACTTGAGTGTTTCTCTTGAGGTATGTGAAACAAGGGGGTTAAAAGTAACCACTTCAACTCTGTTGGTTTCTTTCATCACAGGAAGGCATTGCCTGCTTTAATTTCTCAATACTGTTTACTTTGCAGCATCATTTTTAATGTAACTCTATTCCCTTATGTGTTGTGACATTGAATGAGATTTCGGATACCTTGATCTTGAGACAAGTGAAGATACCAGGGGTTAAAAATGTCAAACTGTCATATGTCCTTTTCTGTAACATTCACTTCCTAGAAGGTGCAAGGAGATAGAAAATGATGTTCCTCTCTATAACAGGTAACAGTTTCTGCTAATAGATCTTTCTTTTATATGATTCTGTAATAAATGCAAAAGAGATTAAATGCCCAGGCACTTCAGTAATAAATCTGTCCTCTCACTAGAACGTAAATGTCATACATGTATATTTCCTTAATCTAACATATGTCAATTGACAAAATTACTGTCTTGGCAATTCAGGCACTTCTTATTTTTATGGATTACTTCATAAAACTTAACTTTGGGTGCAATGAAAAGGTGGTCTTGCAAATTCTGTGTAGTCTCTTTAGGTCTGTATTGGGCTATTCTCTTTTCCTCTCCTTTTTAAAATGCTTGACTAAGGCAGGTGTTTTGTTTTTGGTAGAAGGCTTGTGTTGTTCCCTGCAACCTGCTAGGTTAGAAACTGATGACTGATACAGATGCTGTGGCTCTTAGATTGCTATTAACTGCTTGTTTCATAAATACAAATTTATGCATTTAAAGTAGAGGAGGGCCGTAGATAGAAGGGGTTGGAGAAACAAGAATGACTTCTTTGGTAGTTTAATACCAAATGGGGTAACCACTTTTCCCCATTATTTTTCCCTTTCATGTGGGTACTGTAGTCGTTTGCTGAACTTCTGTGTTATTCCATTGCTGCTGTGGTTTGCTGCTTTCTGGGGTCTCTGTGTCCAATTGTAGTGATGTCCTTTGACAGATGCAGTTTAAATATTAGGTAGTCCACTAACTAACTGTGCATGTGCCTTACTTGTTTTTGTCCCATCAGTCTTGTGATTTCAGGTGTATTGCAAATAAATGCCAGTCACTTTTTCCATGTGTTCTAGACACTTCCAAAAATACAATAGAAAATGTGATATTATAGAACTTTTTTTCTAATTTAGAAATGGCACAATATGACTTCATGTGAAGTAAAAAAAAAAATTACAAATTCATCTCAATGGTGCTCCCTCACTTGTTCTTTAGACCAGCCTAGAATAATCTATAAATATAATTGTATAGATATAAACTTGTAAACAAATCTTAGCAAACTTAATTCTTAGTCTTCAAAATTACATGAGCATTCCACTTTTTTCCTTAGAAATCCTATTATTTTTTCCTCTTTTGTCTTGCCTGTCCTTTTCAGTTTTTCCATGTGATGTGTTATCTAAGTGCTTGTGTATAACTGATACTGTTTGATTAAAGTGATGGTATGTCAGATGAGAGAAGTGGCATTGTGTACTAGAAAGCTGCTTGCAGTGATACTCCACTACAGAATCGAATAGACACCTTTGTAAGGGTGCTGTGTGTCCTGACAGAGTGACCCTTGTTGCCTGCCTGGAAGCTGTTTAAAAATAATTCCACCAGGCAGCCTAGAAAATAGGCTTGCTTGGCTTTTGGCAACTGCATATAATTTGGAAATAATTTGATATGCAGTACTTTTGGATAAGTTAAATCAGTTTGAAAAGAAAACATTAGAATACAGTTGGTCCTGTGAAGCTCAGGTGGTAAATGGAAACTGCTCAAATTAAGCCAGTGCTAGTGATTTAAGTTGATTTAGTCCACTTACTTTTCTTAAATAACCTACTCTTGACAGTAGTTAAGCTACAGTGGTACAAAGCAATATACAGCCAGGTGGTGTACAAACAGTTCTTAACTCCCTGCCCAACAGTAAAATTGTTACTAAATGTGATTTTTATTAGGACTTAGGAGAAGATGTGTATTGCTAATACGTTGGCAATGCTATGTGTTGGCAAATCATTTGAATTCTAAAAATGAATCTGCAGGAAGCAATGAGGCATTTGCAATTTTTTCAGGAATATGGGGCTGAATGTCATTGCCCGAATATATCAGGATATTGTGGAAAAGGAATATCAGTGTGGGTGTTACAGAAGGAAACGCTCAGCAGGTTGTTAAAATTACATATTGCCATCCTATAATGTCAAGTGGTGGTATCTTAAGCTATATAAATTTTAAAACCTGGGTGCAGTCTTTCATGCTGTTTGTTTTGGAGTAAGTAAGGTGCCCTCTTCTATTCTGCTTTTCCCTTTCATTTAAGCTTGTAAAGGAATAAGGGATAGATTGAGGAGGGAAGACAGGAAAAAAAGTTAAGTGTCCACATCAAAATGTTTTGTTTGTGTGTTTGGGATTTTAAAGATATGGCACAAGAGAATTTAACTAATGCTATAAATTGAACCATTTCATGTTCCCTGTAAGTCCATAAAGTTCTTTCACAGGAATCTTAATACAGTGGACCTTTCCTGATAAGTGGAAGTGAAAATATTTAAATGTCTGATGTTTTTTCCTTTTCCTCCATTACTTGGAGGATTAATTTTTTTGTAAATCTTTATCTTACTGACATATACAGAATACATGTTTACCTGTTATTTTCTTAAGTGTTTATTTGCCATGTATTTTCACCATGATTTAAGCAGGCCTGCACTATTTATTGTGTCATATGAAGTCATTAATGATCAGGAAAGGGAAAAAAATCAGCATCTATTTTTTTTTTTTTCCTATAAACTGAATCCCCTGTTGGAATGTAGCCTATTTTAAACTTATATTTGGCTTATAGATAGATCCAAGAAAAACACACAAACGACCAATATCAAAATCCTATCACCTTGAATGTTAAAAGAAGTTTTTCTTCTGCAAAATCAAGGTAACTTGTTAATATGACTGGCTTCCAGTGTAGCCTGCTAAAATTATCAAGACTTTTTTTTCCTAGTTCACTTTTCATCTTTCTGAACAGTTTTATTTTTCCTGCTATCCCTTTTTTTATACACTGGTTTTGTTAGTTGCTCAGGGTACCTGTATTGTCATTTAAGCAAGTTAAAATATGCTAATTCAAATAGCTCCATCAACTGACAGGAGCACATTTGTGTAAAGAGACTATGCAGACAGATGTTAGTTTTGAGCTTTGCTTATGAAATTCAAATGGGAAAAGAACAGGATAGTAAAAGAACAGCAAGTTTGAATTTTAGAACATTCCATATATCTCTGAAATTGCTATGTAATGCACATCAAAGCAGTAATTTGGATTTCTCTTCTTTATAACTGTGGTCTCGTATGGAAAAGAAGAGCCTATTGAAAAGGTTGCAAGTTCGGTTGTTAATAACTTTTCTAAAGTTGTAAAATTGTCATGAAACCTGTGTGCTTTATTAAGGGAAGCAGAGAATAACTCGAGATTCTGCTGAGTTCAAGCGTTATCAAAGTGCAGTGGACTGCCTGTATTGAGTAACAGATCTGCTTGAACAAAAGAACTTCGGCCAAGGAAAGACTGCAAAGAATTGGCACCCAGCTAATGCTATTGTGTATGAATTTTCAAAGAGCTATGACTTGATGAGCAGAAAATATTTTCTCCTTGTATTAAGTTCCAAATGTTTAGCCACCCTGGAGATACGAGCACAGCTGAAATTTGTTACTAAAATAAATTTTCTCTGTCTAGCCTGTTGGTTTACAGATGGCCAATAAATACACGAGTGTATATATATATATAATGGATATATGTTTTGGTGACATGAAGATTTTTAAGTTGCTTGGTTTTTCTTCCCTTGGTTCTCTTATGTGAAATGGAAAAGTCTGTTCACTCAAGTACACTTTGACTCTCTTGGGACCTTGGTATGAAAAAGGAAAGTTTTTTCCTCGTGACCTACTTCACTAGGTAGCAAACTGCTCTGGACTAATAGTGGACCAGTGTAGATACTTAGAGGAGGTTACATTGTTCCAAGATTGGGAAACATCCCTATGGCAAAACTGCTGCTGTGGTAGGTGTGCCTACCCAAGAGTGTGGGGGTGATGAAATCGCAGTATCTCTCCTCTCCTCTGGAGTGTCAGTGTGTCACAAAATTAGGTCTGCATATGTTGTCCAGACAGTGTAATAAATTCTTGCTATGGGTGGTGGCATGGCTCCTGCTACAGTGGAATCCCGAAGTCCTTCCGGTCACTGTGGCAGAGCATTCATCAACTGCAGCCTTGGCATTATCTGAGTGGAGCGAATAGAGGCTGGTCTCTAGTCCTCTGACTTGTGCTCTCACAACACGTGTTGCTTTGCCATGTCATTTAGCCTCAAGAAACATTGTACCACGTGGAATAGTTACAACACATACATGCTATGTCAGAGACTACTTTTTAAAGTGTTAATTAAGGAAATGTTCTTTTTCTCCCATTGACACAGTGTATACCTTTCTTTTCCTGCACTCTGAAGGTGCTGTGGGAGAACAGTAATTGTAGCAAGTGCTGTAAGAACCTGGTGAGAAAGTTGGAGTTTGATTCCTAAAAGAGCAAAGTCATCCTTAAAACCTCTTAAACTGATAGATGTCTATCAAAGACAATATCCCCACCACATATGCTGTGTGCTTTCTGTTAATAAGTACATATTAAGAATTTACAGGTCTTGACAGTTAAAAGGTGTTTGAAGTCTGAAAGAGGTATTTAAATGAAAAGGAGCAGGCAGTGGGCTAGCAAACATCAGCACTCCTTTACATTCTTAGCTTTCATGCTTAATGTTCAAAAAGTGATGGAGAGACTTGGTGTATTTGTACAGCAATAAGTGTGTCTAAAGGCACCTTCTTTGAGAAACATTTTTTTCTCTATAGAGATATAAGTGCAAGTGTTGTTTAGCCTGGTAGATTCTTAGGGGAAAGATCTGAACTGAATGACAGATTGTTGATACCACCCTTGAGTTATCACAAGACATAGAAATATGTTAGGGAAAAGTGTACACTGATCAGAGAATAAAAGCCTTTTTTTTTTTTTTGAAAGACTTCTCTGCAATGACTAGCAGGTTTGTGAAAGGCTTGGTAAGAATTCAGTATGTCTTGTTAAAGAACAATTTCTCAGTTCTTCCCAATACTTTCTGAATACTCTCTAGTAAAAATAAGCAAGACATTGATTTTGATATTCATGTTATCCTAGACCTAATATATCTGTCTTTATACAAAGCAAAAGCTATTTGCTTAAAAATCCATTTTGGTTACCTACTGAGATAACTAATGCCTCTTGCATCCTGGGAACAATAGTGAGAAAATCAAGGTGTTAAAATCAGCCTGCAGTAATTTAATGTTCTCTCTCGTGCTTGCAATTCTAAGACCCAGAAACTTGGGCAAAACCTGATTTTATACACATGGATTATGATGGTGTGTGACTTTTCAAAATTTTTTTTTTGTTTTCATTATTCCCTAATGCTTGCAAATGTTTCAGATTTGGTCATTGTTTTTTCTTCTTTTAGTTAAGCACGTAGAAAATATTTCTGACAATTTCAGAGTACATTTGCTAGGCTGTCTCTGTACAAGTTATCCTTTTCTTGATAAACTTGGATGTTGTAAACATTGTTCAACTGTATTGGAAAGAGTGGTGAAAAGATATTACCATTTGCTCAGGACACTTTTGAATGTTGTTTGTGTTATAGCACTGTTTAGAGTCCTGGTTCTATTGTGCCAAAGATTGAATGGTCTTAACAGGTTATTTCTATGCCATGAACTTAGAAAAGGGCTTATTCCCAGTAGGATTTACATACCTGAGTGTGAGCATTAACTGTGGTCATATGGTAGAAATTCTCATGTGATTATCTCTTGCTGTGGCCTTTTGGCCAAAACCAGACATTTTTTTTGTACCCAGCAAACTATATTAGATACCTGGCTTTTATGGATTATGTCTCAGAAATTGAATGGACTTCAAGATATTGTAATGTCCCAGGTTATATGTCATATGGAAAAGATAGCTCAAGCTTTTCAGTCTTCAGCGTTGAAGTACAATGGGATCTCATGCTTCTTGCTGAGCTTACTAAAGTGTGGATCTAGAGCTGGTACAGTAGTCAGGCAATGCAGGGAACCACATCTAGTGTCTAATCTTAGTGTGGTTGATGCAGACCACTCCTGAAACCTTCAGTTTACACATGTTCAGTGTGGTTTAGAATTGTGATATTGTAATGTTTATTTCCAAGAGCAGCTTACAGCTCAGAGGCAGGCCACAGTTTGCAAATGTCATGGTATTTGTTCAAATTAATTGTGATTGTGACTGTCATCTCATGATGTTGTTATCCCAGTTTCTGAGATAAGTTTCCAGTGTAGAATTATGGAAGAAAGTGGATGTAAAAACTGATTGCTTTTTCAGTTGTGCTTTGAATATTTTTTTTTTAAGGGAACTTTTACTTGAATGATTTGGTAAAATCTTGTCAAAACTTTAAAAACTATGTTAAGAGGTGTTGGTTTTAGTTGGTTTGTGATGAAAGGCAGTTTGTAATGTTGAATAAGCAAGGTGTTGGATGTTGGTGGGTGTAGATACTTGATAGTTTTCAAAGACATTATCTTCTTTTAAAAAAGATGTGACTGGTAGAGCTTAAAGCAAGCCCCACTGTATTTAAGATGGCAATTTCTTATAAAATATTCCACAGAAACACTGACATTATCTGAATTTAAGACTCTAAGCACTTTTTAATGTATGCAAAACAAATGTCTGTAGTTTGCTTTGATTATTAATACTTGTTTTGAGTCTTATATACCACCTTATTTTGAGTTCATCACTAGCTATATATTTATATAGTTTATCCCCTTAGGTTTGTGACTGTGTCACTTTCCTCATGTAGTGTCATAATGCTTTGTGAGAACTTCATGGCACATGGTGTGTATTTTTTTAAGCATAATTAGTTAAGATGGGTTTTTAGGTAGAGATTCTATTTATTTTACAAATGAAGATAGATGTAGAATGTATTTTGGCAAAATGTGTGTGTGACTTCTGTTCTCAGCGTTTTGTTTTTTTTTTCTTTAAAACTAAAGACAGTGGCTTTCTTGTTGATACTGATAATTTGTTTGCTGCTGTTTCACATGCAATACTGAGTGTATTTCTCATACAGTATTCTTGCTTGGATGTATGAACTTTGCGGTGACACAGCTTGATATTTGCAGTTTCAAGTGAGTTGAAGATGCTCGTCTGCATATGTGTTCTGTAGGCTAAAGTAATGTGCTCCCTGTCCTGGAGGAAGGTGATGGAGGGGGAGCATTAAATGATCAGTCTGGAAAACCTGATTTCACATAAGCATCTTATCAGAAAAATTAAAAAGCTTTTTGTGATCAGCTAGGGCTTGTGGATATCAACTTTCTAGCACAGAATTCTTTTGTCAGCTGGAGGAAGAAGAGTCTCCAATGGGAAAGATTTTTTTGGAAGTATGTCAGTTGCTGTTCTGGCAACTGCATGATGTTTTCATTTAGACTGTTCTCATGCTCTTACTGGCAGTAGGCTGTAGCAGCTGGGATGGCAGCATGTTTGCTTTCTTGTGACATGGTTTAGGCTTCTTTTTCAGGCTTATCTGTTTAAGACAATAATTGTGTAGTAATTTTTTCCCCCTGTGTTTGAATGGCTTTTTGCCATTATACAAACAGTGAAGAAAATGGCAGTGGAATCATAGGAAGTGCTAGTACTGGCTTCCCTTCTGGTTTTGGAAGTCAGAGTTGTTGCTGCATGCCTGAATGCTATTATTTGCCCCAGTACAATGATCAAGCACTTGATTCTTTTCTTCCACAGAATCACAGAATATCCTGAGTTGGAAGGGAGGAAACAAAGCTTCCCCAGGTCTGCCAGTGAACAGCAGTGCTTTCCAGTTACTGCAATGATATTAGAATGGATAGAACTACTGGTGAGATGGGAATTGTTCCAATTGTACTCTTTGAATAGAAGCATAGCATGGTATGGGCTACATTCCTCCTGTTTCTTTGAGTGCCAGCATGCATAAATGTGTGGTTTTCATTTGTCCGTGTTAACCTGAAGATTAATCCCCTCAATACTTTAGGCTAGTACAGTCTATCTCACATGCAGCACTGTGTAGTTTTTCTACTTAATTCTGCCTGTTTTTCTGGAAGTGCAGTTCTAGCTCTTATGCCTCTTATGCCCATTCAAATAAGAGAAGTGACTTTAACATGCCCTTCCCTCTTATTCCCTTGAGGACTGAATATGTACAGCAGAAATTGTATTGCTTCTATTGGCCCAGTTTCTGTGCTGTGCTCCTGGGTTTGTATTTGAATCTCTAGCAGCTTTGCTCTTCATGTCATAGTTGAAAATTAAATACTGTGTAAATAAATTGCTTGTTTTTCCGTGCAAGAAGGGAAAGCTGCTGATACTGACGTGGTGTATTCCTGCCATGCAATAAAGAATATAGTATAAGAAGTATTCTTGGGAGATCTGCCATTTAACCAAGAGCTTAAAAAGACAAAGTTAGATGGACCCTTAATTATTTTCCACTAATTAGAACTCTTATGATCTTAGATTAGGAATTAAATTATTGCATACTGGTAGAATATGAAAAGAAAATTCAGTATTTCAGTAAATAACTTAAACTAGGAACTGGCTGTTTCTATTTTGATGCCCAAAGCCAGTGTTTCTGTGAAGGAAGAAGGGCTACAGGAATCCAGTAATTTAAATACTATCTGGCACACACTGACATTTTACTTGTGTTCTGCAACAGAAAAGGGAGAGATAGTTATACAGGCTGCTGCTTTGTTTTAAAGGCTTAGTAGCTGTTGTACATAATTTTCATCAGTTGCCAATAATGCATCTTGTGTAAGAGAAGGAAGAAATGGGTTGAAGATAAACTGCAGGTCATAAAAAAGAAGAAAGGTATTTTAAAGATATGTAGCCTTTTACTTCCCTTTTGTCTATTTCAGAAAATCAACACAAGTCCTAAGAGAAAAAATGTGTTTTCACTAATCTTACTGTTAGTATAAAACCATGCCTGTGTTATCTGGACTCTGCATGACAGTCAAATCCAGTTGAACTGAAGAAAATCTGGGGAGAACACCATGCTGCAGAGTTTTTCTTCCTTCGTTGATGTTCATTTGTACTAATGGCAGCAATATATAATTTTATTAATCGATTAAATTCTCTTAGCTTTGAGTTTTGCAAAACAATAGTCTCTGTGCTAAGAATAGCAAAGCTGTTCAGTGACTGAGCTGTTCAGTATACCTATTGACCAAGTTTGCTTGCAGACAAAAGCAATTATTTTCTATTCAGACCAAACATGAGTGGAAAGCTGTTCTCTTCAAGTCTGTTTGATTGTTTGGGCTCTTGTATCCCTCTGCATGACCATTAGGTCACTTCTTGACAACACGACTGATTTATTTCTTTTTCAGTCATGTTTGGATTTTAATGATGACAATTGGGGTTTTCTCAGACTGTCAGCTGCCTTCAGATTTGCATTAGCAGAGAAGGAGGCTTCTAGAAATGGAAACCATGTCTGGCCTGGTACGATGGTGTCTTTTTTGTCAGCTCTGAAGTATGGCATATATAGAGGGAAATTATATATGCTGTGTATGGATGTTCAAATCTAAGCAAAGATATGATAGTCATGGTGTATGATCCTAGGACTCATTGTAACCATCACTGTGACTTCAACTATTGAAATACTTGGTTTAGGTTATCTTAAAAGATAAGAGTACACGTCCCTTTTTTGCATTGATGGCTCTTAGAGAACTCAGTAACTTTTGGCTGGCAGTGCATCAGATTCTGGAGCATGGATTGCCTGTGGCCTCCACTGCATTCAGTGTCTTTGTGTGGTACAAACCTGTTGGCACTGAGCTTGTTTTTCAGTCTTCCTTTCTGCTTGGGCCATCACTCCTGCTAGTAATAGGCCCTGGCTCTAGGACTGTCAACGCTTATCTTAATGTTGCACTTCAGCTTATTTCCAAAGAGATCAGGAGGTGTTTTGAGGGATGATCTGCAGTTACAAAAGGGAAGTTAAACTGACAGTGCAAGTTTTTTGCTGGGGTTGGGTACCTACAAATTTTAGCTTGTTTGCTATTTTTGCAATGTGTTTTTTAAACTCTGCTTCAGCGGTATGCTTGGACTGTTGATTGAGAGAAGCTGTTTATTTCACAGCAGTGTTCATCTGCCAAAGCTCTATTTTGCAGCTGCCTTTTTAGAGATACAGTAATTCTGAATGTGTTGCATGTTCAGCATCCCTCACTGTCCACCTTTGTTTCCTAAATCAAAACCTGTCTTGTCATGTTACTGTAAAAGAAATTGGAATGGAGATTTCTACTATTGCAACAAGAAATAACAGGCCCTGTTTTCCCAAAATATTTTTACCATTTGATGTAAGCATGCCATTTTACTTTATAAACTGTCTGCTTGAGTGAAAGTGGAAAGTATTATGTCTTATAAATAAAGGCTAATTTAATCTACTTGTGATATTTTTTGCCATTGTACTGTTTACAATTTAAGACTTCCTAGATATGCTGGAGTTTGTTTCTTTTTGGGAATAGCAAAGCATCGCATTGCTTTTTTAAAATCACCATTTACCCTGGGCTACAGTTTGAAGCATGAGTGCTGTTGGAGCCTTCAATTCTCTACATAAGGCTGCAGACCAACACCTTATTTTCTTCATCTTGGGTTATTAGACAGTTGTTCTTGAACATGTGTTCCAAACCAGAGAAATGCTGACCTGAAATGTCACAGGGATAAGGACTTTGTAATAATTTCCTCTGTAAAGGACTGAGGAAATAGAATAAAACCCGTGTGTACAGGTCATTTGTGTTTTACTTTTGTCTGTTGGAGCAAATGCACTGTTACTGAACTATATCATGGTATAATACCACAACCATATGGCCATGATTAACGCATAAGTGGACTTAATTAAAAATGTGACAGTCCTTTCTTTTTTTTTCCTCCTTTCTGCTCACCTCAGTGTGCAGTGCTAAGTAAGGGGAATGAAATCTTAGTATACACAGTTGTTTTCCTTGACAGTTAAAGAAAGTGATAACCTTTGGGAGATCAAGTAGCTCTTGGTAGCTCTTGATGGAGCATGTTGTTTGGTACAACACAGTCTTTCTTCTGCAGAGCCTGAACAGCATCTTCCACATACAGTTGTCATGATAAACAAATGTAGCATTTGTAGCCAAATGCTTGAAATTTAAGTAGGGTTTAGCAGGCTTTCTTTGAATCATTATACAGAAGTTATGCAGAGACTACCAAACTTAAAATTAATCTTTATTTTCAACATGATACTGAAAAACATTGAGTTCTGAGTTCAGATGATTAGTTTGTTCCTGTACCAAGCTGCATCATTGGCTCTGCTCCAGGGAGGGAGCTTTGATTAAGTTGATAAAGATTGCTGAATAGGTTTTTCTCCTGTGCTGATTGGCTTGCTTTTCTTGCATCAGGTGACTGTGTTGTCCCTTTGACTTGTTTCCTCCTTTCCTCCTGATATTAGGCTGCTGCAACTTAAGTACCTGTGTAGATCCTGTTGTAGTTCCCTTTCTTGCCTGTTGATGTTTTTGGCCCCTAGTGCAGACTAGTACCCTCTGAGGGGGGAGTTATAAAAACTTAGTAATAAAACAACAATAATTTTGCCCCCCTCTTGTTTAGAGTGACTCAAATCAGTGTGACAGGGAAGTTCAGAAGCAAAAGAAAATAACACAATTATTTTTCTGCTGGTGAGAAGGTGTGACACAATGCTATGCTGATGATAACCAGAACCCAAGGAATATAATGATCTTAAAAACCCCCCAGTTATTCTGTGTGAGAATGTGGGTGGTAGAAGGGTGGATGGCAGAGCTTTAATTTGCTGCATCAGGCAATTTGATATTTCATACTGATCTTGGCTATGATTTTTTTTCAAAGATTTTGAATAAAGGTTAACTTAAAGATGGCTTCACAAGGACATTTTTGAGAAAGAGTTTCTGTCAGATCTGGATTTTCATTGTGGGTTTTCTTTTTCCGAAGAAATCTGCTGCAGTAGCAATCTTGGAGTCTGTGTGTTTGTGTGGCATGGCATATCTCCAAAGGCTTGGGGATTTGTTTTTGAAGAGTGATGATGTAGCTATTTCTTTTAGTTGCATTCAAAATCAACCGTCTTTGTTCTATGCATTCTAAGATATTTGTTCCATGAAATAGATATAACCCTCAGTATTTTTCTTTGAAAATTCTCTTGCCTTGGTGACACTGCCAGTTACTTGGCTTGAAGGACTGACTTTCAAACCTATGAGTCTGTATGCAGTGAGAGAGATATAAAAATTAACATTTCTGCTTTTCACATCTGAGATTTGCCCATATTGATGGATACTGGTGACAGGAGTACAATATATGAGCTGCAGGGAAATATGCTTTATTGGTGCAGGTGATCAATACGTATGTATGGGTAGAAATTACAACAATACAGAATTCCCCTCAAATTCAGCCTTTGAGGCTGCATGCCAACAGCTAGATTCAGAAGTTGAAACATTGTTATAAGTAGTTCAGACTGATTTCTGGAATTTAAAATCTAATTTTAACATTTTTGATTGTAAGCTATATGTTACTGTATTTTGGTGAAGCCACATTTTTCTGACATAAGAAAAAAGCAATCCATTCGATGGCTATTTTTTTAACAGCAACACACAGCAATTCTTGTCTGTCATTGCTCCCTCTGACCACATGACTGCTTGTAAGGGTTTTTTGTTACACTAACCATGTGACTGCTTGTAAGGGTTTTTTTTGTCAATTTAGTGTGGTTTTCCAGTGGAAAGGTTAAATTTTTCATGCAGTCTTTCTTTCCCATTGCCATAATGGTAGTGTTGCCAAGCTCTTGAGTAGCTTGCTTTCTGATCAGAAGGCAAGTCTTGTGAAGTACTGCATGGGGACTTACCTGTGAATGGGTGAATAAGTTGTCTCAATTTGCGCAGAAAGCAAGTAAACTGATGGAATTATTTTAAGAGACAGATTTCAAATATGCTGGATTCACTGTAATTGATTATTGGTTAGTTCAGTAATTGGCTAGTTCTGTAAATTGTGCATCTGGTAGCTTCAGACTTGTGGTGGAATGGTCTTTGCCTTGAAGTTTTGGGAAATGGAATACTTAATTTTCAAGCTGGCACCAAGTCCAAAAGCAGTCTTTCTAGAAATTGTTTCAAGACCCAAAACTTTCTAATTCTGCACAAACTTTAATGTAAGTTGTCTGTAAGGCAGAAAAAGCAGGTTTTCTATTTCCTCTTTCAGAATTTAATTTCTCAGGAAGAACGTATGTTGAGGGGAATGGAATTGTGTTGAACACAGGTGCTCCTATGTTTAATAAATGAATGGTTTTGATTATTTTAACTATTGTTATTTTTAAAAAAGAATGTGCTTAGAAGAGCTGTTTTGATTGAATTGATTATTTTTAACAGGTTTTTAGCTATAAATCTTTGTGGCCCTTCTTGTGGAAAAGGGGGAACATAAGGAGAAGAGTCTGGAGAAGAGTCTGAAGAGGAGTGTTACTGAATTAAAAAGGAAGTCTGGTGTTGGACTCTTAGGTACTAATTTTCCCAGTGTGTCTTGCTCAGACAGCTGTGCTGTTTATACAAGCGGCTATGAAGATCTCTTTAAAGGGTGAGAGGGGCTGCATGGTTGTATATATCCTTACTAGCTCAATAGCATTTAAGGGTCTTTTTAAAATCCGAATAGTAAATTTTAAAATTGAAGGGCTGAATCTGTCAACTAATAGTGAAAGAATTTTGGTTCTTCTAAAAGTGCAGTGACTTCCTTGCTAGGCAATCTAGGCTTCCATCTCCTCCCTGCTTTTGGGGTAGGCAGTGTGATAGGTTGCTTCTCAAGGTTAATCTGTCTAGTCATACTCCAAAGAACAAGCCTATGGACAACTTGATAAACTTTGTGATTCTGGGCTATGTTGGAAGTTCCTTTGCTTTGTGTCTAAAACACAAGTAGTGAAGCAGAAAGCCTCGCAGCCAGGCATGCAAATACCCTTTCTTTGGTTTTGCTGTATTCTAATAAGTAATAAGTGTAGCAAATAGAAACAATTCAGTTATTTTTGTAGTGCTTACTCTTTGTAAAGATACTTTTTCTTGTAATGGGACAATTCTTGATTCTTGTATCTGTCCCAGAATATCTATAGACTGTGAACTCATAGATAAAAACATCCTAGTGAGTGCCATTGAAAAAGGCTGTTATAGATGGAAGTAAGTCAAAATGACTTCTGTCTGCATGTTGGACTGTGCTGTCTTTGAGACTTTTTTGTCAAAAGGACTGTGGGGTGAATTCACAACTACAGTAGAGTGCAAGCCCATGGAATTGCTGCAGCAGAAATAGCTAGTACCTTGGAAACACAGCAGGGTGTCTGTGTTACAATGGAGATTAGACCTGCTCGTCCTGCTTATGAATGACCATGTATTGTCAACCTCGGTTCTGTGAAGTGAGTAGGATACACTTTGCTGTTCTCCACCACATTAGGGTGGCTTACATTATGGTTTTGTGCACCTGGCTTACGCTGTCAGGAGGATTTTATTCTCTAGCCATGATAAGGCTGCATTTGTACAACAGTATTGTATAAAAAATACTTTACACCACAGGTTAGAAAGGACATTCTGGAAGCGCCAAGAATGTTTGATGGCTATTCATTTTCAAGTCAAGTGCACGACTACAGCACTTTATTCAGCTGTGCTCAGTTAACTTAACTGGCCACGAGGTGCCTACCAAGCTGCTCAATCACTCCCCATCTTCATCAGGATGGTGAGAAAACAGAGTGAAAAGTTTGTGGGTTGAGATAAGGACAGGAAGATCACTGAACAATTGCTATCACTGGCAGAACAAGCTCAATTTAGGGAAGCTGATTTATTGTCTGATAACAGATTAGGATAGTGAGAATTAAGAGCAAAACCTAAAGCTAACTTTCTCCACCCCTCCATTCTTTTCAGGCTCAACTCTACTCTTGACGCTTCTACCTTCTCTCTTTTATCATGTAACAATACTGTAAAACTCAGTTGTTTTTTAATTTTCTGCTTGTCCAGCTCTTTAAGTGAGTAGACTTTAAGTAATGACATTACTTAAAACTCTGGGAAGATAGTAAAGCAGTAGTCAACAAGTAGTATAGTAAAGATAGTAAAGTCAACAAATCCATTTATATGGAATTTATATTGTAGCAAAATGCGCCAGCTTTTCTTTAACATGGGAACTATGACTGGGAAAAAGGCGCTTCTGTACCATTAATAGGGTGACCATGGACCTATTACAACTTGATACTTTCTACAGTAAAAATGTACGAGCACATGTGTTAAAACCTCTGGTTTAGCTCTGCTGCTGTTTCATTCAGCAGCTGGAGCAGTGTGTGTGTGTCAAATCTAAACAGATGTGTTCACCCTCACATTTTAAGGAAATAGAAGTGTGCAGTATAGCACCATTGATGTAAAACAGTTACTAGTCTTGGTAGAAGTCCAATAAATGTGTGTGAGGTCCTTCATGTAGTAACTAGGTTATTAGACAACATTCTAGAGAGCTGGCCATGTCTTCTCTGACTCAGTGTTAAAGTTTGGTTGCCTTTAAATGTGCCACTAAGCCTTAGCTGGTTTTCTAAGGACTTTGATCCAGTACCCTTTTTGTTGGTCTATAAAGTCTGGTAAGACAGTGCATCATCTGGAAGCAAACAAGTAGTGATAAGGAAATAATTTTCTGTTTACCTTGTGAATGTCAGTCTAAGTTAAAGCAGACTAGCTCAGGTGTGAGTCTGGGTTTTTGCAGGATCCCTCTGTTAAGCATTTTATTAACATTAATTGGTTAATGTGATCTCCATTATTTTGTATCAATACTTAGCAGCAGATAATTTACGGGGCAGTACCGCTGAGTACTTTGCTAGAGAGTTTGCTATAGAGTCAGCTGTTCTGCAGCCCATTAAGCAAAGAGGTAGGAAAGCAGAATTGGGAAAGGGAGCAAGAAAGAAGCTAAAAAAAAAACCCAAAACAAAACAGTTAGGGTTGAAGAAGGGCAGAAGAAGAAAACATGTAAGGATGTATACCAAAGTCTACCAACACAGCACAGTAGGAATAGTTGCTCTGCTTTAGGAGAAATGAGTTGGCAGAGCACAGGGAGTGGGCACTGTAGAACTGTAGGAGCAGATGGGTCTTAGCAGAAAGAGGGTAGATCATAGAATGAACTTAAGCATGTTATTTTTGATCTTGTGCCTTTAAAGTGACAGTGGGTAGACCAAACACCTGTTCTTTATCATCACTTTTTAGGAAATGTAAATAACCTCAGCTTACTTCTAAAATATTTGCTGGTGTGTTTGTTCCCTTTGGTATGCTGAATTGTTATTGTAAATGCAGCTGGTGTGAGCCACATCTATTACCTCATTGTTAATGTTTTCAATGAGCTGTAATCTGCTTACTGAATGCTTGATTTCATAGAATCACAGTATTATTTAGGTTGGAAAAGACCTTTGAGATCATTGAGTTGAACACTTAACACACCACTGCCAAGTCTGCCACTAAACCATGCCCTGAGCACTACAACTCCATATCTTTAAAATACCTCAATGACTAAGAAATTCCCTCAGTGTAACCCTTGTGTGTTGGCTGTGATGGTTTTTTTCCTGCACTTGTATGTTTTTTCATCAGCCATCAGGGCATACAGGAGTATAACCCTTACAAATTTACATGGATAAAAAAGCATGGCCTACTTTTTTTAATATTTGTTTGTGTCTTCAGAAAGTCCTAGTGCTAAACTGTATGAAATTACAACCCTGAGATTTCTATAAGGTAGCACCAGTATTAGCCTGCACAACTGGAAGTTGCAATTTTTCTAATCATTCTTGATTACATCTTCATTTCTTGCATGCCAGGGATAATTAAATGTTGACTAATTGTAGTGCTTTAGATTTTTGCTGACAAAAACCTGCTTTAGAAAGTACAAATTCTCATTCTAGTTATAGATGTCTTATTCCAGCCTATATTTTAAGACACAAAAATATCACTTGGAGACTGTCTAAGCAAAAGTGAAAACAATCTGAATCATTGTGTGATTGGCCTCCTTGAACTTCAGGAGCTGTAGAATTAGCTCACTTGAAATGGTGGCACCTACTGGGCACATCTTTCTCTACAGTGCCAGCCACTTCTACGCTGCTTCTGCTGAGGCCCAGGATAGCGAAGAGTTGTGTTTTCTGCAGGATCTTTACTAACTGAATTCAGCTAATAGAAAGTTCAGTTACATTTCACAAAGCACCATTCAAGGCTCAAATGTGGAGCACCTGTAAAGGAGATCTCTAGTTGTGAGTTAGCGAGATAAAAACATTGCAATTTGTTTTAGAAAGCAACTATCTATGGAAGTTGCAGGAAACTGAACGATGTCCTGAAACACTAACCATAAATCTAGAAGGGGATGAAATTCTGGTGATGCTCTTCAGCATTTTAGAGTGTAAGACATGCTTTTTGGTGTGCCAGCTGGTATAACTGGTTGTATATCTGTAGTGAGTCCCTAGAGGAGTAGAGGGTAAAAATGGATACCACTCTTGTCAGCACTCTTCTGTGATTTGTCAGCTTGGCATGGGTTTTCAAGAACTATGATATAATTTGCTGAAGATGCACCTCTAGTTCTCCCAAACTCCAAGAAGGTTTTATAGAGACTCAGTCATCAGTATTTTATGTGCAGTACAGTGAGTTAACACACTAGAATCTTTTTTATAAGAAGTACAAGCTCAATATCCCATAGCATTTCTGTAACAATTTTTTAAAAAAAATGTCGCCTATAGCCTTGTAGATTTAAAATACTTTTTCACTTACTGTGAATATATAGGATTATAATTTTAGATAAGACAAAATATTCTTGGCAATTCTTGTGATAATACTTCTTTAGTTGACTCTGAAAATGGAGAGATTATAGTGATTTCATGGCAGAGTGACCACAGAAAAATTATTCTTAGTACTGAAGCAGACCTTGGTTCTGGCTTTTTGGTTTTGCTATAAAGCACACTCACAAGCAATTGTGAAAAAAAACCACAAAAACAACTTATCCAGCCTGCCTGGTGTGTTAGAGGAATATTGATTGTTCTTGAAATTGATTTAGAGATGCAGCTTGCTGTGTGCCTCTGTGATGACTATATAAAATCTGTTTGCGTGTCCTAAATGTGGGTTTTTTTTAGTGTTTCATTATAAAGAGCCTCCTGACTGTGCAATTGGCAATGCTGTGTGTGCTGCCCAGGAAACAGGCACTGCCAGTGTGCCCTCTGAAGCTTTGCTACAACCCCCACACCCCTGTGCAGCTTTTAATGGCCCTGTGTTAGATGTGAAAAGTATCTTTCTGGAAGGATGAATATGTCTTATGTTCCTTAATGGTTTTCTTTTGAAACCCTATCAATAACATTTTTTTTTTTGCCTCATATACTATGGGCAGATTGGTTTAGCATGAGAGGTTGTATCTTGTTTCTGCACTTTCAGAACTGAACTTCTTTGTCATCAGTGAACAATCAGCAGAGCCAATAAACTACAGATCTGCCACTTTCTCAAAATGGTTTTGATGATGAAAATGTGATATGTCAGTGAAGTCAAATGTGTTTTCCCCTCTGAACTAGTCTCCCTTGAATGATGAGTTTTGAAACTTGACTGTCAATTAAAACAAGAATTGGAGCCTGATAGTCTGGGTGGAACATGCAGCTGAGGTATTTTGGATGGGACCTCTGAATGTGGTGATTTCTGACAGGAAGGTTACAGTTGATGCAGTGTATTGCAATTTCTTTACATTATTCCAGCCATTTCCATTCAACTTTCTTGTCTTACATATCTTATCTCCTTAGCCACTTTATCCATTCACCTCTGTTTTACTGCAGGCAAAAAGTTTGGTAAAGAGATATAGAGCACTCTTCCCTTGATTGATAGGTTGTGTTGCACAGTACACTGGGTGTACAGGCATCTGTGTTCAGTCAGTTTCCTGATCACTCCCCAACACCAGTGACCCTTTTACAGTTCTAAATGTTTTTGAAAAGTCTCTTAGTAATCACAATACTAAACAAAGGTTTAGTGGTTCTAATCCTGGACTGTGGTTCTGGGAAGGAGTGGGTTTTATTGTTACCTTCTGCCTGCTGGGGCTGCAAAAGGCTTCCCAGGCAGTACAGTTTTTCTAGCCTCTGGTAGCAGGTGTAGCATTCATCTAAGCACCAACTCATCTGAACAAAGGAAGTAAATATTTTCTTCAGGGGTACTGCAAAAAGGTCACTAATCTAAAACTGTCACTTGTTTTTATTGCCAGATTTCGTGGGTTGTGTAGTTTCTCAGATGAGTAATAATGACATCCTTCAAATAATTAAGTTCATATTTCTATAGTGTTTGGGAAGGTTCTGTGCAACAATATTGGGACTGCAACAGGAATGCTTCGCTGTAAATTTTCATTCTATTAGCTCCTGAAAAATTGTCTTTAAGTGAGGTTTAATGTAATGTCTGACAGTTGTGAAGGAAGTTGAAAGACATCTTGACTGCTTTTGTTTGATGTGATACTTCTGTTACTAGCGGTTTGTTGCTCTTTTAGAAAGAAGTTGAGAGGAGATACTGTCCAGAGCAGATGGTATCCCTAGCTGAAAATTACTCTAAAATAGAGATATACTTACCTGTTTAAATGCATGTTGCTAAAGACTTTTTCTGTAAAAAAAGTCTTCTAAATTTCTTTTAAGAATAAAGTCTGTAGGAAATAAATTTCCAGTCACTTGAATTTCTTTGATAGTAACAATAGGGGGAGAAAAGTATTCAACAGTGCAAATTAATATGAAAAATTAGCAGAAATTGAATTTTTTTTCTTTGTGTGATCATTATTTTTTCTAAAATTCAAGCTTTTGTGTCATCTTTTGTCATTCTTAGTTTGTCTGAGTACTTGAAAATTGATACAAATTATATGGCAAAAAAGATTAAAAATCAAAATGTGAATTCTTATAATACTTGGTCTTCCTTGTGTTGGTTCCCTATGTTGTTACCCCTTCATACTTTATTTCCCACAAATTATATGCAGGTCTTTGTGATCACAACTTGGTGTAAACATACTTTTTCTGAACCAGCATGAATGTCAGTTCCATGATGCTCTAAAGAAATTAGGGACTTTTTAGATTTTTAAATTTTATTTTTTAAGGTTTCTAGCTGCAAAATTATGGTTTTGAAAGTGAATTTGGACAGGCTGAATAATAGACAGTGTGATTTCTAATGAACATCAAATTATCTGTATGGAAAAGAAGCCTTTTGAAAATTGAATATGTGAAAAATATGACTGTAATCCTACTGTGTAAGTAGTGTTCCAGGCTAAGCAGACCCTGGATATTCAACACAGCACTTAACAGTTCAGGTTATCAGAGAAAAAGATGCACACAGGCTATCAGTTCAGTGAGGGGAGAAATTACTTCTTCCTTTACAGCTGAGTGAAGAAAAATGTTACCTGTTCCTTAATGTGAAGATGCTCTATCTTTAATAGTTTTTCTTTCCTTTATTTCACCTATGCCTTCTACTAAAGTGTGGCAATTAATAGTTGATGTCCTTTGATAAACCTAAGACTAAAAGAATTTGGTGTTGTAACCTTTGTTCTCTCGTTTAAAAACAAACTTTAGAAAAAACTTTGAGGGCACAGAGCAATCTTGCAACCAGTCCTTTTTTGGGGGGGTTGACTTTTTAGATTTTCAGTCAAGCAAGATTTTACTTGGAAAAAGCCTTGTATCTCATTTCTTGCTGTTCTTCTATTGCAAGTTGTTTGGTTAAGGATATCTTTTGGAGTTTGTATCTTCTGAGGCTGTGAAGTCTGCAGTGGTTTGGATTTGTGGTTGTAAAAACATTTGTTCAGGGCATGACCGATCAATTAAGACAAGGTTTCTTTCTTTAGTTTAAACAGGAAAGGAGCATGGTTGCTTTTGAAGACTCAGGGGGCTGAGTATAAAATGTTTCTCTGGGAATTCTAGCTGGTTTCTTGCAAAGATGCTTCTTGAAATGGATGTAGAGAGGGAAATTGCCTTTCACTTGCAACTTTCTTTACTTGTGCCTGCAAGAGAAAAAAAGTTGTATTTCAGGAGCTTATTTTTGATCTCTACTGAAACCTATGGCAAGGATTGTAATACTCCAGTGGCTCTTGAGAGTTTCCTTGTGTAGAAGCATGGTAATGATACATTTAAGGTATTTTGTACCTTTTTCGATGCAGGATGCTTTAAATGTCTTTCTGGATTTAAAACAATGAATGAAACTGCTCAGTACTTCTGGGCTGGAGATCTGTGTCTCACTTCAAATATGCATGCTTATAAGTGTTCATGGTTTATTTGCACAGTATTTTTACTGAGATTGTGCCTTCCAAGAATCTATGGTATTGTCTGATTATTTTTTTTTCCCCCCTGCTGTTCCTCGTAGTCATGAAGATTTTGAATTACAATGAAGGCACCAGAGAGATGAGATTTTCCGCAAAGCATCTCTGCAGAACTCAAAGTTATTAGAAATGTCATAGTACTAATCTCCAATATTGCTTTAGCAATTAGGTGGCTCTTAAGTGCTCAAAATCCCTTTACCAATTAATGATGACAGACTTTTAACTACATGCATCTTTGAAATGAGTTTTATGTGGAAGATGTGCTTTTACATGATAAATGTAAATCCAGTCTGCTTGCAGAGTAGGGTTTGAAATGCCCTTACGTAAAAGTTTTGTCTTAAAACTTATACCAAATAGGCCTAATAGATGGCATACTTGAGAGAATTTTTTTTCCTCCCTCTATCTGTCAAGGTATCTTTGGTATTGGTGAAGAAAATTCACTATTTTTTTTTCTGTATGTGTTTGTGTAATGAGAAACCAAAGTTGGTTTGATTTTTTTTTTCTCCCCCTTCCCTTCTCCACCCCCAGTTATTATTAATATCATCCTATTGTTTTGAAGTGGAAGAATTGTTATAGCTCTACCTTTATGTCTGCCTTCTGAATGACTTCTTTTCCTCAAGAGCCTAGGTGTAGGACATTTCTTAAGCTTCATTACTTGGCATTTTTATAAAATTCCTCTACCTTAATATGTTTTTGGTTTTTTTTTTTTTCTATGATAAAGTAAGCCAGATAGTTAATCTTTTCAGGCTTCACTGAAACTCAGTTTAAAAAAGTTTGATTAAGGTTCACTGTTGTACAGATAAACTATTGGTGGGAGGGAAGGAAGGTAGAGGTTTAGGGAGGATTGCTTTTGTAAGATAAGATGGAAATGTCCCAGTTGATTTCTGGTTAATTTTTTTGTCTCCACCTGTGTAATACTGAAGAGGTTCTTGACTGACTTTTAAGTTTTTTCTTTCTCTTATCTGGCAACCTGCCTACTATCTTGACTGTATATCTGAGTTATCTCTTTTCTTGAAATGACTGTCTTTAAAAGAAATGCTATGGCTTTGAATCAAGTTACCTAAAAATGAGGCTAACCCTTTCCATATCCTTAAATCATTAGCTATTGCAGAGAACTAATAATCATGTGAAACAGTGACTTCTGTTTTCTAAAAGTACTGTACAGCTGTTAAAATAGTAAATGAATTATTGTAATGCAAATTTTATCTTTCCAGTACCTTTCTCTACATTTGCAGAATCTTAATTCTGTGGACTTTTGGCCAAATAAAGGTTGGCTTCCAAAAAGCCGTCCTTAGGGTAACTGGGAAATTCTTTTGTTGTCAGCATGAACTAATTAGTATCACACTGCTTGGCTTTTAGCACTTTCTAAGTGAAATCAAATTAAATTCCACATGTCTGTTTGTTTCCAAAATAATAATTTTGGATGTTTGACAAATGGGCTTGCCTTTGTTATCACACGTTCATTCTGGGATAGTTTCTCCATTTAAAATGAAAATAAGACTGTGTATGAATCTAACCAGAGTATTAACGAGGTAGCTTTGTATTTAAGTATTTGGAGGAGATGGGGTCTAATTATGTCCTTAGGTGCCTTCGACTCTAGTCATGCAAATTAAGAGAAATTGAATATTTCTTCTTTTACTGTGACACTTTTTGTTTGAATTAAGAACCCATGCTACACGGTGTGAGATGGATGGCAAAACTGGCTGTTACTCTCCTGGCTTTTATGCCTTTTAGTTAGATACTCATTTGTGTGCCAAAAAGTGAGGCATTCCACAGGCCATGCAGTGTAGGCCATCACCAAGGAAGTGGAGGGTTGCTTGGTTTTCAGGCATATTTGTCAGCTGCATTTCTTGCAGTCAGGAACTTAATAACAATCATCTATTGATTTTCTTAAATTTGATTTATTGATTATTGATTTGTTATTGTTAATAATGATAATAATATCTAATAGATGTTAATAACATCTATTGCTGATGCGGCTGATGGGCTGATCAGATATGAGGCTCAATTTGTATTTGCCATGAGTGGCCCCACAACAAGGGGACTGAATACACAGCAAGCACCAGTGGGGCAAGAGTGTCCAGGCTTTAGTTTTTTAACAGTTAAATGTCATTGAAACTGCACATACTTGATTTGAGCCTGCTAAGTGTATCAGTGAAGCAAAACCCAATGCTCTTTGTGACTGTAGTAAATTAATGGTGGAAAATATGTCTGGAGAAGGGTGATGAAGTCTAGTCTTGCTGCTTTTAAAGTTGTTTTTAAGGAATAATTGGTTATCAGTTGTTCTTTCCCCCAGACTTTTCTGAATGCACAGAATAATGGCTTTCTGGCAGAGCACACGGCTCAGCTGGCAGCTCTGAGCAGATGGGTGGTGCCAACTTCTGTGTGGTGCAGGGGATGGCCTGGGGCCAAGCAGTGAGCCATGAACTCTGGGTATGGTTCTTCTGCAGGTCATTGTGGAGGCACTGAAGTGAATTCTGCCCTGAACACAACCTTTTGAATTAAAAGGAAAACTTCATTTACTCAAGTTCTTATTTGTGCCGGCAGATTGGCTGAGCAATTTAATTCAGCTCTCTTTCTTCAGTTAATGCTTAAGAAAGGTATGAATCATGTTGCAGCACATGGCTGTTGTGCCTTCTTGCTGAAGGCTTAAAATTCTCTTACAAACAAATTATGTTAGGAATAGCTGTTCTTCATTTAAAAAAGAATAAGGGAAAACTCTGGATATAATACTAAAGTGTGTGTGTGTAGACTTCAACGTTGGAAGCATTTCATAAAGAAAAGCTTAAATTCTAGATCTAAGCAGGGCTGAGAAAGTGAATGGGCCAGAATATGTTAACTGCATGGAAAAGCTAACTGTAGCTGCTGCTGAATAGTTGACTTGTTCTGTAATGTTCTATTAACTTTATCTTTTAGATAGCTGGAGCAATGTCTACAGTATACGTTCCTCCAAGGGTTTAAAAACAGAAGTTGAAAATCCTTTTCTTTATAGTCACCTTCTCAAGATGGGAAAGGAATGTTACTAGGTAATATTTTAATGTACTAAATTATAGAATTCTGACAGATTTGCTAGGTTTTTCTTCAGTCATCTGAAAACAGAGCTGTCTTAGCAACCAATACCTTAATTGGTAGACCAAGATACATATCTTGTGCACTCTTAATAAATAAATCCTTATGATTATTCTTAAGTATTATTCAGAACAGGACTACTGTCAACCCACAGATAAGCATTTGCGCAGAAACTTTAGGGTTAGCATTTTTTTTTTCATTTTTCCCTATCTGACTTTGATAAAGCCCCTTTTTTTTGTTTGCTTCTATATAAATCTTATCAGTGGTAATTTAATTGAAAACTATTTAAAAGATTTTTTTTTGCTTGTATGTGAGTCATTGGAAGACTAATGCAAGAACTTGATAAGATCATGAGTAGGAGGAAGAGAAAGCCACACTTGGTTTTCTTGCACTGCAATGAAATTTGGCAGCCTGAGGATTCAAGAATTTAATTTTTTTATTAATACATTTTTCAAGATGGATGACTTGTAGTATGTTTTTCTAGGATAAGAGAAGCCTTGACTGCCAAAACAGCTATTTCATTTTCTGTTCCCCTTGTAGCTCTCCTCCCTATGAAAGGAATATGTTTCTGTATAGTTTGCTGGTTGTGCAACAAAAAAATCTGTTAATCTAATTTTTTTTTTTTTTTTTCCTGGAGACATTTTTATGCTTCTGCTGTGGTATTTGATTGTATCAAAGTACCATGAGAGACCAGTGGAAAAGGAGGAATATCTTTTTTGTCATATTGGTCCATGTTGCTGTGTAAGGTGCTGTAAAACAATTAAGAATTATTTCTCATAGCTGTGTTAGCTTCTGGAAAGGAAGGCTTCTGAGGTGAAATCTGTTTTACACAGAGATCATACGATAGAAATCTTGTTTGTTACTAACAGATTCTTATTTTGTTACAGAAGTTCACACCTTACTTCTCTGGCAAGTAAGAAAGACGTGTTTGAAAGTTTACCTGTAAGAATCAGAGTCAATAGTTTGTGTTGGAAGGGTCCTTAAAGATCATCTAGTTCCAACCCCCCAGCCATGGGCAGGGACACCACCTACTAGAGCAGGTTGCTCAAAGCTCCATCCAGCCTGGCCTTGGACATTTCCAGAGATGGGGCATCCACAGCTTCTCCGGGCAAGCTGAGCTAGTGCCTCATCTCCCTCAAAGGAAAGAATGTATTAGTATTGTATTAGTATATCCAGTTTAAAACCACTCCCCTTCTGTATCACTACATGTCCTTTAAGCATTAGGCACCATAAAAATGAATAGAAAAAATAACACGTTTCAAACTTTTGTACCTTTTGTAAGTGTTAAATGCGTATTGTGGTTTGGGTTTGCTCATCCTTTCAGTTTCCCTATTTCTTGTGTGCGTGAAAGGTTTCAGGAAAGGTGTGGGGATTTTTGTTTTTGTTGTTTTTAAAATTTTATTAAATTATATTCAGGGCAGTTTTGGTGTAGAAGTTAACACTGTTGAGAAAATACATCCTTTCTTTGGGGTCAGCAGGAATCACAAAAATGCAAGTGAATTGACTACAAGAAAATTAAATTTATTTATGTATTTTTTAAAATGTCTTGCACAGAGTTTTCAGGTCAGCCTGGTAGATCAGATTTAGTAGATCTTCCAGCGTCTGGGAAGAAAAAGCAAAACCTTACATGACACAAAATCTTTCCGTTCTAAGGGCTCTGAGCAGTCAGGGTGGCTGCTCACAGGACCAGATTCTCGTTTTGATGGCTCAGCCCTGCTTGCTACCCTGGCTGGATCATGCCCTCCCAGTACATTATCCAGATATTTTTGCTGTGGTGTGCCCTCAGCTTTGCTAGCTCTGACACACAAAGAGGATTAGTGTAATTGGTCTAGCAGAACACCTTTTGTTGAACATCTGGGTTCATGTGTCAGTCTTTGCGTGCTGTTGAGCTTCACAATTTTTGCCTGGGTCATAGCTAACATAGCTGCACACCTTGGATTCCAAACTCTAATGGTTGCTTGGAAATCCTTGAAAGTGTCTTGAGTGGAAAATGAAACCAAAAGCTGCAAAGTGGTGCTCTGTTGTCACTCGGTAAGAAATTTATAGATTCCTTGTGGGAAGGATGAGAAGTTTATCTTCAAAGTATTCTCTGATAGTTTTGAGTCACTACTAGAAGAGCTGAACTCTGTCAAAGCAGAGCTCTCCTTTGTTCTCTGTTCTGTAGATCTCTGATGAAGAGCACCTGGACAGACACGATCTGTGCCCATCACCTCTGCCCCTTGGAAAAGGCTGATCTTTTGGTGGCATTGTTCATGTGACAAAACTGGGTTTATTTTTCTTTGCATTCAGAATTAGATATATAGAACTCATTAGAAATAAGCTTTAGGGCTTTTAGAACAGTTTTTCAGCTGTAACTAGGCATATTGTCAATGTGCATGTGTAAGAATGTCCTTCTGTGTGCTGAACCAGTGTAAAAAGTGGATTAAGAATCCAAACTGTGAAAAGTCTGGTGTGAGAGCAGGGAAAACGAATTTTAATTTTGTCCTTCATTGAAAAGCCGACATGTCTAGTTTATCAGTAGCATGGAAGAGCAAGATGCTATTTTTCTTCTAGTATGTCTCTCATTTGCATTCCCTGAGCTGTGCTACATACACTGTATTTCATTTCCTGCTTCATACACTGTATTTTTTTACCCTAGCTACAGGAATTAATGCTAGTGTTTAACTGGCAATAAAGCCACCTTATCGGCAAAAAGTTAAAAGATTTCAGTACAGTTTTTAAAAAGCTGGGAACTCTTAAAGTCATACTGAACTTTGCCGAGAAATGTGTCATCATCAGGGATGCAGTTCCACTTTTAAGGGGATGAAAGTGTGAGAGCTCAGCTACTTAAAAATAGCCAATCTTTTATTTCATCTCCAAAGGAATGATTTTGTTAAGAGAACTAATATTTACTTACTCTCATCTGGACTATGTATTATTCATACCGTTATATAGCTGGTAGATATTCATGATTCAGATTCAGTTTGGACTTCAGAGAAGATTTATTTTTCTTGATCCTACTGGTATAAAGCTCTAGGTTTCTTTTCATTTGGACAACCATTCCTTGTGATCTCTGCTGCCTTCCTTGGAAGTTATGGTAGAAGGAATCCCAGGATGCTTTTCTTTTCCATTATTAAACCTGAGTACACAGCTTTTTTTTCTTTTTTTTTCCTTAGATACACGTTTGGGTTTTGAGAGTAAACAGTATATTCTCTTTTCCCCATCTCTTGAGAGTTCCAGATGAGCCCTTTTCTTCTGAAAAGTCTCTTGATTCTGCTTTTGTTAGTTGTCCATGTTCTGCATTTTTTCCCTCAAATTCCTGTATCTTTTCCCTCACTATGAAGTTTGCTGTAATTTAACCTGGGTGGATCTAAGCAGATACAAAGGACTAATTGGTTAAAAAGGAGGAGCATTATATTTTATTTTATTCAGAAGATAGTCCTTTTAATACGACATCTGAGAACTGATAGTTTATATTCTCCAGATGACCTTTTGTATTGATTCCCTTGCCCCCTGTATTCCCCCTTCTTGATGTGTTTGGGAACCTGTTGGTGGTGGAGGTAGGTTTCCCCCCAAAATTATTCCTAAGAATTGCAATCAAATATGTAAACTGCTTGAGAAGTAGTGTGCATTTTTTGTTGGGAAGGTGAGCAAGGAAGAAGCAGCATAGATAGTGAAATTACTACTACTGTGGGGACAGTCTTCCTCTTTTACTTAAATCATTCTATATAGAGAAGTAGATGAAAAAAAAATCAATAAACTGTTATAATGTAAACATGCAGTGGAATGCAGCATGATAGCAAAAATCTATTATTTGTAGGAAGACTGGGCTAAGAAATATAAATTAAACAAGATAGGAAAAATGTAGTACTTGAAAATTTTTAAGTTGAAAGTGAGAAGATGCAGGCATAGGGTCATCCCTCTGTAAAGCGACACTAAGAAATAAGAGCTGCTGCTTGCAATCCACAAAGCTGAAAGTGTGGTTACCAGCGTACTATTTCCAAATACTGTATTTAATAAATATAAATAAGTCTTGAATAATAGTTGGTTAAACTTTGTATCCTTGGCTTAAAAAGTCCACTCTGCTTTTTACTTATAATGGGTTCTCATTATTCTATAAATCCAATTTTATTATTAGTTAAAATACTTCTGAAAAGTGATGTGAAAGACTGTGTGAAAATCTAAAACTTGAATTGTGTTATTTCTCTTCAGTGAGGCTAGCAGCAGTGGTTTGTAGTCAGTGGAATGGACTGATGGATAAGACAGGGACAATACCTTCCGTTCAAGTGCAGTGTAAACTTCAGTGTATGAGTTTCTGTGTAAGTTTATCTTTGCCTCAAGCAGGTTTATTTCATAAATGCAAGATCTTCCTATGTCCAAAAATAATCAATAAACTTGTCTGAGTGCCCTGCTTCAGGCTTACTTTAACCAAGGACTGAACCAAGATCATTCTCCAAGTTGTTGTTTGTAGCTGTGCTTTAAATAAAATGTTCCTATTACTGTATTTGAAGAGAATTTAAACCAATAGCCTGATTAGTAAGTAATTTACTTAAAATGGTTTTCCTTAAAAGAAAACCTATGGCTCACATTTTAGGTTGTGGATTTTAACAAATATTCAATTTATTGTTTTTCACCTACTTAAATATGATTCTAAAATTATAAGTTCCTGCTTATGACTCACAATTCAACTCTTTCATGTTTAGCGATGTGCTAGTTGTTTTCACTAACTCAACCAGAAAAGAGAATTCTCTTGGTAGTAAGCAGCTGCTACAAAAATGAACACAGTAATTTTGTGCTACAAGTGTTCCAAACCAATTTATTATCTTTCTTTTCCCATGAAGGGAAACTCTTGGCTATTGACTTTAATCAAGGGCATTTTGCTGTGTGTAAGAAAGCTTAGATGCTGCTTCTACATAATCTCAGCATTATTTGTAAATATGTCCCATTGCAACAAATGGTTAGCACTGGATATATAGCTCATAGTGGCTTTTTGAGTGTTTTGCCCTGGGTGCTGATGGTAAAGGGGTCACAAGTATGAGAGATTGTAAAATTGGTAATTTCTCTGTGTGTGGCTCTGAAGCAGTAGCAGGAAATAGGCAAACAGTGTTTAATAGTGTTTTAGAACCAAATACAACCACCTGGAATGATAATATTTAGATTTTTCAGCTAACGCTCATGGTAAGCAACTCTTTTTTATAAAGCCAGCAGTTAAGAATGTTAAGGGAGAGGGACAGGACTGGAACAGGTTGTGATGCTAGGTTGAGGAAATAGAGCTAGTGACCTTCAAAAGCAGTATCAGAAACAATTGCTGAACCTACTTCCGTCTGTGTTACAGCTTGGTTCAGTGGCACCTGATCAGTTTGAGCACCAAGGAATTCTACTCTGGTTTTAAGGACTGATTAATCCTTTTAGAGGAAAAATGTGTGAGTGCATGAGTGGAAAGGAAAAAAAGGAAAAAGGCTGAAGACGTCAATCAATATTGCTTGGGGCCGGCACAAAGGTACCAGACACTTTGCTTTTGGAAAGTAGCATTCAGTGGCTGGTGAAGTTAACATGTATCTCCACCTTCTTAAATTGTTTGTAAATGTTCCTTTATGTGCTTGTGTAAATTTAGGGGATTTTTTCTTTCAGGATTTCCTTTAGTGCTTCTTTTTTTCAGCTTTAGTCTCTACATGTGAATAGTGTCTATCAACAGAATAACACACACTATAAGAGCAGGTGATCTAATCTATGTCTGTCTTTATCTGTGCTTTCCTACAAGTGAAAAATAAATGAGTTTTCAAGGGATCTATATGTTTAATAATAAACCTTTAAAAGCTGCTGTTATCTGAAACATATGAATCCAGTAGTGAGTATAAGTGTCAAAGAAGGACTTTGAATTGTTACTTGGTGGTTCTGAAGTTTTCCATCACTTTTCTCTAGGAAGTTTGGGGATTTTTTCTGGTTTTGCATGTGCGTGTCAGGCTTTTTTATAGGCCTTCTCCCTGACCCAGAAAACTCTTTTGATGGGCTATCCTGTTCTTTTCTTTCTTATTAGTCCTCCTCATTATGCTTTTGAATCTGTTGCTCAATTCAAAGTAGACTTCAATGTGTCATCTTTGACAAGCTTTTTGAAAGAGGCTAGATGATGTAGCAGATAAGGGCAGATCAGATTATGACTTCCCTGAAGGAAAGGCTATTGTGTATTTAAATATTTGTTTTAAATATAATAATATAATTAATATAATTATATTATATTTAATAATATATTTAATATTTAAATTTAAATATTAAAGGTATTGTGAATTTAAATATTTGTAGCTCCTTGTGGGTTAAGAATAGAAAGCCTAATTTCTGCTGGCCTTAGTTTATAAATGCTCCTGCTTGTGTAGTTCTGTTACCCATTGTAGTCTTAACTGAAATATTAAATTCTGGTAAAGGTGCATCTAGGCTGCAGTTCAACTATTAATCTGGTTATGTGAGTCAAAATACAAGGAATTTTGACAGATGATATTTACTCATTAGTCTAGAAATAGCTTTTCATTTACTAGTCTGTGTGAAAAAATGTGGTACACACTACTTCTCTGAAGCTCAGTTTATGAAGCTTAACTTGTGTGTGATGGCTCAATATTTTGGTGCTTTTTTTCCCCAAAATAGAAGCAAAATGGGGTAAGGCATTAGAGCAATATATTGGGTTCTAGAACCTGGTGTCTAATTTTTTTGAAAGCCTGACTGATCTAAAAGTTCAAGCCAGTTGGCTGTACCCTCTTTATTTATCCACACTATTCAAAGCAAGTAATAGAGAAGATAGGATATTCTGACTCATGTAGCTTGCATTCCTCCAAGTTTGATGAACAACTTGTTTCTTATTCTCTAAATATTTTAGGAACTCTCTTATCTTTAGGGACTTTTCTAATCCCTATGACTATTTATCCTACCAGCTAAAATTGAGAATGCTTGGATTAAAGATGGTTATTACTATTGTTTTTCGTAAGTTCTGTGAATTCTTGTTGCTCCTTAGGTTATGTTTTGGTTACTTGTCTTTTCTTCTTAGTGGCAATATATCTCTTCATTTTAGTATTTACTCTTGTGCTGTTAATGTGATTTCAACTCTTTTCTCTCTTGACAGAGACCAATTAATTTGACTTTTTTTGTTCTATCATCTAGTGGAAGTTTAAATTACTTTTAAAAAGTGTACTTTTGAAAGTGTACTTGGTCTCTTACCCTGCGCCGCCTCCTCAATTTTCCAGTACGAAGTGACTAACTCACTGTATATGCACATGTGTATGTTTTTGAGTGTGCATATATATGTGTATATGCACACATGCACATCATGCACATGAGTACAAGGAGTCTTTCTCTTCAAATCTTCATATTTTCTCACCTACTTTGGGATGACTTAAATGTCGTATATGGTCATATATAGTGAGAAGAGGTGGAGAGCTCAGTGTTAAAAATAGTGGGGTAGTATGTGTTGTGAAAACTAGATGATAGGAGTGACATTTTGATCTTGCCTGTTACATACCACTCATGACTTCCAAACTAGATGATGGCTTTGACCTCATCTTTTGACATTTTTTGACCTTAAGGTTGATATTTCATGTATTCAAAGGTATTCTAGAGAATGATAGCTCATAAAATTCTGCAGAATGGTTTAAATTTTGACTGGGATGTTTCTAATAGTTTGAGTTAGGCAGCCTGAAAGTGGAGTCTCGGTTGGAGTAATTTTTCTTGTTGAAGTCTTTGGAGCTGTTAAATTTCTAGACTTGTCCTTATTTTGGTAGGTTTGAGAGCAGCACAAAAGCTTTCTGCACTGCACTTGGCTTAGCCATCATGCTTGGATCAGGCTTTAATTCTGGCTCTCCCCCTCTTAAGTCAGTCTCTATGATAAGGGCTCTTTGTGGAGTTTGTGTGAGATCATCACTAAGGGTGCACAGTTGGTGGCCTCTCCTCTGAGAGACTGCAGATGAATAGCCAGAACTTCAGCAGACTTGAGCCCCCAACCTTTTCTTGTTAGGCCTTAGCATCCAGGAGGGGGGTTTCCCTCTCTCTTTAGAAGGAGTTTAACACCAGTGTGCTTGCGTAGTGTGAAATTGCCTTGCTGCTTGCATGTCTGCAGAATTCCTTGAGTGCCTCAGTAAATTGCCCAGTCTTTTCTAAACTTTTTTTCCCTGTTGTTTTTCCCATTAATAAGTCTGTGTGTTTTTAACTTCGTGTGCTCCCAGGGCTGATAGATGTATCTGATACACAGTGGGAATATTGAATGTTCTGCACATGGGACCTAAATTGTATCTAAAGGGCTTAATTTATCCTCTCAGTATAAAATTTGCCTAAAATTACTGCTCCCCTCTGTGCCTTACAATCTGCCTTTGCTCAGAGTTGAACTAACAGTATCCGAGCTTGAAGGACTGCTTTTTCTGTGAGTACAGACAAACTAATGAAGCCCAGATTGGAGGAAAGGCAGTGCTGTATGTGAGGAGTAGCAAGGCAAAATGCCTGATTTCCTGCCTTGAAGCTCAGTGGTCAGTGTGTGGTTGAAACTTTATTAATAGAGTGCTCTAACTTAGCTTTGTGTAATAGCATTAGCTTGAGCGTTAACCTCAGTAGAAAAAAAAACCCTCCAATTTTTTTGTTTTCCAGTGGGTGCCATATTGCAGAATGGTGTCTTCCAAAGGAATCATGTTACACAGTTTTGTTCTGTGTTGAACAAAGATACAAAGATCTGCATTGCCTACTTCAGGCGGAAATCTTAGTACTAAAATTTGGCTGAGAAAATTTGAAGTATAGATGTCTGTTATCTCAGTAGTAATTAGTGTTTCTTCCTTCTGATGTAGAGGTCTATCTTGCACACTTCTTGTCTTGTTTGTGTGAGGCATTTGTTTCATTATGGGATTCAGTTTTGATTTAGTAGTCCAGACTATTGCAGATGAATGATGCTGTCTGGGTCTAGCAAAAATCAAAGATGTTATTGGCAATATCTGTGTGAATTTTGTAGTATGGTGCTTTTAATGTTTATTGCATTAATAGACTTCATTTTCTGCCAGAATTTTTGAACTGGATTAAAACTTTACTCTAGCTGTGGACAACATATATATATATATATATATACACACACATATATATTAATTTATTTTTAATTTTTTTTTAAAGCCTGCAGTTAAACGCAGATGCCAAAAAGCAGCGCTATGTGTACTGTGTCATGTGCCCAGAGCTGCGGAGACCTGATCATAAATCCTAGTGTTGGGATAGAGGGGAAAATATGCAGAGAGTTATTGGAGGCAGAAGTCATCTGTCAAGCACAAGCTTTCTCTGAAGGTTATTTAATTAGAGGAGTTACCAAGTAATTTTTCAGATTCCTGGGATGTATTCCATCTCTTTGTGTTCAAAGATGACCTCCTTGAAAGAGGTGTAATGAAATGGTTTCCTTGTTTTTCAGTGCCTTGATTTCTGAATCTGAAGATTAACCTTTGTCCATTAAAAAAGTCAAGATTTTTAAATCAGTCTTGCTTTTTTTTCCCTAATGTTTTCTTAGAGACTAACACAATGCCCTTGCATTCATTCTACAGAGAAGTTACAAGACACAGCAACTTTAATTCCTTTGTCTCAGTCTGTCTTCACTTTCCTTATGTCTGTGGTAACCTTCCATTATAGCTGAGAAAATGTGGTGTGATGTTGTGTTGCTTTATTGCATTGTAGCCCTACAGATCTCATCCAGCAAAACATTCAACTTGTTAACTGCGTTTTTTCCTTAATGCAAGATAGTTTTCTTAGTTTAACAATTTCTATGTTATTTTGGTATAGTACTCATCTTTCCCCTCTGCTAACAAACTGTAGATGTGACTGCCGCAGCAGTTTTGGTTTTAGATGTAATTGCATTTCTGATATCTTTTTGATCTTGGTTACATTTGCAGGTTTAAATATTTGTAAAATAAAATTAAGTGAAAAGGTTTTCATTCCAATTGCTTTCCATTTCTGCTCTTTGTGTTTCAAGAGGCATCTACAAGACGTGGACTTTTTATCTTCCATTCTTCATTCCTGTTGCATCTATTTGTTGTATTGCTGGTGGGCGATTTTCTTATTGTTTCATTCAGATGTATATAGGTGGAGACTTGCAAATGCCTGTGTTATTGGAATACTTCAGTATACTTAAGATTTTTAGATGCATTCATGTTGAGTTCTGCTTTTTTATTCAGTACTTCGCTTTTATTTCAATTAGTTAACTTCAGTTCCCTGGACTTCCAGAAAATGTAACACTTTATCATATAAGTAAATATTAAAACAAAATTTTGCTTTCTGTACTTTCCCCTTTCTTCCTGTGCAAATGCTTTTTTTTTCTTTTATTCTTTAGAGAGTCTTTCTTTAGAGAGCTAAGAGCAAGCAGTGATGAATTTGAATTCAAAGAGGATTAGGGGTAGGACTTTGAAATGCAGACTAATTCATCAGACACTTCTGATATTGTAGCATTAACAAGAGGTGGCATTAAATCATGGCTGAGCATTTGTTGAGTAATTGCCTTCTTTCAAGAAGGAAAATTTGTAGTGGTTTTGAGTGATGGGTGGTTTAATGTTGTAACTAAACTTGTAATCCTTTTCTTGTAATGGGAACACCCCTTTCAGCACTATTTTCCCTGCTGCCCTAGCTGGGAATGCTTCCCTTGCATCCAGTACCTCAGATAATTTAGCGGTTGGATTTGTGGTTTAAAAAATCCCCCCCCAGTGAAATGATACATCCATACCCCTCCCCAGCTCACTGTCAAGTCAACCAAATGAGTGCCACAGTGGTGTCTATAAGGGGGGCAGTGGGGACAATCCAGCAGTTTGGGATGGAAGCGTGGTGAGGTGTGAACAGCCCCTGTCAGCAGCAGCTGCCTTGTCAGAGTAAGCAGCACCAGCTCCATGCTCTCTTTGCAAAGCATTGCAGCAGTTTAGGATGATGTTGTCCTTCTGCTTTCTTCCCCTTGCTGGACTAGTTGTTCTATGGGATCTTTCATGTGCTCTAAGTAGAATCAATGGGGATTGTTAAACAGGAGTTTTGTCTAATCTCATTAATTTTTTGAATGACATGGTTTCTGTATCCCTTGGATCTGAATTGGGGCCTGTGTACTTGTATTAAGCTACTTGAATATTTGGGTTTCACATCTTGGAAAGCGCTCAAGTGAGAAAAGAATGTGCGTGGTAATTCTCAAGCAAGAGCTATGAACTTTGAAAGAAATATGCTGGGCAGATACTGTCTGTGTATCAAGCCATGTCCTGTTTGGAAGCTGCTGCTATTTCTTCTTCCTTTCCCCATTCCAGAAACTGATCAATTAAAACAACCCCCCCCCCCCCAAAAAAAAAAAAGCCAACAAAAACAACAGAAACCCAAAGAAAAAAGAAAAATATTACTTGCAAACATTAGAAGTTATGGGATAGGCATGCTACAATTATTGCTGCTGCCTAAGTATGTACTTCAAAACTTTTAAACTCACATCACATATGACAAAATGTTCCTTGGAGGTGAATATACTAGTCAGATGTTTTTAACAGGTTGCAAATATTAAAGTTTTGTTTCTAAACCCTTCTTTTTTGCTGTTGAAGTTTTGGGTTTTTTTTTTTGCTTTCATATCTCTAACAGATCAGATCAATCAGCTCCTTTTGATTGATGATGATTTCTGATTACTGTATTATTGGATTTTTTTCCCAATCTAGTATAATTAAAAGAACAACTTAAACACCATTGCTGCTGAGTGTGCACTTACTGTATAAATCCTGTAACTGTGTCTGCACTGACAAATACTTCTGGAGTAGAAGGCTGTTTTCAACATTATTTAAAAAAACCCCATGAATTTACTTTTCAAGGAAATGTCTTTTGTCACCATCAATCTTTCCTTTTGGAGACTAAAATTGAGTGATAATAGCTTTTGATGTCATCCTTAATTTAAATGATCACTGTAGATGTTTTGTGATGTTTTATTTTCATAATTTGTGGCAGGTAGTGCAGACAAGTGAGTTTTTGAGACATGATAAATTTAACCAGAAATCCTGGATTCTTTTTGTGACCTGCTGCCATTCTTAGACGTGCTTATTCCTCACTTTCAAAGCTACTGGTGCACTTGAGATTAAACCCTTCTATCGGTCCCAGTACCCTTATATGTTTCTCCTACTCCTCTTCCTTCCCCTCTCTTCTTGCCACCTATCCTTGTACATTTATGCAGCTTCATGATTTGTGAGGATTGAGTGATCTTGGAAAAAACAGTAAAGCCTTTTCATGGCTGGTCTGTGGTGTTTTTGTCCATTTCTGTTCTGTCTGGTGTATGAGACCTTCCCCTCACTTCTGCTGCCTCTGTGGAGAGGTGACAATCAAGCCAGAGAGACCCATTTTGTTTTCTGCTGCTTGGGCATTTCACAGCAGGTGCTGATTCTGCTTCTGTCTGTGGTGGCCTCTGTGGAGATGTCTGGTTGGCAGGGCTTCTTTTGGCATGGAAGACTTTGACAGAAGTAGCCTCTAGCAGGAAGATGCGTTCTTACCCACACTTTATCTGTGTGTGGGTGTGTGTGTCATTGCATTGTCTTGGCTGTCAGTCTGACAAGCAATTTAGCTCTGACAGTGTTTTTTCACTGTTGAGCTCAAGGAAATGAATAGGGATGCTGTAGTTTCTGGGGTTTCTGGGTTTTTAGTTTCCTCTTTCTGATGGTATATTAGATTGTCAATTTTGTAAGGCAAGTAATATTTAATTCTTTGCTTTTCTGGTAGGTGATAAGGTTGTCCCGCTTAGTTTTGACATTTATCACTGGGGTGGATGAAGTCTCTAGGTGAAAAGGAACATGGTTTATTAGAGGCCATCTGGAGCTGGGTACCTGAATTCTCACCAAGCTCTAAAAGTGTTGCGGGTTTGGGGTTTTTTTTAATTTACTGACAGGTACTTACAGAAAAAAATATTATTTTTGTAAAATGCTGAAATACAATCTTAAACTGTATAGTATATGTGACTAATCAGTTAATCCAGTGTATGTTTACCAGTGTGGGTATTTGGGAGATAAGTCATGCTATTATTTTTAAGGAACTGATGAAAATTTGAAGATAATCTGAAATGTACTTGCTTGCAAATCTTCATGTTTAATAGCTTATCTATACTTATTTCTTAAATAGCCTGACCTGCCCTACTTTGGGTTTCCTGTTGCTCCTTGGCTTTCGTCTGTTGTGTCCAGAAGTTTAGTTAACCAGAGCTTCCAGTTGATCCCAGTTGCTGTACTAATAAGTCTTCATCTGCAAAGTTGCATCAGTCCTTCCTCAGAGAATATGTATACTTGTTTTCCAGAAACTTCAGATAAAGCATTATTTTTGTTTAATCTATTCTAGGTTTAGGAAATGTCATGTTTTATAGTTGTTTTAGTACTTCAGGTAATGCCTGTAAGCTACAAAAAATGTATGTTACACTAAGTAAAGGTAACATTTACAGAGATGGTAGGACACCAAGGCATTTAATTTTGTCTTGAGAGTACAGCTTATAGTAATTGCCATTTTCAAAATGTTTTGAATGTATTCGCTGAGAGTATATCTAAACACATTTCCTGTATATATAGCCATCAAGGTGTAATCTTGATGCTTTTCCCTGGCTTTTCTTGTGAATATAAAATTGTCTTCTTATGAGAGCTGTGTATCTTCCTCCTGCTGGAAGCTTCTATTTTTGTTCTGAGTACTCAAATATATGAAAGGAATGTGCCTTTGACAGCAATTTACTTACATTGAATAAAGTAAGAATGAAAATTAAATCATCTTTGCTGTAATAATTTTTGACACTAACAGTGATAATCAAATGTTGCAAAATACATAGTTTTTCAATGTTTTTTCTATTTATTTATGCTTCACTTCTTGGTGTGCTTGGAAATATCTGCTTGAGTATGCTAAGCAGGTTGGCAGTCAGGGGAAATTAATATTTGTTTGTTTATGGGATATTTCCTGCTTGTCTTTTCTGTAAGAAGCAGCATTCCAGGCATTTTCAGAGGGTACTTTATCTCTGTTTTGTACAGAATGCTTTTGCTGAGAAGGGAAGAAGTGGCTGTCCCATCATGTAATTACATTAAATTGTTAAGAGTGCTTGCCTGGCATGCAGGAAGGCTGGATTCATTTACTGCAGCAAGAGAGACTGGAGTTATGTTTCTGGAGATTTCTTGGGAGGCACAGTGAGTGCTGGATCAGAAAGCAAGCTGAGCTGGACACTGCACTCTGCTGAAGGTCCTCCTGTGTTGGAAGGAACTGGTGCTTCAGAACTTTGCTAATGTGATAGATAATTAAAAGATTGTAAACTGAATTGGGGTGAGAGGAAGGGGCACATATTAAATACAGAGGTAGATACTAAGCAGTAGCAAAGAAGCTTGGGCTTAGGCTTTGTCAGTGTCTTAGTCAGCTGTCTGATTCTGCTTGGCTTTCAGTCCTTTTCTGAGGAGGTGCCTTTATGGTTGGTTTAGGGATGTAAACTTCAGCAGGCGTTACACTGCTGCAGCAGCAAGTGCTGCTCCACACAACATGGAAGTGCTTCTGCGTGTCTGGTCCCAAGTACGTGGTTAGAACAGAAGTGTATGAAGTCCTGCAAGGAGTCGCCTTGCAATGAGAGCCCCCCTTCCAAAATCATCAATTGGTTTGACTGATCTGTACTGCTGGATGCAGCACAGCCTTGTGTTAGGCCAGCTGGATACAATAATGCTCTTCGAAGGTGCTGCCAGTATTTATTTTCCTCTTAGAAAACCACCAGTAGAAGAAAATCTGTCTGCAGCAGCCCTCGCCTAAAAACAAGTTCTGAAACTGATATTAAGCCTTAACATGTATTTTGTCTAACCAAGATACATGTCTCAATTACTTTCTCTGAATGTCTACCTGTCCAGGTAGCACATAACTCCCAGCCATCTCTTGTGCCTAAATGTTGCTTGCTGTTCAGCATCTAGAATATGAGACGAAAGGCTGGTATTGGGAACACAAGCAGCTCCCACTCGAGATATTTCCACCCTCAAAGTGCTTTTCAGAGATCTGTGTTGAGTTGCTACTTGTAAGGTCTGTGTGGTATCTAAATGCATCTAAGGATGTTTCATGTTGTTAAGTTGTTCTCTTGATAGGAAGCCACCGTGGGGTTGAAATCTCTGCTATAATGAGATCCAGTTCGTAGCAGTTAAATGTCAAATCCGTGATACTTGAAACTATAATTAAAAGGAAAGGAAAAAGTATTGTGAGATGAAAATAAGAAAATCAGTAGTAGTTTAAAGAGTAGCTTTAATTTTTTTATATAGAAGCAATACCTAGGGATTTGGAACAGTTTAAAATTGGTTTTGGTGCCAAATGAAATAACAACTTAGGAAAAATTGCTTTGCAATGTTTATAAGGAATATAATATTCAATGCATACAAATATACCAAAACTAAAGGGAAGTGGTCTGGAAGATTTAATAATGGTAATGAAACTATCCGCTAATGTACATCTGTGTATAATTACAGCTTTCTAAACTCAAATTGAGTACTCTTAAATTTCTCATGGAATATGATCGTGTCTTATATATGTGTAGAAATGCTACAAAAAAATGTTTGAATCCTGCTTTGAATTTGAACTACCTCATCCTTTCTCTGCTGCAGAGCAGTTGCAAATATGTAGCTAATCATTTCCTGAAACAACATTTTTGAGTCTAGTTCTCAGAAGTGGAGCTTGATGTTACATCTTCAACGTATCTCAAATTCTGTCTTCCAGCTAGTCTTAAATGGAGTGAGTGAGTTGAGCAGGAAAAGAAAAGTGAGTGGTAATAGAAAGGTTTGTCAGTAGATGTGGGTTTC
Source organism: Pseudopodoces humilis (assembly GCF_049639895.1). Lineage (NCBI taxonomy): Eukaryota > Metazoa > Chordata > Aves > Passeriformes > Paridae > Pseudopodoces > Pseudopodoces humilis. The sequence continues at coordinate 42,557,349 of NC_142202.1, read as the reverse complement.
CTGAGGCACGGAGAGCTTACAGTATCCTGAAAGAAAAAGTTGCTGCAACTCACTGATTACTCAGCCTAAAAAAACTTCCACCCCACCTTCAGTTTAGTCAATTTACTGTAATGAATTGTGCAAAGTTATTGCTGCATGGAATGTTTTAACAAAATGCTAAGTGTACATTCCTTAGTTTCAGAGCTTTGGGAATAGCAAAGGTATTTAGAGACTTGAATTTAAAAATTACCTTTAATGTACATTTATTTGTTATGTTAAAAATATTAGTGTAGTATCATTGTAATATTTCCCACTGAATGGGCTTGTAAGGTTGCAGTTTTGTTTCTTTGCATGTCTTCTAGTAGTGAATCAGGAATTAGTGGGAAGCAGTGACATGATGTGTAAAATTAAAATATGACAAATTTCTGCAACACTAGCATTTTAGCTGGTGTGCACTCATTTGCTTGTTGCTATGTGTCCTGGCCTAAAAAAATAACTACATGAACTATGACCACAAAGGTTTTATTCTAGCCGTGTTGTGTGTACACCTAATGTGTGGTTAATGTCTCTTCTAGTTGGCAGCTACCTTTTTATTTTTCAATAACTTAAAAACGGTTGTCCATATGCATTTACGTACTAAGTTGTAGCCTGAAATTGCCAGTCCTTTTTTAAAAAATGTCAGGAAAATATTATTTTAAAGTGTTAGTAGTTTAATATGGAAAAATACAGTAGCCTTTTTAATTGTTATTCATTAAATCTCTCTCTTGTGCTCTCATGATTAAAGAGCTGTGCCTCCTTTTAAGCAGTTTAAGTTGCTTTCAATCTTCCCTTAAGCTTAGCTTTCTGTATGAATGAGTATTGTCAGTGCCAGCATTGTTGTCTTCTACCAAAAAGATTACTCCTCAAAAGCAAGTGGCTTTTTGAGATCACATTAGAAGCTGGGATTTTGTTTCACTCGGGGCAAGCTGAAAAAGCAGCTCTGTTTGTGGTGATGGCAATATGGTAATGCCATTCGACCATACGTTTGATTCCTATCTAGCACCAAATTACCATGCTGAAGCAATTTGCAATCAAAGATATAAATAAACTGGTTGTGTTTATGCCTATGGTTTCAATAACTGCTTTTATCTCTTTTTGTGCTCTCAAGTTCTCAGTGAAGGATATAACATTGTTTGCACCTAAATGGTAGGGATTTCCCACATGTAGCTTCCAAATTCTTAATTGGATCAAAGTGCTTACTACAGAGTTTTAGCTAAGTTGATTTTAGAGCTACGAAGTCCTAATCTAGGGCACAAAGTTTGAGGTTAATATCCTTTTAATGCCCCATACTCTCCCATCACAATACTGTTTTATAAGGAGTTCTAGGAGGCAAGCTGAACATCAAGCAATATGCAGTGGCAACTTTCATCCTGGCAGCTTGGCTCACCTGAAAATATCTGAAGGCTGTACCAAGTAGTTTCCTGAACAGGTCAAGTTTATAAGAATTCAAAATGGCATTTAACCATAAGATTGCTGAATCTAACTTTGCCTTTGGTTATTTATGCTTATGTTATAAAAATAAAAAACACAACAGCAACAAAGTCTAAAGTGGAAGAACTTGGTAAATAATTACTCTCAATGGCACATGCACCTCAGCTAGAAGGATTAATAGGAAGGCAGAGTTTTACCCCAAAGACTTAAAGGAAGGGGGCCATGAGGAAGCACTCAATAGTTTTTGTTTTGTTTAATTACAGGAGAAACCCTTGCATTATTATTTTGATTGTTTAGCAGATGTTCTGCATTTATTTTTCAACTTATGTGGTTTTTAGACCCATTATAGTCATCTGGAATAGTATCGAGCTTTGTTGAATTTTGCAGCTACAGTTGATACTTGGACTTCAGTGTTTCTGTAGTGTCCTTAAAATGATGCATGAAGCCAAATAATAAGTGAAATATAACTTCTTCAAAACACAGAAAGCATGTGTTTCACTGTGCTGGAGGGACTCAGTGCACAGTGACATATAATTTCCCTCATCAGTGTGAGTCATAAACATTTTCTTGAAATGTGCTATGTGGTTTTGGGAGTGTGTTTTTGTGTTGGTGTGGGTTTTCTTTGTTATTTTTATTGTTGTCCTAAAGCTTTCTTTAAGCAGAGATATCAATTGACCTCCCCAAGTCCCAGTATCCCAAAGCATGTACAATGGTGATACGAAGTGTAGGAACCTGTTAAAATTCCTTCTCTCTGGGATCCTTGATGCATGATGCTATGAAAAGCATGCTTTAGTAGTACTCAAATTTTAACTAATTTAGCTGTATTTCTCAAGGGGGAAAAAAAAAAATCTGTATTTAGTTTTTAATTTCAGTATTTTAGAAATCTGTTGCCTTTTTCCAACATATTTCTAAATATTAGTGCCAACTTAGCACTTAGACACTTAAGCTGAATTTACACTGGGAAGTTCTGAGATTCCTGGGGACAAGCTGATGTGGTATCGTTTGTGGTTGAAATGCTTCCCAGCATAAGTTTGGCCTGTTCCAACTACTTACTGTTCCATCAAATAATTCCCAGATGTGGCTTAGGAGCTGGGACAGCAGAGGCATTTTCCGGTATGCACTTCCATACACCATCGCCCTGCTCTGGAGATTCTGGAAGATTTCCTGTAAGAGATGAGAACTGTTCTGCATTGCTTGGCTTCAGTGCACTCAGTGATGGCTGTAGGCATAGTGTTGTATCTTGCATATTGTAGGAGAGGTCTTGTCCTTAGCAGGATTGTGCCAATGTAACTGGTTTTATAGATGGGACTCCTTCAGTGCAGATTTAGAAAAGGAAGCATGATTTCTTTTGGCAAGTGTGCAAAAACAACAGAAGCTGATGACACTTAAACCAGTTGGCTAAGTGTAGTGTGCAAACTGGCATACAGTCCATGCAGTTGCTAGTTTGGGTATTTTTTTTTGTTTCAAAGTTAGCCTCTCCTCCACTTAATCCAAATGCATAATGGGGTAATTCCGGCTTCATATTTTGTGTTTTTGTGGTAAGAATGCAAAAGTGTGGTGGTTGGGGTTTTTTCTTTCCCTGTTGAAATGAAAATGAGATTTTTAGCTTCAGAATAAATGCTGGAAATTAGAGGAGGGCATTGGTGAAACTATTTGTCCCCCACCCATCTAAATCATCAATATCTCTGCAATCACAAATCCAGCAGAGTTGCCTGTGAGGCCCAGAATAAATGCTAATGAAATTAACACATGAAAATATTTTGGAAGTATTTTTCCAGTAGTTAGGATGCTGTTATGTCTATAATTGCTAGATAACCTGGTTTCTTATTTCAAATAACTTTCTATTTAGGCTGTTCCTTGTTAGAGCAGGACTTTCTTCAGGTCTTTCTTAACATTTTTTCCCATGGAGCTCCTTGGAACATTACTGATTAAAAAAAAATTAAAAAACTAATTCCATCTTCCTTTCTAAATGTCTTTCTTTTTTTTTTTTTTTTTCCAGAAGAAGACATTTTGCATGAATTAACTGTAAAAGTCTGACTCAATTTTTGATCTGTTTTTCAAATAATGGAAAAAATAATAATTGTTTCTCCTGAAATCCGTATTTTCTTTGACCACTCTAAGTTTAAAATCTGGAAAACCTAGTTTTCTTTGAAGGTTGAAAACTAAATTAAGATTCTTTGATTATTTTAAAGATTGTGTACTTTTTTTCAGGAGGACCCAAATGATATTGACCCCAAAAGGAAAGAATTGCGTGGCAGTGATGGGGAGGACAAGGCACAAAGTGTGGAGACACTACCTCCAGGTATTGCAGTAAGATTTGTTGTGAAATATCCACAGCCATAAAACATTTATCATTGAAAGCCATAAAACCCTGCAGTTGTTCCGATTCTAATAATTCTTTGTAGTTTGAAAATGCTAGGATTATTTTGGCAACATGTACTTCTCTCTTCTTATAGCTTCAGCATCTTTAAATCTTACTTGCTTCACTGGTCCTTTGAGTTTAAAACAATAAGGGAGTGTTGTTCTTTGCTAGTATGTTTGTATTGTCCTTTCAGTGGGTTTGAGTAAAGGCCTCTGGTACAGAAGTAGTCCATTTCTCTTGGTGGATGAGGCTGGCAGGCAACAGACAAGTCACCTTGGGACCGTTATTTTGACTGAAGATTCAGCCAAGGTTCATTCTTTAGGTTTTTTCCTAGCTTTTGATTTGGCAGTTTTTTCCGAAGTGTGCTGCTGGTGTACTTTATTTTTTCTCATGTTTGCTGAGCATTTGTCACATGCTGGAAAATAACAGAGCAATGTGATTTTTATTTTGTTTGAGTGAAATCATCATGTCTTGAGGATGAGTTAGGAAAATTGTTAAGGAATCTTCATTTCATGTGAATGCTTCCATAAACTTCTTTTGCTGCTTAACTGTTTCATATCAATGAGATTTCATATATTGCTACAACTGACATACTAAAGCATACAGAAAAATGAAAATTTAATTTGAATATTTTATACAATTGAAAAAGTTTAACCTGTGACAAGGACAACTACTGATCAGATAGCATCACAGGTTTTGCTTCTTTTCTATTAATCTTCATGTTTTGCTTACAAATATGTCTTGGCCAAACATTTTAAATACTGAGTTCTTGCAGAAAGAACTAACCAAAGCAAATTTTCTGTTAAGCAGCTGGGAAATTCCATCCCCAGGAACATGTGAGGTATAATTTTTTTTTTTCAGTCATAGGCTCTCCAGGTGCAGTATAAGCTCTTTGCTACTGATGCTTTTTTCTGTATCCTTTGTCCTACCTTATCTACTAGCTAGTATCTTAGCTACTGTTTGGAGAATGTAAGTAAGACTGGTTATCTATGTATACTTTTTTTGGCAAAGCCTTTAATTTGTGTATGTATTGAGAAGTAAATCCCCAAAAGATGCAGAGCTTGGCTTATTTAACTTGGTTTCTGGCAGATCTCTTCAGGTATTTGTTCTGCTTACAGACCTGTCTATAAATTTTGCTTCTGGTGTTAGATCAGCCAATTTTGCACCTTCCAGCTGTTCTTATTTCCCCTTTTTTGAGTGTTTATGTATTCTGGACCGAACTTTATACTTTCCCAGTGGCCTTAAGTAGCCTGTTTGAGTATTAAAGGGCGTGAGAAGTGTCACAGGTTGAAAGGGAGGGCTATCAGAAGCTGGAAGGGTTGAAACTAAAAGTAAGATTAAGTGTAAAATAGAGCATGTCATGGCTTTTTTTCTCATTTCATATGTTGATTAGTAGTCTCTTATGGCCTGATATAATAGACAGGAGAATTGTTACTGCAAAGTAGTATCAGAGTCTGGAATCAAACATCAGAAGTGTCACAGACAGAACTATACACCCTTAAATCACTGTTCTCTTTATTTTCCATAAATATAGGTAAACTTCTGAATCCTTATGGCAGTGAAGCTTGCTATTCATGTTTCTGCAGATTCTTTGCATTGTTTTAAAAATTTGATATTAATTTGCAGGATGGTCTAGACAAATTTAATATGCAAAAGTAAGTTTAGGTGTTACACTCTTAAATAGTACTGTTGAAATTTAATTACTTAATTGAATATTTCATCAGTTGTGTTTGGCTTACTGAATGTTGTTCCTTAAATCACAAATATTAAACTGGGTATTTCCCTGTTTTTCTACTGTAGGAAAGGTTCGGTGGCAAGACTTTGATCAAGACGCCTATGTTGGTGCTACCGTGGTGCGATCCGGCCAGGATCCTTACGCACGGAATAAGTTCAATCAGGTGGAAAGCGACAAGCTGCGAATGGACCGAAGTATTCCTGACACTAGGCATGATCAGTAAGTGCCAAACTGAGCCATGCTGGCTTAGATTAGCCTTTCTGTATTTATTGCTTGAGCTGCTTTTTCTGAAGCAGTTCTCCAGCTTTAGAAAGGACAGTAACAGTAAACTCCCTGATCCTTGAACAGTGGGTTAAAGAACAATACATCTTATTCAAATTTTTCTGTTTCCATGACTTCCATCAGTGTGTATTATATGTCAAAACTGGTGCTGCATTTCAGTCTCTCTTTGTTCCTCTTTATCTGGTGGCATTTCTTGGTTTCTACATTTGTAAGTCTCTTTCACAGTGAGGATGATCAAATAGTGTAGCAGGTTGCCCAGAAGTCTCCAGGCTTAGGGATATTCAAAGCCCAGTGCAGAGCCTGCTGTAGCAGGCACTGCTTTGAGGGAATTTGGGCTCAAGAGATCTCCAGGGCCACTTTGGATCTCAACTATAAACCTAAATGAATCAATTTATTCACACCCTGGTAATCATAGGACCAAGTTATACTTCAGGCTGCTTGTGCAGTTTCAGGAAACAGTACCCTTCACAGTAAGGAAAGATATTGTTTACTACTGGTTAGAGAAGACCTTAATTTTAAACAGAATTTAATAACGTGCATGAATCTTGCTTAAAAAAAAAGTTGCTCATTAGGACTTTGTAACTTAAAAATACAAAACCTGGTTGGTTTGGTTTTAAAAGCTAGGCAAGCCAGCTTGAAACATAAAATTAACCAACCATATGTAGTTAATTTGCCTGACTAATTTTATAGGTAAAAGAATGTACATTCACAGATTTGTAAGTAGAAGTAGTTGAAAAAGACACCAGAAAAGGAAGGTTCTTCCTGTTTTTTTCCCCTATAAAGTTCTTTAATCAGAAATAGCCTAGTGAAGAAAATTTGTATAGAAACTCAGTCATTTTTTAAATCCCTTGTATAATAGTGTGGGTTTAAGTTTCTTTACGCAAAGTATTTGTAGATTGAGTAAAGCAAGTAATTTGTTTTGAAGTGAATGTCAAAGTAGGAAGAATCTGGTGTTTCACTTGCTGCCAAGAAAGCAGTGAAAAGCCTGTGGTGTTGTACTGAGGAGTTTAAAATTACTTTTGAGTTTTCTTCATAGCATATATTATTCTTCCCATGAGAAATGTATTCTAACTTTTTAGGTCAGGTATGCTTTTCCATGAGATCAAACTCAAATAACCACCTTTCAGAAGTTTCTATGATTCAGATATCCTGAATTTGGATTTTTTTTTAGGTACTCAATAACCTTGAGGAGAGAGGGGGACGTGAGCTAACAGACAAAGACTGTCCCTTGAGAATAACTTAGAGAGACATCTGGAGTACAATGGCCATGTTTCTTTTAACTGTTAGTCTTGTGATTATATGCTGACTTGCTTAACTGTTTTGACTAAACAGAGCTGGAAAAGAACCCAGAGAGAGAGATGTTGCTGGGGAAAGGCTATATCTGAGCTGGGATTATTACTTAGACTTTGCCATGGAGCAGATTTAAGTGCCTATCAGTGTGAGAATAGTCATCTTTTAAAGAAAAAAACCAACAAAACAGAAAAACAGACTGAAGCAATCATTCTTACAAGCTGTCCTTAATGAGTCCCTGCCATGTTACATTTAATTTTCCTTCTATTCTGGGAAGAACTTTGACTACAACAGCTGAAGAAGCTGTGTGAAATATTTGTTTGGGAACTGTGCAATGGAAAGAACAAAAGCAATGGCCATAGGAAGAATATCTGAGCACGTGACGCTTCGAAGCATATTAGTTTCTAATAAAATTGAAGACAGCTGAATTGATATTAAGATCTCTTGTGGAGCTGTTGCAGTCTTCTTTAAGGAAAGAAGCCTGGGTGGCGAAATGCTTTGTTTCTTCTTAAGTCACTTACTAATTGTATTGACGTGTCTAAGAGGCTTTTTGACTTAAAAGAAATTACATAGCTATGTTTTTTAATTGCTGGAATTCTCTATAGAGTGTGTAGGAGGAGTTTATCAGGATTCTGCATTAGATGTGTAGATGTGAGTGTAACTATGCATCTTTTAATACTATATGGTTAAGTCTTTTTTTACATCTTATGAACCTTTTCTAGCAGGAAGACCGAAGATTTCCTCATGCTTTTTGTGAAAGCCTGCCAGCACTATCAGAAGACACTTTTGGTTCACTCGTTTTAGCTGCTTGCCTTTGTTTTAAGCAAAAGGAAGAGGGGAGAAACAGGCAGATGCAATGTAAGAAAGGAAGTGGAGAGGACTCTGAGCAGGAACTACCACTTTGAACAACTTTAAGAAACCTCTGGGTTTCCTTTAGTTTCATGGCAGATTTTGGAGATCTAGAAAGTGAGTGATACACAAGTGAGTGTCACAGTTGTAATAGGGAACTCGTAGAGCTGCCCTCCTGTGAGTATAAAATAGTTTCCCAAGTGGAATGAAGGATTAAATACTCTGGTTTTTGTGGACCAATGTTCACCATGTATGCTTTGGACTAGTGATTTCTGATCACATCTTCTAATTGATATGTTGTGATGATTTTTAGAAATTACTGCCAAGTACTATAGCTGCACTAAGTTGTGTTTTCTTTGTAATTTGGCACATATTAGAAGCTTCTGACTTCACACTTAAGTTTTATTCTTAAATGAGGAAGAAACAAGCCTTCCTGTGTCTTTAGTACCAGTTGAAGTGAATGTTCTCCTTGCACTGGTTAAAATGCATATTTCTGTCAAAAAGTGGTTTCAAACAAATCACAGAAGTTTTGGGGAAAATTGTTAATTAAATGAACTAGTCCAAATCTCTGGGGCAAAGAATGTACTTTTCATGTTTTGACTGATTTTACTGACCTATGCTAAACATTGAAGGTCTTCATTGAAGTTTTCGGTTCAAGTTCTATCTTAACTAAATATAATTTCTTATTATTCATATAAAATTGAAGGGCTGCAGCTTGGGGAGACAAAGTTTAATCTTTGTGCCTAAAATAATGACATTGTTTCTTTGGTTTGAATTTTAACTGTGGCCCTGTTGACACAGCAGAATAGGAGGAAGACTGATACTGAGTCAATTAAAGCAGGGATTTATGAAGAGCTGAAAACAGTAATACTTGTGAAACATTCTTCCAGTTTTATTTGGAAGTCCAGAAGGCTTGTTTCTCCCTCAGAAATACACAGTAGTGCTCTTCTCTTGAGTTTTCTTAGAATGGAGAGGCTTCATTGCCCCTTGAGTAATTCCCCCTGATATGTGATCTGGCTCAAGTGCTCTCTTATGCAAAGAGATCAATATAAGTTTAATATGACTTTTTAATTATTCTGATGCAAGTGCTTCATGTGATAACTGCATGCACAGTAGCCCTGTCCTCTGTGGGTAATTTGAAAGTTAGCAGAATAAAGAATATCTTCTTTGGCATTGCAGACTTTGGATTATAACAATTGCATGTCTTTTATCTGTCTAGATGAATTGGCAGACGCTCCCAATAGAGGAGCTGCTCTTTATTTTTTGGGAGCACACAGGCCTCTGAGATTTATTTGTTCCACCCTGGGCACTAGTGACAAAGCCATCTTGTATGCCCACCACAGCCAGAGATGGCCCTGCTAATCTGACACAGCACTTGTAGGCTGGGCATACATAGACTGTTTTTATTCAGAGCTGGTGAGGTCATTGCAGCATGGTAATGTTCTGTTTCATGCAGGCACTAATGTGTGTGACACTATGGTTGTGTCGTATCAAAAACACCACAGGTTTTCGTAGGGCGGGCCAGGGCAAGAAGCACGTTGCTGCTTGCTTTGTGATTCCCAGAAGTTGGAGGTTGCATTGTTTATGGTGCATGTTGCAGATGTTTAATCAGGCATGGAGGGGGCTTTTATACAGGCAGAGGCCTAGTTTTAGAAGTGTGGGTGGCAAACTTCTCTTAAAAACTCGTTTGATCAGTACTGCACAGTTTACAGAAATTGAATTGCTGAAATAAGTACTGAAATCAATCACTGAATTTGCTCCAGGTGTATGCTAGTTGGGTTTATTCCTTCTGAAGACAAGTAGGCCTATGAAAACTCTACCTTTAATTAAAGGATATGGAAGAAATACTTCGCTGGTGTGTGTCACTGCACAAATGGCAATCCAGTATCATGACCTGTCACATTGTAATGCTTTTGGCATAAACTCAATATACGTTGTTTTCTAGTACTGTTAGTTTCTAATACAATGAACGTAATATCTTTTTTAGGTTTATTTTATTGGATTAAATATCATAACTGTATATAGTCCTGAAGGGATCATGTTGGGATTTGCTTCTTTTACCTTATTATATTAATTTCAGGTTTCTAGAGGTAATGAAAATTGAGTTGACATAGATGGAATATTTCATTATCTTTATGATTTGGAAGGATATGATTTTGTGTTTAGTTGGCTCAGCATTGTCACAGCTAGCTCTGTTTTGAAGATTCTGAATGTTATGATCCTTACAAGTTCTCATTAGAATGAAAAACTAGTTTTATCTATGAGGAAGGTCAGGATGTTCCAGGAGCTTTAAAAATAAAGACAGAACTGAAACACATGCCATTCTAAAGAAGAAATGTGTGGTAGCCTGTGAACCTGTGCATTTTTGTTGAAAATATGCTTATTCCCTTAGATGTATTGAATGCTTTTACTGTAAAAGAAGGGTTCTTCATGCTCAGCTGCACAAAAGACATTTGACGTAGTGCAATGATGATGATGTGGTGACTTTTCTGAACCTGCCCATCTCTGCCACTGACTTTTTAGTCTTTTGTGTACTAAAACAGTTACCAAAAGTGTCAAAAGATAAGTTGATTGTAATCTCACTTGATAACACACTATTTCGTTCTTCTTTGGCAGTGTGTCTATGAGTTTAATAGATGAATACTTTGCAGTGAAGGCTGACTGCCAAGCCTGGGATGTAAAAATTATGTTGAAATGACAAGGTATCATTTCTTTCAGGTGTCAACGGAAACAGTGGAGGATAGACTTGCCAGCCACTAGTGTGGTGATCACCTTTCATAACGAGGCAAGATCTGCCTTGCTTCGAACAGTTGTCAGGTATGCATAAGAGAGCCTAATTTTTCTTTAAGGCCATTCATTTCTGTCAGGTTATGATAAGCAAGGGAAGTAACAACCCATTGTGTTCGTCTGAACTATTTGCAGAGGAAAAAATAAATCTTAATTTCATAGAGATCTTCAGTTCTTACATCCTGAAGTAGTGATGTTAAACAAAATTGCTCACCTTAACTAAAATGAATGAAAGTATGGGACTGATTGCCAGATGATGCTTGGAGGCTGGTTCTTTCAAGAAAAAATCAGGGTAGATGGATTCCCAGGTGATACTTGACTCAAAGATATCTTCTAAATTTCCATGTTGGACATTGTCTAATGGAGGCTGGAGTAGTGGGGGTGGGGGAGTAGGGAGGCAGGGCAGAAGGAGCACACAAAATTATATATGTGCCTCTTTTGGTGCTTTCTGTAAGAGCAGGCCAATAGCTGTTGTTGAAACTAACATCCTGGGCTAGGTTCTACTGAAGCTTAAAAAAGTAACTGCTTTATGTTATGGGAAATTAACACTGCTGAAATGTTTTTTTGTTTTGGTTTGTTTCAGTGTCCTTAAAAAAAGTCCATCACATCTTATTAAGGAAATCATACTGGTGGATGACTACAGTAATGACCGTAAGTACTTTTACGGGGTCCTACCTTACTGTGCTAATTCTGGTAAGATTTTCTGTAGAATGCTGATAGGTGACTCAGTTGAGAATAGGACACCTGAATAGGAGTTTGCAGAGACTTGGCCAAAACCAGGTCTTAACTTTTCCATATCTGTCATTGTAGAAATGTGAAGTTTCTATAAATATTTACAGTATATTTTAATATTTCCTCTTAGTTATTGCTTCTCTGTCTGAAGGACAAGAGTGTATCTTTAAAAAGAGCCATTTCACAGTATGTTATCTTAAGTAAAATTAAATCCCATAGGGCTTGCAACAAATATTGTAGTGCTGTTTTAAATGAATGCCTGTCTCCATCAGTCTCTCGGAAAAAATCTTACTGAATCTAAAATAAATCATTGTCTTGTAGGTACTAGGGTGTCATGATATGAGTTTAAACAATTGAAATGGACATCAGAGTAGTATTTCTTAGAAGAAGCTAATGTTTATATTTGCATCACTTTTGCTAATACTAGCTTAGGTCAGGTTTGTCTAAATGTTGGTTAGAAAGTGAGCTTTCTTATAGGCAATAAAACAGTTTATTTAATCCTATGAAAGTTTTTTTTCTCTATGCAATATAGAAACTGTCTAAAGTAAGCAAAGAAAAAATAGTTAAATAAAACTATTTCAAGACTTTAAGCTAGCTTTAAATAACATAATGAAGGTAGTAATTTCTTAGCCTGGTAATTTTTCTTTATTTCTTGTGAGATGAGTATCTAATTATGACCCCAAACATTTTCATCTACAAAGCTTTTGTTTTTCTTTGAAGATGGCCTCTCTTCTGGTATGCAGTGTTGGATGTCAATCTGGTTCTCATAATTTGATTTTTTTTGTAATTTTTTTGGTGATTTTTAAATTTGTTATTGTTTTATTTTTTCAAGCTGATGATGGTGCTCTCTTGGGAAAAATTGAAAAAGTACGAGTTCTTCGAAATGATCGGCGAGAAGGTAGGCTTAATTTTAAGGAAGTAAGATACAAATTCCACTGTGCTGCTTTCTCTGTTAGTTTTTATCAAGTCTTTTAAAGGAACATTCTGCTTTACATTCCTTATTGGAAGAGAGATCTTCACTTTATGAATCTACTAGTAGAAGGAATAAAAAAATCTATCTGTGCAGGTAAAAACAGTAATTGTGATTGTTTCCATATTGTTCTGTGCACAATTGCCCATTGTTGACTCCTCTGGTGAGAGCTTCCTTCAGGAATTTAATTTCATCTTCAACCTTTCTTTTCTGTTACTGGACTGAATCCTTAGTTAAGCTCCTTCCATTGTACATAAGGTCTCATTGTAAAATGTATCTGTGTTTGAAATGATGTAACTGAAAAATACTTTCTTTTTTTGCTGGTTCCCTTATTAGATATCTTTTTATGGATTTAGTTGATGGACAGCCAGACAAACAATTTGCTTTGACTTAAGAGGGTTTGAGCAGCCAGGAGGGCTGGGACCAAGTGTGCTGGTTTTGATGAATCCAGTGAGCCCTATAACAAATTTGTCTTAGATTTGTGTTTTCTTCTATGCTGCTTTGTGAATCTGACATCACTGAGCCCTTCAGTCAGCAGCTCACCCACAGTGGAGTTGAAAGTATTAGATACTGTTCTACAGCTGTTTGAAATAATAACTGAGATTTGACAGTTGCAATAGCTGACTGAATTAGCAGATATGTGCTTGCTAATTTTTATAAGCTGTATCTTCTAGGCTGCTAGCCTGGCCTGGGGAAGAGCTGGAATCATTAGATTGTCAGGAACTGGAAATGATATGCACAAAACCTGTATTGTCCCATAATTAAAATTATTGCAATAACTGATGGGTTCTTACTATTTAAATATTCTGTTTGGCATATACTTGTGAACAAAGGCTTATTAGGAAAGCAGGTCTTTTATGACTTGCCATGGTTGGCAGGTTCTGAGTAAGTTAATGTCATTTTTCAGTGTATCACTTAAAAATGGAGAGAGCAGTTAGGGAAAAAACAGAATGAAGTAACACATTTTTGATGTTTGTTTCTTTTAATTTTAAATTTGAAATATTAATTTGCGAGGCATATACAACCACATGCTTAGGAATGTGCATGAGTATATCTGAAAATTAAATATAATTTGACAAATCTATTATGTCAAAAGAAGAACTGTTTGCAGATAGAAGACAGTATTCATTTACTTTGTGTTTGTGTGAGATTAAGATTAAATATTACACAAATTAAAATTTAAGAGAATTGGTGAAATTAACCAATGTGTAGGATTCTAAGAGTAGCTCAGTAGTATGAACAAAAAGAGGAAAGCAGTGTGTTTTAAAACAAAATTTGAAGTAAAGAGATGGTGTCAGTGGAGGGGATGACATTAAGTGCCTTTCATTCAGAAATAAATATTAGTAGCTTTTAGTCTCATTGTAGTATTATCTGTAGTTTGTTATGGGAACAGGTGTGCTTGAGGGTGTGGTAGTCTACAGAATAAATGCTCAGTGGAACTTTTCATTTATGGACAGTGGAACCTTTTCAGCTCTATTTGTAGTAAGCTTGAATGTGATTGTGGAGGACCCAATGACCAAAGTGCTCTCCTCCATTTTTTTTGTCACCAACTCTGCAATTCAAAACACTATTGTGTGTTTTCTATAGAATTAGAGTAAGACAGTAGGTTCTACAACAATGTTATTTAGAAATAATAAGCTCTTTGGGGGAGGAATTAAAAATTTTTAAAAAATGTATAGACATAGTGCTTGAAGGATGGTTTGATGTGGAAAAATGGAGCAGAAATGAAACAGAGCATATTCAAAGGCTGAAATTGAGGCAACAGCACAAAATCAGTGAGGTACACTTAGATGTCAGTGTGCCACAGAAAATGTAAAATGTTGGAGAGCCACTCACACAGTGAGTATCTGGAACTGTGCTCGCACTTGAAATGAGAGATAGGAAAAGGATCTTGATGGGGCTGTTACTGCATGTTGATGAGAGCAAACAAGCTTTTCCCTTTAAGCACCTTGTATTCTGTTGGCATAGTTATATTTTGCATATTTATTTAAAGGGAGCAGTAAGTAAAAGGCTTGACTCTTTTACAGTGTTTCAGTTGTGGGGGTAGGGAGGGGAAATGCCCAAACAAACCAGATCAGATTTAGTAGGAAAAAATAAAGAAAGAAAAAGAAAAAAAAACCAAAAACCTAGACTTGGCTTTGGTCTCACGTGACAAAAATAAATCAATGATTTTTTGAATAGTAGTAGAAGTAAGTAGGGAGGAAATTTGCGAAGGAGCAGGAGGAAGTTTGCTATGTGTGTATATATTTATATAGCAGGGAACTTTTAAGGAATGGTGAGGTCATCCAGTAAACAAATAGTAAAAGGGAAGGAAGGAAAAGAGCAGAGTAAATCAGTGAGGGTATCTGTGTAATCGAGACATAGAGAAGAACATTTGTCTTGCCAGAAGTTTCTTCCTAAAGATATCCATTCAAAACAGACAACCCCCAAACAAACTGCAAAACAAGAGAATTGCTGTAATCACAGAGGAAAGACAAATGGGTTGTGGTAAGGCTCTCAGATGGGAATTAATGAAACATGGTTATTTCTTGAGCAAGTTAATAGAAGAACGTACAGACTCTGGTAAGGAGTAAGACGGGAGTGGCAAAAAGATGGGGAGAATAAATTAATGATGGTGTTTTCTTCAGTTGCTTAGTAGAACTTTAGGAGACATACTTGTTTTCAGGTCCAATCTTAAGGAAGATTTACCGGTGTAGATACCACTTAGAGTAATGCAGACCCATCTGTATGGGTGTATTACTTGTTTTGAAAAGGTACTTTGCTTCTTCTGCTTAAATCAGATGGAAACCTGTAGAGTGCAGTAGGTTGGGCGCTTGCAGGCTGTTTGGTATGGGGTCATTCAACTGAATTCTTAACTATCTGATTTTGATAATGGAGCTTGTGTATTTGCCTCGTCTGAGTAATTCAACTAATTACTAACTTGGAATGCAATAGTTTCTCACTACTGTTGCTTGTTTTCCCCAGGAAGTACTTAAAACTTTTTATCTTTACTTCTCAGGCCTGATGCGCTCCCGTGTCAGAGGGGCAGATGCAGCACAAGCCAAAGTGTTGACCTTCCTGGACAGTCACTGTGAATGCAATGAACACTGGCTGGAACCACTTTTGGAAAGAGTAGCTGAGGTTAGTAAAAAGTTGTAAAGTAATTTCCTGAAGAAACAGCTTTTAAATTTTAAAGCCATCTGGTTTATACTGGATTCATTTTATTTGTTTTCCTAAAGAACCTTCTCCCCTGAATTAAGATGATGGAGATGATTGGAGTGTTCTATGATTAAAACATATTTTTGTTCATTTAATCTCTGAACACAGGAACATAAAATCTGAATATTTATTATTATCTTTGCAAGTAATTCAAATATATGCTTCCTTGGTTCTTTGGGGACTGCCTTAGTAAGCTGAAAATCTTTTGAGCAAAGTATGATTTTCCTCTACCAATATCATCTTGGTATGATTCAGTTTACCTGAATCTTTATGCCTCATTAAGATTCAGTGTGATAATAGGAGAGAGGATGGCTTGTGAAACCAAAATTCTCATGGAAGCTAGCAATAACTAGAGGCTCTCAGCATCTATGAAAATGATGCTTAGTCTGTGTCCTGGAAAAGCAATTGAGAGGCTTGAGAGTGAAATGATACTGTTTTCTCCAGGGGTTTGTTATACTTCTTAACTTGCTCTGGAAGAATTCAGTTGAAGTGGAAATGGAATGAAGTTTGATTCTAAAAAAGCACTGTGGAGTACTCAAGACAACAGGGGTTTTATTCTTTCTTAATTGCACTCCTTTTCTGGAAAGCTAGTCTTTCAGAAAAGGTTTGGTTCCAAAATGCTTCTGATTAAAATGGTTTTGCTAAGCTACTCTGTTTGGTTAATGACCAGTTCTTTAGCTATTTACCTTACGCTTTCCTTTGCATTCCCCCAAAAACCCAAAAACAGAAAGGGGAAGAGAAGGAAGTAAACCCTGTATTCTCAGTATGCAAATGAAGAAGCTATCAATTGATGACTGATTTTCTTTATTCTGTTTGGTTTTGATGCTTTTAGAGTCATAAAATCATATAGGTTGGAAATGATATTTAAGATTTTTTAATCCAATTGTTACCCAAGTACCTGTGAAGCCCATTGTTAAACCATGTCCCTGAAGTGCCACATCTGCACATCTCTTAAATACCTCCAGGGATGGTGACCTCTCCACTTCCTGGGCAATCTGTTCCAATGCTTGACCACTCTTCCAGTGCAGAAATTTTTCCTAATACCCAATCCAAACCTCCGTGTTGTAACTTGAGTCTATTTCCTCTTTTCTACGCTAATTACTTGTAAGAAGAGGTTGATCTCCACCTTGCTACAGCCTTCTGTGAGGTTGTTGTACCGAGCATAAGCTCTCCCCTGAGCCTCCTTTCTCCAGGCTAAACACCCTCAGCCCCTCCTCAAAGGGCTTGTGATCCAGACCCTTCATAGCTCCCTGATACTCTTCTCTGGACACACTCCAGCACCTCAATGTCTTCCTTGGAGTGAGGAGCCCAGAACTGGATGCAGAATTTGGGGTGAGATCCCAGCAATGCCAAATACAAAGGGATGATCAATGCCCTGGTTCTGCTGGCCACACTGTTCCTGATCCAGACCAGGATGCCATTGACCTTCTTGGCCACCTGGGCCACATGCTGGGTCATGTTCAGCTGCTGTCAGTCACCATCCCCAAACTTGTAGCATCGCTACAGGAAACTGTGACCCGAGTGTAGAACCTGGCACTTTGCCTTGTTGAACCTCATACAATTAGCCTTAGATTTACTGGTTGTTCCAGAAATACTGCAAGTTGCCCAAGACACATCAGCAGTTGAAATCCTGTTTTGGAGTAGAAATAACTAATCAGCTCAAACCTGGACACTGTTAAAAAAAGTACCCAGAGCCTACAAAGCCCTTGAGCATGAATGCCATGGCACTTCTTCCTATTTTTGTACCTATCTAAAGTGTTGCAGACTCAGAAGAGTTGGGGGAATTTCTCTGTAATTATTAACTAAGAAAATAAACTTGAAGGCATTAAATATGTTTCTAAAAGAAATGGAGAATGCTTGCAGCTAAAGCACTAATGAATTCTCAGACATGGGAACTGTTTTCAGGCCTTTTGCGTAAACCTTTTGAAGCGTCTATTTATTCAAGGAATAAGAAGAGAAGTAGTAGTTTTGGTCAGCAAAACCCTGCATTTGCTAAGACAGTTATGTAGTCATTTTCCTGTTTTTCTTCTGTATGACTTTTTGCAAGGGATACTCATTTATCTTTCTGAAACTGATATAGAATTTGAAGAGGTGTTACCTTTTCATTGTAACAGAATATAAAAACCTCTTATTAAATTGCTGGCAATTTTGTCAAGATCCAGCATTGCATGGGTGTATTAGGTTGGAGAAGCTGGTGTGTATTTTTCTTTTTGCAGCAGCTACTTTTTAGTATCATGTGAATTATTAGATCCTTCAAAACTTGCTCCTTCCAGCTGTCACCATAGTACACACTAATTGTGTGCTACTGAGTAGTTTTCAGCTGTATGAGTATATTTTTCTATTCTTAAAAGATTGATGTACTGTTAAATAAATAATGAATATAGAATTCCATTTAACTGTCATCTGCAAAAATTCCCAGCCAACAGATATGGGGATTGAAAGAGGAGCTTTTAAGCTTTCTGGTTGTTCAAATAATTAAGACTGGGTTAGTGTTTATGTACTGTATATGATAGCTCTTTGTTATTTTAAATGGATTAATTCTGCTCTCAGGGCAGACAGTATGCTAGTTGATGTTAATTGGCAGTATTTTTTTATAGTCTCAGTGACAAGAAGCTGAAAAGACCTGAACTCTTTTCTGCTCCGGCCTCGCTGCTAACTTTTTCAGGTCAGGGCTCCTGTTCATTAATACTGTGTTTTCCGATATGCGCCTGTATCTATTATATATCTGGTGGAAAGTGTGTTTTGTTCTTTTGTTTCTTCTGTTCCAGAATTTCCCACTTGGCATTTATTTCTGTTGAAGTTTTGGGAGATTAGTTGTGTGTGTTATAAGAATTTACAGCTTCCAAGAAACAGTCTGAATCAAGTCAGTGCTGCAGTACTCTATCTGATACTCTGTAACCACTTTAGAAAGCTCTGCCTCTAACACCTGAGATATCAAGCTTTCTTCCTGAATTGAAGCATGATCCATCCCACAGTTTTCTTCTATCAGATGGTTTCCTGGTTAGAATATCTTCCTTTTTTCAGGAGCCATGTCTCCTTAGCATTTCTGGAGGGGGTCTGACTCTGCTAGGGATTTTTCTACAGCAATTTGTACAAAGAGCTTAATGCAGAAGCAACATACACACATGGTGACTGCTTTAGAGTTCAGAATGTGTACTGATACTGGTGCAACCTGGAGCTGGTATATCTTCTTTGCTCCTTCCTGGAAAGTGGTTTTCTGCTTGATTCTTAAGGCTACCTTTTATGCCCTCTAGATTTTTTTGTTGTTGTTTGTGTGTATATGTGATTAAATGAGGAGACAGTGGAGGTTAACCCTTTGATTCCTCAAAAATGTCAGCTTAGTAATAAGTATTCATAGTCCTGAAAATATCAATAACTACTAGCGATTTCATGGGCACTTGTCTATGTGGCTTTTTCCATTTCATATTTCTAAACACTTTGACATTCTGTTCTTAGAATTC
This sequence comes from Pseudopodoces humilis, assembly GCF_049639895.1. Classification (NCBI taxonomy): domain Eukaryota; kingdom Metazoa; phylum Chordata; class Aves; order Passeriformes; family Paridae; genus Pseudopodoces; species Pseudopodoces humilis. The sequence goes on along the minus strand of NC_142202.1, from coordinate 42,538,234 downwards.
AGCAATGGTATGAGAAAAATAAATTGAAAGATTCTGGTGCAGAACTGAACTGATCTGTTTTCGTAACATAGCAGTAAATCCTCTATCACATTTAGGAAGGTATTTTTAAATAAAGATCTTAAAAGGAAGAGATAACTAAAAGTAAGTGAGATGTGGCTTGCTTTTTCATGTCTTTTTGACTTTGAGTGAATCAACTTTTAACTGGGACAATACTAAAAGAGAAATATATTTTCTCTTAAGAGTGTTGTTAAGTTTAATCTTTGAAGGGTCTTGATACTCTTAGAAGGAGGAAGCAATGCATGCAGAATCTCAAGGATAATTTCTCATGGTTTATGAGAACAGTATATAAAGTCGAACTCTCTAGAGTATTCATAACTTCCTTACAAATTGTCAAGATGAAATAGTTTGCTACAAATTCTTAGGTGCTAGAGACTTGCAGTGTTCACAGGGTATTTCTTTTCATTACCTTCACCAAGAAGTACATGGCTTTCCAGTTGCATCTTCCATTAGAAGGCAAAAGATTTTCTATGTTAAATTATCCTAATGCAAGGTACTTATTTATCCATGATGTGACTAAAGTGAGCAGCTGATTTTTAAGCTTTTAAATGAGTGAACCCTGTAATTTGGGGACCCATAAGCTCTTTTTTAGTTTAGTCTCTGCATCAACAACTTTCTAATGCTCTACAAAGCATCACCTTAAGAATGTACAAAGCTTTTTTCTGCTTTGCTACTGAGAAAATCCTGTAATTTCAAGTCACTGAAGGACAGCACATATCCAAGCATAGGGTTTACACATTGTACTGAATGCACATGGGCCGGGTATTTGGCTGTCAGAGAAACAAATGGGACTTGTTTAAATATGTTAGGTGTAGCAAATGGTGCTAATGTGGCGTTACACTGATATTGATAGAAATAATCAGACCATCAGTAAAAGCCTGAGGAAATCCCAGATGTATAGAGACAACATGCTACCTGCTTATGCAGCTCGATGAAGATAAGCTGAAGCCTAAATGAACCTCTGCCTAATGTGACACCTGATAACTAGGGCAACTTTTACTACCAGGCTCAACCCGGCCAAGTAGAACCATTTGAAAAATCCCAAATCTTAAAAATGCTTTTAGAGAGGTGCATAGATGTATAAGCTGTCTCAATTTCAGCTAAGGAATAAATGAGAAAGAAAGGAAGGATGTTCTCATTTTTGTATTTTATGTTCATAGGTATACTGTGAATAACTGGACTCGATTTTCTGTCTCATCAGTCTTTATTTAAGGGAGTTTGCTAATTCTATCACTATATATAGAATGCCTAAAATAAGGGCACGGGTACATCTAAAGCATTTCAGTGATACAGGAAGGTGTGCACACACACAGAGGACTTTGCAGTGAAGGTGCAGTAAATTGTAATTTACTGCAAGTAAAATACAGTGCTTAGAGTTTACCCAAATACAACACAGCAAAACTGTGCCTTGCTTGCCATTGCAAACATGGGCTTGAGGCTACCACTAGCAGAAACAGGAGCTAAAGATATGATTGATGGGGGAAGACAGCAGGTTGGCCTTTTTTTGTTTGCATTTCTAGTTTGCTTTATACCAAACTAATTAATTCTTAATAGCAGACCAGATCAGATGGTATATTACAGGTCTCATAAAAGCAGATTTTTGGCCTGGGTGGCATAGCTGCAGTGATAGTGAAGGGAATATAAAAAGCAATGTGTCTTCTGCTTTTTTTTTTCTCTTGGGTTTGCTTCCATTCTTCTTTTGGATGATACAGAATTTCATGACCTTTTGCTCAGTCAGGCAGACTGACCTAGTAAATGCCATTTATGTAATTAGGGCTTATTAAAAATCAGCAGAGATTCAATAGCTAAGGTTCAATAAAAGAGGTGTTAAAAGTTGTTAAAAGTTCTTATTGGACCAAGCAAAGCATTTGTCTAAGTTGCTTTTAAGTATCTTCTTATGAGCTCAAGCTATTCTCCCACTAATTTGGTTCCAGTCTGTTCCATAAAATACTGATTAGCAAGGGGGATATATTGCTTGAACCACTGTTTAGAATATATGTGTTGTTGTTTCAAGACATAAAATATATTCCTAAAATGGAGATGTTTAGGTTGTATTTTTTTTAACCATGAGAAGTTTCTCTATAATAGGAGTTACCAAAATATCTCTTGTTTGTTGAAAACATTTTTTTAATATTCACAGATTTGATGATATGCTGTTCTGAAGTTATCTGTTCTCTGAAAGATGTTAAATTGTGCAGCTCAAAACTTAAATTCAAGCAATAAGTCATGGGGACAAACTGGCTTAACCATAGTACTGCATTTCTAACATTAGATGAGTCTTACTTTAGAACACTGAGGTCTTGTGATTCTACTGGATGATACACGTGGAGTTGTTGGAAAGATTTTTGTTCTCAAACCATCAGCTGAAATAATTAACATTGCTCAGAATAGTATACAAGACCATGGGTGGACAGAAGATTGTGGTTATCTGTACCACTGGAACCTTGGCTGCTGGAAATTAATAGCATTCATGAGTTTGAGGTGCTTTTTAGGTTCTCTTTCCTATCTAAGTATTTGTTATTGAAGTGTGATTCTTAAGTGTGAAATGGATTGGCATTAACCTAAGACTTTTCAGATTGCAGAAGGGCCCAAGTGTCCCTTAAAGGTTAAAATAATAAGACTGTAGTCCACTGCATGCCTGGATACTTGCTGTGGAAAATATGAATTGCCTGGATCAATTTATTTGCATTGGGTTAAAAAGTAAGAATGGAAGGGCTGTTTGCTTGACTGCCTTTAGAACCACAAGTTTACGGCCTTCTTCAAAAGCAAGTCAGAAGAGGGGAATTACTGAATAAAAGTAGCCTAGAATAGAAAGAGGATTTCCAGTCATATCCTATGGTTTCTGCTCTCTGAAGCAGTGCTGTTCACAGCATGGGCTCTTCAGAGCTGTAAGTGGAAGTAGGGGGAGAGCTGGGGAGACATGCTAGTGAAATCCTGCTGAACTGTTCAACATCACATCCTGCCTGAATCTTTATATATTGATTTCATTATTTCAATATTACTTTCTAACATTTATTTTAGGACAAGACCAGAGTTGTGTCTCCTATTATTGATGTAATTAATATGGACAACTTCCAGTACGTGGGGGCGTCAGCTGATTTAAAAGGCGGTATGTACCTGTACTGGAATACAGATTTTAAAAAAACCCATCAAGAATCAAAGCTCATAATCACTGCAATTGTGGAATGGGCAATTAACACACTGTTCTTCCCTTTCATAGATCTAGTTTCAAGTTCTGTAGGTCACTTGCTTCTTGACTTGGATTTTAATTGGCCTTATTGTTCTCTGCTTTAAAAGTTCATCTTTATCATACTAATTCTTATAAGTTTATGCTGCCTTTTACCAATATGCAAGACTTGCTCCAGGGTTTGTAGGATTGTGTAAATGTGTCAGAAAAAAGCTAATAGCCAGAGCTTATGGTTCTCTTTTTAGATAACACAGGCTTTAATTGCTTACTAGTTTAGAAGCCCATCAACAATGCAGTGTCTATGAGTTTTTTTTCAAGATGCTGGTTTACTTTAAAAATTAAACTCTTCTGAATAAGCAGAAGGCTTTGGAATGTGTTTTAAAAAAATAAATGTTTGTTAGCCATGATCTGTAATTGTGAAAACACTCACATGTGACCCATGAAAATTTGCAGTGTTTATAGCTTTGCTGTTAAAAAAATACCCTGTTAAATTGAGAAGTACTACAATATCAATATGTCTAGGTAGTGTAAAGTGTTGACAGAAAATAGCAGAATGACTTTTGAAGCCCTAAATAACAATAAATAAAAAAAATTCTTCTCATCTTGTTTCTCAAAGAGGGAGAAGGCAGCTACATGCTAAACTCCTTACTTATTACAGATTTTTAAAACTTCTTTCAGTGCTAACAATAATCTAATATTTAAAATAGCTGTTCTCTACTCACTTACCCCCTTTCTTATAACTATTATTTGTAAATAATTGTTCCCACAACCCTGGAAACCAAACTGTCTGCATAAAAGGTGTAAGATGAGCCATGGTATAAACATTAGAGTGCTGGTCTCAATGTCACATCGTTTTCTAAATGGACTTTCTTGCGTGAGGAAGGAAAAAAGTTTCCAGTCTATTCTTTTAGGTTCTAGTCTCTAACTGCTCACCTAGGTTGTTACAGTGAACTAAAATAAAAGCAATATTTGCATAATGTTGCATGTGCTACAACTTCACCAGTGATCTGGAGGTGAGAGTTTCTATATACTTTTAATTAATGGTTTGAAGTGACACCTACAGTGCATATATTTGCAGGATGCTAATGTATAGTTCTGTGCTATTGTGTGTGCCAGTATTATTAAACCTTAAGGCCTTTACCCAATCTGCTCATTAAGCATTAACTACAGAAGTTCCTATACCATTATGTGGCTTTTATTGTTGTCTGCAGGAGGAGGAATTCTTTCTTTGAAACCTTAGATTGGTTGCTGCTGGGTTCATGCTAAATTCTTCTCAAGTGAAGTGGGAGAGGTTTGAGGGATTGTTTCACTTGGTACTGCCCTTCATGCTTTATCTTTGAATCTACATTTCCCAATTCATTTATCTATTACTTTTTAGTACTCATTTTTTCCCTTTTTACAGTATAAGGGATTGGGTTTTTCATTTTTTTAAGGTGCATGAAGCCTATGTACTTCTGATAGAGGAGTGAGAAACTGTCTTTTTTTAACATTAATAGATACTTTGCACATAGTAGTGTGCCAAGCTATTTGAGGTCAGTTGAAACGTAAACAATATATTTCTTGTCAGTTCCCAAAAGACAGATTGCCATGCTAGAGGCACTACAGCGTTTGGCACCACAGGACACTTTCACTGGGGCCAAGTCTAAACATGGAAACTGAACTATGCTTTCAACCTTAGGTGAAGTGTCTGTGTGGCTGGAGCATGGAGAGTTGAAACAGCTGGGACAGCATTTGTGCCTGGTCTGTCTTGAAAGGACTTAATCACCCAAGATGAGCAACATAGCAAATTGTACACATTTTTTTTCTAAGTAGACACATCTGAAGCAATTCTCAAGTCTGGCCAAAATGAAATTTATGCAGTTCATGTTACAGGCTTTTTCTTTGGTGTTTGTTTTTGGGGTTTTTTTGGGGGCGGGGGTGTTGCAAAAGTGTTTATGCCACCCTGAGAAACACTATCATTACTGGAGCAAGCTGTAGTTAACTGAGATCTAATAGTTTAGAGTATGCCTGTGCTGCAGTTTAAACTGGCTAGAGTTTCATAGTGGATATGCACTGTGTTTAAAAATACTCCTTTTACAGAGTTACTGATACTATCTCATTGAGTGCAGATTTTTCCCAGAGTCTGTGAAAATGGAGATGGAAAATCAGCTTTGAATGGGTAGAGACTTTATACACTTGTTCAGTTTGTGAGAGTGCTATGTTCCAAAAGAGACCCCTTGTGTTCAGTGGAGTACACAGTAACTCTCTCTCACTGCTGCTGCTGGAGAACAGTGGGTTTTTCAATTTCTCCCATATGCAAGTAATTTTGCTGGCTATCTGGGATGAAATGTAGCTTTTTAACTGCATGGAAATATTGGAACTCATTTTACTCTTCATGCTGGAGGCTTTGCAGTACTGTGTGCTGTAGCCATTTTTCAGTTTTGCTACTTGAAATTTTGGAGCAGTTTGACAGTTTCGTTTTTACAGTGCAATGCTTCATGAAATACTCAGAGAGAAGGAGCTGCCATGCATGCTGTAAAGACTGTTTAGAGTAATTTCTGTATTGTGTGTGATAAGTATCTCGTGAGTTAAAATGAAAACTGCGGAGTTTTTGCCTTCCTACGTCAGTCATTGCTATGCACCTTTACAGATGCAGACAGGCAGTTTGTAGGGCTATAATTGTTGTCTGTTTACATTAGCTTTTTTCTCCATTTCCTCACAAAGCTTTATCTTTATATTGGAGAATGAAAACTATTGACATCTGTGCACCAGAAATCTGGAAATGATTCATTACATGACCTCATAAGATCTAAATGTGTTTGGCAGCAGGCAGAGTGTACAAGGCTTATTTGCTAGGTATACTGGGAGAGGGCTATGGGTCTTGTGCAGTTTTTTAATAGATGTTCCTAATTATGAGCATAACCCAGCACAAAAACTGTTATGAAACTGTTTCCTGTAGGAAGTTTGTCCTACGCCAGCTTTGTATCATCGGCTAAAAGAGGTAATTTAATGATTTTAATTAGAAAGCTGCTATAGGTGACCTACTGATCTTGTCTGTTGTGGTGATCTTTGTTCTGTGCTTTACTCACGACAGGCCCAGACCAGTTGTTACTGGGTGTTCACACTTACATGTATATGCATAAGGAAAGTAAAATTTTGGTGCTCTGGCACTTGCCTCAGGTTTAAACAATGATGCACTTAAAAAACAAAATGGGAATGTACGAAGTTAAATGAATGTTGAGAAGATAAGTGGAACCTACATAGCTCGTTGTGACCTTCATGATAGAGAGCTCTTGCTGTTAGAGTACCTTCAAAAGTACTGCATAAAACTTGTGTAAATGTAAATTTGAGATTACTGCTAGAGTGGAAATGCAGTAAAGATGGTTGGGAGCATTTGTAATGGCTGGAAGATCATCATATGATCTTTTCTGTTTGATGTAAGGATGCCAGTTGGGTTTCCTACTTTGTGACATAGGTGAAGACAAGAGATCTGAAGTTGGTGGTTGAGATTTACTCTTTTTCCTTTACCTTTCATCTGGACTCCTTCTTGTTTGTTTTCTACCCAGAATTTTGCAGAAGTGTAAATTTTTAATTTTAGTTACAGTTCCTGGTGTTTTTGTGAGCATTATGTTACTACAAGTTGAATGACGACCACAGTAATTTTAACATCCTTCTTTTCTTCTTGAAGGCTTTGACTGGAACCTTGTATTCAAGTGGGATTACATGACACCAGAGCAAAGAAGAGCACGACAAGGAAATCCTGTTGCTCCCATCAAGTATGTCTGTATCATCACTTCTCAAATAGATTGTAGTTTGCAAATAAGTAAAGTTAGAAATCATCTTCTCTGAGTCTGAAAGAATATCTTTACTATATCTTACATCAATATTGAAACCTCATTAATGTATATGGAGCGTTATGAGACTCTCAGAAATAAATGGTATTTTAAAAATAGTTTAAAACACACTAGTAAATTATTTACCTTTAAGTGGATGTCACTCTGTTTAAAGTTCGTGTATTTTGAGGGCTGAAAATACAGCATCAGTTTTAATGTTTTATTGCTGGCACAAATTTCCACCCTTTAAACAAGAAGCTTGAGAGCCAGAGATTTGGAAGCTGCCTCAGGAGGTGGTAATGACCAGAGAAATGTGTGGAAACAACATTTGAAATGATAGATGCAAAGTAAGTTGCATTCAAAAACACTGCCAGGTTTTTTCAAGGAGGTATTATTTTTGTTGTACATGTAATAATTTACCCCCATGTTCATGTTCTGTAAGCATTTAATTTAATTTTTCTTGTTTTTTTAGGACACCCATGATAGCTGGTGGATTATTTGTGATGGACAAATCCTATTTTGAAGAACTAGGGAAGTATGATATGATGATGGATGTTTGGGGTGGAGAAAACCTAGGTATGTGTATTATTTACCTTCTGATCAGCCTTGAAAGAAAGCTGGTTTCATCATTTCCTTTTCTGGCAAGGAGTTGTGGTTTTCCTGATTTTGTGCAAAGAGGGTTAAAACCAGTATTTAAATTTCATACACATTATTGGCAAAATCCAAAACATTTATTTCAATGAAGGTTTATAACAAATTAAAAATTATATGCTAAATATGCGGGAATAAAAATATTAGCTCATTGAGCAGTGACTTTTTTTGTAATGGAAGTTGGTTGGTAAAAAAGTTGCAGGCTGTAGATAGACAATGAAATAAAATAATGTTTACATGCTGACAGCTGAAAGCATGTTTTTAAGATGTTAATTTAATCATGAAAAGTAGAATACAGGAGAATGAATTTAATGTTATTACATACACCTTAATAAATCAATTAATTTAGCTGACTGAAGAATTAGCTGTTTCTGAACTTTGCCAGTATGCTGCCTTAGTGAATTTTGTAATTTTATACCCCTTCTTTAGCCCTATGTGATATTAATGGTTGAGAAGGCATTTTTTCTGTACATCCTTTTTTTCAGATGTTGACATGAGTGCGATTTAGGCAAGAGGGAGGAGGGGCTGAGAGAACTTGTGCTTTAGCCATTCTCCTTTGACTTGGTGGTAAAATCTGGCATTAGTAGGGGTTTTTTGGTCTATTTGCATTACAGTATTATACAAAGATTTTCTTGAGGTAAGACCAGTATTTTGTGTTAAAACAAAAAATATTTGAAAGGAACAGGATTCTGCATCTCCTCAAGAATTCCAGTTTGTCATTAGTTTAGTTTTTCTGCGGTAGAGATGCATCTCAGACATTCCAAGTAGTGTGTTTTAGGAACACTTCTAAGCATAGAAGCTTCTCTACTGCACATGCTAGCTGCAAAATCCTGAAATACCTTGAACTTGTAAAAACCCACGAGTATTTTGAGTTACTGAAATCTGCATATGCATTAAGCATATGCTTGGCCTACAAGGAAATGTCTGCTGTATGGAGACGTGGTAACCAAATGTTTAACGCTGCTGTAACGCACTGAAAAGTTGGAAGTGGTGTCCCTACAGTCTTGTCTCTGACCATCCTATGCAGTACTCAAAGAAACCCTACAGGTATTTTGAGCAGTTACATTCCATGTTTGTTGTCTCACTATTTTGGCTGTGTATTGCTAAATTGTATTAATGTAAACATAATAATTTTTCATTTTTTATATGTCTTGAAAAGTTATTGGATAAATTTAGTGCAGCAATACTCTTACTCACTCTGAAAACCACTTTAGCCACTCGAGCACTTAAATGTTTGATTAGTTACAAGCGTGTTCTTGAGAAACTGAGTTTTTTTTCTGAACACTTAGCAACTACTTTTATGCTTTGATAATCAAGGCCTTGATAGCAAGAAAGGTTACAAGCAACGGTGCCTCTCTCAAGGATGCCAAGAGATGTTTATGTTGCTTCTGCTGCATTCAGTTCCTCCCCCTCCATGGGAAGAAAATGGAGATGTAGGGGTGCCTGAAAAGCAGGCAGAAGGCAGCTAATGGTTTCTTCCTACCTGTCAGAATAATTGAAGATGAGTAGAAATCACATGGCAAATTATTTAATTGGCAATAAATGACACATGCACCAGATAACAGGAAATCTGTGAAGTGCAGTTTGAAATCCAATGTGCACACTTGTCAGGCCTCTTTACTCTCAAGCGTAAATCTACATCGGGGGCGCGGTGTTACATGCAAATAACCTGCTAAATGGACTAGCAAAATAATTCTGCACATCATATTCATTTATAAAAGCTAGCATTTTTCCTTCAAGTGTGTACAAAGCAGCTGTTATATGAGGTTTTGTTCACATGTCAGTATCAATTTGACAAATTTTAAGATGAGCCTGCAGTATTTTCTCTAAATTGCCCAAATTACCGTGAAGATAGGTACATTCTCAGACCTGTTGCTAAATGTGACCGGTAATGCATGTGTGCTGTTCAAAAAGTGGATTAAGGTTAGTTCAGTCTCTTCTCCAACTCAGAAACTCCAATTCTCTGTATGTTTATGATGCTTTTTGATAAGCTTAGGAGAATTGAAATACACCAGAGAAGTGGGTGGACCATGAGAAGGTTTTGATCTAATTTGAAAACCTAGGCTTTTCTTACTAGTTTTCCTAAAATCAGGGAATGAGTAAGACATTCCTTATCTTCTATATTGATGACACACTCAATAAAAAAAAAACAAAATTTGTTAGAGCTGTAACTTGGTCTCATAAAGAATTTTTGATGTGCGGCTTATGCCCTTTCATTTAAAGACTATGTCCATTGAACTTACTCTGGTAATAACATTTCTTTTCCTACTGTTTGAGTATAACAAAAGAGATGTCTTAAGGAAGTTTGTGGGGTTGTTTTGAGTTTGTGTATTCTTTTTTCTTTTCCATTGCAGGCTTTAGGAGCCATGGTTGGTGCAAATAAGAATTAGTTTGCTTCTCCCTATATTCTAGTCCTTTGCTCCCTTTCCCAGTGAGCTACTTTACATAATGTTCACTTCTTTTGAGATTCTTCACAATTTAAGGTGCTGGAAGGTGGACAACAATTAAAAATTAGTTTTGCCTGTTGTCCTAAGTGAATTCAACTGGATAAGTTACTGTCAAAGATGATGTTGTCATTCATGGATTTGGGAGTATGAGATATGTATAGCTTGAACTATGTTGACTGTCAAGGATTTGTGAATATGGCCATCAAGAAGAAAGGCAGTTAATTTTGCACTGTCAACTGCCAGTTGAAATCACACCACCTCTTTTTATTTACTTTTTTAAAGTTTTCCCTGGACATGCAATCAAGATGACATGTTCTCTAACTTATGGTTGAGGAGTTTTATATTTGTTCTGTTTTTTTCAAATTTAGTTTTGGAACAAATTCTGCTATTATTACTTCTCTGTGTGTGGAGGAGGGCTTCTGAGGGAAGAAGGCATGCCACACAGTTTGTCATAAAAGATGACATAACGACACTTTAATTTAGAGCCACTTTTTTTTTTAAAACCTATAGAAAGACACTGAATAGTTATAAAGAGGCTTGAAACTAAGGCTGTCTGGTAGCAGCTGTTAGACTAAAGGGGGAATCATCAAAATTGAAACAGTGCTGCTGGAAGCACCCTTCTTACTGCACTTACTTGGAATTAATGTGGAAAAGTTCTCTCTCTAGGTGATTTCTGCTATCAACGGTGGAAGTTGAGAAAAGTGTCTAAATATTTCTAAACCTTTTTGTCCTCACTAGCTGGCTCAGATCATTAGTTTGGCTTAGAAATGTACTGTTCATAACCTTCAGATTATAGAAGTTATGTTTTTATTTGGTCTATCCTCAAGTCAACATTGACTTGATTAACTCCTTCCACTGTTTGGGAATGTTTGTTTATTTGCTGTAATAAGTTAGCAGCTAAATCTATTGATTATTTTAGTTTGCTTTGATTTCACTGTGTTATTCCATCTTCAGCTGAAAAAAATTATTATAAACTAAGTCATTAATTTATTTGTTAAATGAACCTACTATTATTATTTTTTCAGATAAAGCATGTACACCTAACTCAATGGCAAATTGCAGCAGGATTTATGGCTTTGGGCAATGCTGGTAACTTCTGATAAGAGAAAATACACATTTTGCTTCCAAGATAGTATGTTTATTTCTGCTGAGCTTGCAGAATCATAAATGCTTAGATATATGCCTTTGTTTATTCTAGAATTTGTTAAAAAAACCGTCTTGCTTGATCTTCTCAGCACCAAATCACTAAAAGCCTTCTCTGTAAATTCAATACAGAATAATGGTATTTTATGACATTGGTCTTTCATTTGTTAAAAAATTCATTTTTAATTTCAGAGATCTCATTCAGAGTTTGGCAATGTGGTGGGAGCCTAGAAATCATCCCTTGCAGCAGAGTGGGTCATGTATTCCGCAAACAGCATCCTTACACTTTTCCCGGTGGGAGTGGTACTGTATTTGCAAGGTAAGTGCTAAATAGCAGTGGTTTGGATTTCCTCAGATGATCAGCAGGTGGCAGTAATTTCATTTCAGGGATCTCATCTTTGGAAAAATTTGCAGTATTGTCTATCATGGTAAAATATTAATTGATGAAATTAGTTAAAAACTGATGACTTGAAGTCAGCTATGTATATTGAGAGAAGAACCTGAGAGCTGAGAGAGGGGAACTTCTGGTGGACACAGACTGAGAATCTGGAAAATAAGGAAATGCTTAGCTTGGTATTTCATCAATATTGTGTTTATTTGATTTTTAAAGAAGGCTTTATTTTCAAAACTCTCATGAAACTTCATTTTGTAGAAACAGTTTCATAGTTCACTAAAAGCCAGAATACACTAACTTATGAATATGCTTTGCTTGCTTTTCATTAATACATGATCAGGATGTGAAATGCAGATGATTATGGAGACTGATTTTCAGTATTTGTACTAGTCTGTTGGCAGCTCGGTTATCTATAATATTTGCCTTTCCTGTGCTATGTTTAAAAATGCATTTTCTGTAGACCTAAGAGATTGCTGTTTTAAAGGCTTAGCTTAATATGCCTGCTAATTTTGCTGTTGATACCCATGCATAACAGTAGCTGGAATACTGAACTGTCTCCTCAGTTTTTCTTCTACAAAGTGAGAACAGCAGTGCTGATTCATGTTCATAGTGGTTTTGACTTAATATGGATGAAAGTATTGCATGAATGTACTGAAGGCATTTTTATCAAGGCTGTATCAGTTGTAGCTGAAAAATCACTGCAGGTTTTGGTTTAGAGACTTGAACTTGATGCTCAGGGGGCTGAAGAAGTACAAGTCTTGGCTAAAGGTTCTGTGGGCTAAGAGCTGGAAATAAAATTGTTTATTTACCCTTGAAGGGATGTGCAGCCCAAACTCTGTTTAACATGAAGCAACACACAGTGCAGATGTACTTAAATTCATAAGAATGTTCTAAGCTGCTGATATTTTTGGACTCGTGATTCACTTTAGACTGAGGAATCTCTTTAGGGTGTAGTTCTTCCCTTCCATGCTGGTTATGCCACCAAGGTGACTTTAATGAATTTAATATCTGCTAAAATAAAGTCACTGTCCTGTTTCTTTCAGTAGTTATACTTGGCACTGTAGTATTTTTCTTCTTTTTCCCCATTCTTTGAGATGTGCATTTTATGCTGCAGTGAAAAATGGGTAATAGTACTTATGTGAAAACAAAATCTAGCAATGGAATGTCCTCAGTATATCACACCTCTGTTCCAGCATTTATAGTGTGCATCAGGAGGGTAGAAAGCTTTACCTTTTAAACTGCATTATGTAAGCTTAGGATGCAACTGGTTTAGTTTAATGAGGTTTTGAAATGACAGTGTCATAACAAGGAGCATGGTTAATAAAAGTGAATAAATGTATGAATATACTGTGCAGTTTTCCATGTAGCTTTTTCATCTTTGGGGAGCTGCCAAGATACTGCTTTTCTTGTGCTGTAAGTAGCTTTCTTGGATGTCAAACCAATATAATGGGATGCCTTAAAATAAATTTTAGCAATGAGGGAATGAGAAACCTTAGGTAGTAGGATATCCTTGTGATACAAGTGTTACAATACAGATGTGTATGAGACCATAGTGCCAAGAAACCTGGTGCATGGAATCTGTGCTGGTGGTGCACTTGGGATGTGTTGACTTTTGCCATCATCCATCTCTTGGCTGTAGGCAGTTTGTTCTGGGCTTGTCTATTTTTAGCTGGCTAGTCAGCATGCACTGCCTTTTGGCAGCCCAAACAGGTTGGTAGTTTTGGGTGAGAGACTGGGAGTCCTGTTTCGTGAGAGGGGAGAGCACATCACCACGTCCTGGCTGTGTGCAGCTTGTGTCCAGCAGGATTTGTGTGCCCAGTAGGCGCTGCCTTAACTCAGCGCTCCAGATGAGCCAGTGAGCCTTGCAGGCCTCAGTCTGCTCCAAGCAAAACTGCTTATGATCTCCCAGTGCTCTGTTTCATTAACTGGCTGAACATCGAGTACAGCCCATGCTGTGTTCCTCAGCGCCCTGAGTTCTTTGGGGCCTTGCTAGTTCAGGCAGTTCTCAGCATCTACACAGTGCTTGTATTTGTGTCACGTGAAGCGTGAGCTGTTCTTCATCCCTGAGTATGGGGCAGTGGGATACAGGCAGGCATTCTGGCCCTGAAAGTGCCTTTGGAGTCATTAAACCCTGGCAAACCGAGCAGTTCCTCTCTCACCACCAAAATCTGCTTGGCCTGTGGGCAGCCAAGCTGGCTGCTGAGCAGGCAGGAGGGCCTGAGTGACTGACACACACAGGCCTGGGAGACTGCAGGTGAAGATACACTCACATAGCTTCCAATCTGAATCTAGTAGGATTTTGCTTACAACAAATGAAAGGAATCTTTGCAAGAAAAAAAATCAGTTCTCAAACAAATTATTTAGGTCTGTCTTGTGAAATTTTTATTCCCCACATCCTTTTTGCTCAGCAACCTGAAAGCCTTCTCACTTAATCCTGACTAAGTTTTGTCTTTTGGAAAATCATATTAAAGAAGTTATTGGCTGACTGAGTTCACTCCAGTTGCTTTAGATTACCTTTCTGCCAAATATAAGATAAGTTTCAGAGCATGGCAGTCACAAGTGAAATAAGACTTAATTTTCAAAGCATAAAATTATGAACAATAGAAGTAAATCAGTTTTACATGGAATCCAGGGGAGGGAAAAAGCCACTGGACCCTGTTGCAGTCCAAAAGGAAATTTAAAGACACCAATTACATAAATACAAGAATTTTAGTTAGAGATGTGTTTGAAGTAAGACATTTGGGTTAGGGATTTTTTTTTCTACATTTTTTATAATAATCAATCTCTCTCAAATTTTAAAACATTTCCTCTTAGCTCAGTTGCAGAAGACTTGTTTGTTTCATAGCCTTAAGTATTGTGACAGCTTGTGTCTTTGGAACTTTGAATGCTGTACTGGTAGAAATAGGATGAAGAGTGAAAGTATTTTGCCTGTGTTACATTTTTGGAAACAAATATGCTGAAAGACATTTTTTAATATTGCCAGTTATTGAAATTTTTATGTTTCCAATTAGCTTGCTTTATCCAGGTGAACACTCACTGAATGTCTTCTGGCAAGTTTACTCTTATAAAAAGATCAGCCAAACATCAACTTAATATATTCCATGAAATTTGCATAAAGAACTGAAAGACTTGTGTTAAATTCTGGATGAAAACCTAAAGCAGTGATGAGTGTGAAAAAGACATAACTTTCATTATAAATGCATTGATCTCAGTTATGTCTAATAGTTTTCTATTACTTGGGTCTTTTATAGGGAGTCTTCTGCCTGACTTCAGGCAGATGACTGTGTGGTACTGGGAAGGGTTAAAATCAACCTGAGGAAAAATTTCATGGTTTAATTGCACCTAGAGAAAATATAACCCATGTGTTTCATATGATTGTCCCTAGAAATACACGCAGGGCAGCAGAAGTCTGGATGGATGAGTACAAAAATTTCTATTACGCAGCAGTGCCTTCAGCCAGGAATGTACCTTATGGCAAGTAAGTCATAAGTGCTTCTTTGCCCTATTTGTTTATTCTTCATTACATAGCACCTTCTGAGGTGAAAGCAGTGCTAAATCTGATGTTGTCTCTTGAAGGTATATTTCTATAGTTCTACTGGTCTTGAGTTTTCTGTGTAGCCCATAAAATACATGAACACAACAGCCTGACCTGGAAAACTCCTTTTTTTTTTTTCCCTTCTCTAGTATTCAAAGCCGAATGGAGCTCAGAAAGAGACTTAGCTGCAAGCCTTTTAAGTGGTATCTTGAAAATGTTTATCCTGAGTTACGGTGAGTTTTGGCTGACACAAAGTTCACTTGGTGTTTTCTTTTTTGCCCTCCCCAGAAATGATTGGTTTCTTTCTCCATCCCTGGATGTAAAGGATGTGTTTAACTTTATCTGTGAATGCAATGCCTCATGCAGGTTTATTTTTTATTATTTTTTTTAATAGTACTGCTCCTAAAGACTAGTTTTTTCCCCAGATAGCTGTTTTTTCTACTTATGTCAACTAAAGCTGCAGTATTTTACAAACAGTAAAATACAGAACAGTGTCCAAAGGACTGAACTTACCTGAGCCAGAAGTTAGTCTCCTACACAAGCCATTTGCTCAAAAGCACCTATTCTGTTATCCTGTTGTCATCTCTTTAAAGCTTCTGCCTATGCCTAAGGACCTGCCTAGTTAAGTGAGGAGACTGAATCTCATTGTGGTACGAATGATGACAGGCAGCAGACAAGAGGGCCTTGTGTGTTTGGCAGACAAGGGTAGATTCCTAAGACTCTAAGAGGCTGAGATGGCTGCTCCTTGTCTCCTTTATTCTTGTCACTGAATAAGCACTGACTTTTGGGAAGGGCTGAGAAGAGGGAAGTGTGGGATGACGCTGCTAAGAGTTTATAACATGAACACATCCTAACTCATGAAAAAATCCTCAAAAATAAATACTTTTTGAAAGGATAGAAAGATTTTGGTTAAATAACCCATTAAGAAGTATGTTGGTCAGATCAGAGCCCAGTAACTAGTCTGATAACTGTCAGTTATATAGTTGGTAGTGTAGTGATGTATGATATTGTGTGTATCTTGTGAGAATACTTGAGTTTTTTTTCCTGGGGCTGCTTAATGTCATTGGTGCCAGGTAACTGCTAGTGGCATACAGACTTAAGATGCAAAAACAACACCAGCTATTACAGCCCCAGTGCAACATGTGCAGAACAACACACACTGAGTCTCATAAACCAGGGTGATACTGAGGAACTAAGTTTTCCTATATTTTCTCTTAAAAGTGCCTGAGGATATTTGGTTTTGTTTAATCTGTGAGAAAAAAATGTCTCTCCTGGAAAATGTGCTACCATAAGCATTACTTACATGTAATATTGTCTTGTTCTGTCATCCCTCATGTGCTCATTCTGCTGGCTCAAATTATTATATTATAGTCAAAGGTTTTTAAAGGCTCTGATATGACTTTGTTTCACTGCTCAGCATGAACTCATGGGCTCTACCCACAACTGTACTTTGCTGAATGAACTTGCCTAGGTATTTCTATGCTAGGAGTGTACTTTGTGCAACCATTGGAAAATAGATATCAGAAAAACTTCTTTCTTTTTTCAAATTCCTAACCCCTTTTTTAACATTTCAGTAAAAACAGTCTGAGAAACATGCAGAGTGTCCTATTTCTGCCACAAGCTATGTTGCCTGGAAAGACAAAAGGACTTGATGAGCTAACTAATAACATTAAGCTTTGAGTCACTTTAAATGATAAGTCATCTTTAATTTGATTTCTGTGCTGAGTTTATATGTTCATCCTCCTTCTCTGGTACTGGGTGTGGTAAGCTTGCAAGTTTACTCATGCTTGGTGAATTAACGATTAGATAATAATCCTGATAATAAGCCTCCCCTGAAAAGATTGAGATTTCCAGATGATAGGTATCACTCATCTTAACCTCTCATCTTAAAAATAAGTATTTTTACAAATAAGGAGTTAAAAAAAAAAACCTAAGAAAAACCTCCCAAACAAACCGAACTGAATCAAGCAGATATTTCTGGTTTTGTTTTAGGGTACCTGATCATCAAGATATAGCCTTTGGAGCTTTGCAGCAGGGTACCAATTGCCTTGACACTTTGGGCCATTTTGCAGATGGTGTTGTTGGAGTCTATGAATGTCATAATGCCGGGGGAAACCAGGTCTGTATGCCATTAATTTTGTTTTCTGCAGTAAGTCTTAAACAAAACAAAGTAAGTGAAGCTAAACGTTTTAGCTCAAGCAGTTACTGTGTACTGGTGAAAGATGAATCCCAACCAGCACATCAGTTGTTGTAACAGATTGGCTAAAAAGCTTCTCCCTCAAATATAATTTTGCATTTTCAGGATTAGAATCTGAGCCCAGAGATTCATTTAGTGAGCATCACATTATCCCCTTCCTTTGACACTATTAATATTTGTTTTTGCACTAGAGGCCATAGCTTCCTTCCCAGGGGGTTTGTACTTGCATAGAAAGCTTTTTTTTCAATGAACTGGTGTTTAACTTTTTGGGGGTGATTTTTACTTCAGAAAATATTGATTAATGCAACCATAAGACCTAAGGTCAGCAAAGTAAAAGAATTCTTTGCTGTGCTGCACTATTAGTCATTTACAGTTTGCAATAGTGGTATATAAAAAATTCTGTCATAAATCCCCATTTGGCACTTCTAGAAAACAGAGGTGCCTAAACGTTCACTCACAGCAAGGGGAATATTTTAACAAATCCTTTTTAATCCTACTCCTAAACTAATTGCAAATGTGTCAGATCTGTAAATGAGAGCATTAATTATTTCAAAGAATCTATTTATGCAGTTGTGACTTAGTTATCATTCATGAAATACACATAGAGGTTCTCACTGCTTTGTGTGCTGCTTTGTCACTAATTCCTTGTCAGATTAAACCTGACTTTAAATCAAATGTAATATTAGTGTGTCAAGTACAGCTGTTAAAAGAGAAGGCTGACCAATTACAAATTACTCTTGAATAACTCTCAGAAGCTTGCTCTAATTAGGAGAAAAACCTAAAATAAGATGAAGCCTAAAATGAAGTGATTTCCTGGAAGATGTATGATGACAATTCATTCAAATAAACATGTGAGAAATGCCTCCTTTCCCCTATCATTAAAGATAAATTATCTGTGGATATCTTTATGAAAGTACCGTCATCTTTTCAGAAACCACAGTGGGTTTTTTTGGAGAAAGGGTAGATGTGTCACAAGTGCCTTGGAGCAGAAATCTTAGAATTTTCTGTTGTGTATTCTTTGTAGATACAAAAAGTTATCGTCCTCTTTCAAACTCCCCATCCCTGAATCTGACCCTCTTCTTTGTCTGTTGTTTCTTCTGTGGCACTGACCTTGACAAACCAGTATGCACTTCCTCTGAACAAATACCACTGAGAGGACAGGTTGAGGCAGAATGGGTCAAAACCAAGTTTTATGTCCAAGAAGAACTAGTATTAAGCTGAAAAGAAATAATGAAATGGGAGGAGAGGGATAGGGACCAAACCACAATCTTTAGATCTGTACTTTGTGTTTTGCACCTTACGCTTATCAAGAGGTTCTTTGGGGAGTTAAGGGCACTCAAATGTTATAGGCTGTGGCAATCTTCTTGTGTAACTTGAAGAGTGTACTCTATCGTAAGTTCAACACATCTTAAAATGCAAAACCTAAGTAAAAATGAGATTTCTGCCCCCCTTTTCCCCTGCTCTCCCCTCCACCAAGTTGGTAGAACTCAATGCTAGTTGTGCACCTCTGGAGGGCTGAACAGCTTCTGGTGTGCCTGACAATATGAAAATATGCAGGGTTGTGATAAGGAGCAAAAGGTAAAAGCAAATGCACTTAGGTGCAAGGGAAAAGTTTCAGGTTAGTTAAATCTACTAACTTTTTATTTTTGATTTGACACAGATTTTCTCAGATATTCCAATTTTTGCATAAAGCTATCCAATTTCCAGCCTGTGCCCTGAGCATATGCACTGCTTGCAATTTTTCTTCTCTGGTGTAGTGGAACTTGTTCCATTTTATCTCCATTATGGTCACAGTTACTGATCAGTGGAAGAAAGCATCTATACACTTTTTCATAACATGAAGAGCTATCGTATAGATGTTTCCAGCAACTGAGCTTGGAGCTTTTATGAAGCATCTGTACTTTGGCTGTTAAATGCGTTAACTTCTTGCATCGTTTCTGTTGTGGCTGGGGCTTATACAGGCTTTTGATGGAATGGTGAAGATGTATAAAGGCAATAATTTCAAGGCTCTAGTTCTGACTGCAGGGTTCTCAGACACAAGTTTTACTACATCCCTGGTAGTATTTTCAACTGACATTTTTCAACATAAATCTTATCAGGGAAGAGTTCAGGGCCATTTGTAATTCCTGATAAGCTCTGAAAATAACTTGATTCATTCCTTCAGTTGTTAGGCTAAAAATGTGGCAATTAATATTTTATTATATATTAATGGTTCTTGTTGACATCTTATAAACTGGACAGAACTGAGAAGGCAAGTAATTTCACAGTCATCTGAGTTTAACATACTGAGAGTAAAAGGAGAAATTACCAGCTGAAGAGTTTGGAAGACAAAGGGATACATGGATTTCTCCTGGCTTTGCTTTGTTTTCCACAGTTGTCATCATTCTGGTGCTTGTAGGATACAGTACCCATCTAGTGGCTTGGGACCTGTATGATTGTGATTATTTGTAATCTCTTGGGTTGCAAGTTCTGACAGTGTTCTGAGTATTTCTTCCCAGAGAGATTTAGTAATTGTTAATTCTGCTGAGTTGCAAAGTAATTATACATTTATTTTATTTCTGAAACACTGATAATGTGCAAAATGACATTTGAATGGTATTTAACATACAGGCTTGGCCCTGTATGTCTAAGGTTTTGTATTATACAACTCTAAATCCTCTTTAGTTGTTCGAGAGAAGCTAATTATGTCATTTTAAGTAGTTTATAAGCATGATTTGGATAATTAGCCTGGCTCTAATCAAGTGGCTTCTTTCCTCAAAGGATAGTTAGACAAATGGAGACAAATGTGGACCCTGGAGACCAAACTTGAAAGGAGAGAGGCATATGGAGAGAGAGTCTTAACATCAGTGCAAGATCAGGCTCTGTGTGACAAGATGCTGAGATTAAACAAGCTGGGCATCAGTACATATAGAACAGCTTTTCTTTGCTCTCTGTTTAATAATTGCATACTTAAATACATTTAATGGAGATTCTGTTGCACATCATGCCTTGGATGGGAGGGAACATTCTCTCTGTCCCTTTTGTGTATTGCTTTCTGGTGGCCTTTATTGTATTAAGAACTGCTGTTTCCTCACTGTGGTCCATGTGCTTTGTTCAGTGTGTGGGCAGAGTGGCCAGTGGCGCTGCAGACCAAGATTTAGGGTTTTTGTGTGTGTGTATATATATATATTTACAAATGTAGAAATTTTCCACGTAGAAGACAGCGGAAAGGTGTAATACACACACACACATGTAAAAATGAATATCTAACTGAATAAGCGTTTGGAGGAGCATCTTCCGCGAGGCCGTGTGACTGCCTGCAGCAGCTGTGTAAAGCCAGCAGAGGGAGCAAACAGCAAGCTCAGCCCCGAGCTGATCTGGGAACACCGAAGCAATTGCAATTACTGTGTCTGAAAAGGACTTTCAATCTCCTGCACTGTGCGTGGCAATGAACTGTTCTAATGCTTGTACACAGCTGTTTTCAGGATTTTAACCTGTGCTGTATATGCAGAGGTAGCATGTGTTAACATACACAATTTTGTACATTTTTTGTTTCTTCCTTTTTTGTAGGAATGGGCCTTAACAAAGGACAAGTCAGTGAAACACATGGATTTGTGCCTTACTGTTGTGGACAGAGCTCCTGGTTCACTAATAAAACTTCAGGGCTGTAGGGAAAACGACAGCAGACAGGTTAGTATGTCATGATTGCACTCTGCAAACAGTGGGGAAAACAAAGATGGTGAATAAACTGCACTGGTGATCATATAGAGCCTCTATAGGCTCTACTTTTACAGTTGTTCGTGTGTGTGAAGCTAGGATTCATGGTGTCATAAAGGCAGAATAAGCTTTATCCCAACAGGAGCCTTATGTAAAGGTTTCACCCACTCATGTGTAACAGTGTTTAACAGCCACGTGTGTCTTCTGAAAGAGTTTATATATTCCATAATGTCTTTTTGAAAGGTCTCACTCAGTGAAGTTTGAGTATTATGTATTCTGTGTCTCAGAAGAATGTGGTTTTGGCTTGCTTTCTTTTCAATTGGGGCCTGTTTATAGCAGCACCAGACTCCTTACATTCATTTTTATCAATGCAGCATTGTAACTTCATCTCTTTCCCATGCCTGAAGAAAATCACATTTGCAGAGTCATACCAGCATTTTGATCTAGTGATAAAACAACTCATCTCTTTCTGCTCAGTCATCAGTTCTGATCTGCCAGCTTCCTTGCTTCTATATCTCTGTTTTTGCAGACAGGTAACTTAAACACTGTTCATTGATGAAGGAAAGAATATTCTTGCCACTCTTCAGAGAAGGAAACTAAGGAAGAGAGATTTTCTTGATAATGTTTACAGGCATAATATGATAGACATACAAGGGAAACCACTCCCCTTTTTTAAAAAAATCCTTTATTTGGGATTTATTCTGTCCTTGACATCATCTTGGACAAAGAAGTTTTGACAGCACAGATTGCTTGTCTTCTGTAGAATTGAAATGTGTCTGACATGGATGGGTTTTGATTCTCATTTTTTTCTTCAGACCAAAGGTGTCACACAGGTAACAGGGTGAGGCAGTGTATTTGAGAAGTTCTGAACTAGAGGGAAATGTGTCGGTGTATTCTGTGTCCTGTGGAGTGTTAGCAGAAAGAGCTGTTTTGGCAAGGCTTGCCAGAACTTACTTGTACTCAAGAATCATCTAAACTGCTCATATTATTGTAGTTTGTAGAGCTTTCCATTTGCAAGCCAGGGAAGCTTAGGAAGACTTCAAAGCACAGGATGTAGAATTCTTCCTTTTCCTGCTTTTCCAGGTCAATAACTATATTTTCTCTTCCAGAAATGGGAACAAATTGAAAGCAATTCTAAACTGAGGCACGTTGGCAGCAACCTCTGTCTAGACAGCCGAAATGCCAAAAATGGTGGTCTCACCGTCGAGATCTGCAATCCTTCTTTGTCACAGCAGTGGAAATTCACACTTAATCTGCAGCAGTAGAAGGACTTGCAAGCAAAATGCTGTTTCAACTGAAAAACATTGGGCAAAGTTTTGATTGAATTACTGATGTATTTCGTAAAACTTTCCATGGAACTTATATACCTCAGTATTCCACCTTTATCTGAAAGTAGAGTGCTGAAGCAGACACCAGGGATCCAGGGGACTCGGAGCACTGCAAAGATGTCACTGAGCATTACTTCACAGGAAGAAGGAATTGTGCTGCAGACTTCAACTGTTCCTTTCTGTCTTCAGCTACTACTTGCACAGCAGATAATTAACTCTAGGAACAACTGACGTATTATAAACAAAAGGATCTGAAGAAACATCTGTGGGGAACAGTGTGGGAGGGAGGGTGGGAAAAATTACTAGGAGAAGCTAATTTGAAAACTCCATTGGAATAGAAGTCATGGTTTATCATTTCCAGAACCAGAACTGTCATTTTGAAGTTTGTTTTTTTTTTTCTCCTGTGTGTACTTGGTAATTTGAATATGAACTTTTCTATGATGGACTCTAAATATAAATATATGAAAGTATATATATTGTCAGCTCCCAACGATTTGTATCAGTTTTCATCATCCTATAATTTTCAACCAAGTGATTGACATATGTATAACCAGAAATTGGGTTGGAGTGCTAGGAGAGAGAAACTCTGAGGGTGCGGGTTTTGTGCTGCTGGGTATGATGTCCGTGCTAACACTGGATGCTTTTGCTTTGCAAACTGGATCTACTTCTTAACACTTCACCCTTGCTGGAGATCATGAAACTCAGGAGGAGAAAGAAAATAGCAGAAGAAGTCAATGCATCTGCCCAGACGATTGCTTGGATTGTTTATTCCAGCTCGGGAATTCATCACCTGGGCTCTGGATAACGCTAAACCTGTACTTGATATTTGTGTTGATCATTTCTGTAGTACTTTGTCTTTAAAATATTTCTTCCTTTGTTACAAAATTACATAAACTGCACAGAGCTTTTGTGCAGCCGTGCTGGTTCAGCAGAATTTTATTCTGGGCCCTAACGAGGAAAAAATTTTCTCAAACTCCCCTTTTGAGTTGAAGAAATAAGTTAGAATTGTAACACCACTGACAACAGCACATGATCTGAATTTTAATTTGCAAGGATGAGCAGCTATGTAATATCTCTGAATTGCACATGCTTAATTTATAGACCTACTACTGGGGAATTTTCTTGCTTTTTGTTTCTTTAAATGTAGCTTTTGAATGCATTCAGGCTTGACTCTGGGAATCAGCCTGGATACCTGCATAGCCTATATGTTTTTAACCATAGAACCTGTGCATTTTGCAGCTTCAGTCCAGCTGATGTCATTTTTATAAAACAATACTGTCAAAGGTAACCCCAACTTTGACCTGTCCTTTCTTATGTTTGCATAGACTATATACTTTTTTATTAAAAGCAAATGCTTCAATGAGCTTTTAAAATGAGAAGGAAAGTAAATAAGTATTAATAAGTGAGACAGCATTGACAAAAATTAGTGCAGACATGGAGTGCCAGGAAGCGGTTTTGGAAGGATGGATCTTGGAAAAATATAAGGGTTGATCATAAGGAGATGAAAAACATCTGCTGTACTGTAGTATGCTGGTACTGTCCCCTTCTTTCTTTGTCCTGTAATTAGAGTAGTTCCTGATATTTCATTTTCCCTTGGCTGTACCTATGCATCAGGTATGGAGATGGTACTCTCATGGGCAAGGTGGCTTCACTGTGCCAGTCACTGTGCCCATAGATACCTGGTGTGGCTGAAGTTATGACCTGCAGGTACCTGCTTACCTTTGGGATGGGGCCCTTAAATCTGGTTTTACCCATCCATCATCATCTGGCATTTTTTATGAATAACTAATACTTTTTCTCTGCTGATCCACAATCCACTTTCTCCAAAACTTGCCTGTTTTAAAGGCCAGACAGTGGATAAAGTATTTTCAGCTTTTAGTCTCTCCCTGTAGCCTTTCAACCTAGCTGAGAACTTGAAGAATGTGTTTCATAAACATAGCAATAGATGCCTTCATGTTTTGGAAAACAAATGCTGCAGTATGAGCTCAGCAGCAAACCAGTTGTTTGAGGCTTTGAAAACCAGAATTTAAAAGGAAGTTAAAAAACCCAACTACTCAGCTTCAACTGTGGAGGTATTTCCATTCACAGCTTTGATCTCATTGAGGGTGGTACTACCTGAAATCAGCAGCTGCAACTCTGAATATTGACCTGCCTCTTATCTCTGAATCAGAATTGCTTGTAAAAAGAAATTTAAAAGAAAAAGTCCATATTCCATCGCTTAAGTCTTTAGTGACTACAACATCCATAAAGTAGGAATATTTTTTCAGTAATTCCCCATGGATGTTGGGCATAGGGGTTTTAATATAGGAGCCATGTGCTTTGAGAGAACAGACAAGAAGTGGTATCCTTTTGTTATGTTTACATGACGGTGTGCCAAAGTTACTTACTGTGATTTTAGGGGTTTTTAATGCAGAAGAAATTCACCCATTTGAAAGATAAATTAAGAGCCCTTGAAGCAAATTGTGATGGAGTCTCCTGAGAACTTTTCTTACTGTCTTCAGAACAAAAATGGTGATACTGTTTATTTTGCAGATTTTCAAAACATAGTTTGGAAACTGTTTTTTTCAGTTGGTTTGAAAAGTCTGCTGTACAGAGCTTGTACTTGTTCATTTTATAGATGGAAACCATCCTTGAAAATTTGTTTAACTTAAATAAAGAAGAACGCTTTATAGATAAGTGTGTGCTGGTTAATAGAACTGAGTAAAGGCAGTAAAAGCCTGCCTGGAGCTTGGTGATTGAAGTAGTTTTCAAACACTTCATTTCACTTGGTTGCTTCATCAAGTTCCTGTTCTATAAGTGTGTATATGTGGGTATATATTTGTATTTATGAAAAGAGATTCTGCTTGTGCTTAATATTGTAATTTTGAGGAAATTGTCTTATTTTACACTGAGGAGAGGGCTAATGCTGATTGTGTAGTCACCTAAAAATATATTGTCAAGGCACTCCCTGTCCTGCCCCTCTGGGCCCAAGCTTCTGGAGCTTCCTGCTGTGCCCCTCTTTGCTCCCAGCAATCCCTGTGCCAGGGCCTGGTGCAGATGCAGCTCTCAGCCCCTCGGGCTGCTCATGGCTCCTGTGGTCTCCCTCCTCTCTCTTGTGCAGGGTGGACATTCAGGTGCCTGTGCTGCAGGAGATGATTGATTATAAATATTTAAACAAAAAAATATTTTTTTTTTTTTAATAAAGGATTTTTAGGTGGCAAACACTCCACTGGTCTAGTTTAGAGAGATTGCAAATGAACCTGCACCAGGACAGGTGGGGAGGGAGCAAATTCCGCTCTGGAGGGTGTGGAAGGAGAATATTCCTGCTGCCGTAAGAGGAAATGGGGATGCCAACAGGGCATCCCCTGGCAGAGCTCTGGGCTGCAAGCTGAGTGGGCTGGAGAGGGGACAGTGCTCCAAAAATGTCATCTGCGACCTTCTGTGCAGCCTCAGAGATGCCACAGGTCAGCTTTTGGGGCACATCATTCTATCCCATTCCAGGGCATGCAGGGCTAGGTTCTTTGCTCCTGGTCTGAGAAATTCAGCTTTGCAGTCAGCCCCAAGGGCAGGATCAGCCAGCAGAATCTGCAGAAGCATCTATGGGAAAGAATGAAACATTTCTACTCTTTTAATTGTACTGACAGGAAGAGTTTTGCCTGGCAGCCTGTGGGAAAGGAAAAGTCATGAGTACAAACTTTCTCCGTGTAGCAGAAGTCAGTGACTTTCAAAATCTAAATTAAATCAAGGAAGTAGGTCTTTAATATTAATGACTGGCAAAAATAAAAAGGCCTTGTCAAGCTGCAGTAAACAAAAGGAACAGTTTTCCATCTGCAGATCATAGCTGAGAATTCAAATGAGGATTCTCTATCTTAAATGCCCTTTAACACCTGGGAGATGGAAGGTGATACCTAGAGATAATTACTACAACTATCTGGCAATAGAAGCTTTTAATCTAATCCAGTGTTAAATGTAGGAGTTTATGTCTCTGCCTAGAGTCTTATGTTTCCTGTGTGTACTGTTCTCAGTTCACTTCTTAGTGTAAGCAGCAGGACTGTATGAACCATCCAGCAAATTTTACATTAGTGCTGACCAGAACTCCCTTGTTGCCACGTTACCTGAATACACAGATCTGAAAAAAAAGTTTCCCATTCATTTTCTGGAAATTCAGGTCATGCTTTTTTGCAGTTTTTTATGCATGGCTTTACTCTGCTTGCTTGTTGGTGTGCATAAAAGCAGAGGTCTTTATGCTGCTTTTATAAGGGAATGTTTAAGCTTTACTCTTTATGGGCTAACAAAAGCATTTAAAATCCTGAATTTTCAAAAAGATGCCTGTGTGTATTTGGAAAGGAAGCTGAATTTTTTGAGAGATAAAAAGGCTGCAACCTGCTTGAGCTAAAGACTATGTCTTGTTTGAAGTGGATCCTATAGGTCCATTCTGAGATGTTACTGCCATAACCTTAGTTGTTTTAAGATGTTTAATTTCTGTACACAAATACCAATATCTCCTTTTCCTTACTTAGGTTTATTTTAAATATAGATGCTGTATGAATTTACATGGCCATGAGTGGCATCACCTGTGTCCTCCTTCAAGCCTGAAACACAGTGAATAATTTCATAGCAATAACTTCTTACAGAGCACTTTAGCAAGAGGCTTATTCCTCTACATAATCATTTCAAGTGAATTAAGCCACTGAAAAAAATTCTGGGATAATAAGCCATGATTACAGAATGAGCACAAATGTCAGGGTTGCAGCTTTTGTTAGTCTGCACATTTTATTTACAGCTTAGCATCCAGTAGCTATTTTAAGATCTGCTAGTAATCAAGCTTAAAAATTGGGAATAAAGTCAGTCCACAGATGTTCTCTCTACAGCCCTCCAAGAGGTCTGAATGGGTGCAAAATACCCTTTTGATTTCACTTGATTTCTTGCAGCACAGCAGCAGGTTGCTGCTCTGTATGCAGGAAGAGGGATCTGTTTGATTTCAAGTTCCTATTTCTACACAGCAGATGTTTTTAATCCAAGGATTTTTCAAGGTGTTTTTTAATTAAAAAGGATCTGGAGGCAGCAAATAGCTTTCTGTCAAACCTGTATTAATTAAAGGTCAGCTTTGGTAGTCTGGTAAAAACAAAGTTAGAAAATTACTACTAGGGGTGTGTTGTGCTCTGGTAGTGTGATCAGCACCACTTCTGTAAAATACTTTTCTCAACTTTTGTGCTGCCTCTCTCCCTGTCCAGCAGGTTGTTTTTGAAGTGAACAGGGGTGGATTCATGGTGGCAGCTCTGTGCTCAGCTGATCCAGCCTGATTGTTGCTGCTGACAGGGAAAGGAATGCTGATCCTGCCTCTCCTCCCTTGGGATAGTGTTTCTGCCCATTCCATAAGACAGTATAAGGGAGGTGGCAAAAACGAACAAACAAAAAAAGAAAGTAGCCAACAACCCAAACACAGAAAGTGTTGTCACTTAACCCAAACATAGAAGGTGTTGTCAGTTTTGGTAGCTGAAGGCCCTTTGAGCTTGGCTTAAGACCAAGCTTAGACTATAAAATCAAGCCTTATGTTTTTATAAGAGGGACTGAGTGAGGGATGCTCTGGTTTGCCTTCCAGTTGAGATGCCTATTGTAATAATAATAATAGTAATACATTATGCCAAAACAGCCTTATTGCTATATCTAAAGCCAGCAGCACCTGTAGTATCAAAAAGAGGAGGAACAGGAGTGAGAGAGACAAAAAGATTTAAAGTTTTGCATCTTGGTTTCAACATAAAGGCAATGTTTGACAGGGAGTTTCCTACCAGAAAGGGATATAACACTTTGGCCTAGACAGTCTGGAGAAGGAAAGTGCTCCACCCTGTGTGCAGTTTGTGCTTTGTTGTGGCATGGAGCACACCATACTGGTGTTAGGCTCTCTTCCAGCTGGTTTCAGAATTGTATGAAGACGTTGTTCTTACTTTACCTGTTGAGTGAGTTATTTGAGAGAGGGTGGCATCTTTAGGTCACTGGTGAGGATCAGGGCTTCTGTCATGGGAGGAGATTTAAAAGAAAATGACAACCAAAATCTCTTCTTGGTGTCCAGGTAGAAAAGATAAAAAAAAGTGAAGCAGAATGAGGTGCAAAGTGAGAGGGTGTGGAGAAGCAGATGCAGAGCTGTGCTCAGTATGTATTTCAAAGGCAGTAATTCACAGTTTAAGGAAAAATGAGATCGGGCTATCCTGTGCTCAACAGCATCAGCTGTAACATCTTCAACAGTGGTATCTGTGCCAAGTGCTCAGCTTCTGTTTGGATGTGACCTCTGGCAAGAGCTCAAATGTAAAAGACCAGCTAAATTTTCAGAAGTTTTTAGGACAGTTAGTTTTTAAAAATAGAATTCAGGAAGTTTAAACATCTTGAATAACAGATGAATTTGAGAATCGGGAAATCTTCAGCTGATCTAGTTCTCTTTTTGTCAGCTCTTCCAATATAAGTTTGTTTTAATGAATAATTGCTTCCAGGCTGAATGTCTAGCTTCAACTGCCAGCCACTTCTCCGCTGATTATGTCTAACTCCTTAAAATATTTTTTCATAGAATCAGAGCTTCTGGAATATGATTCTGTCATTTCTTTACTTTTGCCCTTACAGACTGAGCCCTTAAACTAGGTGAGAAGCAGATTTTTCAGGTCACACATTGCTACAGCTCTTCCCTGAGCTGTCCTCAAGGCAGACAGAGGGATGATGAGGGGCAAAAGTCCTCTTCTCAACTCTAGAAAAATGGGATGTTACCCCTATGGTTGTTACTTGTGTGAGATTCCCACTGATGCTTCTCACTCACATTGTTCTTGAGGCTTTGTAAGTAAGACAGCCAGGCAGTGCTCTGAATGATCCTGAGAGATGTTGCATCTTCCTTCAAGCAAGTCCAGCATGGCAAGACAAATCAATGTTGGGCCTATACTTGTTTATTTTTCTGGATGAAGTCAGCAAAAAGAACACTGCTAGATGTCCACGAGCAGTGCCTGCAGGCAGCTGTTTGGAACTGATGCTCTTGAGGGCCTGTCAGTTCGCTCAGGGGACATCCCAAAAATTTGATGTCCACCTGGGAATCTCGTGGTTCTCATTTTACAGAGCAGGATTAGGTGCTGGAGTGGATCAAAGTATTTGCACATCATACTGGTAAATGTTAAGAGGGGAAAAGGGAATAATGGAGACAGACATAGCTCAATTACAAGCCAAGTGGCACAGAGTGGATGCCAGAGGCCAGTTCTTTCCCTGCTAAAGGGAAAGAAGGTCTGAAGTCCTTTATCAGCAAGAAGCAAGAATTGTCCTATTTGAGCTAGAAAGGCAGGGTGCCTGTAGAAAAGAAGGTTAGATCATGAACAGTAAGGAGTGTATGGATAGGGAGTTAACTCATGGCTGTTTTTTAAAAGTAGTGAGTGAGAAGACAAAAAAAAGAATAAAAAAAGAAAGATGGTACCAGGTTCAGGACAAGAGAACTTCATTTTGTTGAAAATTACTTCATGGATGTGACAGCCCTTCCAGTGGAAACCAGGGCTGTAAAACATGCAAATGTATAAACATGCACCAAGAAGTCTGTAAGCCAGAGCTTAATGGGAGCTTGAAGGGCAGGTGGAGGTCATGCTGTTTGGTTTTAATTCCATTCCTTTGGTCTTTCCTTAGGCAATTGGTTACTGGGTTATTAAATCCTTTTGTCCACACTGGCTCACATTTTGTGCCTGACAAACACACGGATGCACTGAGCACCTTTGGAGCACGGCAGGCAAGAAAAGACAGTGCGGCACCAGGAAAGTGCCAAGGGATGGTGCCAGGTGAGCACACCCAGAAGAAGTGACCAAGCAGCTGATATTTAATGTGCTGGGTGGAGAATCCCATCTCCAGCTCTCATTTCAAATTACTTTTCTTGCTACTTACACAATGGTGTCCTTGACCTCTCATGTAAAATGTGAAGATGTTTCCGGCTGATTTTTGTATTACAATGGAAAATGACTGCAGACAGTTTTTAAATTTCAGGCTTTCACATTGAGGAAATAAAGGGAAGAAATGAGTCTGGAAAGGATTAGTAAATAAATTTTGTATTTTATTGTGACTAGCAGTTTAGTGCCTTTGGCATCCAAATTTTAAGAATTTTATTCCTATGCTGAAGTGCCACAGACATAAGCCCATAGAATCTGCATTTTCAATAGTCTCTTAGCTAGAAGATGGCATCTTTGACATTCTGGTGTCTTTTCATTGCACAAGTGCCTAAGGACAGTCTTTGGGAGCTTCTGAAGAAAACAAGTTTACATAGAGTTCTGAAAGCATGCCATGGCATTCGCAGTTAGCCTGGATGCAAAGATCTTTGTGCTGCGTTTGAATTTTGACCTTTGCTAGCAGTGCCTGAGGAAAGGCTTGTATGAGCTTCTGGATATCCTCACCTGGTGGAAAGGGGGTCCTGGTTCAAGGTGAGACACCCTGGGCTCCACAGCTAGAGAAATTATGACAAAAAGGGCAGGTGGCTTTTGCCCCTGGGAACCAACCCCTTCACTGTGGGATTGGTTGGAACCAGCCCTGCTGTTTTGTCTCTTGCCAGTAGTATAGTTCTCCAGTGATCCACTTTGTATGGATGAAACACTTCCTGGTAATGAAGCTGAAGATGTGCCCAGCCTGTGTGGAGCAGAGCTGAGCTTGGCAGGAGTGAGCAATGCCCTTGTGGCAATGACCATCGGATGACTTTCCAGGAAGATTTAAAAAAAAAAACAACAAAGGAAAAGCATTCACTTATATAGATTTGGCTAAATAAAAAGTCATTGCATGGGGGACACAAAGGGGGAACCCAAATCTATGTGAGTGGAAGGTGACCCTTTAGCCTGCTTGCTTCAATTTTGGCTTTGCCTGAGCACTTATGTTGGAGGAGGCATCACATCAGCCTGGCTCCCTGTGCCTGTGCAGGCTGGGGCAGGAGCAGTCACAAACAGCATTACTGCTCGTGTTGTTGTGTGAAGAGCTCTGTTATTGTGCTGGTGCTCTCTGCTGGGGTGGGGGAGGTTACCTGCCCCTCACAGGAAAGATTTTGGAGGGGAAGTTGTACATACAAAAGAGGTGGTCTGAGCCCAGTGTATTCCTGGAGAAAATGCTTGTCTGTGCAGGATGGTTATATCTGCCCACCTATGCATCCCACCCCACTGCTGTTTTATCTGTGGGAAATGTCTTTCCCTTTCCCAGCAGATGGACTTGGCTTCCCTTGCGGGTAGGATCAGAGTCGTGCATCCTGTTGGCAGCTCTGCTCTCTTTGACTGGCTGCCCTGGAGCATGAATTTCCTTAGGAAAGCCAGAGATGGCAGCAAGACAAGTTTTCTGCCGGTTCCCTTGTTCCAGTTTCCTCCTTTTGGCAGAACAGAATTTGGTTTTCCTTCTTGCTATTATTATGGGCTGCGAAGAACAGCTCTTAAATTAGCCCCGAGGAGGTGGAAAGGTGGAAAGGAATCGCTGTGGGGAGTTTGGTCTGACGCATGTAATAAGCACAAGCTCTACCCGATTTGACTGATGAACCCTGTCATATGCACAGCCCTCTCTCCAGTTTGTTTTTGTTGTTTTAATTAACTTTTGGCAGCCATGCCAAATGCAACTCCTGCGCCTTTTCCCAACCACTGCTGCAATGCTACAGTGACGTTCTTCAGCCACAGCTTGGCTTGGGAGGCTTGAGTCCATCCAAGGAGCCTCCTGTGAAACTTAAGGCCTGTGTGAAGATGCCTAAATATTCCCCAAGAGTTACCCTTTATCCCCCTTTCCTAAAACACTCCTGGTTCCACCTTCTTCCCACTGCTTTGAGCAGCTCAGAGTCTGACAGCTCTGCTCTTCTTGCCACTTCAGGACACTCAGGCACTGTTTGGCCAGAGATACTTCTGCTGGAAGGGCAGAGTTGGGCTCTTCGGCCATCCAGTGTGAATGTGCAGCTGTGGGAACACAGATCTGCAGTGTGTGACACTGGCCCTGTTACCAGAACCTCCCTCTGAAGGCTGTTCCTCTCTAGGGGAGACTTCTCGCCAGTCCTAGGGACTGTGCAGCAGTTGCACTGCTCCAGAGTGAGGGGATGGACACCCTGGAGCACCTGGCTGATGGGGAGGGGAGGGAAGGCAGCACAGAAGCCCCATCAGTGCCCTGCAGCATCGTTGGGCAAAGTGGGATTTAGGTCGCCTGCCTAGGGAGCAGTTTGTGTCCCGCTGACTGCCTCTATCACACCTGCGATGTGAGGCCTGAGGTGCTAACAGGAGAGAAGGGCAACTTTTTGAACCCCAAGTATAACTTCCCATGACTTCAGATAAGGTGTTACGGTTTTCTTTCAGTGAGGGAAGGGAGCTTTGCAACCAGACATTTTTACAGAAATCTGCCCTAAGAAGGTGGAGCTGCCCATACATTCCTGGGTGCTTCAGCCTTTATGTAGAGCCCCAGAGAACAGCAGCCACATCAAATCTCATCCACCGCTGATTTGCATTATCCACATGAAAAACTGGGCTAAGCTGAGGCAAAAAGAAATCCTGCAGGTTACTGTGAGGCTGTCATTGCTAGAGAGGCTCTGTCAGAGAGCTGGGAAAGGGCACCACTTTTGTGCAGCCAGGAACCTCACCATGTCATAAACATCTCCTAGTTGTTTGATAACAGGCAGAGGAAATCCTTTCTCATTCTCTTTCTGTTGCAGTTTTCTCCTTCCAGGTAGCATAAAAGCCATCTGGTTATTTGCAGCACAGAAGCAGAGCTGCTTGGGACCAGGAGCCATAAAACCAGTGAGACAACAGGTAGGGTGAGCACATGGGGAGAAGAGTAGGGTCTGGCATGCCTGGTGGTTAAACCTGATGCACAGGCATGAGGCTGGGTCCCACCCACAGAGCTGCAGAACAGCATTTCCAGCTCCCTGTGGCTGGGAGCTCCCTTGCAGCCCGGTTGTGTTTGGATCTGCTCTCCCTTGCTCAGAGGGAGCCTGGTCATCACCCCTGCAGGCTGTTCTTTGGGGAGGCAATCCGGGAGGAGTCCCTCTCAGTGCCTGCGAGCTGTTCGTGATCTGTGATTTACCACTGGCCTGCTGAACCACCACTCTGTATTGAAATGTGGTGGTGATGCTACTGGAAAAATCACGAGAAACAGATTATATATGCTGGCCTGTGGGAAAAAGTTCCTGAATTTGTTTTGCTTATCACATGAACAACAGAAAGCTGTTGCTGGCAGCTACTGAGTCCACTTGAATGTCTGTGCCTGGTGTGTGTCTGTGTGTACTTGCCCCAGGTCGGGGGGGCTTCTTTTGTTCAAAAAAGCAGCTTCTAAAATCACTGTAGTGCACCATACCTTGGAATTGGCTGCTGTCATCTCAGGCAAGAGAACGCTGCTGTGTATGGATGATTGATTTAAACTATGGCCAATTTGTTGCTCTGTCCAGGAAAGGGCCACTGATGTTTAACAGCTGGTCTGAGTCCTACTGAAGTACCTTTCAGATACTCCAGCATCACACATCTCAAGCTCCGGGCTGCAGTAACAGGTTTTCTTCATTAAATATGCAAGTATTTCTTCTATTTTAGTAAGTTTATTAAACCTGACTTGCAGTATTTAATAGCTCTTCTTGCTCAGCCTGGCTGCAAACTGTGGGTGATCATCCGTGACCAATTTAGTAAATACTTGACATTACTTGGTGTCTGAAAAGACAAACTGTGGAACTCTGCAGTGGCACTTTTGAAATTGCTTTACTGAACAGAGAACGCTCTACCTATTCAATATTAATAACAGGACAGGAATGAAAAAAAAGGTGATTATCCAAACACAGAAATGCTCTGCTGATGTTATGCAAGCTCCTTGTTAGGATGTCTCTCTTCCACCCAGTACCACAAGTAGCACTGTGGGGTTTAGGTGGTGTTGAGTTGTTTGACACAGTGATGGAGAGGACTGAAAAAAGCTGAATTGGGGTGAATCAAGGAGAAGAACAGCACACACACTCCAGAGGTATGGATGCTAACTGTGAAGCAGGGAGCAAAGTGCCTTTAGAAATTGCAGGCCACATAGCTTTCTCAGTCTTGCCTGAGAAAGTGGCCTGGGAAATCATAAGGAGGAATTAAAACAATCCTCAGAGACAGAAAACAGCCTTGCAGGTGCTGTTTGTCTGTTCCTTGTTTTCTGGCAAGAGAAGGTCGAGGGGTGGTGTACCCCACTGACCAATGATGGTGATGTGTTAGTTTACTAACCAATAAGAGTTTCTTTTCTGTACTTTTCACGTATCGGTCTATAAAAAAGATCTGAAGCAATAAACCGAGAGAAAATTCTCCTGATCGACTCCTAGACAGTCTGTGTCATTCTTCTCGCTGTTCCTAATAGAGCGACATCTGGTGACCCCGATGTGATGTGCATCTAGTGACTCCGAGGTTCGGTGCAACCAGCGGTCGACGAGCCAGCCACTTCCCCCACAGAGGGGTAAGTGAGAATCTCCCGGGCTCTCCTGGAGGGAGCTGGTTTTTAGACCAACGGGATAGTGGAGCCCTGCCAGTGAGCAGGCTTGGAACGGCTTATCTTGACAAAGATAGAGCTTAAAGTCCCGGGTCTAAGCCACTGCGTCTGCACCACTGCATTCGCGGGCCGTCAAGATAGACGGTTCTCACAATGAAGAACCGCAATTCAACTAATGATCAGCTTGTCTTCTCTGCGTGGCAGGACGCCTTGCCGCGCATGGGACTCGATATTTCTGAAGATACTATGCGCGCTTTGTTCCAGTGGGTAAAAGCACAAGATTTTACTGTGACTGTTGATAATGCCTTCAACCTCGAGATTTGGCTATCAGTGGGAGACCGCTTATGGTCTGAATTAACTGAAGGGGATACCAGCGTGTGCAGCCTGGCAGCCACCTGGGGCGCGCTCTTTAAAGCGCTGGAGCGGTGCCAGTCTGGGGACAGTGATGCCGGGATGGAAGATTCAGATGCCGGGGGTGCCTCTTTTGTACACGATGAGAGACTGGGGGATGAGACTGTGGATGACCGGCGTAGCGCTCCCTCGGCTCTGCCCGGACACTTGGAGGACTTTGGCCGCGGGCGGAAGCAGTCTGTGCGCCAGAAATCTCCCTCTCCAGGAGAGTTTAAGTACCCATCACCCGCGGAGCTGGGCGCGCAAACTTTGCCAACAGAGAGGCGGCAGGAGAACGGAGATCGCCCGTCCCCACCTGCGCCCCCCATGGCGCCTTCTCCAGTGCCGTGAGCACCTCCGCGAGCGGCCGCGGGGGGCCCTTTCTCCAGCCCCCCCGCGCCCTCTGCGCTCCTTACTTCTGTGCTGCAAGGGACAGCACGGACACCCCTGCTGCAACCCACCGGCGCGGCGGGGGGAGCGGCCCCTCCGCGTCCAGCCGCAGGACCCACGCATGCACGAACCTTGCCGGGACACCCATCGCCGCTACCCTCATCAGAGGTGTCCCCTCCGGCCTCCTCACCGCCTCTGCACAGCCCCCTGACAGCAGCAATACTGCCCACCACGGCAGAGGCGGGCAGAGACTCTTCCCTCCGTGCCCAACCCGGCGCAGGGGAGCACACAGATCCACAAGCAAAGCTGCTGCCCGAGCTGACTACTGCAACTTTGTTGCCAAGGCAACCGCTGCTAGAAACAACAGCTGAGCAAGAGCTTCAGCGAGCAACAACACCAACAACTTTACAAGAGCTTTACGTCGAACATGCAAGCTTCAAACCACTCAACAACACAGCTGCAGAACCCAACGAACAATAACAGCAGCCTGATCCTGATGAAGGAAACATCTCTACACCGCAAACAGCTTTCCTAGTTACTTCACTGATTGCAGAGAGTCAAGAAACTTTTAACCACAACCATGTGAACTCTATAGATCCCTCAGTCATATTTGAAGAGAAAATCCAATGGAAAAAAAAAAAAAAAAAGGGGGGGGATCAAGGCATCATGAATTGCATTGTTAAGTGATCTGTAAAAAAATTATAGATTGTAGAGTTTCACTGGGTCTAGATACGAGTGTTCTTAAGGTGAATTTGTCACTTTGGTGTTCTTTTAAATTTCCCTGTTGACAAGTTAGACTGTCAGTTTAAGCAGACTAGCAACGTTTTATTTGCTGTGTGTGTTAGTTCACTGAACAAGTTTTATGAGAGTCAACCATCAAGACCTTGCAAAGAAAACAATCCTTAGACATCAAGAACATAAGCCAAAACATTCTAAATCAGTATCCATTCAAAGTTCTGTTAAAGGAGACCTCTTGTGCTTTTTGTTCTCTTTCCTGCAAGGGCCCAGCAGAAGATTACAAACACTGTTTTTATTTTTAAAAACAAAAAGGGGGAATTATGGATGCTAACTGTGAAGCAGGGAGCACGGTGCCTTTGGAAATTGCAGGCCGCATAGCTTTCTCAGTCTTGCCTGAGAAAGTGGCCTGGGAAATCATAAGGAGGAATTAAAACAATCCTCAGAGACAGAAAACAGCCTTGCAGGTGCTGTTTGTCTGTTCCTTGTTTTCTGGCAAGAGAAGGTCGAGGGGTGGTGTACCCCACTGACCAATGATGGTGATGTGTTAGTTTACTAACCAGTAAGAGTTTCCTTTCTGTACTTTTCACGTATCGGTCTATAAAAAAGACCTGAAGCAATAAACAGAGAGAAAATTCTCCTGATCGACTCCTAGACAGTCTGTGTCATTCTTCTCGCTGTTCCTAATAGAGCGACACAGAGGAACACCAGCAGGCACAGAATTACATTTTTCTTTGCAAGTGTTGGATGGGATCTTTCCTCTGTGGCTGGGTGCAAATACAGTTGCCTATGCTTGGAGACCGACTTTTCCAGTCCATATGTCCAAGATATAACTATGCCCATTAATTCATGTGTTTGTCTTTATCCCAAACAATTTCAATCTGAGAAGGCTGGGATACTGATAGACTAGTAGGCAACAAACACTTGCAATTCCTGAGAGTGATTTGCAATTTATTTTGGTGTGGCTGCCTTGCAGACGCTAATCTTACAGTAAATAAATGTCTCTCCCCTCCCCACTTTCCCCTCAAACTTTTCCGTTT
Organism: Pseudopodoces humilis; assembly: GCF_049639895.1. Lineage (NCBI taxonomy): Eukaryota > Metazoa > Chordata > Aves > Passeriformes > Paridae > Pseudopodoces > Pseudopodoces humilis. The sequence goes on along the minus strand of NC_142202.1, from coordinate 42,500,806 downwards.
TTTGGGGATTATTATTTGGCATCATTGCAGCTGACTGTTTCTAAATCTTGTGTGTGTCAAGGAGAGATGGAAGAGGTTTGCTCTGCTGTCTCCCAAAAGGGTCTGAGACAACACTGCCATCTTAAATCCCGCCTTGTTGCCCTTGGGGAGTCTGAATCTGGCAGGAGAATATCTAACATCTCTTTTAAGGTTGCACTCCAACCCCGAGTCACAGAAGTAGACAAAGGAGCATATTTTGGCTTGTTGCACCTTGGCATGTTCACACTGCAGTTGGTAGCAGCTGCCTCCAGGCCAGTGCAGGGCGATGGCTGCGCTGCAGGAGGTGAGTCCGTCTGCTCAGGGGAGCTGATTTTCATCCAAGTTTGTGGATTGCCAGTTCCCCATGAATCTGAGAACCTCCCTTGCTGCTGCTTTTGCTTCTTTGATGAAGGATGGACTGTAGATTCCCAGGCAGAACCTGTGACAGGAAATGTAATCTGCAAAAAAACCCTGGTGAAATACATGAATCCCACACCAGTATCCCTGGCACAGGTGTTCCTGAAGAATCCTGTCCAAGTCCTCACCTGGGGAAGTGGGAATATCAGAGAAGCAAGAGAGGTTTCCGTCTTCTCAATTCCCATCGCCTTTTGGGTATTGACTTCTTAACCTCTCATTCCCAAGGACAAAACTGTGACTGTGCTGCAATCTAAGGAAACTGCCGCAAAGCCCGGCTCTGAGGAGAGAGGAGATGGCTTGGCTTTGCAGGGGTCTGATGAGATGCCATTCATTACTGCCTGTAAAGTGCTTTTTCAAATCTCAGGTGAGGGTGCTTTAGGAGAGTCTGTGCTTTGACTTGGTGACAGCTGGGGGTGTTCTTCTCTGCAGTGTCTGTGAGGTGGCATTTTTATTCTCTCTGCTCCTCTCTGGGGACAGAGGGACAAGTGCAATAGCATGTTAGAAAACACTGCAAAAGGGAATGTTAAGTTTGGCTTAATTAACAAAGACCATGTTGTTGGAATTAATTGCAAATTCTCCTGAGAATAATTCCACAGGAAACTGAGTTACTGCAGGCCCTGGCCTGATCTGAATGTATGGCAGTGTTGTAAATGACAGCGCCAAGGTAACGCGTGTGTCTGTGTCAATCAGATCCTGTGTTTCATAACTTCGTAAATTAAATTCCTTCTTTTATTCAGTCAGTGTGCTAGAGATGATTTGCATTGCTTATTGTACCTCTGATGGTGTGGCCTGATCAGACACAGCGTTAGCTCTGGTCATGGCACATCCAGGGAACGAAGTGCTGTGCTGCTGGGGACGACTCTCCAGCCATGACAGGGAGCAAGGAGAAATTCTCATTTGGTTTATGCCACAGCTGCACATCTCATCTGGTGTGTAGCTGGTCTCGCTGCAGGGGCTTGTGATCCTCTCCTCGGGTCTCTCCAGCTGTGTGTGCCCATGGAACAATGTAGGGAGCCACCTGTGCGCGGCTGTACCCGTCTCGGGGAGCCCTGCCCTGAGCCAGGGTGTGGTCATGCTGCTCCATCGCCCTGATGATGCGCCTACACCTTTCCAGCCTCTGCACTCCTATGGGATGAGCCAGCCCCCACTCTGAGCTGCAGGCATGCACTGTGGTTTGATTGCTTCTCGAGCGTGGATGTGACCTCTCAGAGCAGAAACCTGCGAGTTCCTCCCGTGCTGCTCAGCAGTGACTGTTGTGGTGCAAAAACCACACAGCAAAGGAGGAGTCTGTTTCTTGTGTGAAGAGGCCAGACTGCTTTTCAGACCAGCATTAAGGGCTGCCAATGCAGCTACTTACATATTGAAAAGATTTCTAAGATCTTGGCTGTGTTGAACAGCCAGAATCTCTTGCCCCCCCCCATTTTTGTGATACTAAGCAACCTCCAGAAAATAGTCCCCTCTGAGGAACTGTGTCCATAAAGACATCAAATAAGTTAAGGGGCTTGCTGCTGGTTGCTTCTCTTAATGTTTTGTTTTCCCTGGAATTCTGGCTTTTTCTTATCACAGCTTAGGTGCAAACTCAATTCCTTCATGTGAAAAAGAAACACCCTGAGCAAATCAGACATGGCAGCCTGACAGACCCTGGCCAGAGGTCAGTGTTGAGCCACACTCCCACACCTGGAGATGCCGGGCAGCCCGGTCCCAGGGGAGCCTCTGCAGCCACACAGCCCAAGGCACAGGGGAAATCTTTACTGTGGTTGTTGGCAAAGATCGACTGCAACCCCACTTGTGTTCTCCTGCAAGGCTTCTGCTGCCTTGGAGTAAGGTTTAAACCAGGTCCTAGCAACTCGGTGACTTGGAGCTGTGAAACAGCTGCCATCTGCAGATCACACGTGTCTGGTTTTGCCTGCAAATGCCACTGGTTTGGCATGCAGGTTGTGGGTTTGGTGGCTACCACTGGTGGTACAGACAATGCTTGTCAGAAAGAGCTTGAGCAGTGAGCTGGTTCTGTTCAGCAGAGATACTTGAGAGCTGGGATAGCTCTCTCTGTCCTTGTGTCCACCCTGCTCTGCCCTGACGTGGCTGGGAAGCGTTGCTTGTTGGGTCAGGATGGCATGGGGGGGGGGACAGTGGTCCCCTTGCCTATGCCTGGGTGCAGACTACACTGGAAGGCTTTTTCAAGTCAATTCTTACTAAAGAAAATTCCTTTGTCACCAGTGGCTGAATAAAGGTGGTAGGTTTATGATTCTAACGTTTTCAGAGTGTGAACATGTAACTCGCAGTATATTCTCTACGTCCTTTCACTTATGCACCCAGAGCATGACCAAACATCTTCCCCACCTATTTCAGAAAAGAACAAGACAGGAAAAGCAACGGGTAATATATCTGACTGTATTTCAAAGTTGTTGATTGTAAACAAACTTTGTTGAAGAAAGAAAATCACATGACAAGATATCAGAGTGATACTATAAATCCATTTTGTTATTGTTGCCACACTTCACATTTTTGGAACTCGGAATTCAGCTTATGGTGTACAAAACTTGTAAAAATTTATTGCAAGCGTGCCTTTGTGTAGAACAAAACCGGTGTCACAAAAGTAGTTCCCTGTCCCATGCAGAAACACAGTTGTGTGTCTCTTACTGTGAAGAGGTCACACACCTGCATTTCCTGAAAGACTTGGCTGTTATAAAATTGCTCTGAGAAGATTTTTAAAATGAAAAAAAAAAAAAAAAGTCATTTACAGTGAATACTTTACCTCTGTAATTTATGTTTTCAACAGAAATCTTTAGAATTATAAAGAATATGGAACTTTGCAACAGAACTGCAGTTGCTGATGGTGTGAGCACAGCCCAGTGGTCTTGAAAGCACTCAGCCAGCTAAGGCCCATCTTCGCATTTGGAACTGTCACTGCATTTGATGGAATGTAAGTTGCACACATTGAAAAATAAATGAAAACAAAACGTTGAGGGGGAGATTCCTTCTCTGGAATCCCCACTGTTCCTGTTTCTACTGTGGTGCTTCCATGATCTTTAGCTTCCATGCTGTGCTGACATGCAGCAGTGCTGTGACTCCAAGGCTGATGACTACTGAACATGTATAGTCTAAGGAAAGGCCTGCAGTGAGGCCAGGGATGTAGCTAAAGCAGGGTTTGTGATACTAAATCAGCTATGCAGACTGGTTATGTTAAACATCAGCCTGTTCTTTTAATTCAAAGGCAGCAGGAGAAGGGGGTAAACATGCTGGAATGATGAGAGTTAGAATGGATCACCTGGCTCCTCTCCCTCCACATGCCCATCCTCTGAACTTTCCTCTGCCTTCTCAAACCCACTGTTACCCCTGAACTCCTCGTGTCGGACCATGCTGATTAGCCTCACCTTTACAGGATCAGATTAATCACTGGCATAAACCTGAGTTTTGTTATCTCTTACATCACCTCAGACCATGGGATCAAGCTGTTTTTTTATTTCAGTACTGAAATACCAAGCAAAGATTTGGTTTATGTCCAGAAGAAAAATCCAGGTTGCAAAATAAGTCTGAGAGACCTGCAACCTATTTTCCATCAAATGAGCAACTATGTTTCACAGAGACATGCAAATTGTTCAGCAGTCACATTTTGCAAATGCCTTGACACAGATTATTTGAGAACAAGACCACAAAGTTACTTTGACACAAGTGGGTTGGGGTTCTGGACAGCCGAACCTAGGGCACTGTGTTTTGCTTTTCAATTTCTAGGCTTTCTGGGGGGACCTAGTGGAAATAGGTCAAAATGCTCTGAAGGCCAGAGCACAGTGCAAATACTTGAAGTGTGAAAGCATTTGCTGGAGTGTTTATTATAGAAACAGAGTTGCCAGGGTTGGGAGCAAACTGCACAGGCCTGGCATTTTCCCTTTCCTAGAAAAACTTCTGAGACCAGCTTGACTATGAAGTCTCCTTGTCCAAGGAGCTTGTATTGCAATTTGTGATCTTGTATCTCCCAAGCTTTTTTCCCCAGTCAGGTCCTGCACGTCACGGTCCTACAGCACAGCATGACAGTCCTCTGCCACTGGGCTCCTCACCCAGGGCCCCCAGCCATCCAAGGTTTTCCAGGTACAGAAAATGATGCTTTTGTCAGTAAGGTTTTCGCACTACACACCACGTGGACCACCTTGTCATCCAATAAAGCAATTATTACTTCTAAAGTGTGATACAAAAGGGATTTACCACTTAAGGCCTTTTTGTGATACCTAGCAGCTGTTCACCAAACCCATCAGAGTGAAAGGGCTTCAAAAAACAAAGCAAAACACAAAATCCCCAGACCCTGTCAAAGGTCTGTCTATGACAGCAATGCAGAGCTGAGGAACGTTACAGCTGGAGCAGTGGGTGTGGTGCTGCTGAAACCTCTCTGGGGTCTATCCAAACCTGCTGGGGCAGCACTAGTGGAGCAAAGTAGACAACACCTTCACAATGATTGCAATTGGAACAGCCTGCAGAAACAATACCCTGCTTCATTCATCTGAGATCTGCAAAACAGCAGAAAGGACCAGCAAAGCCACGCTGCAAAAGTAAACTGAAGGGCAATTCTGTGTTGTCAAGTCTTCCAGACTGACCAAGAACCTTCAGGATGCTTTGGATATGTTCTAAATGCAAGGAATGAGGGAAGCAAAGGAAAGTGTGGGGCAGAAAGCTTCTCCAGGGCTGGATTTCCAGAGGGACAAAGATGTCACTTAGAAGAAGATTCTTTTTACAGAGCACAGCTGTTCTCAGCTGTTTCCCAACAGTGAGGTGATGATACAGAGGTGCTTCCAGTTCATGATTCTTCTGGAAACGAAGGAAAGTTTATGAAGAGTTGGAACAAGAATGAATATATATCAAGTAGCACTGATCACAGGCTTGCTTTTGAGTAGATGATGTGATGTGTTGGTGCAAGTATCCTAGTTAACAGCAGGCCAAATATATACCTGCTTTGAGCTTAGAGTTCCTTGCCTTTGTGAAACTGTGAACAGGACTTTGACACTTGAATGGTTTTCTCAGCCAGACTGAGATGAGCTTGTTTTACAAACAACCAATCTTACATCAGTCTGAGCTTGAAGAAAGTACCATGGCAAACTCTGTAACAGAGGTGGATGGAAGACTTCATACTCCATCTAAGCCTCAGTGACTTTTCTCAACTCAGTCATTATTTGTCTGAATTTCACATTATTTACTGGACTATTGCAGAGCTTCAGATTTTCCATTTATCTCTTCTAAGATCCTCTAGGCTTGTTGGACTTCTACATTTTATCAAATTTTCTCTCACCTTTAGTGCAATTTGGTTTTGACTCATGCCAGCCTGTATGAAGGAATCCGTGCTAAGTCCCCTTACTTAGGGGGAAATGATATTTGGCATGCTTTCATTTCTAGTTTGGAAAAGTGCTTTTGAACAAGAACCAAGTCACTGAAAACACAGAACATGGCCTTAATCAGCAGGAATGCAAACTCTACAGTTTCACCACCTCCCTTATCTAGGCTGTGCCTTGGTGTCTGGTAGGAGAGGAGCTTTGATAAGCTAATGATGCCTCACGAGTGCTGAGGTTGTTACAGCACTCTGCAATCCTTGCTTGGAAAGTACCAGAGATACACAGAATTATCAAAGCAGCATAACCCTCCCCTCGTCAGTGAATCAGCTCTAGTACAAGCGGACTAAGGTGTGGAAGAATGAGATACTGGAGGCCTGTTTCACTACTCACCAGCTCAAGACAGACTTCTAAATAACTGTTAGAAAGAAAATAACATCTTCAGGAAAAAAAAGGTCACAGAAATGTAGCTGGAGGTAAAGAACAGGAATGCTGCTTTTGAATTGCTAAATTCAATTTTCTCTGAAGAAAACAAAGTTGTACTTCTATAAACCATGATTCCTAGACTAAATGTATATAGAAGGGCTGGGGATAGAGAATAGAAACAGAAAATGGAGATGAGATTTCTTTAAATTGTGCCCTATTGTCAAGTGTACAGATGGGCTGAAGTAAAAAGTGGCAGAATACCTGCAAGCCCTTGAAGCATTTTTCAACTGAGACAACAGTGGAAACCACTTCCCAGTGGCCTCTAAGCTCTGGCAAGAGCGGTATTACACACTGGGAAAAGAAATGTTTCCAAGAATGGATTGTGGCACGACAGACATTTCCTGAAAGAACTGTGCATAGAAGGTGGTTGGTACGTCTCACTGATGGTCTCGGTTCTTTGAAACAAAGTTTGCATACCATGAACAAGTAATGATCAGATTTTAGAAGTACATGTCAGTCAGTGAAAATTCAATTCAGAAGGAGAGAAAGGAGCTGTGCTGTGCTCCCTTCACTACTTCAGTGTCAAACTTCTTTTTTTCCTGAAAAAGTTTAGAGACATTGCTCTGTGACCTGGTCAGCATTTCGACTGCATTTTACCTACTGCTGAGTTCTCAGATCTCTTACCCAGATTGTCTTAAGGCTACAAACAAGCCAAGCTATCATTTCACAAGCTATTGCACAATTAGACACACACACACACTATACTGAGCATCCTTGCACTACTTTGAGACTTTTTTCCTCCCCTTTAATTAGGGAGAAGCTTTAATGTTACAAGCAGGTGGGGAACCAAATCTGAGTAAGCCAGTTTGCAGTAAAGGAAATAATCCTACACAGGCTGAGCTGCAATTGACAAACTTTAGCCTTTTAAAAATTATCCTGTATCTTCTTTAATTCCTTTGCCTTGGTTGTTGTAACAGAAAAAGTGCAAGATGCTTTTTCAGCAAGGAGAAATCTTAACTTTCCCCAGCCCTATCCACTTCCAGTCAATAAAAGGAAAAGATGAAGGGGAAGAGTCATCTGTAGATATAGACTAGACTTTGGTGGCTTTTGCTTGTTGGCTTTGAGAGCCAAAATCCAGGCATTTTGTACATACAAATATATATAAATATTTTTGCTTACTTATGGAATGTTTGTGCATGATAAGAACAACAGTTCAAAATGATGAGGGATAGTTAAGGCTAAGAAAATGAAATTCATTGCAAAGCTATAATTTTGTCTTCATTTTTCTCCTTTACAAAGGAGACTAAAGCATCTTCCCTGTAATAGTCAGCCACTGTGTAATCCCCCATCAACACCAATTCTAGGGAAAACTACTCAGGACCCAGTCCCTGAGGAAAAAGCTAGGACCTCATGATTTGAGCTCAAGTAATCCACATAATTAACTGCATACATTGGTGAAAAGTTAAATATTCCAAGGCCTCAGGCCTACTGTCACCTAAAAAAGAAAAGGCATTTTGTGTATGGGATGGCCTAGATCTAGGCCTTTAAGCATACATAGTTATGTAACAATTGGCCAAGGGCTCCAGATTTATCCCAGGGGCCTACAACATAACTGGAGAGTGGTCTGCCTACTCCTCAGAAATGCCAAGTGGCTCCAAGGTGGTCTTGGAAACTATCCCATGTCTGCTGGGCGCATGGGCATCCTGCACATACCCCAGCATGGCATGGGAATGTAAGGAAGCAGCTACTGTTCATTTAAGCCATCCCATCAGCAAAGTTTCAGCAAAACTTTTCCTTACTGCCCTAGTTTTAACTACCATATAAATTTATGGGATGTAACTTCCTGATCCAATATAGGCTGGCTTTGTCTGAAGCAGGGAGCAAGAAGAACACTCCCTGTAATTTCCTGAAAAAAAGGAAACTGTAGGTTTATATTGCTGAACGTTTATTTTTCATGCTTCAGGCTAGCTGCTTTCTGCCTTTGAATACTTAGAAGACTGACAAGGACCAGCTGTCAAACACACTCAGTCTGAAGAGGGGTGGTCTCAGTTCTCTGCAGGGCCAAGAAATTTTGAACTCATCCTTGGGTTCCTGTGCAGCTTGGCATTGTCAAGGGCTAGAGTGGTACCAACCCACCCCCTTCTTTTGTGGAGGCCTCAGTGCACAAAGTTTTGTCCTTTCTCTCATGTTTCCTGGTTGGAGACCTTGTGGACTGAGAAGTGAAAAGGAGGCTTAGGAATGCCTCTGCTGTTCATTGTGCAGCTGGCAGGCAGAGCAGGATGTGTGGGACAGGCTCCAAGCTGTAGCACGAGCAGAACCACCATGGAGTTGGCCATCCCCTTCTCTCCTTGCAACCAGGTGAGATCTGCCTCTAGGTCTATGCCAAACAGTTAAGAGTTTGGTGGAAACAGAAAGGTGTCAGTGCAAGGATACTCCACGGGCTAGTCATTCATTTACTAACCCCTGCTGGATTCTTCCTCTGTTATTATTTACATGCTGTGTATTTGCACGTCACAGAATGATGAAATCTGAGGAGTTTCCACATTTATGTTGGTTACCCTCTATTGCCTCTTGTCAGACAGATACATGTAACCTGGTGAGATTTACACTGATAAATCAATCATTCACTCCATTCCTCTTGAATCAACTCGAGTCATTCTTTGGGAGTAAAACTTTTCAGGCTTGGGGTCCTCTAATCAACATGGTTTTTGCCCTGTAAATTAATGCAATTCATCATTGCTAACCTTCAGAATATGTAGTTTTTTGATGAGTTGTGGACTGAAATCAATAAAGTGTAGAGGGCAGGGTAGTACTTCCCCTCAGTATTGATTCCCTGGTTTCAGTCATACCTCTCTCTTGGCATTGCTTTCTGAAACTCCAGTGACTTCCAAATTCCACAAGCACCAAAACATGGCCTTGGCCACCAGCTCACGATGATGCTTGTCCTCTACAGTGTCACTGAGAACAGAAGAACTCTTTGAGCTTGCTCTGTTTAAACAAAGTTTAAGGTTGGTTGCAACTGGACTTTTCCTTCTCTAAAACACAATGCTACGTTATTTTGCTAAACATGTAATCTGCTTAATTACAACTACTGTGACAAGCCCTGAACTCTACCAAAAAGAATTCCTACAGAACACCCCACCGTGATAATGGGAAACATTTGGCTATTAGTGACTTTTTTTTCTCTGCCAACTGTGTGCCAAACAAAATTCTGAAGTGGACCAAAAAGGTCTTGACAGTTACCAAAAAAGAAGCAAGAAATTGCTGTTCTTAAAACTTTAACAGTCTGTTACATTAGCTTTTTAAGCAACATTTAAGATACAGTTGAAATCAAGAAAAAATATAGTTGATATATTTTGATTTCTCACCTGTACACTGACCGTGGCAGTTAAGATGTGAGGCAGTATTACTTACTGGTTTACTCACTGTTAATACTTACAGTATTAAACACTGTTTATGTATAAAACATTTCACCCTGGTTAAAAAAGAAAATCAGTGTAATGTATTTGTCATTTTAAATTCACTGATGTAATTGGTTTCTCCTAATTTTCCTGTGTTCTAACTGGGATCAAATTGTCTTATGTTACATTAACAAAACAAGGGAGGGAAAAAAAAACCCACAGAAAGAAAAAGTCACGACTGGTCTTCAGTTCCTGGCTGCCTGCCTGTGAAGGTGGTGTTTGTCAAGATGCCTGCTGCAGTGCTCCTGTGCTGGGCTGCTCTGCCTGTCCCAGCGGAGGACAGCAGCGACGCCTTGCGGGATGGCAGCCGTGCTCAGCCACAGCCCACAGTGCAGCCTCACGGGGCTTGTCCTGCAATTTAGTAACTCCAAGGAAGGGCAGAGTTTCCTGTAATACCTGTCTAGGACTGCTGAGCTGTGCCAGCTTCTGACAAGCTCTGGGCCCAAGAGGAACTTTACAAGATGACCCTGTTCAACAAATAGCATTGAGATGATGGCTAATTTAAGTCTGTTTTGGGTGTACAGATTCCCACAGGGCATTCACATATGCATTTTGTGTCAGCTTTTCCAGTGCCACCTTCTGCATGACATGTTTACATCCAGCTGATACTAGGAGCACAGTTTGCACCTCTCTAGTGGCATCACTTGGCATTTTTGGATGACAGCACTGGTGGTGTCACAAGTTCCTTGCTTTGCCACTCCAGGTGTGGTATCTTCTGCTTTCCCTCCAGCCCCTGCCTACGCCACCAAGAGCAAAGCATCAATGGGTGGGTGAGGTGTCCTCCAAGCCCAGAAGCTCCTTTACAAGTCTTTCACCAAACTGTGCGCGGCTGTACCTTGTCACATGGTAGGCCTCTGACATTTTGTAGAGGATGTAGGCATTATTTATAGCGATGCTGATGGCAAACCAGAACACTTGTTGCCAGGTCTTATTTGGTTTGTGAGAAATGAAATACCTAAAAGCCAAGAAAGGAGAGAAAAACACTGTTCAGCCAAACAATTGCAGCTGGGATGCAAGAAATCACCCCAGACAAAGATCCTGCAGTCCCAAAGGAGAAGCAGACTTGGGATTTAATGCCTGGTTGAAGTACTATTTAAAGAAATTTTGCACAATGTATTTGACAGTCATTTACAGCAAATTTGCACAATTTTGGAGATTTCTGTTAGTGTGTAGAAGAACAGACCTCCTTGCTCTCAGAAGCAAACTGCAGCAATACTCTCACCTCTGTAACGCTCCACGTCAATAAGAGTAGTGATAAACATTCCTTGAGCTCACCCATGACAAATATCCTTGTGATGTAGAGGAGGGAGATGTAGGTCTGAATCCCTTCAATTTGTAACTAAAAAAAAGCCTCAGTCACATTACATTACAGTTTTGGAAAGCTTGCTGATGCTTCTCCTCATGTTTATTGTGAGCAAAGAATGATTGCTGCTGCTGTCAACAGTAGGTGGGAGGATGTGGGGGTAGAGCGAGAGCGTACACTGCTGGTAGGTGGACCACAAGGCAGAACTAGAAAGAACTGATATCTTTATATTTAGGTTCTGACTAATTCTAGGACTGCCAGAATATTCTCTCTTCAGTCGTAAGATTTCCCCTTCTCCCATTTTCCTACTTTGATTTTTTAGTAACCATTTAAATCTACTACCCCAGCTCTTTTCTGCATTGATTTCTTCAGATCAGATCCCAACATCATCCTCCAGCGACCACCTCCTCCTCTTTCATGTATTCTACTGAATTCTTGCTGCCTTGCCCAGAACTGGCTTGAAAAATCTGTGCTGCTTTTTCTCTCTTCTCAATTTCTAGTTCTTGAAATCTTCTGCACCTCATTGCTATTCCCACAGCCAAGCTTCACTAATGCTATTCTTATTCACTTCTGTTCCTCCCTGCTACATTAAGAGCTAACACCAAGGACACCAACTGGAATTCAGGAGCCAAAAGTTACACATTCTGCTCTCTCATCATATATAGATCAGCTTTACATGTGTAAATGAATGTCTTTTTTCTTCTGGCTCCAGGTGACGCAAATATCACCAGGACAGATTATCAACCATCTACTGTTAGAGGTGGAGAGCTGAATTAGCCTGAGAGACTTGTGGGGCTGCTAGACCCTTGTTGATTTCTCTATCATTCTGCTGGCTCATCCTCCCATCACTTCTTAAAAGTCATTTATAAGATGCAAAGGACCTGTGTATCAACATTTCTTTTTTTTTGACTGATGGATGGGTGGATAGAGCCAAACCAATACCAGCAATGCAGTTCTTGCTTTGGGCAGAGCCAGCATCTGATCTTTGATTTAAACAGAAGTTCTGTCAAAGACTCAGTGAAAGCAGCATTGGGCCCTTGGATTCAGCTCAACATGAAGTCAAACCTTGCAGCAACAGAGAAGGTGTGAAAGAAGTACACATAAACATGCACATCTTACTTACTTGCTGTATTTATCATCATATTTGCAGATATAGCTAAGGTGAGCAGCAAAGGCTTCAACTGCCAGTGGGCATGGAATTTCTCCGCTTTTTCTCTTAATTATAACTCCTGCATCAATTAGAAACATAACAGTTTTAAACTGACATCATAATTCTAGCAATTGAAAAATATGTTTTCTATATATGGTTTATAAAATAAACATTATTGATAGTTTTCCCCCTAAAGCTGGAAAAAACAGAGATGCTAATTTGATTTCTTTTTCCACAGGTAGTACACTGAGCAAGCAGAAGGGGAAGAAAGGGGAAAATTTTTCAGTTGGAAATGAAAAGACGTTAGACACAAACATCTTTGCCGTATATTCAAAGGAACCCACACATTACCATAGTCCCACAGTGGCCACCTACAGACAGTATTAGTCTCTTTTTTTTGGGTCACAAGAAGTCTTGGTCACCACTAGAGCAGTGACTTGCTGTTATATGCTTTGAATTCTGGAGGTTCCAAATTAGTCTCTTGAAATTAAATCCTTTTCTTATCTCCACCCATGGGGGCCAAGAACAACATTACCTTCTCTTCAGTGGGTGCCAATTGACACAGAGAAGAAAATGCAGTAAGAAGGAGCCAACTGGCTGAACTCAGTGAAGCCAGAAGTGAAGCTGGTGGGTGATTTTGGTCTCTTTGAAATGAAAAGCAGCCTGGCTCCTGCTGTGGGGAGCCAGAGCTCAGAAGCACCCGTAGGTTGTTCACTGGAGCTGAGCACACATTTCTCTGCCTGAAAGTGTTGCTTCCTGTCCTGCCTGGTCAGCTGGCTTGGTAATTCAGCTCATCACGGGGGATGGCCATCCTGCCTACTGCAGAAATCTGTGGAAAGGCAACAGGCACCACCCTGCAGCCTTCTACCAGCCACTCTTTGCACAGACAGATGCTAGAGCAGGTTATTCCAACAACAGGCCCCATTCCCTCATGTGGTCTATCTTTGACCTGGCCTTATCCAACACTAGGGCAGTATTTTAAGTCCAATGCCCTCCTAAGAAACCCCACCAGCTCTTTCCTGATTTTTTGCTCCTATCCTTCTTCCCTCTTCCTGGGGAAAGCTCTCTGTCATGGTTTGAAACCAGTAACTAAAAAAATTACTTATTTCTTGCTGTGAGATATGGATTAGAATAAGAGCAAAACAGGCTTAAAACTTAAAAGAAATAAAGACAGTTTATTAACAAAACTACAAGAATAAAAATACCAGAATAAACTTCCAGAAAACCCTTTTATCTCTCACTACTTGACCATTCTTTTGTACAAGTGACAACATAGAGACAAAAAACTTTAGAACTTTGGTGGTTAAAAACAGTCCTAATTCTTGCTACAGTCTATTTATCAGTCTTTGTAGAGAAACAGAAGTCTCCTTCTGCTAATCTATGGAGTTTCTCACAAGAAAACTATTTCTGTTATAGTTTTCCATTGCCCTGATGCCAGCTGCCTGGAATCTGTCATCAGATTTTCTCCTCCCATTTCACATCACTCTGAGGTGTGTATGGGCCATGAGTCTAGGGATGTCATTTTAAGGATGAGTTATTCAAAGGCAGAAGTCTTCTTCATCTGTCTCTGTGAGCTTTCCTGGAAAACAGTTTTCTCATTGCCCCCAAGGCTTCAAATCTTCGCTCAACTTTGTTCCAGCACCTCACTGTATCACAATTACTCTTTCTTTTGCTCAAAATCCACACTTTGAACACTCCATTCCTCCCAATATACTTTGTCATGAATTAAAGGAGTCTTTTTAAACTACTATTGTCCATCTCCATAGCTTTAACAGAAAGATATTTTCAGCTTATAAAGCATCTACTTATTCTCTCCCCCATCTAAAACTTAACTTTTTTCTCACTGTTTTTGGTGGTTTTATGATGTCTTCTTTATGCTGATTGTCTCTTTCTTTCTCTGTCTCTCTGGGAAAAAGGAGTAATCTGTACGTTTTATCCAGGTAGTAAAAGAATTAAAAGCTTTAGAAAAGCTGCAAGAGTTCATGGTGTCAGGTTTCAGTCCAGCAGCAGAAACTGAAAACTAAACCAGGCTGGCCGGCTCTGCTTTCTTTTCCTCCCACCCCCGCCTTCATCTTCTGCGGCCTTGTCCAGCCTGGGGCGGGGGGAAGGAGGAGGCCATGACAGAGCCTTGTTACCTTGTCAAAAGCCAGAAACTAAAGAGATCAAGAGAGCTCTGACTGTACATCTTAAGGGGGTGTTCACAAGTTGACTTAACTTTTTAATGGTCAAAACTGCTGTCAATTCTTAGAAATGACTGATAATTGGTCAGGAGGAAAGACTCCCATCAGCCACCAGCACTTTCAACTTCCTTAGCTCCTAAAACCGCCTTAAAGGTAAAGCCACCCCATGACACTCTATGTAGGAAGGAAGGGTGGGTAAAACAAACTTAGAGCATAGGAGTCTGTTCCCTAACTTTTGACCTCATGCCCCCACAGGTTTCAATTGGTGGCTCTCCAGGGTATGAAGCACCACTTAATCCACAGCTACAGCACACTGCTGAGCCAGGCTCCCTTCTCTCAGGTACAACACTATTTTCTCCAGGTCTAGAGAAGCACAGGTTTGGTTGCATCCTTTCTCAGCATCATCTCAGTACAGGTACAATCCTTCGCTTTTTCATTTCTCAGGCTTTCAAGAAAACTTTCTTCGCCTTCCTTCTGCCAACTCTTTTACAATGGGCCCTTAAATGCTACTCACGTTTTGATTACATACTTCACCATTTCATTCCTCCAGCTGGAAGTCTCATTCCATCCATTATCTCTGTCAAGCCCCCTGTGCTGTCCTAGCTGGCAGGCTCTATTTTGAAGCCAGTATGTGACACATACTAAATGTCATATTACAGCTGAGCCATGCAGAAATTTATTTTGGGTGTTTAAAGTCTGATCTTCCAAGAGTCCAAAATTATATTACCTCTGAATTGTTCAATACACTCTCCTTTCACCTTTGCCTCCTCAAGCTGAGTGTAAATGTAGTCCAAGAAGCAGGGGGAAAAACCAATCAAACAAAAAAATTCTTCATTACATTGATGTGTGAATATTATAGTGTGGTTTTGACTCTTTTAATGAGTCCTACACATATCTGGCCAGCATGAGGTAAAAAGGAACTGATACACCACCAGCCTGCTGCATTAGTGCTGCAAAATCACTTGCCATCTCATCAGGGAAGGTAAGTATGTTCCTGGTACAAGTGTTATAAAAAAAAAAAATCACCTTCTTTCTCCTCTTGCTCTCTTCTCTTTCTTCCCCTTCTCTTTCTTTGAAGGGTTTGTATTTCCTTTGCAATTTGCTTTGTATTCATAATCTTTAAAAGAATGCATTGCAGTGACAGAACCATATACTCTCTATCACTTCCTATTATATTCCCCATAATATTCCCCTGCTTTGAGAATATAAAAAGCTTTATAGGCATACTATTTTTAGCCTTTCCTAGGCTTGTTTCATAGCCACAGCCTACCTTCCCAGGGAAGGCACCTGCCAGAGCTGGGTCATTCCTAGCTGCAGGTCTCTGTGGCACGTGGTCCTGAGCCAGCTGACTCATTGGCACATCCGATGAGCCACTTCCCCTCCTGGTCCTCCCCCAGCACTGCTGTGTTCCCATCCCTGGCAGCACTCCAGGGAACACACCACCTGCACTGCAGCCACAGCCTGCCTTTGCTTCCATGCTGGAAAGCGTGCTGACTGCCAGCCTCCATCCTGTTACCATAGAAAGGCACCAGCTTCTGGCTTTGGGGTTCTTCTAACCCTTTTATCCTTTTAATTTGAATTTTTAAGCTGTATGCTTTGTGAAGCAAAGCTTAGGAAATACTACCTCAAATAAAACAAGCCAAAAGACAAAGGTTTACATATGTTTGCTTCTTCAAAACACTTATCCTAAGCCTATCTAGAATCATACTTTTTTAAAAATGGGAGTCCCACTAATACACCAGCACTTGCATCCATCTTGTCAAACCCTGAGATTTCATAACAATATAAAAGAAGGGGCATTGCATGACTCAAGTGCTATCTGGCTTTTTATCAGGACTTTGATTTCTTACAGTTCTTTATCTGAATTGCTGACATTCAGCAGTGTTCTATGCTTAGTTATTGACTGTTGAGCTTTTAAGTACAGCTAGTTGGTGAAGAGCACCTGTGGAAGGTCTCAGAAAGAAGCTACTTAAAAAGATCTTGGGTTTAACAGTTTCTTGCTGAAGATATTATTCTGGTCATCCAACTGTGCAGCAAGTGAGGTTGCAGCCTGCTCCATTGTGCTACACATGAAAGGTAGAAAAGAACACAACAGCAGAGATGCTGGCGAAGTGGGCACCAGATCTAGAGTGAAAAACCAAAATGCAGCCTTGTCACACAGATGGGGAGATTTGGGCCAGCACACAGATGACCTGCTTTAGAATAAGGTAACTTTTTAATCTCTGGGGGTCCCAATCTCTTTTGAATTCTCACTTCTGTAATACAAGCACAAGGAAAAATTAAAGTTTAAGAACAATTAAAAATCTGACTGGATTTCATTCTAGGCAGAAACAACATACTTGATATCAGTATCTTGAAGCTGGATATGTGCTTACTCTCCTTTAGCGAGACTAAAGGAATTAGATCCATCCTCAAGTATCTGAGATGATGTATTATGACATGCTGGTTTAAAATATCCATAATAAATAACCTGCTGCATCTAAGAATAGTATTCACAGATCTGCTCTGACAAGTTTACTGCCCTCCTGGTGCTTCTGGTTTGGGTGGGATTTGCACTCCAAGTACAGGCAAGATTTACCCTCTTGACTTTTCTTCAAATTGTAATAAATAGTTCATTATTAGCTATCTCCACCTTTTTTCTCATCCTAAGTGTTCTGTTGACCATCTCTTGCCTTCTGTTTTTAAGGTTTTCTCTTCATGGCCTCCTCCAGCTTGCGCACATTTACACTCAGCCAAGGGCAAACACGCACTGTGCATCACCAGACAACCCCACTGGCACCTCGTGTGGGTTTTAACCCTGTTAAACTACCTCCTCTCCTATGTAACACATGCTGAGCATGTCTGTGCTACAGGCCTGCCTCAAGGAGCACAGATTTCTCCTCTTCCTCCTCTATATTTACATGCCTTAGAGGAGACTGGTGGTCCAGCTTCTCTTGAGTTGGTTTAAACTATCTTTGCTGCACTGACTTCAGTGATGCCAAATCAGAGGCAAGCAATCTGGTCTCTTGCCTTCCCACCGAGCTTCCATCTGTTCCCATGTCCCTGCTAGAGACTCTTTGCCCAGCATCACTCTTGAAAAAGCCAGTCTCTGTTTTCTGCTCTGATTCACAGTGAACTATGTCAACTGTCCCAGCCAGCATTTGGTGAGCAATGAGTTGGGAAAGCCTTGTCCATCACACACAAAGGTCGTAATCATAAATACTTCACACACACCACCTACAATCCCATCTATGCCAAAACAAACCCAAGGTCAATCACAAGCACAACAGCTCACACCTCCGTTTGCTGCATTTAAAGGATGCTGCCAGCACAGACTGCTTTTGCTCCTTTTTAACAGGGCAGTTAACACTGATGTTTACAAACAGATTATTTTCCCAATATTTATTAATTATAACCAAATGCTCCAAGCTAGTCTGTAAAAAACAAGTAGCAGTTTGTAGTGATAACTCTTGTCCAGTTAATGCTGCTGAATAATCTAAATCCAGCAAAAACAGCACAAATCCTGATGGTGAAAGCCCCTCACAGGGAGCTACATTGCTCCAGAGACTGGCTTCAGCAGGGTCTCCAAGTGTCATACTTCCTTCACATACATATTTTCAGCATCTGTGCTCAGATATCAGTCCATCTGAATCACCAAGTCCTCACTCTTCTGGGATGCCCAGCACAATTCTTCAGGATCAGCCATGCTTTGCTAAGGCAATGAGCCTTCTGGCAAGGCACTGAACAACACACAAACTCAGCTTTCTCAGCTTTATCATACAGTAATTCTATGCCTTAGCTTTGCTTCTGCAATCTATACACACATGTGAGAGTTGCTTTGGATTCAGAAAATGACTGTAGAAGATGCCTCTGAATTGGTGGCTTTATATTTAAATGTTTATGTTATACTCATTTGTCTCTGGCAGTTATACATAAATCTGAACCATAAAAATTGTAAGAAACTGAAACAATATTCTTACTGAAAAACTAATTTCAAGAAGTTAGTCATTGCATCTTACAGAAGTTTCCAAATGTTCTTAAAACTATCTTATACTTTCAAAAAGGAAAATATTTCCGTAGCAAGAAGCTCTCTGTAATTATCTGAACTATCCAAATTATCTGGTTTGGTTTCTTTTCATTGACTGCCAAAATCACTTTAACGTACAGCAGGAAACCTTAATCATGTCTACTTCTGGCAAAAAAGATACTTGTTTGTGGCTAAGTTATTACTAGATAAGAAAAAATTAATTGTAGGGTCTGCTTTGGAATTCAAAGTACATCACAATGTCTATTAATTCTTCTGTAGCAGCAATCCTACAAGATGCTTTGCAAATGAGGCTAATATCGTCCTATGCAGTAATCACCTTCTTTTCTCTGACCATCAGCAAAGATATCATCTTTATCCCTGAAAGGATAGTGCCTCCACCAGCTCAGGCAAGGAGGCTGCATTAGCAATAGGCTTTTTAACCTTTGTATGGGAAAGGAAGAATAGCTGTAGGAAGATACGAAAGGAAGTAATCACTACAGCTACTGTTTATCTAGGAGGTATGATCAGTTACAATCAAGCTCTTTGTTCAGGCTTATTATCAATCTCAGTGACTCACTTTGGCTTGTGACATAAAGCATGTGCACTTTGGAGATGAGAAGCAGAAATATTGCTTACCTTGTTGAACTGGAGAATAGGCGTTGGTCAGAAAACGAAAGTGCCCTTTATTGTACCAGCAAATCAATGACATGTTTCCCTTCATTCTTATTCTGTACTGTCCTCTGGACTGTGGAGTTGCAGAATTGTTCAGCATGGATGGAGGTAGGCCTGTGCAGTCGCTCTTCCTGGTGCTCAGCAACCCACAGCAGTAAATCTCTGCATGTGAACAAACACATTCCCTATCAGCAAGCCACTGCATGGACCCAGAGAGCAAAACCAGCAGAGGAAGCCTGAAGAACCTCTGCAAGAACTTTCCCCACAACCTTCTAGTCCAACAGATATGTCAGTCAACTGGTTTTCTTCTGTAACACCAAAGATTTGTGTCCTACAGACAAGTGCAGAAAGCTTGATCTTGCATTGAAATATATTGACACCTCCTGCACTGTTACAATGAAACAACGTGAAAAAAAATTCAGGGTATTTTCTTAGCTGTAACACCTACGATCTGTGTTTAACATTACACCATGTTGAAAATTGGTCTCAAAAATCCCCCAGTGGTGATATGCATTATGGGATAGATCAGAATTTATGATCCAAGAGAAGCCTGGATATTTAACTAAAAGAATAAATTTTGGAGGGAGCAGGGAGGTAGGGAAAGCTATAGCATCTCAGATGTTAACTGAAATAATTTCTCCTACATGACTCCTATGATGCTTTTAGTCACAATAGTTTAATCTACTGCTTCACTGTGCTGCCACGTTCTTGCTTTTTAGCTCAATGCTCCTTGCACCTGCATCATCTGCTTTGCTAAGGAAATGCTGCTTAAGCAGCCAAAAACCACTAAAACCATTGGTTGATTTTAAAAAATGCACATGGCCAGAAGGATAGAGAAGATGGAAATTCAAGTTCAGTGAAAACTGATTTCAGGGCACTAAAACAAGCACTGATCTTGTCCTGCACAGACACTAGAGGCTCTTGCAGGAGACACAGTCTGTTGCTCACAGCTTCTTGGCCTTTTCATATGTGAAAGAGGCAATGAATAAAATCTAACACCACAAAATGAATCTCAGTACAGCCAGGTGGGCACAAACAAGGTTTGAAAACAACATTAACAACAATACCTAAATTTTCCATTAGGCTGTGAAATACTAACAGCCTGTTTCTGTTAGTCCAAGAGAAGCAGATCTTCTTGATCAAATTTTCCCCTGACTCAAAGAAATCTTGGATGGAAATTTCCATTGTCTCCCTCAGTTTTGTGTTAACCCATTTGAGTGGAAAAAAACAGTGGGCATAGAAGCAGGTGACATCTGTGCACATCTTGTGGTGGTTTAAAGCTCATCTGCCAGCTAAGTCTGCTTGATCAAATTTTCCATCATGCTGAATTTTGCATGATATCCTTACAGTGAAAATGCAAAGTCAGAATGCAGTGTCTGGCTTCCCCTAAACACATTACCTCTGTTCTTATGTTTCCATAAACGTGTTACCTCTGTTCCTGGATTTCCATTTATGTGGCTCATCTGCCTCTGTCTTTCTGGAAGCACCTAAGTTCTTGAGTGCAGGTGCAGCCTTTGGTCCATATAGTGATTGACATGCTGAGCATCCACTCAACAGCTCACAGACACTACAGGAGTACTAATAAATTAATTGCATATACTCATGCATTGGTCCAGTTGCTGTGGGCAGATGTACAAGGAGCTACAGCTCTTCCATCAGAAATTTAAACCACCTTTGAGAGAAGAAGGTCAAGCAACACAGCAATGGGAAAACTTCATTCTCAAGGGAGAAACCTGCACTCCACCAGTTATTTCTAATGAATTAATCAATCCCTGGAAATCTGTAAGCTCCTTCCACAAAAGACAAAAGCCTGATGACAACAGGCTTACAGTCATTATAGAGGGAACTGCATCTCTAGTGGAAAGCTGATTTTTTATTTTTCTTTTAAAAAATTTCTTCTGTTCCTAAGAGGTACCAAAACAGTGTAGGCCATGTACCTGCAGACTTTGCCATTAACACAGCAAACATTTATAAAGCTTTATTCTAGCCAACATTAAGATCTTCCTGCCCAGATCACTAGCAAACCTGAGAAGAATCTCCTTAGCTGCCCAGAGTTTGTTATTCATTGAAATGTGGTACTTTTTCCAGGAGACTGCAATGGAATAAAACAAAGCTAATAACTACATTGTTGTGCTAGAGCTTCAAAACAGCAACAGCCATCTCTGAGATCCCATAATAATTAGTTGTAGCCTTTCCTTTTATTATAGCAATAAGCCTGCAGAAAACTTCCAGCAGATGTTTCACTCCTCATGCAGAATAATGGGAACAATTTTCTCTCTAAGGAACACATCGTGTAGCCTTCCTGCTGTACAGCCTAGAAATGTGCAGAACTTCTGCAGATTTACTGGCATTTCTCATCATGGACACAACCCTTAATCTGCTGTAGGGGTTTTAAAACCACCCAGTTACTATAGCAATGGAAGCAACAAAAATTACACCCATCTGGCTTAATGAAGTTTTTGTGTGTAATTAAATCAGAATCACAACAAGTGTTTGCTGCACACACACAGGAGTCAGTGGAAACAGGTTGTTCTCTGGTCTTCTTAGACTGCAGGTGCAGTATAAATGAATATACCTAAGAGAGTTTAGCAAAAAAGAGCAAATGTGGTATAGTCACCCAAAACTCATTCCCAGAGTCTCCAGCCTCCATAGAGCTTGTGCTGAAGCCTGTTTCACCACATCTTCACTAGTATAGTTCAAAAAGGCCATCAGGCTTGAGCTAATTCAGGCAAAAATACACATCCTGCAATCATTTAGTCTGCATGCAACACTGGGTCAAGTCAGAGCTGGGAAACCAGGGTGGGGCTGCTATGAGGAGCAGAAATGAGCTTGCTTTAGTCCATGTGCTGGAGTTGCAGGATCCTGTAAATCTTCTGGGAATGCCATGGTCAGCCAGGCTGGCAGCTCTTCCAGCTTTGCCAACACCAGCCCCTCTGCAGAACACAGCCAGCTGCTCCTGCTGGTTCAGAACATGCAGAAGGGACTTTCAGGGACCACACGTTTAAGGGAAGTAAAGAACATGGGCCTTTAGGAGGTTTTGTCCTCTACAAAGGACATTACTAATGCTTAGAGAGAGGGAAAAAGGGATGTGACTATGAATGAATGTCACAGCAAATAGCAGTGACAGCTGTCTGCTCACAGAACAGAGAATCTGGGGCATTTCAGTGCAGGTTTCCAGTTCTATTCAGAGGCCAGTGAGAGAAATTCTTTGTATGTCCCCTGGAAAAAAAAAGAGGTCTATTCAGGGTTTTGATTTTGAAAAAGATCAAAGTGTTCTATCTTATTTTCTGAAGTTTTCTCAGTTCTTGGTATCTCCATATAGGTCTTAGAATCATGTTCACTGACATCCCTTTATATTACAAGGCACACTATTGTCTACTGTGATACAGTGAAGGTGTTACACCACAGGCTCTCAATAAAGAGAGAGCATTATTGTCTTTAACAATAATGCATGTGTGAGCTAGGGTGAGGAAAAGTGAACGATAGTTAAGATTTCACAAAATTTTTTATAGGATCACAGGATCCTATAGATTAAAGAATAGTTCAGGCTGAAAAACAACTCAGGAGGTCTGTAATCCCAGCCCCTGACAGACATGGGTGAGCTCTGAGGCCAGACAGTGCCATTCAGGGCTTTATCTTGTCTGGGCTTGTAAACTTCCAAGGACAGAGACTACACACCCTGTCTGTGCATCCTGCTTCACTGCCCTCAGGAAAAATACTGCATCTAGTCTGAACATCTTATGTTTCAGCCTAAATATGTGCGTTTTTTTTTGTCCTTCCACAGTGCACCACTGTAAAGAGCCAGCTCCATTCTCATGAGAGGGTAGCATAAGGCTGCTTTTGCATCCCCCCAAAGCCTCTTCTCAACCTGAACAAGAACAGTTCCCTCCCCACATTAGAGTATATTTGTCTACAGAATATCCTTGAAATGGGGGCATGTTGTCTAAAGCTCTAGGAGGCAATAATCACCTCCCTTGATCTACAGGCTACACTCCTGTTAATACAGCCCAGGACAGTGTTAACACATGCCTCGGCTGCCAGGGCATGCTGCTGACTCAGGTTCAGCATGGTGGTTACCAAGACCCCAACTCCTTTCCATCAGAATTTTGAAAGGAACTAGTAAGAGTTTTAGTGAGTGACTTTCCAGATTTTCCAGAATTGCATTTAGTTGCCTTCAAACTTTCATGTTTCCAAAAAGTTTATGGCTTCCAAGCATGAACTTATTTAAATCTTTCCCTATTTCTCTGTTGATAGTCATGAAACCCCCAAACAAAATAAAGCAGTTAAGATCAATTCCAATTTCTTTTTGATTTTGGCTCTCAATGGGATCTTTCTACTACTGGATCTGCTCTAGCCCAGAAATTGAATCTTCTTGAACAAAAAAAAAGTAAATGTATCAGTTTAAGAATGGGTCTTGAACTGTCATGGGCACCTGAGCATAGATGCTTTTCAACAGACTCTCATGGCACTTTCTGGTCATGGTGACACTCTGCTGAGGTTTAGCTAAAGTCACACACCAAAAAAGTACCACACACCAAAAAACCCCAACATTGACTTCATTGCTGAAATAGACTCTGTGGTAGGTCAGGAGAGATCTCTCGTCCAGTCCAAGCTTCTTTGCTTGCCTCTCCCCAGATGTACTGCTAATGCAGCAGGATCCCAGCAGGTGCTGGCAGTGCACAATCTGCTTTGCAGCAGAGTCAAGCACCATCTCCTCCAAGGCTCTTACTGACTTCACCACAGCTTGACATCTCAAGCATCTCACCTCTCCCAGTGCATCACAGTCTTTCCAGCTCAACTTTCCCCTGCAAAACCTCTAAGCTAGACCCTAGCTGCTCATGGCAAATGCAGACAATTCTAAATAAATAATAATTCTAAATACCTTATCAAACAGAAACACTTTTCTCTTCATGATCTTCTTTAGGTAGAAGTGCCATGCTCTCTATACTGCAAAGTCAATAAAACTGCTCTCTCAGTGTCCACCTTCCACCCACCTCATAGCTTCACCCCTAGGAAGGTGATAGTGTGTACCAGATCTGAAATTTAATTTTGGAGGCAGCTGTCAGAGATTGTAAAGTCTCATGAAGCTATATAACAAATCACGAACTACAATCAAATCTCAGTATTGCATTAGCATATTTGAACAGATAGTAAGTCAAAATCACATGTTTTAAAAAGACATTTTGTTACCTGCTAGAAACCATTAATTTGAATGATCTGTGCAGTGTAAAGCCTATGAATTCAATTCTGTGAACAATTTGAATTATCCACAAGTAATAAACACTCAGCTGGTTTAGTAGCCATGTATCTTTTTCATCAGGGTTACTGACCAAATGGACCATGCCAGATCATCTTTATCCTTCTCTAGCTGAGCATAAAGGATGAATTCAGTCAAGCTGTCAGTCTCTACATTTAAACCTTAACACTTCATCTCGGGTACAAAGAGTATGTGTGTAATCCTCTGCATTTTTTTAAACTCATATTTTGCATCATTGGTTTGGTAGCCTTAAAAATGTAATGCTTATCATCAGCTGAGAAAAGCCATCTAACAAATACAGGTCTCTGCTCAGAGGAAAAATTCCAGTGCACTATAAATATGCTCTACTCCCTTCCCATTTGGCTATTTGCAGCATTTGGGAAACCATGGCTCTTTTATGAGCTATGCAGACATTCCACTGTAGCCAGTGAGCTTCCAGCTTGCCCAGATTAATGCAGGAGCTAAGTCCTGCATGGAGCTCAACAGATGCAGACCTCAGTGCCAGCACAGTCTTTAGTGCTAAACTACAGCACTGGTGCAGCTCACTGATGTCCTCATTTTAAATGAGAATTAACATATTTTCTCAATTCCCAGACTTTCCCCCTGCTTTGGGCCATGTTTCATTAATATAATTGTTTGTGTGGGTTTAATTTTCAGCAAGGACACAAAACCCCCAACCTGGGCAGCAGTGGTGTGTCAGCAGACGGCCTCATAGCTGTGATGCATGATGGCAGCCTCCAGCCTCACTGCTGGGAAGGATCTATTCTATGCACCACATCACTCTGAAAGGCTGTGCTGACTGAAGAACGAGACCACAGTGACATGAAATGACTCAGAACTGACTGGCCAGAGTGCAGGATCCTGAAATTGCAGGGGAGTTACAAGTCCTCAGCATCGCTGAAAGCAAAGCAACACATGGCTTTTCCATGCTCAAAGTGAGGGGGCACTTGACAGAAAGGATGACCTGGGATTGCTCTTTGCAGTAGCAAGAAACTTGCTTGGGAGAGCTGTTTCAATGGGCATTCTGTTGATAAGTGTGTTTTTGCTAACGGAGAATTTTACTGCGCTTTCAAAACTAAAATCTGTCCTCTCAAGGTATGTTGATACTAGCAAAAATCCCCCAAAACACAGAAATCCAAACTTTTCAACGGCTTTTGTAATGGCATAAAATGTCCTCTAGAGAAAACACATCAGATATTAAACCAAAAAAGACTTCTAAGGCACATCTCTAAGGATTCATCCCATCTTTCACAACAGGAATAAAAAAAACACAGGCAGATAGAAAATTCCTTGAAAAGTCCCCAGGTCACATATGAGATTTGACCTCACATTTCTAAGTCAAAGTACAAAAGCAAACAATTTAAATACCCTTACTATAATTGTTTTTATATCCTTATTTTGAAAAGTTAAAAAGGAAGATTTAAAGAGCAACTTATAAAGTCTTCTGCAAACCATCTTCTCACAAATGAGAAGTCTTCTTAGAGATGAAAAACTTATCTGTACAAGGAATTGAAATATCAATGGAGACTTTTGGAATTTTTTATTTTAAATTCAGTGGCATGAGGCCCCTAGGTCTGTCACCATTAGAACCCAATGAGTCATCCAATACACACCTTGCTTCTCAAATTCTTCGAAGAGATTCAGGCTGGTAATGCTTGGGCCTGTAAAGATGATGTAATTCTTCCCAGAGGCATTCTGACAAAGACTTTTGGCCACCATACTGTGAAGCTGTGGTTTGTTCTTCAAAGCATCCAACCCATCAGCACCACTCCCTTCTTTGAGATGGACGTAAATCTTAAATGAGAAACGGTAAGAAAAATCAGAAGGTTATAACGAATCCAGAGGGAGCAGATGCAATTCCCAACACACCTGCACAGCCCAGCATGAGACAAGCTGAGAAGGCAGCAGACACTTGTTAAAAAGGCTAATTAAAGTCCTTCTCAAGGGCCTGTTGCTTTTAAACCAGCTCAGGTTAGCTGGCATAGCTACTGAAAATATGGCATCCTTCACCTAACTTCTGAGGCTCCTGTCACTGTTGTGTAGTTTGAAGATTGTTTGCTTGGCAGGAAAAGACTCCAGTCATAGCTGGGATTACATGCTATACTGAATCTGCATAGGTTTCATTGCTGCCAGCAAAAGCAGAGCATGAGAACTTCAGTTTCAAGAAAAGCCAGTGTAAGATGACCAGAAGGAAATGGCCCATTACCTCCACTGCATTAATATTCAGATTTATTTCCCATTTGCAGTAACTATCAGGCTCTGACACAAGTGCGTGTGCACCTCCATAAATGAACAAAATGCACACCCAACCAGGCAGAACACCCTCATCAAACTCTCCAGGCACAGTGCTAACACTTAGATCCTTTACATAGATCCTGATTTGGAAGCAACCCACCAAAACAGTTTGAACCATGCAGAAGGAGAAAATGTGTAACCCTTTGTTTGTATGCAAGCCTTCTGTTTTATTTCACTGACAGTATTTTAAAAGCACAACTTATACGCCAGTTCAACACTTAATAAGGCCAGCTAAGCTTCCAGCCTTCATCTTGTTCTAAGAGCTAGCAGAAATAACCTGCTTGAAAGAGAAATAAGAAGAACACTGTACTCTGTTACTCAAACACTACTGTAATACCATGGAACTTGCAAAGATTTAAATACACAAACAAATGCAAATTTTCAGAAAATCTTACCCAGGACTGCCTTCATGACTTTGGCTCTGAAATACTCAAATCTTTTATGAATTACAGAAAATTTTACCTGTCAAAGAAAAAGCTGAAACTTGTTCAGTATTCAGGGGCAGGGAAAAGTAATTTTGCCTTGGTTTTTGGAGTGATATATCCACAACAACTTCGTTAAATTTGTTTGACAGTTCAACCATGCAAAACATGTAGCATTTTTTTTCTATATAGCTTATTTCTCCTACCAACAGACACTGTTACAAATGAAAATTCATGGCAATCCTCAGAGAACAAAAATGCTCATGTTTGCACTAGTGCTTCCAGTAATTTGTAACTCAATGATTTTAGAGAAGAACAAAATTCAATTAAACAGCTTCTCCCTATTTTAGATGGTGCAGCTCCCAGCACTGGTATTCTGTGTAATACTCCCTAGAAATTCATGCATCATGGAATAGACCTCAACAGGATGTGGTACCTATGAAATTTCTGCAAAATTAGACATAATTTGTATTTTGAAGGAACTGACATGCTAAAAACAAAGTTGGTGCAAGGACAAATGCACATTAATTCCAAAAAGTAGAGTGTATATTAAAAGAAAGTCTTAAATATATCATTTATCTTAAAAAAATAAATTAAAACCTCTTTTATTGATAGAAACCGCTTCCAGATGAGGACAAAGGAGCAATGTTTGCAGACTCCCTGATTCTGCTCCACTCATTTTTGATAGCTGTTAAATCTGTGCTTTCTCCAGTTCTGAGACTGAGGACTAGCTAATTATGATAAGTAATTCAGGTTATTAATCACGGCTCCAGAGAGCCAATGGAATGCATTCAAAGAACTGATTGTTCCAAATTTACAGCAAAGGTATTTTGCGATTATTGCCAACAAAATTAAGATTAGGTTACTAATGTGTCAGCACAGAGACCGCACATCAAACCCTCAAACTCTACAGACAGGGCAGTGGAGACAGAAAATGCAGACAGATTAGTTTTGACCTTGGATTAGCAGATGAGCTGAAAACAAAGCAGAAATCTCTCTAAGCCTATAAAAGCCTTACACCTTATCTCCCCATATCCAGTAAATCTTATGAGTCTCTCCTGCTCCATGCTTGCTCCATGTTCCTTGTAGAGTGCTGCCTCTCCAAGGGACAGTCCTCTGGCACTGCTGGTGTGCCAGCTGGTCCCTCACTGTGGGCTGGTTTGTGTCTGCAAGCAGCTCCCTTAAAGAGCATGTCCACCATGCAACTGAGGTACCACTATCTTTGTATGAAGGTGCTACACACTTTACAGGCTGTGTTAGTAGAATTCCCTGAGCATCTGGCTGTGAATCTCAACCCCCTTGCTCTGCTCACCTCCCCAGTGCCCTTTACTCAAATGTCCATACCCTTTCTTCCTCCTCCAATGTTAAATATTTTTTCTCCTTGGGCACTTCCTCACCTATCCAACAACAGCTTTTTTTTCTTGGCACAGTATTTCTTGTTTTGGAGAAGCATCATTCAAAGCTTTATCACGCCCAGCTTTATTGGGATGATGTGTGACAGGAGCACAGCGTTGGAAGGCATAAAGGCTGCTGTGAAACAGTGACTGTGTACAGATAACTGGCAAAGGCATGGCTTCAGATATCTTTGCAAATGCCTAGGATCCCATATGGCCTTTATTTTCCCTCATCCAGCTTATTTCATTCTACCTCAAGCCATTAAGATCCTACCAACTGAAGCCCACAGCATTCCCTGCTTTTCTGTAGTGTATTAGTTATTTGAGTTGGGAATCTGCAGAAAAAGAACCAATTGCCAGAAACTGGCTGCTAGACCTTCATAGGGACAGTCAGAAACTGCTCCCCCAAAATGTTTGTTAAACCATTCACTAGACCTTCTGGTTTGTCCTGGGACATAACAATTTGTGTTCTTTCCATGTGTAGGACAGCCCAAGCAGTGCTTCTTGAATATCTGCAGAGATCTCTTTCACTGTCTGTCTTTTCTAATGGCTACTGATGCATCTGATCTACAGCATCAATTGGGACCACCTGTATAGATGTGACATCATCTGTCTTAGAATGACTATGGGCTGAAGATATTTAACATGCAGTGCTTTTTCTATTCATTCATCAATTTGTTGAATATTTGTTGAATATCTGTTATCAGAACAGTGACACCCTCAACTGTGCCTTCTCTCTATCTGTGGCTGCACTACTGCACCAGATACTTTCAATCTAGTATGTTTTCATTTTCTTCCTGTGGAAAGTTCAGGTCTCACAGAAACTGAGTAAAAAATTGAACACTTAGGAACAAAAGCTACACCTTGACTGTGCATTTAAGAGAATATGCCTCAGAAACTGGAATATTGGTGATTCTGCTCATATATAAAGCTCAGATGGCATATTGAAAGCACTTGTGAATAGCACATCCCAAATACTCCACCTTCATACATAATTGAAGCACCCCAGGGTACAATTCTCAAATGAAACAGATGACATTTGGAAGCAAAAAAAGGGCAGAGGTAGTAATAAACAGAAGGAAGATTTTGAAAGATATATTGTGCAAAAATATTTCACAAATAAAGGGCAGATTATAAAAAAAAACAAAACAGAAGCCATGATTTTAGATTACGCAGTTATAAAAGCAAGATAGCAAAGTAAAGTAGTCATGATTTTTTGATCCTCGATAGCTATTGAAAAAATAACTTTATTTTTTTTCTACAGGATTCACAGCCAACCCACAACTGCACTACTGTCTAGATCCCACCTCAGTCGGTCTTCCCCTCATCCTAAACCTCACCTTTAACTGCTGCCATTGCCAACACTGCTGGGAGATTCTCCTCTCCAGTTTCATTCTAAACCTGCTGCACTTCATACTCTCTCCCTCTTTAATGATCTCTTCCCAGACTGCTCTTGTCTAGCAGGTACTGGCACCACTCGTCATGCTCTTACTGAGACCAGATTTTTTCATTTGTTTCAGCCTCTCTTCATTCTCTTCCTGCTATTCTAAATGTTATTTTCTAAAGGGTTCTGTAAGAACATACAGTTTTCCCAGCCTGTCCCCAGCTAGGTCCTGGTGTTCCTTACAAAGCTCTTTACTTGGTCCCCTTCTTTTCTCCCTCTGCATTCTATTTTGAATTATTTCAATATGCATTAACACACACAGATTCACTTAACAGCTTTGTGCTGAGGACTGACAAATATCTGTTCTGCCTGCACATGTTCTTCAAAGTTTCTAAAAAGATCTTTGTGAGACTGGCAAAAAGATGCTGGTAGAGTTGACAATGCAAATCCAATATGGCATAGAGTCCTTTGATTTTCTTTCCCTGATTTCTTGTTCCTTTGTCACTGAGGGTGCTACATCTTAGCTTCATGGCAGACCCTGGATCGACAACCCATGGATCAAACAAACACAGATTTTGCTCTGTACCTTCTCCCAGGCAGCCACATCTAGGTCAGGCAGATTCGTTTTCTGTAACAGCTCCACATAAATAATTTCCTATTCTTTCAAATATCTAAGAACTGCCTGGCTTTCCTCCCAATTACTGCAGTAATCTTTCTTTTCTTTGGCCTTGCTGAAATATATCTTGACATTCAGACAGTGCTCCACCCCCCCCCAGATCATTTGCCTAACCTTTTGCTTTGACCATGTCAGCCTTCTGCCAGTTCCCTCTTCTTTGCAATATCAAGTGGAAATGGGGCTGGAGAATGGAGACAGGCCTTTATGGTCTAGGCTTCCCAATTGATATCCTCCTATACCATACGACTTTCACTTGCCCTGTGAAGCCAAGCATCCAACAACCAATGTCAAACAAACCCATACTTCCCTCTTTCCACGCTGCCCTTCTCCTGCCTGGTTGGAAATCTCCACCATCTCAGCACAGCTCTTTACTTTTGTTCTTCAAAATCTTTCTTAGAAAGGATACAATCCCCGCAAGGCAATTTCTAATCAACACATTGGTCCTGTTCCTTCTTAATGCTGCTTTTCCGGGCTCCCTCTGTGTAACTGGCAGCCCAGCTCAGGTCCATGGCTGAGGCTTCACTCTGGTGACACACAACTGCACAACATTGGCTCAGTTTTTCTATGAAAATTACTGCTGAGCTGTGGGAAGGTGTGTAAGTGAGGAGGTGTAAGTGGGAAGGTATACAGGTGATGCAAAGCAAGAGCAGTATAAACTCTCAGAAGTGCTGTGACTGTTGAAAGGATAACACATTTTCCTCAAGGAGGAAAATACTTACATAAAAATGGCATAAAATCTTAAGTAAAAACTAAATTATGTCCAATTAGTGACATCAAGGACCCAGCTCATTTCCAAGGAGGAACTACAAGGCTGAGGAGTGCCCAGCCCATGCAGGCTCACCAGGAGTAGGGTGTATACTGGCACCTAGCAGTGTGTTAGTCCCAGATCGCTGCCACGTGCATTAGCCAAGAAAAACTGCTGCATTCAGCCTGCTTCCAGAGTTCTCTGGGTAGCCAAAATGTGTCTGAACTAAAAAGATTTGCTGTAGGAAGCCTAAGCCTCCTTCTTGCACTTAGGTCCTCAACTTTCTAGGGCAGGGATTTTTTTGTTCTGCTTACTGCACCCAGCACAAAGGGATGGAATCCATGAGGGGCATTCCTATGGTAAACCTATTAAGTGCACAAAACAGGAGGCTCTGGTGCTTTTAGTCTCCTTCCCCAGGCAGAGTTGTACTGAGTGAGAACAGCTGCAGAAGGGACACAACTATACAGGTAGTTTTATTGTCATACATTCCAAGCAGCTCAGATGGGAACTAAAAAATAAATTTCATTCACACTTGAAAACAGACACTAAGACTGTATGTAAAGTATAAGAGATATTTGCATTAGATCACATTTAGGTTTGGTTTCATATTCATTTAGAAACATGGTAAGATTGTAAAGTCTATAAAAATGAATAGGACTGGGCCATCACACATCTGCAAAAATACCTTTCCACTTAACACTGGTGAGCAAGAAGGTAATTGACTTTCAACTGAGATCTGGGATTCTCAGATGCTGACATTACAGAACCACATGCATTAAAAAAAAAAGCCAGAGCCGGGTGGGAGCCAGAGGAAGAAAGTAGATAGGATTTTCCAGTCACCAGTGACTGACAAATGAAGGTGATCAGATTTCCTGGGATCCCCTCACAGACAAAGCCTGACCTTGAGAACCTCCTCAAAGCAGCTGCTACATCTGTGTGTTCCAGATGCAACTGTTCCAGCAATAGAGGAATTATCAGGGCACTGTTTAAAGAAATGCAAGGGCTCAGACTAATCTCTAAACAGAACTTAAATAGGCCGAAACACCAACATTTCTGAGCAGCTTATTAAACAAGTGCACAGATGGCTAACTCCTGCAACTCTGACCTTGAAAACAAAACTGACTCCAGGTTTATTTACCCCTCCCTTTCCCATTGACTGAAGGCACTTATGTGGTGTGTTGTGAAATAATAAATTCTTTGGGACACAATCTCAGTTTCTCTAAATTCTGGAAGTTCTTACTCTGTAAAATCAATAGGGTTATGAAGTATTTCAGCTGGCTGTAGCTACCCTACTTGAAATTAACTACAGCATATACTACAGAAGCATGGTGTTTACATTGTTTGGGTTTTTTTTGCTGCCACTGAGAGCTCTGCCACTGATTTGCGGCACAACCTCAGACATCTCTCTCCTCTGAGACTGCTGATCTTTGGCAAGAGAGCCCTTTCTCAGCCTCTCAGGCAGAGACCACCCTGATCCAGGTTTCACTCTTTAAACATGGCTATCATGACAATCACTGTTTCTTCAGGACCAGAGAAAGACTCAAGCTGCAGAGACACAGTACTTTTCCTTACTCTGTTCTGACTCATCACTTCATGGGAAGCAGCAGAAGGTGGAAACTCAAAGTCAGCCCCAGCACAAGGACCTAAAGGACTTGATAAATCTAAGTAACATATTTCACAGGGATATTAGTGAAAATGAAATGCATTATTGCAATAATTTTCTGCCAGAGAATAAAAGCAAGTGCAGAGCCCATATATTTGGGAGCAGGGAGGAGATGTGGGAAGGGAAAAGTCTCCAGTATAGCCTCAGAAAATAAAAGTCATCTCAATGAATAGGAAAGGATATACACATCCATAAAGTAATTTCTTCCTCATCACTTTTTTAAGCAAATAATTACATTGATGAGCCAATTCCATTACTGGCTATCAGAGTGATTAATATTGCCTGACTGTCCCTTTGTAGTGCTCTCTACCATCTATGTATTGTCTTTCATCTTGTTAATTGATGGCTTTTTGGGTCAGGGACTGTCTGAGGTTACATTTGGGCTATGGGTCTGTGCTTCAGGATGGGGTGCTACGGGAATACCTCGTCCTGCCAGCTCTCCATGCACTGGGGCTCACCAGCATCCTGTGCTTCCTTCTGCAAAATGATCAGAAAATCTGCTTGTGCAGGAGGAGCTATGCAAGGACTAGGCATCACTTAGTAACAATTACTCATAACCATGCTCATTCCCTTAGAGCCACACAAGAAGTGCAAAGAGACAGCATGATTTTTTGATGAGTGATATTGCTATATCTAAAATGAGAAATAGTCCTACCAATCATTTTTATGAACAATTTTTATAATCAAGTGTTCCAGACTTTCAGAGAAAAAGAAATAAGAATTCACAAAAAAACTAACACAGCTGGAGTTTGATTTAAATAGTATGACTTACTACTTAAACATACTCTAAGCAAATACTGTAAGAAAGACTTCGAAGCTACTTCAATAATTTAAACTGCAATCAAGACATTAAAATATTGGTTTTAAAAGTGTCTCAGTGGTAAGTAGGGAAATAGAAGGGCTAAGTAGTATGTAGGAAAATAGATTGAAAAGAAACAAGAAAAGCAAAGATGGAGCAGAGAGGGACACCTGAAGTCATGCAAGCTGTATTTGTTGCTCCCCCTGAATTAGAGAGAAAGAAATGAGAAGGCCCAAGCCCTCTCCCACAGCATCTGCTGTCACCTCGATGTCCAGTGTCAAGGGCAGATGAAAAAGGCAATAGTATCAGGGCATTTTTGTCATCTACTTTGCCAAAGTCAGCTCTCCTGGAGCCCTTCTGAACCCTTTGAGAGGTTTTGTTCGTGTTCCCAACTGCGGCAGACATATTTTTACATTGTTTGAATGATGTGTCCTTCCTGCATGTTCCCACTTGGCCAGCTGACCGTGAAGAGATGCTCAGCAACAAAGCTATTCACAGCAACAAGATGCCCTGCTTGAGATTTTCTGAAGCAGAGATATAATCTGAAATTGTGCATCCATCTCAAAACAATTAACTGTCAGGGTGCAGTCAAGTAATCTGGAGTACAAAAGACAGAATAGCAGTCTAATATTCATACATTATTTATATTATGAATATATAAGCCTATGCACCTTCTTATGTCCACAAGCAGCACTTGGGTTTTATGCCACTTCTGTTCCATGAATGGCTTTTTGAGCTAGATTTTTAACCAAACACCATTTCCTTAGAAAAGTAAATGATGAGCCATCTAACAGAAGTATTTACTCTGTTTGAATACCCAAAAATGTGATTCAGAGCTTTGTTAACAAGAAGGAACAGGAACTTGAGAAGACAAACAGCTGAAACTCCTTAACAACTGACCTGTGGGCTGCCAGCCAGAGTTCACAGAGTAACTCAGCATGTGGCATATCCATTTTTCATTAGCAAAAACCAGCCAATCCTTTTCATCATAGGAAATGCAGAACACTGGGAAAACCAAGATGTCTCCTCAAATAGAGATTTATTTTTTTTTTTTAACACTAGGCTGATCATTCAGGATTGGAGAACATTGGTTTTGGCCAGGAGTATCACAGACCTCTTGAGGTTCCTTCCACTCCTGAAAAACAGTCATACATAGCGCCATCCTCTCTTCTGACTGGCTTGCCTCACCTTTTTATAGACACTATTATATAGATATTATATAGATACTATTATATATATTCTATAATATATATATATTATAGAAAATATATGTGTGTACTAGCATATAGATATTATTCAGATTTTTGAAACAGAATTATCCTGATTTATGAAGTGTTGCTAGTCCTATTTTATCTTGAATAAAAGGACCTCAATGCCATCATGTGGAAGCAGTGAGAGAGGGAACTCACCTAGACAGCATTACAGAATATGCATGTTTTGAAGTAGGTGCTGTAAGGTTCTTCCAGCAGTTGGCAGGTGATAGACAAATCAGTCCTTAACTATCAGACAAGTCTTTTCTCCATGATGGCAGCTTCACAAGAGATGGAAGAGGTGTGTACATGAAGGGGAAAACACTGGATTTATTTTTGGTTTAGATCAACTCTCTCCATTTGTTAAACTCAGGAAAAAAATCAAAACCTCTGTTTTAATACTCTAAATGCACTAAATAACCACCAAAAAAGTGCTTTGGATTCTGCAAGACCGCTTGGAAGTGTGACACATAAATGAACATAGCATTTCAAACATATCATAATTGAAGATGCCCATTCTCCCCAGATCAGGTTTTTCCATTTTAGCATGAAGGTATATTCTTTTTCATTGTTCCCCAAGGTCCCTTTCACCCAGTCATTTCAGCATGTTGATAACGACAGCCAAGTCAAGGAATGAAAACAGAAGGCATCTGGTAAGATAATCCTGGACGTCATCCGGATGCAAGTGAAGCATGAGCATCTAATTCATTAAGGGAGAGGGAGGATTAGGGTGGTGCTGAGCATCTATTCTGTTTAATTTGACATTCCATTAATTTAGTCTCTCAGTGGACAGGACAGGAGGTGCAACATAATTATAGCTCAGAATCTGAAACCTCTGGCATGTCTGAAGACTTATTAGTTTTGGCTGTGGGAAGCATGGCAAGAGAGATGAGCAGACTTTGTGCTCGCTGTACCCAATACGCTTCAGTAATAAACTGCATGTAGGGTTGGTGAAGTTCTCCTTGGAGATCAGAGACACTGACTCTATACAGCAAATGACTTTCCAAGAGCTTTGAGAGCCGAAACTTCCAAGGATGCTTCACAAGGTCAGTCTATTTTGTATCAGACAAAACAGCTGCTTTAAAACCTAGATGGAAGAGGTAAGATCCTAAATTTCTTCTCAGAGTGAACAGCATTGCTGAAAACACAAACCTCTGTTCCCAGTGAGCCTATTCCTGCACAGCTACTCCCACAGTCATAATGATTCACCAACCAAATTCTGCTCCGAACGAATGTTCAGATGCAACAAATCCACAGGCCCTGTTCTGACACGTATTCAGCCTTAGCGGTGTGCACATCCTGCCTCTGAACCACCACTCTGGAACGCGTGGGACACAACGTTTTCACAGGAGTTCTTGGAAAAAGAATTACCGGAAAACATCTGCCCTCCCACCTCTAAGTATCAAAATAAATGACCAGATCTTTCAAGGGATCGCAAAATACATCACCAACTGGGGAATCTGAGAATTTTAGAAGATGTTCCCAACGCTTTACAACAATAAAAACAAACCCTTTAACGTGTCCCTCACTCCAGCTGACATCTCACCTTGAAGTCACATCAGATTGTATTTCTTTGATAGAGAGCCAGATGTGTGAAAATATATAAGAGGAGCCCCAACTAATGTGTTTCTCACAGAAAAATTGACATCTTGATACCATATTGATTTAGTCTACTGGATAGTGCTGGCTATCACAGGTGCCGTGTTATAGTTATAGGGAGAAAATCTGACTCATTAAAAATGACATAAATCACAGTACCTAGACATTTAGATAAATTTAGGATGTACAAACAGGCAGACCTTTAAACTGCATTTCAATGTAATTAGCTGAGGGCTGGCAGCCAGATGGGCAGTATTGGAGACAGAAACTCTCAGTTAAATCATACAACAAAGCATCAGGAACTTGTCATCACTGTCTGTCACGTCTCATATCCACAGAAGTCAGAGGGCTCCAGCATTCAGACCATAGCCCCTGGCCAGGTGACCAAGAGTGTTACCTTTGGTCCTGCAATGCATTTAAGGGCCTGCTGGAACTGAATGAAGACATTTGAAGAGGTAAAACCCACCTGGCAGATGAAACCAGTGGATGAGCACTGCCGAACCCAAAGACTGAATTTCCTCTTTTTCCTCTTGCGCAGCTCCCTCTCTGTACAGGTAGCAATGAAAACAGGATCCTCATCTATCAGGGGCTCATGTAGTACCTGCAAGTGGCAAGAAAAGAGGCAGGGAAAGAAATGGGAGAATACATGATTGCTGAAAAAATGTTGCTTTAACTACTTTCAAGGAAATACAACCCTTGCACTGTGCTTGTGTGCATCACCCCAAAGAAAGAAGCAAACCCACTTTTGTTTGATGCTACCATCCAACAAAAAACAATGCTTGGCCAAGCACACCCCATTATGCACACATAATTTGCAAACATTGCAAGGCACAGCTCTCACTTCTTACAATCTGCTACAGTTCAACACCCCTCCAAAATGATGCAGGGGATGGGGCATGGAGAGTGGACTGTTAGCAGCATCTTTCTCCATGCTTCTTCATAAGCTTCATATTGCTTGCCAGAATGTCTTCCACCCAAACATCCCCTACAATTTGTTGTAAAGTACATTCCTTGGTTATAGCAAAGGACAACATATAATAAAGAGAGAGAGAAGTTAAGGGAGAAAAAGATGCTTTCTGCTGCCACTTAAGGAGGTGGTGAAGAAACAGAAAATATTTTTCCTGGAAGCAGCAGCTTTAGGGAAGTCTGTCTTGCCTCAGGAGCTGAAAAATTTGAAAAAAAGGAAACCAGGATAAGCCACCAGAGGCAGGAATAGAAAAAGATAAGGCAGACTGGAGCAAAGTAACAAAGAACTGTGAAAGTGAAGTAGTTTCTGCATTCTGCATCCAGACAATGTAAGTGGTTCCCTGTTTCTTATAACTGTTTTGTTACACTTCTCTCCATTAACTTAGCAGCAAAACTGGAGTGTTATACTCCTAGGTATCACACTGCAGAACTCACCTACAGAAAAGTAGCTCCCCACAGCTCACAGGCAGCTGTGTATAACATATACATACCTGACTGCACAATGTGCAAGTTGTCCAGAAAGCCACTTGTGAAAGTGCAAAGACTTGCAAACTGCTGAAAGGTCTCAGCTGATGAATGCTGACCAAATTCAGACATGTACATCTAAATCAGAGCAAGTCACTGCAGGCTGCCCTCCTCGTACATGAGGGGAAAGCAGTCCCAGCAGGCCATAATTCATACCCTTGTAAAGACGTGCAAAACAGCCAGATGAATTATAATTTAAAGGAATCTGTTCTTTTCCAGTGACCATCCCTCCAGGAGACAGGCTCAGATACAGGTATGCAGAGGCTCCCACCCTCAGACAAAGCCTTTCCACGCCTGCATTTGTGCTACTTTTGTGCACATCCGCACAGTCAGTGGCAGAATTGAGAACAAAGCTGCACTAAACCTAGGAGTGATGCTTGTAGGAGAGACGTGGTGGGTGAGCAGTTAAGCACCAGAGATGAGCAGCTGCTGGCCTCCTGAATACAAGATGTTTGCTGAACATCACTCTGTCAGCCCAAAATAGGCACCCGCGCCCTCCCCACGCAGTGATGGCTGCGCACTGTCATTTATACGCACTCCACTTCTTAGCGACTCATGAAACATTCACAGGACCATCTGAAAGCACTCTTGTGAAATGTTCAAATTATACACCAAAACGCAGATGTGAGCAAGGAGAGCTGCACACAAAGCTATTTGTTCTTCCAGCTGCAGCTGTCCTGTTTCCCCACTGAAGCCAAATCTTCCTCTCTCAAGGTCCACACAGAACACAACCCTTCCTATCTAAAGGCCATCTGGGGCATTTCCTGCTTCCGCCTCAGAGGATCCTGAACAGCATTTTGCAAATATTAAACTTGCCCTCGTTCGCTTTTCCCCTGCTGGGTCTCATGAGCAGGGGGAAGGGGCAAGTCCTTTGGGATAGGGTTGGATACATGGCTAAGAATTTCTCAGCTTCTGGAAAGGCTCCTGCCAGATCCCATTGAGTGGTGTGGTTCTACTACTATAATCTCCCCTGCTGTAGGATGGAGAGCAGCAGAGAGAAAAGGCTGTATGAGCATCACCTTAGGACATCTTTTACTCTCGGTCATGAGCTTCTTTCCCTCTGCACCACAGCATCAACTCTCCTCACAGCAGCTCTGTCTACCTTTCACACTCTTTCTGCCTTCTATGACACTGTAAGGCCTGTCAGTCTTACATCTAGAAAGCAAATCTGAGTATTTAAAACCTATCTCCATCTTTCTTTTCCTCCTGCCCAAGCTCAGCTCCGCCTTCCTCCTTTGCTCCCCTGTACTGAATTTAAGTAATTCCTCTGTCAGTTCCTACTCAACTTTTGTGAAGAGAGAATAAAAATGTGAACAAACTAGGGCAAGACCTGCTGTTGCTGCAGAGACGAAACGTGAACAGGCAAGGAAAATGAAGTGAAAATCCTGGAGCTTCCTCTTCCTTCACAGAGTGGGGGACAAGTGTTGTCACCCCTCCACATGCAACCACTGCTTCAACAGCTGTAAAGAACTTTGCCAGCAAGGCACTGTATAGGCTGTGTCTGCTCCTGGCACTAACATGGTGTTTTTAGGACAAAAGTTAGCCCTGTTGCTACTGGCCCATCCTATTAGATAGTTTCACCCTCCTGTATTCTCAGTCTCCTTGCTTTTCCTGTAATCTCAAATCCATCTATTTGCCAAATCCCTATGCAAAGTTATATTTGATCTGTCTCCATTCACCATCTTGCTGTTGCTGCAACACACTTTTACAGGAATGAACTTACTGCCCCCATGGCTTATTCTTTCCTGCTTCCCATCTTCCTTGATAAAAATCTACTTTCAGGCTTAATTGACTCCTACACTTATTCCTGGCCGCCTCTTCACCATCTTTTCCTCACTCCCCAAGTGCTCCCCTCTACCTGTTCTAACTTCCTTTGATGCAAGATAGCTTGTGGATTTCTTCATAGAAATCATCCCCATTCCCTTCTCTCGAATTCCCAGTTCTGTTCAGATCTTAGAAGCTCCTCATCTAGTTGCTTTGTTCCCCCACTGTTATCACACCCTTTCCCTTTCCCTTTCCCTTTCCCCTTTCCCTTTCCCTTTCCCTTTCCCTTTCCCTTTCCCTTTCCCTTTCCCTTTCCCTTTCCCTTTCCCTTTCCTTCCCTCATAGATCTACCTGCCCAACTTTCATTCTTTTCCCCTCAATATGTACTTGTATTCCAGGTGCTGCAAACAATACTCCAATATGGGACTCCATCAATATCCTTCACTCACAGAACAAAACAGCCACTGTCAGGAGTGCCTTTCTTTCTTCTCCATTTTATATCATTTCCAATGCTCTTTCCACACCAAAATTCCACCCATCCTCTCTCACCAGACCCCAAACAGGCTTCTAGACAAAGCCCCAAATCACTAAGTCTTTTGTACTTGGAACTCCTGGACTCCATATACTTAGATAATGAACCAACATATCTGGGAAACTTCTCCCCCTGAGCTCCATGGCCATCCACAACACAGGCTGTCTCTTCAGCCTGTCTCCTGGAGAAGCTGCCCCAGCTTGCCTCGTCTCTGGCTTTTGGTGGGTACCATCAAGTTGCAGAAGCCCTGGGTAACTGCAGCTGGATGCACAGTCAGTCATTCCTCCTGCAAGAGTAGCTCGTGCTTCTGCCTCTCTGCTCCAAAGCTCCTCCCGTCTAATCTAAATTCACTTGCTGGTGTCTGACATCTCTGCTTGCATATCTAGCTGCCAGTTCTGATTTCATTATGCTGCATTTGAGAGCATCTCCATTCCCTTAAGAACCCCTCAGTATCTCCTTCTTTGGTCATCACAGACGTCCCTCTCCTCCTGCTGCAGATATCATTGGCTGGTGAATCTGAATGTCAGTTTTTACCTCCTACTTGCAAAATCTCCTCATCCAAGCAATGCCTGCATTTTCCATGCTTACTGAGTAAGAGCTCTAAAATGGCACTCATTTTAGAGTAACAACCCACCCACCCAGTCAAGCTTACATCCAAGACCCACAACCACCCTGTAACAGTTTTACTCAACATAAGGCAACCTTCTCCTACAGACTACTGCTGAAAAGCCGTTTTCCTAGTCCATCACACTGACCACATCACTTTTCTTAATTTCTCTCTCATAGTTCTTCTCCAATATAGCAGACATTTCTCTTCTCATTTTCAAAGTCCTGCTTGGCCTATGCACATTTTACAGATACTCTTTGTCATCATTCAAAGGTTAACTCTATCCTCCAATGGAGCCATGATTCCATCCTCCTCTGCCCATTTGTTCAGTCTTCAATCAATCATCTTAAAAAACAAAAAGTCAGTTCTGACAGCACTCCATTACCATTAGGTAATTTAAAATTAGCAATGATGTTTCATCATTTTCTGTTGCCAAATTCCCTAAAATCTGGCTCCATGAAACAATCAACTGGCCAAGAGCTACAGGACATCAGAAATTTACCTTGCTCTTCATCAATCTTATTGCTCATTTGTCTTTCTCTTGCTCGACATCTTATACTTGGCCAGTGTTCTTTGAATATTTATGTATTTGTGTCACACTCACAGAAGCCCTAAGACAGAATGATTCTCATTTGGGACCAGCTCCCTTAACTCTTAAAGAATCATTTTGAGGACAGGAAATCCGAAATACAGAGGTACAGCACAAGCAAGATCTTATCATTTGGAAATATCCAATATCAAATGAACATTTAATCAGGAAGACATAAAACCAGCCTGGTTTTGCCCCTCTGTGTTTTCAAAGAGGCTGTCATCTAAAACTGTGAGCTGGTTTGGAACAGCTATGTTGAAACTGCTTAGGTGTACCCTATGATACCACCAAGAGCGAAACACAAAGAAGCTGCCTAGTAATTGGGCAAAGTTTAGCACCTGCCCTTGGAGCCAGAGGTTGGACTTACACCCCTCTTTTTGCCAGGGGGTTCACTCCCACTGGAGAAGAAGGTGACTGTTCCCAGCTGCTATTTCACTGGGCAGATGCAAAACTGTTTGGTTCCAAAACACCAAAAAGAAGGTACTTCAGGGGGAGGGAAGCAGAGAGTACCTGGAGTTATGCTCCTGACCTCTCCCACACCAGTCAGGGGCAGCCAGAGACAGCAATCCTGTCTAGCCGCATCCTGCTGATGAGCATATAAACACTCAGCAGGCACAGAAGGATATTTGAGCAGTGATGTTATTTCCCCTGAACTCCTCTGGTTTCTGGAATTCAATGTATATCCTTGGCAGCTGAGTACCCTTGAATTTGTTGCTCTATACCTCCTGAGCCCAGGCAGGGCAATCTCCCTGCCTTCAGGCTTGCAGACAGTAGCACAGCTGCAAAGCCAAGCAGCAAAGAAAAAACACTGCTTACAAGAATAGACCCAAATCTCCATCTCTTGTTGCTCAGGTAGAGGCAGTATTTATTTACACAGATGATGCTGAGGAGGGATAAGATGTAGAGAATATTCCTGCCATTTTTTTTTCTAGGTCAGAACACCATTTTTTTAACTTCAGAAGCTACAGCTAGCATTGCTGATACACAATTGAAATTTTCTGGACATTCAATTCCTTCATAAGCTGAAGAGTAATTATTTCCTTTTGTTTGCTCAGTATATTTAGCAAAATAATTATAATTCACTAGATTGTTTTCTTTGCTTTGGTACACTGGCTTAGTTCTTTCTCCCTGTTTCCTTTCATAGCAACTGTGGTGTTATTTTTACAGGCACATTTGGGCAGGGGGAGGGGTCACAGATTAGAAAAAAACCCCTAAGTATTTTCTGACAGAGGTTCCACTTGAAGAATCTTTTCTAGCTCTCCAAAAAGAAAAGATCAAATCTATAGAAGAAATAATTGTGAAGGCAGATGTTGTACAGCCTGCTGGATGCAGACTGTCCCTGCTCTGTCCATAGGGGTGAGTTAAATGTGGAATCTTCCTAATCTGTGTTCTGTGAGTCTACATTGCCAGAGAAAAAAGGTCAGTAACAAGCCCAGCCATAAGCCCAAACAGCCCTGCTACATTCAACAGCAGTGATTTA
The DNA here is from genome assembly GCF_049639895.1 of Pseudopodoces humilis. Classification (NCBI taxonomy): domain Eukaryota; kingdom Metazoa; phylum Chordata; class Aves; order Passeriformes; family Paridae; genus Pseudopodoces; species Pseudopodoces humilis. The sequence goes on along the minus strand of NC_142202.1, from coordinate 42,457,914 downwards.
GCTTGACTCAAGATTCAAGAGCTGGTGATTCAGCTGTTTGAAGCCACTTACAAGAAGGCAGCATAAAGCTTGTGGGCACCCAGGTACCATAAGTCTTGTGTTTAAAATATGGATGTGCCTTAAGCAACAAATCCATTCTGAACGTGGGATTTCAGGTATTGCTGACCACAGAAACCTGGCCCCCCCTTTCAAACTGGCTTTCAGAGGCAGAACTTCCAAAAGCCCATCTAAGTGATTTTCCCCCTCATTTTTCCATTTGTTTCTGTGCAACTGGCTTATTTTTAATTATTTCTGGTATTTCTCAGAGGGCATTCTGGGTTTGTTGTTTACTGCAGTCTACGCTCAAGACAATTTGCAGGGAGAGGTCTTTCCTGCTGTTTTGAGCTGTTTTGTCCTCATCTCTTGAGACAGGTAGTGTGAAGCCTTGACTGATGGTACCCAGGAGGATGCGCACAAGGCTCCTTTCAGGAGGAGGCCTGGAACATCCCCCAGTAGGCTACTGGAGGTACACTAGGGTATTTTTAACAACAGATTCAAAACCTTATTCTTTCTCACAGTGTTATTTTTGAAACTGTATTTTAGTGCTTTGTGTTCCACTCAATATAACTGAAACATGCTGCATAGAAATCACTGACGTAAACACTGACAAAGGAGCAGAGAAGTGGAGGGGGAAGGAAGAAAATTGGGCTGTCTCTGCTTCTTCTTCCCCCCTTTTTTTTTTAAGTAGGATCTCCTTACCAAGCTCAGGATAAGAACACATTTTGCTTGCAAGGATTTAGATGTTTTACCACTGCAAACAGGGTACTGTGATTTTGTCAATTCAGTTCTCAAGCCTTGCTCAGGAGAAGGGATATACATGCAAATAAAATCTTATTCTTTAATGGATTTGCACTCACAGTGTGTGCCACAGCACACCATTATAGGCATTTGCATTAGACACAGTAATCACATTTCTGAAGCCTTTATCTTCTGCCCATTGAATTCAGCAGGCATAAGGATAAGATTTCACATCTTTATGGGAGCACAGTCCCAACAATTCCGTGTTTTTCACTGCCTGTTTTGTCTTAATGGAAACATACCTTGCATAGCTTAGTGAGAACACTCCTCCCTCCTCTACCTTAACAGCTTTTTAGGCAGCTGTGTTCTCATGAGTTATATAGGTATGATTTTTATTGTCTATAAAATAAAAAAATCAACTATAATCACTCGCTATTTATTTTAGGCACACTTTAGTGGATGTGATGCATCTACGCCTTCATTAATTTTGTGCTGTGGGCAGAAATGGGATGCTTCAGAAGGGAAACAGGAAGAAAAATAGGACTATGGACACAACTCTCTTTCCAAACGCCTAAGTGAAATATTTATATCCTGGAAATACAGAATTGATTGAAAACTTATATCAAGCAGTAACATATTTCATGCTTAGTCCTTTTTTTTTTTTCCGCATTTCTGAATATGACCAGTAGCAACAGCTTCAAAAGCAGATCATTTGTATTGAACAAAGTTTTAATAGAGTATGATGAATATTAAAAGATTTTCACCTGCCCCCCTTTCCAGTCATGAGGAAGCAGCTGTGTTACTGGACCATACTGCAAGCACCTACTGCTAAGGTCAGGGACAGTCACTCTAGCAAACTCAACTCCTCCATCCAACTCAACCTGCTTCCCTCCAGCCCAGCTGCACCAGCTCTGTCCTTTTTACCCTTGCACAACCTGCAACCTCCCATCTTCAGGACAGCAAAACCCACTGGTGCCAGCCTCACTGAGAAGTGTCCAGGCTTGTTTAGGTCAGTAAAGCAAGCAGCTCCAGCTTGGAGAGCACCATTCCCACTGCAACTTGCTTTGTGCCTGCACAGACACTGATGAGCACTCGCACAGGACAGTGCTGCCTTCTCTCATTTCACGGAGGCACCGCAGCACAGGCTTCACTGGGAAGCCCCAGCTCTTTCCCCAGACAGCTGCACTGTGCACTTTGTGTCACAGTGAGACAACCAGAGTGCAGAGTTCAGATGTTCCCTGCCAACAGCTTAACTCTTACCTGGGCTTGCGAAGGTCTGAAAGCAGAGTCAAAGCCATTCTGCAGAGAGTCCAGAAAAGGCTGGATTTTGTAGAGGCTATGTGTTGTCTGGCTCGAGCGGAAGGCCACAATGTGGAAGTACTTCAGAATCTTCTCAAACCTCGATTGTGTCATGATAAGTGCAATGCTCTTGTTGCTGTAGAAGCCGCTGCTCCAGATGCTGAGAACAGACTCACAGTGGTGGATGCTGGTTGATATCATGTAGCCTAAGAAGGCCTTCATTTCTGTCAAGGTGACGTCAATCCAGGCATCGTCACTACCAAACCTCTCCTGGTATTTCTTGGCATACATGTTGGTTTGGACCACCATATTCTTTAGTACATTGTCAGGGACAAAGAGCTGAAAAAAGTCCATGGCACTGGCAGTCAGGGGCATTTTCCGTGTTGGACCTAGGACAAAAGAAAGAAGGAAAGACAGGCACACTCCTGATCACCACAAGGCACAACACCAGAAATTAAAAGCATGACTAATTTTTCTAATGCAAATGATGGCATGTTCCCATTGTCTGACAGACTTCATCAAGAAACTTCCCCTCCCCCCAACATATTCTTCATCCTGTATGATACTAAACACTCTGAAAAGTTTCTCCCTCTGCTCTGCACACTCATTACTTTGCAGCATGCAGGCCTGTGAGACAAGCAGACATTTTATTTCTCCACTTACACATCATCTGCAACTTTTATCCTCAGCAGCTGTTTTGGACTTTTTCTGGATAGTCTTTTATTTGTCTATACGTGTGTCAAAGTAGTGCCTTCCTCCAAACAGCCCAGAAGGACAGTGTGAGTCCTCCAGAGACAGCACTGCCCTCATCCCAGATAACATGATTCCTAGGCTCTAGAACCTGATCCCACCTTTTCTCTTGTACCTCAAATTCCTGCCTAGTTCATTGTCATAATTCTGTGACTTTCACATCTGCCCCTGCTCCACACAGTCACATACAGGTCATGTCTATGTGTTTTTTGAGTTTTGTGTCTCTGCCACCACATTGGAGTTTATCTTGCACATCCCCAAGAAAGCACACTACCAGAACAAGTCACAGCTACCATGTGGCTAGTGTCACTGTCCCACGTCACACTGAGTATTTTTAGCACTATAATGCATGCAGTGGTCCTCTTCCTCCCATAATGTAATAAGCCTTGCAGTCCCATGCTGTCATTACTCTAGCATTTCACTGATCTTCCACCTTCTCTGCCAGCTTCAACTACTCCATAAGAGGAGGGCAAAAAAACAAAAAGGAAGCTCTAAGGGCTGGCAGCACTGTATCAGTGTTACAAGGTCAGCCAGTCAGACACCAGATAACGCTAAACCGAATTAAGAACATCAAATCCACAATACCAGGGATGCAGACACCAGTATTTACAGCCCACTCTCCTCTAATCCCTCCCACAAACTAACCAAGCTCCATTCTAAAAGTAGTAGTTTTCATGCTTGAACCTTGTGGTAGTGTTTTAGTTACCAGGTAAGGGCAGGGAACATTCTCCATTCTACAGTGAAAACCAATACCCTGAGAGAAGCAGCCTCTTCAAACCCAGCAGAGACAGGGGAGCACTTAAAAGCAGCTCCACACCCCTGTGAAAAAGACAATGTCATAGGTGCAATCCCATGCCAAGAGCTGGATCCAAGAAATACCGCACCTTAGTGCAGCAGCCTTCAGCCCTGGGACTGTCTGAAACACTCATCTTAATCAAAAGGAGAGGCATACAGCTTCTCATTTGGAGTTCTGCCCAACAAGAGCGAGTCTATCTTGCACTACAGGGCTGTTTGGATCTCAGCATCAGCTCTCCCAGCTGCAGCAGAGCTTGAGACTAACCATTCCACAGTCTGGCTCTGCAAAGATCCACTAGCACGTTGGTCAGATCACATTCTCCAGCACCCCCATATCTTGCTTCACATTCCTCGTTGCAGCAACAACTACAGCTTGCAGAAATTTTCCATGAAACAGAGCTACAAAGTACACAGTACACAAATACTATGACTGCACTTACTCTTAAGTCTTAATGTTTGGGTGACTCTGGTGAACTCAAGCTACTAGTAGAGTAGCATCAAGACTTTGAACCAGTAAACCTTCAGATTGCAAAGAATGCCAAAAAAGCAAACAAAACTGGATTTTTTTTTTTTTTTGTAAGGGCAGTGGGAAGAAACCCATCTATTTAAAGATTATTTTCCAATTTTAATTTTTGAGATTGAGAAATTTTCAGCTGAAAACACATTCCTCTAATTTTAAGACCAGAAGAAAAAGCCACACACAAACCATGTTTTGGTAAGGACAGAAGAAAAAAATTCAGTTTAAATGATAACAGGTTTTCATTATCAAGTGAAAACTATGGGGCTAGAATAGATATATTTCCTTCACCTTAACTGCTAGTACAATAATAATAAAATTAACAAATGTTTTCTTCTTTTGATCAGGAGGTTTATGTTCTGCTAGCACTGGCTTGACTGTGATAGCTCACAAAAGATGCTCTATGTGTGATTCTGTATCTTCATTCTCCCCCATAACTTAACCAAGTTTTTATATTCTACAGTAGGTATGGCTTTCTGATAACAACACATGGAACAGAGTGTGTTCCTAGTTATATATGAAATCTTGAGTACCTACTGAACTCAACTCCAGCAGTCAGGCAACCTCCCAGGTAGCACACAGAGATAGTTTTTAAATACCTGGCTTCAGAAACAGAAGCTGGGAGTAGGGGTAATGTTTTAGTTCTTGTCTACAGCAAACAAGAATTCATAAAACATTGAGTTTTATGAAAAACTTCTGGTGAAGTGAAATATGTTCATCTTGAGACTTGTGGATATGGACAATAGATATGGCAGTATCTAATATAATAGATAAAAATGGATATGGGACATGCTGGACTCCATCTTTAGGGAGGTAAGAGCAGTCAGAAGCACAAAAAATGTAATTTTGGTGTAATTAAAATTTCAGCAGGGCAATTTTGCCAATTTGCACGAGTTTACCTTGATAAGTGATAATGAAACCTGTATATGGGATATGATAATCCTTTCTTAGCCAGCAGTTCTGCTCCAGCCACAGAGAACCTACTATCTCCTCTCCTTCCTGAAATAAATATACAAGCTTTGTATCTCATTGGTCATGCAGAACCCACACAGCTCTAAAAAAGCAAGATGAATCACTTTCTGACTCAAACATCAACTGTTGATTAAATAAAATTATGAAAGCCCCTGTATAATCTCATTGTCTTAAAAAACAGTCTTTATTGGCAAAGTGAGCACAACTGATTCATAATTTACTGATATGCAATATAACAAGAGTGACATTGAATTTCAGTAGGAAAAGAACTGAATTTTTAACATGAATTGAGTTTTGCATAGTTAATGACCAGCCTAAAATATTAAAATATGACTTTCTAAATACACAAATATATCCCATAGAGAGAGCTAACTGTCTGCATAAGGAACTTAAATAGCTAATTTGTACATTTTGAGGATTTTTACATTGATTTAAATGGCACTTACCCAGAAGTACTGATGTGAAGAGTTCAGTGTTTCATACATGCAGTTTACCTTTCAAAGCTTTCCTCAGTCAAATGAAAGTGTGGCTTTTCCTAGTTGTCCATTCTCAGAATGACTATACAATTATCACTGTATGTAAAATTCAGATTTTTCTCTCTCCTCTGCTACAGAGTGTTTGCATGGAGAATATATTTACTTTCACAGGGTTTCTTTAAAAGCCAGTCAGGGGTTCTGATACAAATTACAAAGTGCAAAAGCACTCTTGGAGTGTCTGAACATGCAGCCAGACGCAGTATTCCGTGCACAGTCAGGACAGGGACAGAGCTCTACGGAGAAACCTCTGACTGGGCAGCACATGTGCCAGCACCAGGACTTTGGGCTTGCTCTAAGTGACTCTGTAGGATGTGGAAAATAACAAACAACTTCTGTTATGATACAACCTACCCACACAAGCTCTTCTTCCTTCCCACCCTGTCTGCCAGCAAAAACTTGCCTGTGCCATCAGCAGCAACCACATTGCAAGTCATTACTTCTATTTTGACTAGTTGGTTCCATTTCCTCTTTTGTACTCAGAAGGAATGACTCCCACAAAGAAACATCTCCATTTGTAAGATAGTATCAAAATAAATGAAGAAACCTAAACATGAGAAGCCATTTGCGTGTCCATACTGGCGACAGGACTATGAAGCAAACGCTGGCACCTTGCCCTTGGAGTGCGTGCATTGCAGAGCCCATCTTGGCTCATGGCAAACTGCAGCTGCCCTGCTGGCTCTGATGTCTAGCAAGAGAGCAGGCTGCACATTCAGCTTCTCAGCAAACACATCCACTGAAGAACACCCAGAAAGATTTAAGAAAAAGTTCAGGTGGAACTTCAGGCAGCCCCTGCATGTCATTCTACAATCTCTGGTCTTCTCTTGGTCCCCACTGGTCACATTCTTTCCCCTGCTTTATTCCCTTTCTAGTCTTCCTTGCTGAGCAACACATTAGGAAAAAATAAGAACCCCAAGTGAATTAAATGCTTTTTCCTTATTTAACTGGTTTGCAGAATTAGGAAGTTTTGAGCATTTTTAAGAGGTTCATGCATCTTTTCCCATTTTTTTTGTTCTGATTACCAACCTGTAATTTAGTAACCCAGAGTTCACCAACTCAGAATAAGGGATGGACAGAAGATGGAAAGTTTCAAAACATACTGTAACCTATCAGTGCTTACAACATAGCAAACAAATGTTAAGAACATCAAAAGTATCATTATTTTGGGCAGGATAAATCAGATATATAAGGAGAAAACACAGTGAAAGAAAGTTCTTTTGCTCTGCTGTGCTAAAGACTCTGCTCTCATTCAAACTGCAATCAAGGCCCACAATAAAATACCCCATTATGCTGACAGGGCCAGGTGTTACCCTATGTATAATAACCCAAATTGCACCGTTTGTCTTGTGCAGAGCTAATCACAGCTGACTTTAAAATTAATGCAACTTCATTAACAGCTTGGCAGACCCCAATACTCCCAAATCAATAACAGGAGTGGTAGAAGTATCAGTCCAAGAATTTTGAAGTAATTTTATTGTCTTCTTTGAGGAAAAATCTAACAATTTATAGCTACCCATAAGAATAGCACAGTAAGTATATTATATACAGACACATACGTAAGAAAAATCAATCCAGAAACTATTTTTTTTTGGCCATTGGGAAGAACTTTCTCCTCCAGCATATGGTACAGCCTTCAAAAACCAAGGTTTAAAAAGCCAATTAATTCCTTTTTCCTAAGTCCAAGCAATTATAGACTGTTTTATATTCCTGAAAAGTTACATTTGCAAAGGTGCACAACATGATTTTTGGGTCTTATTTAGAGAACATAAAAAAATGCTGACAGAAGCCTTTCATCAGAAAATATTCATCCATCAAAAAAATCATGATGTCTTTATGGAAGGTGTCAATTAATGAAATACGACAGACAGTTAAAACAATTTCTCATCTTTTTCAATGTGTAGAGCATTATAAAGAGCTAAAAAAAAAAAAGGCAAGAAAACAAAAAATGATGTTTTAATATTTCCCAAGTGAATATTTTTCAGAATTTCTGTTTACACTGAGTTTCCTCACGTAAACTTTCGAAGTACTGGAGCTTATCTGTCTTGCCAGAATATCAGTTTTCATATCAGCTCTATTCTTAATGGCCTGGAAATGTACATCAGACCATCCTCGAGCCAGGGCCAGTTTGATGGCCTTATGACAAGCCTGTCAAGACAGCTTGAAGTAAATTCATGTAACATTTCTTTTCCGGGTTTTATTCCAGTTTATTTCAGAGACCACTCTCCTGTAGGAACTGGGCAGCAAGTATTCAGGTCTTTAGGATAGTATGCTGCATGTTTTTGTTCATCTTCATTAGAAAAAGCTACCAAAGCTTCAGTGACAGGTCTACTTTGCTAAGTCAAAGGCATCATCCTACTTTACACCCGCTGTGCTTCTGACACAGTATTTTGGGCAAGTAGATGCCTGCATCTGTTATTTTGGTAGAAAAATCTTAGCTTCCTTTAGGGACTGCCTTGCACAACAATTCAATATAAATGATGAAAACATGATCCATACGGTGGCACTGCTTGGAGTTGAGAGCAAATTTAGGAGGATGCAATCAAAAAAAGTCAGCGACTCCCAAGAAGACATTCTTGGCTGAGAAAGAAGAAACTGGATACAGTCCTTTCAAAGATGGTCCTTTTTGTAAACTATAAGGGCTTGCTCTCAGCAGCCCATGCTTCTGAGTAAGTTTTGCAAGGTCACCTTTACAGAAACTTACTTTGCACCCTTGCGTGGGAGCTCAGTAGCCGCACTTCTGCTCTACATTTAGTTTCAGTAAGCCTATTCCAAGCTATTTAGCAAAGTGTGATTTGACTGCACTCTTCCAACCTTTATTTATAAGCCTTTGACAATGCCTCCACGTCTGCACATAATAACCGTAGTCAAAAAATTGTTCCAAACAGCTTCTCTGAAAGGCCACTTTCTCTTCCCTCCCTGGCATTAAAAAGGATTGTTTTCTTCACAGCGTCAGCAATAAAGCGATCCACAGACTGCAGTCTGACTTTTATCCATAGAGAGCATTAAGAGCTGCGTCTAGAAGCAATCCAAGGACAAATGAAAGTGGACTCAAAACCAGCACAGAGCTGCTTCATACTGACTCAGGTCCTAAGAGTCCCTGGTCTCCACAGCAAGCAACACTGAGTTACAAATAAATTAAATAGAGAACTTATTTAGTAAATCAAACAGTAAAATTTAAATTAAACGGTAAAATTAATGAAGGATTTAGCAAACTAATGAACTTCCTGCAATTCAGCTTGTTTCCGTGCTGTGTACTGGATCTAGACCGTCATTCAGATTTTTTAAGCATTACAGCAAAACCCTTGAGCATTAAGTGTAGCAGGTCAATGTGGCATAGGTCAGGGATGAGTAATGCACTGTTCCACCAAACACAACTCCTCCCCTGCTGTGATTGTGACCTTCCAATGCCTGGGGTGATAACCAAGGCACCCTGTCCATTCCTCCTCCATACTGCCATGTGCTGGCAGCTCAGCTTGGAAAAGGTGAAGAATTTCAATGAGGCATCAAGACTGGGATACCAAGGGTAAAAAATTTTGGCTGTCACTCAGTGAACTACCTTGTGTGATAGGACACTGTAGAAGAAATCTGGGGGCATTTTAAAGAGACCAAGCAGGCAGGTCTTACACCTTTGCCATTGACCAAATGTATGTTGTACCACCAACAGCACTGGTCTGAGAAAGAGAACATGCCAGACGTGTTGTGGCAGTCTTCCATGGAAGTGTGCCTTATAGATTTAAGCCATGGCAAAAACCTGTTTAATTAAGAAAGTACTTATTTGTGTTTATCATTGTGTTTTAAAGCTACAAAGCTTTCAAGCTGTGACAAGTACAAAGAAGAAAAAGCTCACTGCAGCTGATGTTGACACCTTTAATTATATACTTAATTTCTGTGGTGAGATCTTGCAACCTACAATCACCGTTTTCCCAACATCCAACAGAACGTCCCAAAACACTGGTACATAGTCTTATGGTTAAAATAATTTCCAACAGCCAAAGACCTTAAAGCAGCAGAGTCAATGCTGAAGTAGCACCATATTGTGTCCATTTACATAATTCTTCCCACATTATTTGGCTGTGGGACTGCATACGCTCCTCCTCACAGGCAAATTCCTGCTGCAGCACCTTCCATGGCAATAGTGCACTGCGCTCCTTTGCCACTGTAGTTTTCTATTAACATTTTACTGCACTGCTCCTGGCAGCCCAGCTGACACTGGCTACATCTAGCAGATTAGAGATGACCATCGATTTGCTGACTTCATGCACCACCTGTAATACAGCTTTTAGTAGGTCACGTAGCAGCTACACATCTGTCTGTGGGCACAGCTGTGCACATTTATGAAATAACTGTACAAAGCAGCATGGATAGTTTTATGTCAGCACAACTCCCATTACCAGCAGGGTGACCTTCATAACTAAATCCTAGAAGGCTGCTTCGGGGTGGTTCCATGGGGGGACTCCCCTCTTGCACTGGCAGCTCTTGCAGGTGCAATCCCACCATCCCATCTTTCTGTCCCAGGCTCCTGGTCTGTTCTAGTACACACTGTTCAAAAATACCATTACCCCCATGCAACTTCCTCCTTTCCAGAAATTAAAAATAAAAAATAAAAAATCCACCTATATAAGCATCAGCAATATTTGATGGGAGGACCCTGCCTTGAAAGGCAGGACTTTTGTGTTTGAAGAAGGTAAAATAGTCTGATATGCTTTCCAAGCAAATCATCAGAACATTTAGTTTATCATTTGTAAATAAAAGTCAATATAAGTGGTGCAACTAATGAGATGCTGAAAGCCTTCACATCAGCTCCTGCCATTTACGTACAACACACACATATGCCATTGAAAAATGAACCTCCAGTTTTTGAGTAAGTCTCACAAAAAAACTGTTTTGTTTAAAAATTAGTTATTTAAGAAAAAAGGAAAAAACAAATATAGCAACCAGAAATCCAGACAGTTCAGTAAAGCATTGGAGACAACCTTATAATGCAGGAACATTAATTTCAGTACAGAACCTCCTAGTGATTCATCTCCATCCCACACAAGCTAAGGCAGCTACACTACTGGGCTCTGCAATTACTTCCCAGCAGCAACAGACTCCTCCTGAAGAAGACAGGGAGTAGTTGTTAGGGTAAGCACACGGTCCCCAAAGTATTTAATGTTACAAACAGATATAAGCACCAACTGCAGCACCCACTTGGGAGAGGGTGAACAGCAGGGTGATGCTGCAGCTCTGCTAGAAGAGCTCAAAACCTGGAATCTGCCAAGAAGACTGGTGACAAGAGCTGCATGGGGATAATATTCAGGCTTTTTCAAACCTGTTTCTTTTAGGTTGTTGGATTTTACTGCTCTCTGTAGGGAAGTGTGCACTTGGATTTCTAGGTGAGTTTCATCAACTGCCCAAGTAAGAAAAGTCTTCTCTGCTGTCATCACCCCAGACTAAGAGGCAAAGGAGCTCTCATCACTCCATATTGCATTTACATTTACACACCTGCTTTTAAACTCATAATTCCCTTGCTTTATATTCTCCATGTTCCTCCCCAACATCCTCAAAAATCTTGGGACCAGCCACATGTTCTCTCTGGTGCATTAGGATTAGAGGTAGATGGAAGTCTTAATATTTTCTTAGGACACCCAAGATGCAGGGTGGAGATCATGTATTTGCAATCCTTGCTAGGGTCAGGACTCCTTTACACATGCACAATATCCCTTTGTGTGCTTTTTGTTTTCTTTTTGCTCTTACTCCTGCCCCTGTTGTTACACTGCCTTTTTCCATCCTTTTTCTGTCTGCCCTAAGAAGCGACCAGTGCTTCAAGATGTCAGAACACCTCAACTCAAAACAGGCAAGCACTTGGGAATCTCAGTAAATGACTTCTATATACCATGTACATCAACATCCCTAATCCTCTTACCACGTGCAGGATACATGACACACTCCACAGCACTCCAAGTACTTAGGCTTCCTGATAACTCTTATAAATCCACAACTTGCCAGTTTTAAGAAGTCAGTGCACTTCTTCAACAATTAAGAGTGAAAAAGAAAGGCAGTCACTGGTGGAAAAAAGATGGGATTTATTACTTGTAGTGCTTATGCTAACTTCAGGGTGACACAAATATGTTTATGAGCCATTGTACCCCCTGGGGAAGGTTTTCATAGAGTTGCATCTTGCAGAGAGCAAGCCAGAAATATAACTCAGAGCTAAACAGTACATAGAGTCAGAGTGGGATCCTCAGATGGACAGCACTGCTCTCTCTGAGCAGCAGCAGTCCCTCAGCAACACAGCACCACTCCCACAACCTCTGCCCAGCTGCTGTGTGCAGCCTGTGGAGCCAGCAGCTCCCACCACGGCCCATGCCATGCTGCACGGCTGGCAGGCACAAAGAGAGCAGGAACCAGGCCAAGGAACTAGGTCTGCAAGTAAAAGCATTGTGTACTTTTACCCCACAGCCTTTCAGGTGAGATGCCTTGTCACTCTGGAGCCAAAGACTACCTCTTCAAGGACAGGCTTAATGTTGTATTCTGAAATTAGGCAGGGAAAAGACTGGAGGTCACCACACAGGCATTGCTTACTAGTAGCCATCCAGAACACAAGATCACAGCTACAGTTCAAGGTCAGCTTGTCCAGGCTTCCTGGGAACTGCCAACACATGAACCAATAAAAACTGAAAGATATCATAAGAATTAATCACTGTAAGAATATAGTTTAGATTTTAAAAGGAGAAAGTAGCTTGTATTTCTCATCTTGGACCTAGCAGCAAGATTTCACACAGCAGAGATTATCAAAGAACTTCATTGTGTGTTCACATTTTAAAAAAAGGGAGCTTCCCACTTCCTAAGCTTTCTGGAGCTAACTGCTAAAGCTGGTTTTATATTATAGACAGATTTGCTTCTTTACATGGCCCTTACAGTTCCTCAGCCATTTGTCACTACATTCACAAAGCTCTCTTTTAAACAACACTTCTTTCCATTCATTCTTTATTTTTATTTCATAAAATAAAATTAAGTAAGAGACCTACTGTGAAATTCCATCAGCTTCTTCCATCACCTTTGATACAGCTCCTTTCCTGCTCACTGTGAATGGCCCTGAATAGGTAGCATTTTACTTTCCACATCAAGAATTTATTACATGCCTCCCTTAAGGTCCAGATTCTATAACCGTCATTGATGTTTTAGGGGGGGTTTATAAAAGCCTTCACATTATTATTAGCAAAACTGGGCCTGGAGTTTTTATAGCCTTGTGTGAGAAAACCCCAAGCCTACTTGGCAAGATAGAATGTTATTTATTTGGGAAGGCAATAGAAGACAGAGAAAGCAGGTGAACATATGGCTTTTCATCACAGCTACATCTGGGTCTGGTAGCATCCCTGGCAGGGGCATTCAAACCACTTCACAGAAATTCTCTTTCGGGGCCTGGACTGAAGCAGTTTGGCAGAGCTGGATACAAATGACCACAGTCCTCCTTGCCAAGATCCAGGCACCATCTGCTTGGTCATACATGAACTTTTATCAAGATCTTTTCATAGGTCTTAGCACAGTGCTTTCAAGCATGGGGTGCTCCACAAGACAATCTAATAGGGTGCTGGAAGAAAACATTTTTGTCTATTGTTAACAAATAGAAAGTAAAAAAAATAAATAGTGTTAATTTCATATTTATCTCATCCTGGTTTAAATTCTGGCTTTGTATGCTTTTATATTAGTATATTAGTATATTAGTAGTGCAGGTATACAATCTATAGATTAAATATACATAGATTGGGGGTTCCTGTTGAAAAAACTTCTGCTGACAGGGGTGAATGAAAAATTATGAGAACACTGCCCTAGAATGCTTCAGTAACTGCATTCAGGACTAAAGCAGCCTAGCAGATACAGTTCACCCACTTTTAGCAGAAAGCTGAATGTGTGCTCAAATCCTATAAGCTTCAGCTGATCTGTAGGTTTTATACCAATATCAAAAGGAGTCATTTCCCTTTGTCCTCCAAGAAAACTGTCTTCTTGTAAGAACAGGGGAGTGGTGGTATCAGTCAGAGGTCCTTCTGTATTGGCATAACACTTTTCATGTCACTAAAGGAATACATAACATTCAAGTCATACGTCACATATCACTTAGGTAGTAACACCTATGCATATGCTTATATGCATCTCTAGATTCAAAGAATAATGCATTATATTTACATCCCTTGACACTCCCCTTTGAATTTTAATTTGTGTCACTCACAAATCAAAAGGATGTATAAGAGATAATGTTTTTCTCTAACAGAAATAGGTTTCCAGAGCAGACACTCATTTTGCAGTCAGCCCTGAAATTTATTCATCCTAAAAACAAGACTGAGGCTGCAATATGTGTCATGGCAGGACAAAAGGGGAATGTCTTTTTACTGCCAAAATTCTCTGTAGTCTATCCTGCAGCCCCTTTGCCCTCCCTCCTGGGCCTTATGACCATCACAAATTTTGGTCACTCTTTGCAAACCTTATCAAGCAAATTGGAACTCGCGTTTTTCAAGAAGCACGGATTTTTCCTTTTGATCAAGGGATTAAATGTTAGCTCCTACCACTCAGATCTGACATCAAACTTTCTGCTGTTGTGACAATATGAAGCAAACAGGTTGTACTTTCAATAAACATCCAAAGGGATGTCTTTTAAGAACACTGCAGGTACAGTTTGACAATAGCAACCTCTTCTAGGGCCTTTTCGCTCTAGCCCAGCAGAAGCCATTTGAGGCAGATACTTAACCTTAAGCTACAGTGATCAAATTATTTTTAGGCATCAGTGCAACACTACCCTGAAGTGCATGTTTTTGAAGTGAGATTAAGCATATTTTTTCTAGCCTAGGATTGCTCCAAACAAACGATTTAATGGTATAAGCATTATGTCAAATGATGCAGTCTATAATAAAATACAGAAATAACAGCAAAAGAATGAATATTGGCAAGTATAGCAGAGAGTCCTTGAAGACATAGAAAAAGATGTGCTTAAGATTCTGCTTAGAAAAAGTTTTTCAGTTGAGTTTAAAAACTTGGTTACTTTCTCCTCCCTCTTCTAAATTACAAATAAGGCAGCTAATAATGACTCTCTACAGCAGCAATCAAAGAAAGCAAAACTTAAATCTTTGTTTCTTCTAAGAGAAATCTCCTTCCTCTAGAAAGCATTCAAGATCCACCAGTATGTAGAATATTGAGTTCAGCCAGCCTCAAAGAGGAAACAAAAAGAAACAGCTACACCAAAACTGCTTATAAAAACCATGAGATTTTGCTTTCTTTATAGAAATTATCACTTGATTTTGGTCAAATCCTCCTGCCTCTAGAACCAATGTCCAGCAGATAAGGGACTACAGAATATACTTCACAAGGTGAGCAAAGAAGACAATCTCCACTCCTGCCAATACAGGTGATTGAGAAGGGAGAATACTCCTTAAATGCTTGCTATAAAGAATTGGGCTCATTACTAGGTGCATTAGCCTCTAAAGTTGCACTGGTCTCTTCTACCAGGCAGCAGCAGCACAGATGCATTCACAACTCAGACACAATAAAATGCTAACTCTAAACTCCATGTGGGGGCAGTTGACACTCCTGAAGTGCAACCTTCATCCAAAAAGAAGGCTGAATAATCATGGGATAACCAAGCACATAGATAAACACCACTATTAGATCTGAACTTAGATTTTGTTCAGCTGCATACTGCATTTCTTCCAGCTTTTTAATGCTACCTTTGATGCGGTGGTGGGTGTGACAGTTCATACATTGTATCTTCCACAAAAGCAGATCTGGAACATCAGCTGTACCAAGTGGGGTGAGCTGTCGCCCTGAGAATTAAACCTTCTGATCTTGTTTTCATAGTTTCTAACCACTTTCCCAGGAAAGTAACTACAAACATAGATGTTTATACATTCCATTAAAGAAATGTCTTTTAATGGGCGTTTCCTCACGCCCACTGTGGTTGGGAAGGTGGTAACCTAACCATCCAATCCCTGGTCGTTGTCGAGAATCTATAAATACTGGAGTCACAGAATAAATCGCGCTCTTTTTCCTACCACACATTGAGCTGTGTCCGCATGAATCATTTCATGTCCAACAGTGACAGTGAGCAATGTGGGCAGGAGCACCTGGCCATAATTTTGGTATGTTAGCTATTATCTTTATGCGACACTAAGAGGCAAGAACAGGCAGAGTCTGGTTTCACATGACCTCACGTCTCAACATCAAGCTGCTTTTTCATCACAGGAGATGCTGTTGGAGCCCACAAGCTTTTCCCATTACAAATGTGCTGTCTAACAAGGATTGAACTCAAGTGAGCCATCTTTCAGCAAGGGCAATTCACAAGGCTGTCATCCCATCCGCTATCTTCCCGTAAGTTAGGCAAGAACTCAGTATCTGGGCGACCTTTACCTTCTCCTTCCACAAGACTGGACTTGACCACATGGGACAGAGAAAAACTGCACAAAGCCTGGCTTACTAAGTAAGAAGCAAGATTTTATGATTTTAAGATTTTACCCTAACTCCTGCCCCTGACTACCTTCAATTTTAGCAAGAATAGTGGAGACATGGTATCCAGCAGAGCCCAGAGAATAAAAAGATGGAAGTTTCATAATGACTAAGAACAAGATGTTAAAATGTGAAGTATTGATAGAATCTATATTAAGATATAAGAGATATGTTCATTTTTATGACAGGAGAAGATTTTAGAAAGCAAAATATAATTAGAGAAACTAAATGCTGTAGCACAGAAGGGCAGGTTAGAAAGAGGTTATAGTACAGATTAAAAGGATTCAGTAGAAACTGAAAGCTTGAAAGTAAAGTTTTGAGCAGTTTTTGTTACACTTATTTCTTGTTCTTTTTCTGATTAAAGTACAGTGCTGAAAGAGTCTCCCTTTAGCTGCCCATTTCAGCTTAAAAAAAAAAAGAATCCCATCACCCTTTTATCTCAGGAAGAAAGCTGACATTAGAACAATTGGCAGTGCACTGCTCGATGTCAAGCTGCTTCAGGTCAATACTCAGACCCCTTCTGAGACAACCTTTTGGCAAAAGACCTGAAGAAAAGGCAGTTTTTATTTTAACATCTCACTCACTCTCCAGCAATATATGTCCATAAAATGCTATCAAACCTTTCTGCTTCATCATATGATACAAATGGCTGCTTTTAGAAAAAAAACTAATGCTCACTTAGTATCTTTTGATTGATTCAGGGAGAGATAGCCAGCAGCCAAAAACAAACAAACAAAAAAAGCCCCAAAAAACAAGGAGAGAGTTAAAAACTAGTATAATCTCAACAACAGTGTCACATTAACAATGTCAAGTCCATTTCATATTTCTAGAACCATTTCATAGTCAGTACCAATTAAAAAATATCCATGGCTGAATATTTTACATCCACCATCTGTCCCCAGAAAGCAGTTAGGTGCCTGCGCTACTATGTGCACTCAACATAGTTAAACATGTTTTGAATTTATCTGAGCCTAGTGGGATTATAGGTTTTGGTACTGCTGGCTGAACTCATACTCCTCTTAACCAGAAACAGCTATGCCTTGTACAGAAAGGTCCAAAATGCTCTTCAATAAAATAAAAGGGGGATGAAGGGGAAGAAGGAAGTGAAGCCGGAGCAATTTTCATGACACAGAGATTCATGATAACCTAGCATGTATCAACTGTTAGGACAGGGATTTTGGCTTCATTCTCAAGGCAACTAATAAGGTTCACAACAGAGTAAGTTTCAAGAGTCTAAGAAGCTGAAATACCTGTGACAGAGAAAAAATCTGAATCTTGCAGTTTAGTATATATTTTTGTTTCTAATCCTCAGATACTAGAAGTCCCAGAAGAAGAACCTAAGTGAATCCAAGTTCAAGGTAACATATTAAGCTGGGAAAACAAAATCCTCCTAAAAGAAATAAGAGCCTTGGCGATTTTAACTTGTTGCTCTGAACCTAATACTCCTTAAACAAAGAAGAGATTTTAAGGAAAGACTAATGAAAGACATCAAGACAAATGCAGACATTTGCACCATAAGACAGGTCACCTTAAAATCATTTTTGTGGGTAAGCTTCTAAGATATTACTTACAGGAAAGTTAAACTTATCTGTTCTTTTTCTAGCTAGATACTTGTGGATTGGCAGCAGCACAAGTGAGTAAGAGTATTAGTGTGTCCTTCTTACCCAGATCCTTGACTGAGAAAAAAGTTCTCTGGATGAAGGGAGGTGACTTCAGGAAAGGCATTATTTCATTTTTTTACCAGGACATGAAATCAGAACCAATTTTATGCTCAAACACTATCAGAAAATACTGGGCTGATCATCCTACTAGATAGCATCTCAATTTATTGGCCAAAATAAATCTTAAAAACCGATATTGAAAGTTTTTTCTCTAATTATCTGCTGAAATCAGACAATCTCTTATTCTGCCGAAAAGTGTTACATAACTGACTTCTAGAACAGTCATTTTTTGGACAGCATGAAGCAGGTTATTGGTTATCTTTAGTGGGGATAGTGACATGCTAGTACCTTTGAATAAGGAACTGTGAGACCTTGCTTGGACCTGTGTAATTTGTCAACAAAGAGTTGATCCTGCACTGGAAAAGGCAGAGAACTACTACTAGAAGTAGGGGTGTATTCTTGCAAGGAAATATTGTGAAGAATATTTTTAGCCGAGGGGAAAAAAAAAAAAGAAAGAAAAAAGAGAAAAATAAACAGCTAGAGAAAAAAATAACAAACCACAAGACAACTAAAAAGCAAATCTCTTTAAACACAGTTGAGGTAAATATCAGGAAAAAAGAGTATGTAAGTGCCAAAAAGTAGTCTTTGAAGATGAAACAATTTTGCAATGCTCACAGAGAAGCAAAGGAACAACCTTCTGATACCCAATCCATGAACTGGAAAAACATGGAGCAGACATTCTGTTGTTCTTGCCAGGACACCTGTTACACAATCATCAGCTATAGCAAGTGTCCATACCATGACTTAGCTGGGCCTCTTCCAGACCTGTGCTTATCTTCCTCCACATATCCATCCTTATGGTCTACAGAGGGCTGTGTTGGGATTCAGTTGCAAGGAAGCTCTTTATACCTCAAGAAGTGTCATGAACACAGGCAGGTACAAACCCAGGCACCAGTGGATGATGCACTGCCTCCAGAGCGTAGCTCTGCTAATCTCACAAGTCTTTGGGTAGCGGCACACCAGCCATCCCTAACATAAGCAGATTAGTACTTTGAACATAAAGGAGTTTCAGAGTAAGTGACTTGAGTAAAGATACAAGATTCATGGACACACAGCTCATTACCATAGAAGTGAGATGGTTACCCTAAGTAACCATCAAGTCTGCCTGGGCCACAGGGAAGCAGGGAATTCCACCTTAACAGACCAGGCAGCCTTCTGTGAGCACACAGCTCTTTCCCGCAAGCTGCACAGCCTTCTCCCCACTCCAAAAGTTGACATGGAAGACACTCCAACATTAAACTTGCCACTAAGCAGCTTGCTAGTTTATCTTAGCCTATGTAAAACACAGGAAAAGAGTGCTGGAAAGGACCTCAGGAAGTCCTTCAGTCCAAGGCCTCTATCCCCATTCAGCACACATACTGGCTGTCAGTCTGTTACAACAGATTTAACAGGTTAATGACACTTGTTCTTAGGTTTGCAGTGGCACATTTGTCTTCTGCACCACTGCACTGTCTGAGAGTTTCTATCATGTCTGATTCAATTATCCATCAATTTATACCCATTATTCCTCATATTTAGTTTTCAGAGCAGGTAATGCAGATAATTCCCTTTCCTATAATAGCTCTTTTACTTACCCATACGGCCCTTTGGCTTAAAACAAAAATACTGAAAGGCAGCCAAGTTAGTAGATTTCTCCTGCTGTCCTTTCTCTTCATATTTAACTATGTGCTTCTCACCTGGGTTGGCAACCCAGACTCTCTCTTTTAAGTGGCAAAACAGTCTCATTTTAAGTCTCATACAATCCATTTGGATGTTTCCTTTTTCACAACAGCATGACACTGAGTCGCATTTGTCTGGTGCTCAGCTTCAACCACCAGCTCCTTTTCCACCTAGACAGTTCTTCCTCTCCATTTTCCACTTCTGCTGTTAGTCACTGCTGCCTTCACACTAGGCATTCCTCTCCTGCACCATGCTATTGTGCTTCCTACACCAGATGATTTCAAGCTATCAACAACCTTGGAAATTCTCAGCTTGCTCTTCAGTATACATGGAATCACTCCCAACTTCATGTTATCTAAAGGTTTAATAAACAAATTCAAGAAGTCCAGCTCCATTCAGGAATGCGCTTTTGGGCTCTTAATCGCTAAAAATAAAATTAAGTGAAATTAAATAAAAGTAAAAATGTCCCATCAGAACATTTAAGCTTTTTAAAGATCTTTATGCCACACATTTTTGAAGATGCTAGGCCACACCTATCCAATTCAAATGGAGACAAACAGGCATTTTCAGTAATAATAATTTCAGTGAGAATACCTGATGTGGACTAGATGGTATTTATCTAATCAGATATTTCTGCATCTACCTGCTTTGCCCCACTATGTATTTTAACGTCTATAAGATTTGTTGCAACACATGTAGTGTAATGCAAAGTACAATGTGAAACTCAGAGCCAGTACTGCAGTGATGGGTCCTTTGAAAGGCTGAATAAGAATTTATATCCACGTATTTATATCCATAATGCAACACATCCAGCAAGACAGATTTAAGAGCATCTCACATTCTTCAAGATCATTCTGGGAATCCTTGCCCCAAACCAAAGGTGGTTCATTTTCAGCTGGCTGCTGCAGCACAAGGTTTATGAACCACCACCCTGCCCTCTGGGGAAGATTGACGACCTCTTCCCCAGGGAAGAGGTGGAGTCACCATCCTGTAAGTGTTCAAAACACCTACGAATATGGCACTTGAGAATGTGGTTTAGTTGTGAACATTGTGGTGGTGCTGAGTTGGCAGTTGGACTTGGTGATCTTAAAGGTCTTTTCCAGCCTTAATGATTCTGTGATTCCCAATGTGTAAGTGATCACATGTGTGAGTTTCAATACATGTAGCCTCTTCCAAGTAGTTTTCCTGAGCATGAACTGACAAGATTACTACTGCCCAAGCCCTCTGTCAATAGAGTGCATCCAGCAGCAGACAGCACCATGACATTAATGGGAAGAGCCACACACCCACAGCTACACACTGACCCCTAGCACTGCACACCTACAGGTGCTCCCTACTCATACATTAACCACCTTTTCAGAAAAAGCAGAGATGACTACATGCATTGGAGAGTCAGACTTTCCACAACAGTGAATTTTGTAACTTTTAAAAAGAAAGATATTCATATTTTCCTTGAATTTAATCTTTCATACATACCCACCTCCCTGCCATATGTAATCAGAAATGAATCACAGTTATAACAGCAGTTGCTTTAAGTCTTTTCCTGCTTTTCCTTCACTAGAGGTAACACCTTCATTTGTGCCCACTGATGGGTTTGCTGTATCTTTCATGTCAGTCCAATAACCTTCCTGTCCAAGACACAGCTAATTGCCCCCATCCATACAGACATATACATTCTTCTTCTGTGTCTCCTGTGTATCCCTCTCCAACATGATTTTGGCATCCTTACAGTGTGCCTCATCTACTACACTTCAACTTGCCCAGTATGCAGCTACATAGTTACAGTTTTGTATTGCTTGTTGAATAGAAAGAAGTTCCTTGATTTTGTTCTTTGTTCTTAATACCATGTATGGTTTGTTAGTAGAGGTCATGTGAATCCCACATGTTATCCAAGAAAGCAGAATCAAAAGGATGTTTTCTATCATGTTACATGAATACCAGTTGTTTTCAGAGAAAATAAGGACATAGTCCAGGAGTAATTTATACAGACACAAAATCAGCTGTGGAGCTTTCCAAGCCTTTTTTTTCTCCTGCAGTCTGTCAATCAAGGAACTCAGGCTTAATTTTTAAATTTTAAAGGACTTAGTCAGGTATGTGCTCATTCATTTTCACACAGAGCCAGCGACTGGTTAACATCCTGTTCTTTAAAGAATATGAAGTGGGCACTTGGATAAGCTCCTAGAAACCATACATCTCAGGCAGTACAAGAGCCTGGCCATGGCTCCACCCAAGATGGATGCAAGATGGACAACCAGTCACAAGTTTTCACACTTTTATAAGCTTTGGTCCATTTACATATTTGGGTTAATTGTCCAATTACAGCTTCAGGTTATGATGTTCCATCCTCCCAGTTTTCTCTCCTCAATTTGCCATTGTTTATACTTTTTGGGCCTGAAGCTGCAACGGTGTCCTTGGTTCTCAGCTGGAAAGGGATTGTTTTGCCTAACTGCACTGTGAATAGAACTTACTAATACTTTATATGAAGTTCAAAGTTCTAAACCAATACAGTACAGAATCTGGAAAATATGAAAGCTAAAACTTAAGGCATCAATAGTATCCTCATGCAATTGTCTTTGCCATGCATTCCCTTTGAGTCCATCTGTTCTCTTTTCTAATAACATGCCCAATTTTTGGCAGTACTTGAAAGAATGAGGCATTTCAGGGATTATACTCCACTGACCTCTAGACAGGATGTGTAACTTTATCCATGATTACCTTCCCTTTTAGAAGTATCTTGTATTTCCAAACTGCTAAATCCATCTATTCCAAAAATTTTGAAGCTTCAGCACAGGAGGAAAGCAAAACTCTTGTATGAACACGAATATGTAAGAGATATTTCCAGTTTCTTTTAATTCTATGGCATCCAAGGCAACTTTCTGTGACCTAGCAGTTAATATAGAGTTTGTGAGTCAACTCCACCATTAGCATCCTCATTAGACTGAACAGAGAGGCTGATTTCCTCTCTAGGCTGACTTAAAGGTATACAGACATGGAAACTTCTGTACTGTTTCTGAGATGTTGACTAAAGGACCTGTAGCTGTAGGAACTGATCTACTTTAAATGACCCCATCAATAGCTACAAGGAGAAACTACTCATTTTATGCACTAACAGATCTAGGAGCAAATATGCTTTTTCTCTGTAAAAGGCTAGACAAGTATCTATGGAGAAGACCTTAATCTGCAGTGCTTTTAGACTTTCATGTCTCAAGTACTGACCAAAACAGATTCTCTTTATAAAAGCAGAGAAAAAACAGTGTTGTGGTTTTTGGATTTTTTTCCTGTAAAGTCTATCTAAATACCAGGTTATTCCTCAAATGCATGTTTAAGTCAGAGGTATGGGCAAAAGAGGCAAGGGAACACAGGTAGCAAAGCTTCACTAAATTTTTTAATCAGTAAGTTTGTCATATGCACTTCGTTCTCTCCAGTGATGATGGAAGTAGAAAAATGTGCTCTAAAGCCATTAAAACCTCCTGAAAAGCACATCTAGATTTTGTAAGATGTATGAGATATTAAGCCTTTGCACAATTCACTTACTTAGCAAAACTTCAAGACTTTAAGTCATCCTATAAAGGCTTTACAAAGTAGTAATGTACATCTTTGAGATGTATTTATCATATCTTCCTGAAAATGTTGTGATATTGTCATTATAAGTAACTTCTACATAGAATGCAAGAACAGATTATATAAATATGCATTTTTTTCCCAGTATCTTCCACGGTTATGCAAGTCAAAAGCAGCTAAGTTCTATGATGACATAAATAAGAACAAATCATATCAGCATCACTTTATCCACTTACAGTCAGAGAATTTGGGCCAGATATTTCTGAAGCAGACTGACATAAGTGACTAAGTAGCTTTCATACTTTTCTTACTCTAAAACTTTCAACTATTGACATCAATCTAGTAAGACTAAAGCCTTCAGATTCTATTCAGGACTTAAACCAAGAGCTCCTGCATTGTTACGTGGTAGCATGTACATGGCCCTCTTATGGCCCAGCCTGACCTAAGAGCTCTTCCTCCAGGCTCCTTGCTACTAGAATGCTGCCTTCCCATCTGACTGTCCACGCTCTTGGGAACAGAAAATACTAGAAACTACTTGAAATATTTGCTTAAAGTTCTTCAAGGTGACAAGATTGCTAAACATGGTCTTAGCAGCTTCTTCCTGAGAGCATTCTGTTACACAGCAGCATGTCTTTCAAAGATGGCAACTTATGGCACATTAAGTGTTTCAGAGAAACACTCTGGAAATTCATAAAAGTTATTTTCACTGTCTAAATGCAACTCAAAGAGGATCTGCTATGCTCTTTCTGCAAGGAACATTCTTAATATTCTGTCTTTAGGTCTAGGACTAAGAACAGGGTTTGGAGGGCATAGAAAATGAAGGAAACAGTAGCACCGATTGCCTGTATCTTTGAGGACTTCAACATTAATTTCTGAATTTGATTTCCCTGCTATTGCTGCCACCCTAAAACATAAATATAACATAGCATCCTAACAGTAAGAAGTGCTCTTACATCTGAGGTCAAATTTTCTGGTTGCTGAACTACATGGATATAGGACACATTGGATCCTAGGAAGAAAACGCCAGAAGATCCCAAATCAGGAACATCAAGCTGCAGCAATACCAGGAGATTCACACCTCCAAAGACCCCCAAAGAACCAAGAACAGAAGCAATAGTGCCTCTATGTATTACAGAACAGTTCCTGGCCAGATTACTAAGCTAACAAAGGAAAACACCACTCAGAGCCACCCCACTCCTAAAGGAAGGAAGAGCACACCAATAAAGTCTGAGGCAGGAGCAACCAGAAATGGAGGGCTTATGTTGAGTTACTGGCACATACTGGCTTGTAACAGTAGTTGCTTACTCTCTCTCTCCTTTTCAATTATTCTTTCCCTATCCTAGCAGCAATTTGTCCTCTTATTCTTTCTGCACTCTACAACTAGGTCAAAAAGCTTGGATCCAGCATTTGATCGTAGATTACATCATCTTTTTAAACACATGTGTTGACCTACCCGTGAACCTACTGTAGCCAGGTGCTCTTTGTGAAGGAAAAGCATTTCAGCAACTGCCCCAAGACCTCCTATCCATTACTGACATCCCAGTACCTCAGAACTTTTATTACTGCCTTGGTATTTGTGATAGATACTTGTTTCCTCAACCTGACTTCATTAGAGCTGCACAGTGCCACAACTTGCCAGTTTAAAAATCAGGGTATCAAACTGTATGGTTGGGAATTTTCTCACCAACTAACAGAATGATTTGCAAAATAGTTTAACAGGAAGTAACACAGAGTACCAGCAAGCCATCTGTTCTAACCTCTATGTTAAAGTTAACAGCTATTTTGGATTGCAACAAAGGAAATCAGCAAAAGGTATTCATGTTGGGTAGTTTTTTTTTCCCCAGGGAATCTTAGCACCCACTATTTCTATTAAATGGAACAGGAAAAACAGGAACTGGAAATCCCTGAAGAAGAGGCAGAAAACAAAAAATCTGGGACACAAACAGCACTGTGTTACATAGCAATGCCAGTCACTTATCTCCTCACACCTAAGTCAATCCAGACCTTTCCCAGCTTGTCAGAACCTGCCACCACACAAGCAAGGCAACATCTCCACACACAGATGCAGACTGAGGACATATTTAACCATCTAACACACTGCCAGCAGCCCTCAGCACATCTGGGCCTCAAGTGTATTTCTGGGATGAAGTATAAAGTTAGCCTGTCTGTGCTTAAGATTAATTCTAGGTATGGATACAGTGCTTTTAAAAGACCTAAGTTTAATATTGAGGCAGGGAAGGGAAAGGCAATAGTAGGTAATTTCTTCAAAAGAAAAAAGGGAAGTGTTAGTATTTTCTACTTGTAGTTAAAAAGACCAAGTGGCTCTTTATTTTTTCTCTTGGGAGCTTTAGCTCACTCAATAACTAACTCAAACCTTTTCTTCCTGCACACACTCCCTTTCATGAAGGGACAGTCTCCCAAACCAAAGAGCTTGACACTAGGTTTGACCCTAGTCTGATTCAAAAATTTATCTCCAGCATCAATGAGGTTGAAGTCTCATGAGACATTTGTCTCCTGGCATCAGATGATGTCAAGTTCATGTTTGCCCCTAAGCAAACCTTGTGATTTTGACCAAAAGGCCATGCTCTGAAGTTTTGGTGCTAACCAAAGGTAATTTTTATCTCAGTCTCATGTAAACCTATTCCTTTTAACCTCAGAACCTAGAAAGAAAGGATCTTGCATCCAACACATTTGAACAGAGAATACAGTTTTCTTGGTGCTCTATCTCACCCTGTGTTTCTTGCTTTTACTCCACAAGGGGATGAAAGACATGCTGTCACTGCAAGGCACCTCAGTGGAGACCTTTTCCTCAACAGGTATGGATACAAACTTTTGTGTGAGAATGCTGTCCAATGAAGCAGCAATGGTGCCAGCACAAGCAGGTATAGTATGACTCTGATGACAATATCTGCAAGGCCTAAAGCCAGTCAATGTACAAACTAGATTTATAAGTGCTCAGTTATATACAACGTAGTAGTTTCATAGCTTGGAATTTGAGTAGTCAAAAATAAAAATATCACAGACGGTACATGTTTCCTACATATCAAATCACGACACTTACTGAACTTCTGCCAAACTAAATCACTATTCTATGAAGAGCATGCAGCATCTATCATCATCATCATCACAATCAACAGAACTAAAGGGCAGAAGTAACCTCTTCTGCATCTATTAGTGGAAGGAAATATTCACAGCAATATCCATACACCTCTCTCAAGAGACATCTGAATTGTTCCTGTCAACCATAAATCAGACTCCTTTATTTCAAAGGAAATATGAATTCCTGAATTAACAGGTCAACTCAATTCCTTTCCAAACCAGTATTAAACCACTAATCCCAGTTCTCTCTGTGTTAAAAAGGGTATTACTATAATGTAATAATATGAAGTAATAAGCCATCAAAGGCAGAGAAATTAAATGATAACCAGTGCTGAAATATCATCACATCAAGCTTGTAATCCAGAATGTCATCTTAGATATGTTTATGAATAAGAACCTGCAATAGAACTCAGTTCTTTACAAAGGCACATAACAATGATTTTTTAACATTTTACAAGGTTCATCTATTTATAGAGGCAAACACAGCTCCTATTTGCACACTTGCCAGAAGCACAACTGTACTTTCTCTGGGCTCCAGTGCTAGCTCCACCTCCCTCCTCAACCATCCAAAGCTGCTTCCTCAGATAGGTTCCTGCCTGCCCCACTGCACAAATTTCTGCACACTACACCAAGTGCAGCAGCACTCTGGCATTTACTTCTGGCAGCCAAATGAAGAAATTAAACACTACCAAAAAAAGAGCAAAGACAAGCAACCTTAGGACAGCAAACCGTCAAAACGGACAGCAACCATCCTATCCTATGCACAGATGCACATGCTGAATTTCACATCCCAGCTTTTCCTAACCATTAAGCTGTTTTTACAATGCCTTGCTGCTCTGCTACACAGTCAACCTGGCTGTCGAGGCCTGCAGATATATGTTATAATGGCTCCCTCGGCAAACCTCAGCGGTGTAACTTGCCACACAAGCCACTCCACTGAGATCTCCGTGCTGTGCACTGCTGCTGTAGGTCGCGCTGTGTCATTTCACCACACTCTTGCTATTCGCTCGGGCCAAAAACCACGCAAGGAGGGTTAAGTTCAGGGACAGCTGCAAAGAAAACCTTGCAGCCAGGGGGAATCCCCGTCCCAGTCCCCTGCACAGCGCAGGGCAGGTGACCCGCAGCGCCCTGAACAGCGGCTTTCCCCACCCGAGAGCGGGGACGAGGAGCCAGCCGCACCCCGGAGCGGAGCCACGCCGGGGGCCTGGGCACCCACCCTGCTCGGGGCAGCGCCTGTCCTCATCCCGCGGGGAACCCTGCGCTGCCGGTGCTCCCGGCACCGCCACAGCCCCGCCGGGGAGCGGATGCCTGTGACTAAGCACACGCGGCCTCTCCTCGCCCTCCCGTTCACCGCCTCGGCCGGGCTCTCCAGCACCGGCGCGCCCGGCCCTGGGCACCAGCGGCCGGACAGCGGGGCCGCTCCCGGGAAGGGGCCGGGCAGGAGGCACCTGCCGTGCCCCCGCTCGCCAGGCCCGGCGCCGGGCAGCAGCCCAAGCCGCAGCCGGGCCCGTGTACGGGTTTCCCTCCCGTGGCTGCGCCGCGACCCAAGCCCGGGGCCGCGCTCCGAGCATCCCCCGCTGGCATCCCCACGGCCACCCGGGGCCCCCCGGCCCGGGCAGCTCGCTCTCCTCGTACCGCTGCCATCCTTGAAATGAGGGGGTGGGACGTCTCGCAGCGACCGGGTCCAGCCCCCCTTCTCCGCTTCCTCCTCCTCCTCCTCTTCCATAGGGCCGGGGCCGCCCGGGACGGCGCTGCCGCCGCAGACCTGCCGCTGCCGCCGCCGCTCCGCCGGGGTGGCCGCCGCCCGGGGAGCGCGGCGCCGGGCCGCCCTGCCCCGCGGGCTCGGCACCCCCGGGCGCCCCTGGTCTTCCTCGTCGTCGTCCTCGTCCTGGGAAGAGGCGGCGGAACGGGAGTCTGCCGAGGTGCTGTAGAAGGGGTTCCCGCTGCTGTCCTGGCCCGACTCCCCGAAGACATCGTCGGAGATCTGCAGGCTCTCGTAGCGGGATCGGGCCGCCTCCAGCAGCGATAGCGCCTTCCTGCGCGCCGGCCCGCCGCCGCCCTCCGCCATCATCTCGGCCGCCGCCAGCAGCCGCCCGCGCTCCCCTCGGCCCGGCTCGGCCGGGTCCTGCGGCCGCAGGCAGCAGCCCAGCAGAAGCAGCGGCTCCGGCACGGCGGCGGGCAGGCAGCGAGTAGGGGAAGCCCCGCCGCCGCCACCGGGGCTGAGCCCTGCCTCCCGCTCCCGCCCGCACCACCCGCCCCTGTGTGTGTGCAGGGACATGGGGGGAAGGAGCCAGCTCAACATCTCCAAGTACCACATCCAGCCAATTGCCGCGGCACTCCGCGCTCGGGAGGTGGGGTTATATGGGCGCCGCGGGCCAGCGCGGGCCGCCCACCGCCCGCCCCGCCGCCCGCCGCCGCTCCGCCCATTTAAAACCACAGTGCCGGCACCGCGGGGCCGCCGCTGCGCCCCGACACCGGGAGGGGGTCTCTAAGCCCAGCAGCGCTCCAGCTCCCGGGCCTGGCTCCAGGCCTGGCCTTCCATCCCAGCCTCCACCCCGGCCTCCGGTCCCGGTCCCGGCCCCGGCCCCGGCCCCGGCCCCGGCCCCGGCCCCCGCCCCCGATGCTGGCCGGAGCTGTTCGCCGCGGCGGTGCTGGAGCGGCGCAGGACAGAGGCAGGAGCGCCGGGCTCGGTGCCTGCGGGTCCCTCGGTAGCGCCCGCTGTGCGGGGAGAGGGTGAAGGGCCCCCGCGGGAGGAGAAAGGCGCCGAGGTGCTTACCCCCGACAGCGTGGCTGGGCCCACACAGCTCGCCATGCAGGACGGCGGGAGCACTGGGGGATCCGCAGGGCACAGAGTAGGACACAGCTCCAGCGCCGGGGCAGCGCTAGAGGGAAAGTGGGGAAGGTGCTGGAGCACAGCGCCGTGGGACACCCGCCAGGCTGTACCACCCGGCCTGTGCTCCGTGGAGGCTTCGCACTGCCTTTGGGGGACACACATGCTCCTGCCTGTCCAGCTCTCTGCAGGGCGTGGGGCTCAGCGCCTCCAGTGCATGCTCTGGTTTCTCCAGCGAGTACAGAGTGAAGTAACCATTCTTCCAAAATCGCCACCGATTTAAAAGCAATATCATGGCACAAGAGAAACGAGGGAAGTGAAAACACCCGTGCCCTGACTGGGTTAGTTAAACATGATTCAGAAGTATCCCTGGAGTAATCTAAGGATTTCATACAGCAGCTGATGCCCCTGGTTGCACAGCAGTCAGAACCGTCTCTCTCATGTTACGGGAATGTTTGAAATCTTTGATCAAGGTTTATTATTTGCTATTGGGCATCCCGCTGTGCTGGTTACTGTACAAACACTTACTAGGACGACAGTCCTTCCCTCCCCTGTCAACAACAATAGCAGCTATCGAGCTTACCCTTTCACAGCACTGCTTTCAAAATAAACAGTAATAGGATTCGGTGTGTGGGGGGGGTGTCACAGCATATTATTTGCAATTTTTGTTGCAAACTTTCAATGTAATGTTGGTCTGAAGATCTGCTGGTGCTAC
Organism: Pseudopodoces humilis; assembly: GCF_049639895.1. Classification (NCBI taxonomy): domain Eukaryota; kingdom Metazoa; phylum Chordata; class Aves; order Passeriformes; family Paridae; genus Pseudopodoces; species Pseudopodoces humilis. Next base: position 42,428,213 of record NC_142202.1, on the reverse strand, counting down.
AGATTTAACAAATTTTATAACACTGAATGTTTCTCTCTTTAAATAAGAAAGATTAATGACCTTCTGATGATTCTCAAGGACTCTAGCACAACATGGAAAATTATAAAAGCTGGACTGTGTAGGTATTTAAAAGACAAACCTTATGTTCTTTTCAGGTATTTTTTTAATTGCAATGGCTTCATTGAAGCTTTAAAGTTCTGTATAATGTATACAGGCAAATCCAGAGAAGAGAATCAATCTTCTGCATCCTTAAGTGAATAGGAAAGCCCAGTGTATTTTGAAGGATGAGATTTAAGTTGCATGTCTACTTTCTACTTTCAAAAATGCCAAAACAGATTATATTAATAAATATGTAAGTTTATATACAAACTTATACACAAACTTTTTTTTTTTTTTTTTAATTGCAAGCTTAGCCAGCTTAGCCTGTGAGTTGAGCATTGCACTGTCTTCATTTCATCTCACTGGTCACCAGAAATCTTAGCTCTGTAAACCAAGCTATCATTTTAATTAATCCATGCCACCCTGTGTCTTCAGAATACTGTGATGAGAAGGTGTGATTGGATATGTAGGACCTTTTTTGCTGGTAGTGATGACTGGCCAACTTGAACCTCATGAATCCTCTTTGCTGGGCTGACATGTAGAAAACCACAGACTCTTCTTCACAAATGTTGTCTGTTTTATAGCTGTTCTCATGAAACAAAAAAAAATAGGGACGACCTTTGTTAACCTTCTCACATAATGGTTTTTAAGACTGAAGAAAAGCGACTTTTAAATATGTTGACAGGTTGTTTGTAGTAGGGACATTGAAATAAACTTTTGATTTTTACAAGGATGGAGGTGTCATTCCAGGTGATGTAGAATTCACCTCGACATCCAGGTTCTGTGGAAGTGTTCATGGACACTCAAATGTCTTCAAATTTGCTGATTCTTTTCTGGGAAACACAAAAGCTGGAAGGATTGCTCCAAAGCCCAAGACAGGAAGAGAAGATTTTTCAGAATGGGCTCCTAAGTAAAAGAATTGATGGGAACAGTCCAGAGACTGAAAAAACCCACATCACCCTTTCTAGCTGCTGGTTGCAGCAAAGACAGTGTCTCCCAACTTATGTATGCTTTGTGCCAAAAAACAGGCTCCCGTCCCAGCTGACTGATGCACACTGCCAGAACCTTCCCACCTAATGGCCGAAACTTCAGTTTTCATTTTTTTAAGAGAGCGATGGACACAAGAGCTCTGGGAGGAGACCACTGCATCAATGGAGAGAGGCGGGACTGACCCTTTCATTTACCAATCCAACATGACATTTTAATGATGGAGTCTGCTGCCATGCACACACATGCAGTTTTTGTTGATGGAAATTTCCCCTTTCAGCATAGTCTGTACAATGAGAAGTCCCTCTTCTGCCTGTCCCATGAGCAGAGAAACTGCTTTAGTCTCTTGTGCATGCATGGGAAGATTAATTTTCTGAGGCAGAACTATAGAGGCTCCCACACAGGGGCTGCATGCCTAAGGTTTTGGCTTGCCTTATGGTCTAAGACCTAGCTTTCCATATGTACCCCTCCAACCATCCACAGATGCTGTTGATTGGATTACTGTAACCCAGAATGAGTATTCTGGATTGTGAAAATTGCCATGTATGACATGCTACTTGTCATTTGATCCCAAATGATTGCAGAGGCAGAGAGAGATGATGGATGGTTCTAAAAATGGTTACATAAGTCCACTGGGTTTTTGTGAACAGTCAAGAAAACCATTACCAGGGGTGGTTTACATTTGAAAGATCTAATTATATAAAGCTAATGGAACATTATGAACATAGTTGTGTTTTCTCCTTAATGACTTAAATTTGTGTTTAGCTGCTAGAAAACACTACTAGAGTAAGTGGACTTTTGTAGCCATGGCAACCTGTGGATCCACTTTTAATTTGTCTACAGAGAAAATGTTTGGTGTTTTATCCTTGAAGTTTTCTGGTTTTATTGCAACAGCAAATATGCCTTCTGTACACTCCTTCTGACCCTGACAATCTTCATGGTTAAGACTATGATAGTGGGAAATCTTGTGTTTCTCAGTTCTCAGTAACTCATTTTTCATAGTTAGCTTTTTGAGGATGGGTCTCATGCCATCTTCCACCATATTTACACTGTCAAACCTTGGCATAGATCCAACAGAATATTGACATTTCTGTCTCCTGCCTAAGCTGCCTCACTTCCTATTGATTTCACAGAGTTTGTAGACCCAAGCCCTGATGTGTGCCTAGTTCTTTCATAGCACAAATACACTGAGATGGAATAATATTAAATCAGATTACAAAATTACTCTTTTCTAATCCCTTTTTCTGAAAGTGCAGCCTGGAATCTGAATTTCAAACTGTCTTCTCTCTCAACGCCCCACTAAAAGGAGTCTGTAGAGTCAGAGTCAAGTTGATTACTCAACGTGAGGCCAATAGGCTTCAGTTCCCTCTTCCATTATTGTATGGCCTCAGAGAAACAGAAAAACTTGGGGGAAAAGCTTCATCAAGACTGAAAACAATAAGGAATTGGAGCCAGTGGACTGTTTCCTCCCAAGCCCCTGAGAAGAGGGTGGGGAGGGACTGTCCCGTGCCTGGCTAGAGACCATGGATCAGGCTGGTTCTCAAACATATCACCATTTGGTGTCCCTACTTTGCAGGGAAGAAATCTCTGTGACCACAGCCAGTCCTGTTACTGCTCTGCACACCCTCCACAAAGGCTCCTGTTACATCATGCTGCATGGCTGTCCTGGGGTGACTTTATGATGCTTGTATCCCCAGTTGTCTTATGCTACATATTAAGTTCTGCACCTTTAAGAACGGCTCTGAGAACGAAGTGGGGAAGAAGCAGCATGTGGTTTGTGTTCAGAAAGAGCCCTCACTGCCCCACATCCTGCTCCTGGACTGTGGTGTCTGTGGCATGGACAGAGAGCAGGACAGAGTTCTCCTTTGATTTTAGTTAGTTTTTAGATAGCTGAGGCAGAAAAGTTCCCCGGGCTGTTCTTTTTGCTTTTTTCTTGGATCTGTTCAGACCTTCTCTGGACTGAAAATACCCAGCCAAACCCCAGGAGCTCACGCCTGGGGCCCACGGGGGCCTGGGCCTCAGCACTTTCCAGCACCGGAGGGACTGATAAGAACCTGAGCAAGCTGAGCTACACCCCATGAAAAGGACTTTTTTCCTGGATTCGCCCATCTCATCGAACAGCAAGAGGTTTTATTGTTTAATATTATTCAATTTCTGTTAAATAAACAGTTTTTTCTACTTTCCAAGGAAATTCTTTTTCCCAAACCAGTTGGTTAGGGAAATTTGCTTTCTGGAGGGACCCCATTCAGAGGTTCTCTCCCAAATTTGCCCTAAACCAGGACAATGGCACAGGGAAAAGCAGCTCAGTAGGGATTGATCTGCCCCTGTCCTGCCCTGCCTAATAAACTGCTCCTTGCAGGTTGTTGTGGAGCTCTTTCTCATCCACCCTGCAACTCTCTTGTTGGAAGTAACATTTATAATACATGCAGGTTGAGGTTTTTTTCTTTTAAATTCATCAAGTATTTACAGCACATGGCACGTTGAATACAATAAAAGTGCTTGTCTAGGTATTTCTTTTTAGCTTTCTGTTTTCCAACTGCTTTGGATTGTTTGAATCCTGTATTTCTTGGATTGATGTTTAACATTTCCCAAGTATAATGTTGACCGAAAACTCAAGGAAAAAAAGCAAGCCTCTGTTTTCACATGAGAGACATGGAACAAATATGGTGTTTTTTCTTATAGTATGAGAGGAAGAGATGGTTTTTGACTCTTCTAATACTGAAGCAAAAGTGCACTGAAATTAAAAATTTAGGAGAGAAATTTCAGTGCTTCAGTGATGAACAATTTTGATTTTCAGATTAAGAGCCTTTGGAAACCACATTTTTGTGCATGCCCAGTACATTTTTACCAAAAGCTGTATTGTGAACAAGACTCACCTAAGCTCCAAAAGGAAAGATAAGGTATGTTGCTCATGCATGCATGGAAAATCAACCGTTTAATCAATAATTTATGGAGGGTCCATAGGATGTTCTGCAATGGTCTGCAAAAACCTTTCCTCTCTGGTGGGAGTGTGAAGTGGAAGCTAAGTGCAGTAGGCCAGAAGCACAGAGTAGTGCTGTCACTCAAAAATCAGAGTGCTGTAAGGCTGCTTTTTCATTGAAAGCCATGCAGCTTTGAAATGCACTTTTGGAAGGGCTGACCCCACGCACTCAGTCCACAGTAAGACCTGAGCGAATAAGGCAGAGCCTCAGGGGAGCACTCTTAAAGTCCTTAAGCCAATGCTCTGCAACAGCCTGTGTCCCCTGCAGTGTAGGTCAGGTTTGACTTTTGATCAGCATGGGAGCTGAACCTAGAAAGTCCCTGGGACTGGTAATGTGGAACCATCTGGAGGCTCTTTGTTTAGCTAGTTAATTCTATTAAAGCACACTGCAGGATTATTAAGTTTGCAGGGCTTAAAGCCCAAAGTTAGTGATAAGAACTTGGATCTTTGTAACCTACAACTCAGAGTCAGGTCTGTGATAACACTCCCTATGCAAATCACACATGCAAATCTATCTGAATTTCTACCATCTACAACCCTGTTTGCTGCAAATTATAATTTCAGATCCTATCCTATATTTGTTCATTCATTTATTAGGTAAAAACATAATAGGATTTTCAGGGAAATCTGTGTTGTGGAAACACATAAAGGAAGTGACTAGAGAATGAGATCCCAGCCAGGCTGGTTCCTAGTTTGCTGTCTTGCATAGCATCTGCTTTGCCATGGCCATCCTTGCTTTATCACCACTGGTCTGCAGATTCCCAGGTTTGCCTTCTTGAGATTTTTCTTGAGGGATGCCTCAGCTTCCAAGTCAGGTGCTTGCCTGAGTGCATTGGTACAGCCATATTCTGTCTATTTCTCCACAGATTACACTGTCATCTTCCCATTGCAGCTCAGACTGGAGGGTTCTTCAGCTGCAGAATGTGCTCATTCTTTCTGAGTATCAGCTTGTTAATTTACCTTTCCTTTACAGAAGTGGTAAAATTGTTAAATAGTGTAAACATTAATCTTCTATAATAAATATTTAATAATTGATGGTTAATTTAAAATTACCATATGCATATTATTATTATTAAACCATTAACGTTTAGAATAATAATATAATAAAATTAGGATATGATGTTATTGAAAAGAGGCTCCAAATATGCACTAACATTGTGAAGACCTCTTCTTGGATACAGAAAACATAACCCATGAGTAGGTAGATGAGCCATAGTACCCAAAACCAGTTCCTAGAATTGTTTGTCTTTATCATCTACCATCACTTTCTTTTTCTATGGGGAAATGCATTCTGGTTTCTAGCATGTTTTTTCTAAAATGCCCTTTTAAAGCCATCAGGAACATACAGTACCCCATCTGGCAGTTGCCAAGATGCATTGATTAGCATTATCCAAACATGCTCCAACTCATCAATAACCTGTGCTAAACCTTCTCATAAGAGATTGTTTTTTTCCTGTATTTTTTTTCTAGTAACTTGTCAAACAATTTTAATCCTATTGAAATAGATAGTCCTTGCAAAGCGGTACAGGTTAGCAAAGTGAGTTTAGACTCATGCCCTGTTGCATTTCATCAGGCACCAAACAGATTCATTTATATTGTGGTTAAAAGCAGCCCTCTTCATCACTTTTTTTATGGGTTTCAGTTTCTTTCCAGAGGGGGGAAAAAGGATGAAAAGTCAAAAAGTCTTCTCTATAGGGAGATTTGAATTGCTTAAGGATCTGAAATGGAATTGCATCTTCCCACAAAAACAGAGTAATGTTAGTCACAGACTGTGGCATATGTCTGTTAGTCACCATTAAATTAGGAGAGTTTACCCACTCTGTTCAATCAGTGCAAACATGAAATAGATCAGGTCTCAATTAGCTGTAGCAAAAGAAGTCCTTCAGAAGTCAAACTTTGATCATAAAAGGGGGCAATACTGAAAATATGCAATGGAGCAGGGAAGAAGAGTGACAGACTATTTTCATTAACAAAAATAATCGTTGATCTCAAAAATACCTTCTGTTTGACATCTGCCGCCCCCCCCCCCCCCCCATGGGAGATAATTTCTTTTTTCAAGCAAAGGCTGAATGTTCAGCCATCACAAAATAAGTGGGTTTTGCTCTTGAGGGTAATTGAACAGCTGCAGCAGTGAATGAAATGTACAAACACTTCCCAGCTCTCAGGATTTGGCCCATTAGATGGTCCTTTCAGGGCACGGAACTGGCTGCTGGCTCAGCACACTCTGAATTTCTATTCTGAGATGCACCACCAAAAGCTACCAATTCCAGAAGCTGAGGTCTCTAAATAGCTTGTAATGTTGTTGGAAATAGGATATTTAAAAGACATCTGGAAAAAAATGTTTGTGATCTTCTGTCAGAAATGGCTTTATTTGCATTCCAGTTTTTCTCCAAATATGCAGTCAGGATTCAAAAGAGGATCATTTCCAAAGAGTGTTGTCAAGATAAAAATCAGGTTTTTTGGTACTGCAAGATGGAGAAAATTATTAATTGAAATGCATTTTTAGAAGTTTCCTGTAAGTAATGCTGAAAATAATTTTACAAAAACAAAAGAAATAATACAAATCAGCTTTTATGTCAGACTGACGTTCTCCCTTTGTTGTTTGTGTAGCTTAGATAGTTTGGTTAATGACTGTTACTTTCATTCAGATGGGCATGCTCTGACAGACTCCTTTATTTCTTCATCGTTCAGTGGCCTTGTTGTGTGTTGGGTTGATTGCGTTTCAAAAGAAGCTTAACTTTTTATTTACAAAGCCTGTTCCAACTGACTTAAGAAAATTTAAGAACACTGTTATGTGATGGAATCCTATTATTTTTTTTCTTGCAGGGAGATGAAGTGGTCTGAGAGGCATTAAAGCAGTGCTGGTGACCAGATGCAGCAACCCCAAGCCAGAGGGCTGGTCTTCCATGTGTGCTGTGTCATTGCTACATGGTGGATTGCTGAATGGATCCCCATTGCAGAGCTGGCAATGCCCCAGCTACAGCACTGGCTTCTCCCTGACAGCACCAGCCTAGAGGTTAAGTCCAACATATGAGCTGTAAAGCCACTGTTTCTTGTTGTAGTTCAGTTTATTGCAGGACATTGTCCCAGAGTACTGGGCTACTTCCCGCTCACTGAGGCTTCATGGCAGAGCAGACAATTTCTCAGACCTTGGAACATCTCCTAGTGGCTTTGTGTGAGGATTGCTCTTCTTAAATGTCCTGGGTTGATTATGATGTTAAATTGTATCCCCATTCGTCCACCTAACCCAGACACAGGTTTTGTATTCTTAAAATTCCATCTCAGAGTAAAAGTGAGTGGAAAAGAAGCACCGAGTCTGTTATCAGAGACTGTACTTGCTCCCCCCGCATCGGGAGTTTTGACTACAGCACAGACAGACAACAAGACACAGATCGCCTTGGCTTTCCAACTAGCCGGAGCAGAGAGCTCTTCCTGGACTGTTTTCTTTCCCTTTTTCTGAAACAAATCAAACCTGCTCTGGACTGGGGACTCGGGGGAGCACCGGGAGCTTGCACCCGTGGACTACCGGGAGCCCAGCCTGGGCAGCGGCATTTTCCAGCGCCAGAGGGACTGATAACAGAGCGAACAGCCACAGGAAAGAGACCCTCTGAAGTTTGTCATCTCTTCTGAACGGCGAGAGGTTTTGTAATTTGATATCGTTCATTTTTGTGCTGGGTAGTGCTGTGCCTGTGAAATAAAAAGGTTTTTTCCACTTCTCTCAGAGAAATCTCTTCCCGAACCGGTTGGGGGGTGGGAGAAAAGGGCCACGTGAGTTTGCTTCCCGGGGGGAGCCCCACTGGAGGTTTTCTCCCAAATTTGCCCTAAACCAGGACATTAAATCATCAGAGACTACTTGTAGAGATCAATTATGTCTTTGTACTTATTCTGTCACTGGTCAAACACTTCAGGTGTAGTTTATCTGGAGATTTACAATGGATTTTCCATCAGATCATTGTCCAGCTATCAGAAATCTACAAAAATTGTGCAGAGCACTTTTGCCTGGGTTGGAATACACACCTTCTAAGACAGCAGAGTATCAGCCTTCCCCATTGTCTCCTCTCTCCAAAAAGGGACAAAGAAATCACAATTTTTTTGATGTTTCTATATACATACAAAAAAAAAAAAAAAAAAAAATCCTGCTAGGTGAGCACAGTTTTCCTGAGATTGTTTTTTTGGCAAAGCTATGTATGCTGAAAGCAGCAGCATGTTCATGGAAATTCAGCCATGACTATGAATCTGTCTGTGCTTCATGTGTCACGTCCTAGTCTGCTTAATTTCAGGAAGTAAATGAAAAACCACAGTGTGTAAAGGCTTTACTAAATTTTGGAGGAACATTGGTATTTGTCAGGTACTTAATTATTAATCTTTCAAAGTTAGTCTGTAACATGGAGTCTAGTATAAAAGAAAAAGATAAACACTTCTGAATTCCAGTTGAGTTATTGAAGCTTAAGATAGATATTATGCAAAATATTCCAGCTGCTCGCTGTCAAACTGTTCATTTGTGCACTGCAGTGTCTGCTTAATTTTTCCTCACTTGGGCCACCTGCCTTTTCTAAGTATTTTATGTGTAAGATATGGCCCTGGAGGAGATTGCACAAACAACCTAAGGAAATACGGTGTTATTCTCCTGATATATACAACACCTTCATTTCCCTTAATCTTCTCCATTTTGCACAACTATTGTCTGGGAAATCTGCTGTCACAGATGAGAGCTTTCTGTGCTGTCTGTAGGCTGAGGACACACAGTGGTTCCCTGTATTTCCTTTACACACAGCCCTGAATTGGCCATCTGGCCCACCTGTCTCATCAGGAGCAGTAAGGGTTTTTGTCACTGATTCAGCGAAGCACAGGCTCATGGACTTCATCTTCCTTGTAAGGTTTCCCTGGTAGAGTATCTGATTTCAGGAGTCTTTTCACATGGTGGTTCTGTTTTGGTTTTTTGGGGTTTTTTTAAAGTCCTCTTCCCCCCGCCATGCTCAAAATATAGAAAAAAATTACAAATTAATATCACTCCCTGGGGTGTGTGTGTGTGTGTGTGTGTGTGTGTGTGTGTGTGTGTGTGTGTGTGTGTGTGCGCGCGTGTGGAGCAATGAGGAATCAGGAACTGACTAACTTAGATGACACAAAAACATCTTGTAGGTTTTTGGATTTATAGTAATTACCTAAAAAAATAAAATAAAAGTTGCATGGCTTGATTTCCCCTCTGGCAGAGGGAACATCCTTTTTTGACTATGATTCCTTACCCATTAAAGAGGGGAAATCACACTGCTCTGTTGATGCAGCCTTCCTTCTTAAAGCTGTGCTGTAATTACAGGTATGGGCTGAATTGCCTTTGAAATACCAAGAAATGTCCCTGGGTAACTGTATCTGTCATTCCTGGGGCTCCATTTTCTGATGTAACCCGTGTCTTTGCCTTCTAGAAAGAAGGCAAAATGTGGTTCATGATTTCTTCCCATCCTCAGTTACTGCTACTAGGTGTCTGACAAATGTCTTCTTCAGGAAACCTTTCCATCCGCTTTTGCATCCTGGATATCTTCAACTACTTCAGCACCTACTAACAAGGTGATACCTCAGGAACACACTGAGTATTACACCCCTCTCCCAAAGACAATTAGCCTTAGCAGTACTTAAAGACTGGTATGTAAATTACATTACTCTGGAGCCTTGAACTCCTTAGTAAAGTAGGTATTTGCTGCAGGCAGCTGCAGTCAAACCAATTTATTTAATGTAGATTAATAATTTGATACAATTATTTTCCAAGGACACTTACTAGGGTTATTTTTGAATGTTCAGCCATTTCATAGCCCCAAATATAATGTATGATGAAAGTAGCTGGATTTATACTTTTAAACCAACTTTGTTTAATTTCAACTCCTTTTTTTTTCCATGCAGAGACTCTACGAAGATGAGCAGAGGTCAAATCGTCAGCTGTTGGCTGTAACACTGTCCCCTTTCTTCTAGTTCAGCAAGCTCAAATCCCATAAATCTTCTTGATCTTGAAATACACAAAAGCACACAGAAATCTAAAAGAAAACCTTGAGCATTTAACTGTCTTGGAAATATACTTCCAAATATATACTCTGCAAGATTTATCTTACAAAGCTGGTTAAACAGACGTGTTCAGTACTGGGCACCTTTTGTCTGGTGGTTTAAGTAAAGAGACATTGATTCCACTGAGAGAAAATAATAAATAAAGACTACTGACAAAATAGCTGACTGTATATATGCACTTCTTTAGGAATAAGGGCATATATATGAATTTCTGCAATTGTGGAATATCGTGGAATCACAGAATAGTTAGGGCTGGAAGGGAGCTCTGGAGATCATCCAGTCCAATACCCCTGCCCAGGCAGGGTCATCTTGAGCAGGTGACACCAGAACACGTCCAGGTGGGTTTTGAATGTCTTCAGAGAGGGAGACTCCACAAGCTCCCTGGACAGCCTGTTCCAGTGCTCTGCCACCCTCAATGTAAAGAAGTTCTTCACATTGTTGAGTTGAAACTTCTGTTTTAGTTTATGGCCACTGCTCCAAAAAGAGTCTGGCACCAATGTACTTGTATATTAAGGAAAATCTGCCTACTTCTTCATCTCATAAATGCATTTATAATTTTCTACATCAGTGAATGATTGCTGGCTCATGAGGATATATGCTTGCAGCAGGTACTGAGATCAATCAACAGGTTAGGAGAGATAATCTGGGGCTGTAGCAGTGATTCAGTAATATTCAGTATATTCAGAATATTCAGTAATATTCAGTAAGCCCTATTAGCTTTATCTGGCCATAAGATGTATACTGAGCATGTTGGGGAAGCCTCCATTGGTTAGTGCTTTCCTCTGCCTTGTTTGCAGAATGGAAAGCAACACAAAAATGCAGGCTTGCAGCCTGGATCCCATGAGACACAGACAAGATCCACCTTATCCTTTTTCCTTTGTAAGGCTCTGCCACATTCTTTCAGAAAGACACTTCAGAAACAGCAGAGAGCCAGCTGCTGGCTGGAGGAGTATTTCCAGCAGTGACAGCCGGCTAGGAGTGGCTGGATGTACATCCATCATGTTAATTAAGAGACCAGTGCTGCCACTGGGTAATGGGTGTGTCAGGCTGTGACAGAGAGTGCCAGATGCCTTGCTCAGTTGCCACATGAATGTCCTGTCACCAGACAGATGTTGGGCCATATTTTTGTGCCTTCCATCAGAAGCGTCCCTCTCTGGCATGAGCATGGAGCCTCCTTTCCATAAATGCTCTTCTGGTCAGAATTTCAGGTATCTCCATCACTGTCATAACTTTTCTGCATTAACTCAGAAGCAAAATTCATCCCCTTGATCAATGCTGAATGCAGAGTGTACTCATCCATCTCTTAATTCTTTCTCCTATTTTTGTTTTCATATTGATCTCTGATACCACAAGAAAGTCTGTGAGATACAGGCATGATATTATGAAGCTGGAAGATATAGTCATATTTCTTCATCCCTGGAGACATTCTCAACAGTGTGCAAATGCTAAAAAAGGATTAAACCTTAGGAAAACCAGTTGATGTTTCAGTTCAGGTGATGACATATGCACTAAAAGTATAAGTCTTATCATGATGTGTTTTCAGGACAAATTAAAACCCAGAAATTCCTATGAAAGAGGTGAAGGACATGGGAGGATTACAATAGGAATGGTGGTCCTCAGGAGGGGAAAAGGAAAAGAAAAGTAGTCCCAGCAAGAGGGAAGGAAACAAAATAAGAATGATAATGCTTATGAATTTTCATAAACAGATGCAACTATACCTTTCTGTCAAATGGTCTTGGTAGGCTTTACTTCCAATCAATTTTCTGATTCCTTTTTGAGCAAACTTGTACTTTCAGCTTTCTCAACACTCTTTGCAACACACTTGTGACAATGAATTCCACAATTTAAGAACAGCTTGTGAAGTATTTCCTTTTTTTTAACCTGTCACCTGATAATTTCATCTGATGTCCCTCAGTTCTTGTACTGCAGGAAAAAGTTAATAATTATTCCTGATTAATCTTCTCTGTGATAATAATAAATGTATACATTTAGGTATTTTTGAAATATTATTTTATTTAATTTTGCATTTGTTCTAGTTTCACTATATCCTTTTAAACACTGATTAATCAAAGCTCCATGAAGTTTTCTAGGTGTGAGTGCATTGCAGACTTTGGCAAAGACTTATTGATGTTTCTATTTTCTACTCCTTTCTTACTATTTTTTTGCCTTCTGCTTTCCTATTTCATGGATGCTGAAGAGTGAACTGTTTTCTGGGATTAGTCAGAAAAATAATCAGTTTCTCTTTCATGGATAATAGTTGCTGATTAGAGCATAATGAGGTGGAGAGCTTCAGAACTGAGGTGCTTTAATCTCATGCAAAAACAGAGACAAAAGTATGGAAGAGGAAACAAGGGTGCACACAATCATAAAGAAATACATAATGCGGACTTTTTCTTTCTCAGCTCTTCTTCAGGAAGAACAGGTAGCTGTATGAGAGGAAGTTACAGAGAACCAAGTTGCAGTGAGAGGTAAGAGATGACCAAGATGTGGACCATACAACTTCTCTTTTCACATCTGGATGAAGTAGACATTATCAATGAGGAACAACAGCATTTATTGTAATTCTTATGATGATGAGGACAAAAATAATCAAAATGCCACCATTGTGAAAATGGTGGCATTTCAGTCAAGACAGGAGGAGATGAAAAGGTGAGAGGAGAAATGATGTAGCTATTCAGCACACAACTACACCAGGGACCAGTTACCAGAGGGGCCCAGGTGCAGCCTAGGAAGATGGGGGAAGCAAGGGGCGGATGTCAGCAGCTGGTAGGATAAACAGTTCCATTCTGATTATTGCACTGCTGCCTGTATTAAGCCCACAGTACCATTAATAACAAATGCAAAACTAGAAGACAAGTCCCCAGTTCCCTTTCTGTTATTTTTGAAATTGTGAAAAGATGAAAATAATTATTTTGATTAAAATGTTCCCTGTGTTTGTTGACACAGGGTTATTTACATGTAATATACGAATTTACAGGCATTGTTACCTTAAGAGGCTTCCAGCAGTTCTGCCTTAGAATATTTCATGTGAAAATTCATGTGCTCCAAACATTATTCGTTTTTCTTGCCCCTTATGGGATTATGATGCACATGTTTGCTTTATGCAATCTGAATAGTTTAATATTTTCAGTCCCTTACAAGGAGATGACTATTCGTCAAAGATGTATTTATATTTCCCTGTTCACCCCAAGAATGTCTAAATTCACCTGTTTTAGCCTGATTAGTTTAGTAAAAATTGTTACTAGCCAGAATGAAGGCTGGAAGGTTTCTGCCTCTAGTTATAAATCTTATTTTTCCTCATTTATTATTTTTAATTAAATAATTGATTTGGTTTCAGTTAGTTTCTCTTGGTTACTTTGCAATCTAAGGGAAACAATGGATATTGAAAGCCTGAAGAAAAAGGAACTGTTTTATGGAAATAAATGTCTTTTTCTTTTTTTTCCAGAAATCTTTGCCTTAAAATAATTGTTTAGCATAATGTGGCAATTTCCAGAATGGTCAAGTCAGTGAATTACAAAAGAATATTTGGGAGATGTTATAAATGTACTCATTAGCAGACTTAAAAAGCATATTAAAAGCAGACTTAAATGGGGGATGGGAGCCAGCACTGAAGAAAATAATAGCATCTTTGGAAACTGGTTTATTCTGTCCTCTTATATAAAGAGGTCACAGTGGAAAGAAGCAGTTTCTTCCAAACAAAAGCAAACACCACACTGTTTTCCAGAAAAATGCAGAATTACAGCAGGTTTCCCCAGGGTTTGGAGAGTGCCTGATTTGTCCCACTACTTCACTAGAGGTCTCGCACAGAGATAATGAATGGCCCTCACAGTCCCCTGATGGTGTCCTCTGGGCACCAGAGACAGAAAATCTTACAAGAGGGAAACCTATTGTGTCTTGCTGGCACTCTGCCCCCTTTCCCTGTGGTGAGAACCATAAATTCAACTCGGTGGATCTTGTCCCTAGGCATTGAGAAACACCGGTCTGCGCTGATGCAGCTGTACATGCCTGGGCCTCAGCTGAGCTCCATGCAGGACAGCTGGACTGGGCTGCTGTGTGCTCAGTCCTGAGGCCTCACCATGCACCCAAAGGAGATGTTTGGTACAGGCTAAAGCATCCAGCAAACCCGAGGGTTTCTGCCTCTTGCGTATATATGTCTGTGCTGGATGAGTCTGACTTGATAACCCAGCTAGCTCCTATATTGAACAGGTGTTGTAGACAAACCTTTTGATGCCTTGGAGCATTAGTCACTGGCAGTGAAACAGCAGAAAAAGTCTGCCTCCATCTCCTCCAGTGCCTGGGGTCAGACTTTGTCTGTGTCCAAATCAAGAGGCTGTTACGCTTGCAGAAGCTCTCCTACACAGGCAGAGACTCTGCAGAAATTATGAAGTCTCTTGGGCCTCCATGAATTGGACTGCATAAAATAAAATACTAGGGAAAATCTAAAGTTCAGTGCTTTATTTTCCTTAAGACAGTTGTGTTTCCACTTCACTTGTTATTTGAATCATGCCTTGACTACTTTTAAAATCACCTCTTGTACGGCAACTTCATCTCGTATTCTGATTTCAGTCAGCTTCTAAGTCAACTAAAAGCCAGTCGCTGCTGCTTCAGGAACTCACAACCTTAATTGCTGTCCCTGATACTGAGGAGCTTGCCTTTTTTTCCACATGGATACATTTGGAAATCACAGCGCACTTACATAAAATTGTTTTCTTCAAAAGACGTGATCCCTCAAGAAGTCACGTCAAAGACTTAATCAGTATAAGGAATCACATCATCCTGAATTGTTCTTCAGTGTGGTAAAAGTTTCTTCTAGGCCAAGCCAGCAAAAAATGTCAAATCAGACAAGGGTTGTATTAATTTTATTTGGCAGTTCTCTGCAGAATACAAGGAGGTAGACCTCTGCTCTATATTTATTTTATTGGAAGGAGTAGAAAGCTTGTCACGGATCAAAGTCTTCTAGCTTCCCTCTTGGGAAGGCACCACTCCTTCTGCTGGGTCTATGGAGCGATAAGAGCACTGTGAATACAAGTAAGAATAAATAATATATAATAATTACTTGTGATTACTTTCAGTATTCATCACTTTGTACAGTAGAAGCTAAACTTTCAACTGCCCTCAGACAGTAAGCAGAGTGGTTTTTAAAAATGTCTGCTGGAAACATGGCTGCAAAACTATTTCTATTCCCACTGTGATTTCCCCCTCCCCATATTTCACAGAAATATGCCAGTTTTTTTCACATGTTCAGTAGGGAATAGACATAAATAGCATGGGTTTGTCTTGTTTTGATAATTTAATTTAGGTTGCATTGTTTTCATTAGCATAATTTTGACTCATTAAAATATTAATATTATATTTATCAGTACATGTACTAAACGTATTTCTATTTTATGTTTAGTCTTTATTAACTGATTCAGTAGAATCAGAATAAAGCATTTAACATATGAATTAAGTTAAATTCAGAATGCAAGCTTTTATTATTTTAAGCAAATTTCATTTTTTGATACAAAATACAACCTCTTTTTGTAACTTTTTACTACCCACCAAAAGATACTGAAGACCAGGCCAATTTTTATAATGCATTCTTTCTGCAAATATTTGGAACTTTCTGAAAACCTGCTTCTTCCAAACTAAGTCTTTACATTTGAGACCCTCATCTGCTGAGGAGCCTCTGCCTGTGGCTGAGAGGCCCCTTCTAGGCTGAAGCCACTTAGATTAAAAAGAAAAGGTTAGTATTTTTTTTTTACTGTGTTAATTGCAAATCTCTTTGACCTGCATGTCTGTCATTTTGGACACTGGGCTCAGATACATCTAATAATAAAGAAAAGCACAATCTCTTACATCTACAGTTGCCTGTTTCCCTCTCCAACATTGGTGATGTTTTCCACATTCCAAAAGTTATTGTGTGCTACAGAATAAAATATTGAATTTCCAGTCCCTGTGCCCCCTACATAATCTGTGTTAGTCCATTTATTTTTAAAATTATTTCCTCTTCTATTCAATTACAGATTTGAATACAACTAGAGGCTTTATTTCCTGTTCTTTTCTATGCCTATAATTGAAAGTCAGAACTCTCTTATTTGTTCAACTCCAAGAATTCTGAATCCTGAAAGAATGGAAATTAAACTGCAAAGAAATTTATGTATATGGTCACCTTATTTAACAGGGATTCAGCTTTTTAATAATCCATAGTGTGATTAGATAATTAAGGAGCAAGAAAAATGTGAAAGAGCAAACAAAAAATGATAGAGACCAATTACCAAAATGAAAACGACTAATACATCCTAAGATGAACGATGCTTACCTAAAAATGGTGTTTTATTGAATCAGGCAGAACTTGACCTATATTGGAAACAGAAGGAATTATAGTGATTATGTTGGGATAATATCAGAAAGCAGCTTGGCTGCATTATTAAGCTTGAAAGACATCAGCCGCCGCTATAAAATGCATCGCTAAACAGACAAGGACAGTAACAAATTATCCAGAGGGAAGTGAGGGAGTTGAGAGGCCATTTTGTCACTGCACTGTCATTGTGCAGACATTGATCATTCATCTTGGTGAGGACAGTCTAGGGAGGTGGGGAATACCTGTGCTCTCAGAAAACCAAATCAAGCCTTGGCACAAGGACAGTGTGGAAGGTTCCTATCTGATCCTATTGAAACCCTGGTAGCAGGGAAAATCAATGTGGTTAACAGGATGCTGCAGCTGGATCAAGGTCCTCCAGGAAGAGGCAAGTCCTTTTCACCTGCAGGGACAGTCTGGTGTTGTGCTGTTTGCTGTCTTGCTGTTTCTAACAACGCAAACAGCTGCATGCAGATGTTGTTTGCTAAAGATGCTGAGAATACAAATGCCAATATAAACCAAAACATACTCACATAAGGTGCCAGGGTGAGAAGGGCAATTACAAACAAAGATTGTTTCAGTCTTGGTCATGCCTTTCTTTACCCCTGCAATGCTGGTGGAGCTGCCCAGTTGTGACTGAAATTAGTTTTAAAGCTAATAGAAATGAAGGTCATAGCAGGAACATATATGTCACTGTCATCTGTACTTGCCATTTATGTGTCAATATTTTGCAAGTTAGTATTCTTGGGACCAAGAGATGCTAAACCAATAAACAACAATGGAAGAACGTGCCCCAGGCTACCTTTTGTTTCTGGAAGAGAGATGCAAATGTTGATAACTAGTTCACGGGGATTTAATGTTCCAGTGTGAATGAGGGGTGGAAGTGATGCTACCTGATGCTACCTCGGAACAGAAGATGGTTGAACGACACAAGCTCATCTTCTAATTACCAAGATGAGGCTGAAGGTCAACATGAAAAATAACATGTTATTAATGGATCATATTTATTCAGTGAGAGATCTTCTGGAAGTACTATACAATACAACCACAGATGTTAACATTTAATAGCAGAACTTGAGACTGGGCTTGAGTCTTTCAACTACAGAAATTTCCCTGGTGCTAATTTTTGCTGGAGGGCTGAGAACAGCCTGTGGAATTCACACTGGAATTTTTAGACCTTTATTGTGTTTTCATAACTACAGGCTCATTCCCTTCTGTTAGTGAGGCTCTCATGGGCTTGATGCACCACCTGTAATTTCCTCATGGTGCTGAACTTGAAAACATTTAAAACATTTAAAACATTTAAAACACAACTTAATCAGGGTCTTTTGGTAGAAAAAAAAAGACCAGTACAAATATTAGTCAGTGTTAAGAAACTAACTTATGTGCTAAATGCAGGTATATTAACCCAGATTTTTTAGGAAAAATGAATAAATAAAAGAATTTTTCTTTATCTACAGACCAAGGGGTGAAAGAAGGGATTAGGTGGGCTTTGGAACTAACTTCCTTCCTTCCTTCCTTCCTTCCTTCCTTCCTTCCTTCCTTCCTTCCTTCCTTCCTTCCTTCCTTCCTTCCTTCCTTCCTTCCTTCCTTCCTTCCTTCCTTCCTTCCTTCCTTCCTTCCTTCCTTCCTTCCTTCCTTCCTTCCTTCCTTCCTTCCTTCCTTCCTTCCTTCCTTCCTTCCGCCACTTCCTTCCTTCCTTCCTTCCTTCCTTCCTTCCTTCCTTCCTTCCTTCCTTCCTTCCTTCCTTCCTTCCTTCCTTCCTTCCTTCCTTCCTTCCTTCCTTCCTTCCTTCCGCCACTTCCTTCCTT
This sequence comes from Pseudopodoces humilis, assembly GCF_049639895.1. Classification (NCBI taxonomy): domain Eukaryota; kingdom Metazoa; phylum Chordata; class Aves; order Passeriformes; family Paridae; genus Pseudopodoces; species Pseudopodoces humilis. The sequence goes on along the minus strand of NC_142202.1, from coordinate 42,409,945 downwards.
CCTTCCTTCCTTCCTTCCTTCCTTCCTTCCTTCCTTCCTTCCTTCCTTCCTTCCTTCCTTCCTTCCTTCCTTCCTTCCTTCCTTCCTTCCTTCCTTCCTTCCTTCCTTCCTTCCTTCCTTCCTTCCTTCCTTCCTTCCTTCCTTCCTTCCTTCCTTCCTTCCTTCCTTCCGCCACTTCCTTCCTTCCTTCCTTCCTTCCTTCCTTCCTTCCGCCACTTCCTTCCTTCCTTCCTTCCTTCCTTCCTTCCTTCCTTCCTTCCTTCCTTCCTTCCTTCCTTCCTTCCTTCCGCCTCTTCCTTCCGCCACTTCCTTCCGCCACTTCCTTCCGCCACTTCCTTCCGCCACTTCCTTCCTTCCTTCCTTCCTTCCTTCCTTCCTTCCTTCCTTCCTTCCTTCCTTCCTTCCTTCCTTCCTTCCTTCCTTCCTTCCTTCCTTCCTTCCTTCCTTCCTTCCTTCCTTCCTTCCTTCCTTCCTTCCTTCCTTCCTTCCTTCCTTCCTTCCTTCCTTCCTTCCTTCCTTCCTTCCTTCCGCCACTTCCTTCCGCCACTTCCTTCCGCCACTTCCTTCCGCCACTTCCTTCCGCCACTTCCTTCCTTCCTTCCTTCCTTCCTTCCTTCCTTCCTTCCTTCCTTCCTTCCTTCCTTCCTTCCTTCCTTCCTTCCTTCCTTCCTTCCTTCCTTCCTTCCTTCCTTCCTTCCTTCCTTCCTTCCTTCCTTCCTTCCTTCCTTCCTTCCTTCCTTCCTTCCTTCCTTCCTTCCTTCCTTCCTTCCTTCCTTCCTTCCTTCCTTCCTTCCTTCCTTCCTTCCTTCCTTCCTTCCTTCCTTCCTTCCTTCCTTCCTTCCTTCCTTCCTTCCTTCCTTCCTTCCTTCCTTCCTTCCTTCCTTCCTTCCTTCCTTCCTTCCTTCCTTCCTTCCTTCCTTCCTTCCTTCCTTCCTTCCTTCCTTCCTTCCTTCCTCCCTTCCTCCCTTCCTCCCTTCCTCCCTCCCTCCCTCCCTTCCTCCCTCCCTCCCTTCCTCCCTCCCTCCCTCCCTCCCTTCCTCCCTTCCTCCCTTCCTCCCTTCCTCCCTTCCCCCCTCCCTCCCTCCCTCCCTCCCTCCCTTCCTTCCTTTTTGCCAATTTTCATACTTATACTACTTAAACCATGGTGTAATAAATCAGTGTTTCAACATGGGGAAATTCTCTAAACATCATAGAAATATGGTGTAATTATAAATTAGTAATCAGAAAAATACTTTAATTGAATTTTTTTATCAATTTGAAAATTTTTAAGGGTAAAAAGAAATGTCAGAACTGACACTTTCCTGCAAAAATTTTTGTCTTGAATGATTCAGCATTATTCCTTAAGAAACCAGCTTGCTGAAAATTACCTCGGTTGTCCAAAGCTTCATTCAAAGCTGATGATTATGCATCACAGGTGTCATCCACCACAATCCTTTGATGCAAAAGAGTTTTATCATTTTCAATAATGAGTAAATTTGACATGAGAACTTTTTAGGAGAGTTTATTTCCATGTAGTCCTTTACCTAAATGCATATATTTTTATTGATAAAAAACTTTCTAAGGAATTCCATTATGTCCAAGTAAGGACAGTTTGGATGAACTGATTTGATGGGGGAAGAGGGTGTTGAAATCTGATTTATCAGTCTCATCTCAATTTGACTTTTTGATTTTAAACTCAAACAGAATTTCTTTTCTCTCTGACTTCTTCAGGTGTATGTAATTTAAGAGAAATCAATTTAGAAATTAGATGCATGAATTACTCAGCAGTGGTCAGAGAAGGACTTGCCTTTTTATAGCTGGCTGAGTCCAAATATCTCTCTTAAGTGCTAAAGCATTAATTCCACTTGGAAGGGAATTCGATCAGTTTTTTAGAAAATGTCAGTTGTTTTCAGTGGAAACATTCCAATTGAAAAAAAAGCTGGTTTTAAATGGTTTAGGCTGATCCAAATTTGGACTGATCAGGCACTCAGCTCTGTGAAATGTTAGACATGAAGGTGATCCCTCTTTTGATGAAAAATGTCCCTGGGATCACAGCAGCATGCAGGAAGACAAATATTAAGGAACCCGTCCTCCAGAGGGAAGGGATGCAGTCAGGAAGCACAACCAGAGCTGCTTCTTCCAGTGACTGGCATATTCAGGATCCTGTCCTTGTTTGTAAAACCAGAAACAGAATGATTTTTCTGCTCCTTGGGTAAGTGGTGAGGTTAGTTTATATGCATTTATTAAACATTTTAACTTCCCCAGTGGAGGGACTGCTATAGCTCAATGTTTTATAAAAACTACAGACAAAGGTTGTTGCAAGGTAACATAATCTTCATCAAGGGCAGTATTTTAAGAAAAACAATTAATATCAAGAGTCAAAATTAAGAAGAAAAATCCTTTAATTTATCACTTCAGTGGGGTTTACAGGTAGTATTTTTCTAGATAATATATCCAAAAGTGGAACATTTGAAACTCACTAACCAGAACTTTGCCTTACTGAGGTTTTTGTTCCTCTCTTTAAAAGGTACACAAGTGGCATACCATAAAGCATTAAGTCAAAGCTGCAGAAGTTGTAGTCTGTGATAGTCTCCAGTGCATTACTCGAGAACGTGTGACAAAGAGAGCTGGCCATATCCTGTAAGCAAACAGACCAGTGTTTTCCTTGGGTTACAGTGAAATTAGATTTATCATCTGCAGATGTGGCCCTTTGTTTTGAATCACATGCTAGCCAGGAGAAACCAGAGAGCAATAAAGATTGCTCCTTACCTGTTGCTTTAGCCGGCCACTACCCTGTCTGTACTTGCCCCCAAGCCATTCAGTGCAGAGCAAGCAAAGATGTCCTTCAGTCATGTTAATATTAGAAATCTCAAGATGCAATACAGAGGCAAAGCTCATTTCACCTCAGTTTGATGTCAGGTATATTTGATGTGTCTGTCAAGAGTACCTGTCCTATTTCATTACTTTGCTTCTTCAGCTTCTCCCTTAATTGTGCATGTTTAAGAAAAATGTGGAGGACAAACTCAGTTCACCAGGTCTTATAAATTCTTTGCTTCTAAGCTATTTTGAGGGCTGTAAGAGAACTGTTCATGCTGAGCTATAGATCTAGGTTTTTTCATCTGTGGTTCCAAGAAAAGATGTTCACACCAGAAGCCTATGAAAAAAAAACCACCCCTGCAACCACCATTTGGCATCTGTCTGAAAAGACACTGATGCTGTGAATGGACGAAAGGCACTACAGAGGTGCACACCAGGTAGATTTGTACTGCATAACTTGGAGTTGTTTGTCAATAATTTCCTGCATGACAGAGATAGTGCTGGAAAATGTTAGGAAAGGTGTCATGTTTGTCTCTGGCACACAGAGGGAGCTTAGACGTTTTTGCTTCAAACAAGGATTCAGAGATCAGTCTTGTTCCCCATCAGTCTGCCGACCTAACACAATTTATGCTCAAGAATTCAGCTTCACCCAGCTCAATCGCTGATCCCAAGAACGACCCCTGTTCCTGTAATGGCCGTACATGGACAATACAGTGCCTAACCTAACCCGGACCCTGTTTCCTTGGGGAAACAGTAGCTTGGGAATGGCTGCCAGTATGGGTGTTTCTGGGTGGAGCTGTCATTCCCAGTGTCAGTGGTGGTCCCAAGGTCTCCCCCAGAAGTTTGCTACTGAAAAGTGGGCAAGGCACTTTCAAAAATGACACCAGATAGTTGTGTTCCCAGGGGCACAGGGAGGGCTGGGTCCTGTCGTGAGTTCTGTGCCAGTGACAGAGTAAGATCCTACAGTGTCCCTGTAGGACTGTACAGAGGCCCTGACAACAGGCTCCCAGCCAGCCCTGAGGACAGGCAGGGGCCTTTTCAGGGTGCTGTTGCAGCTCTCAGCCTTTTCTCCCCGACTTATTCAAATGAATGTGTCCCAGAGCACCAAAGACAGCAGCAGCCTTTTCCTCCCTGCTTAGATGATGACAGTTTCCACCCCTCAGTGGCCTCTGTGGGGGCAGGAGCATACCTACATTTTCAACAGATGCCAGAAAAATGCATGAGAAATATTCCATAAGAAGTGCTCAGAATATTTGTCTGCATATGGGGACCAAAATGATGACTAGGTCGTGATTACCAAAATCTGGATTTTTTTTACCTCCTTACACAGCTAACTTCTGCTCCTAGTCCCTCATATTCTTAGGAGATGTTGCTGCAGAAATGTTAATACCAAAGGTAAATGCTAGCTATAAATATTGGACAATATTCCCGAGTGCAGCAGCTAAGGTGGGGAGGAAGGGGCTCCTACAACCTTCACCCACTGTTTCCCTGCTGCTGAAGTGGCCATGGGTCTTCTGAGTCCCCCACATAAATCAGAGCAGCTGATGGGCTGCCCCACCTTTCCCCTTCTTTGGATCATCCCTATTGTCCCGTGGGCACCACTCCTTCCCTGACCAGCCCTGGCAGAGACATTCTTTGCTGAGAGCCACCCCTGGCCATCACCGAGGGATGGTTTGGCTCCCTGCAGCCTGCTCTCCCTGGCAAGGACCAGGCTGAGCTGCGGTGGCTGCGGCCCCCAGGATGCCATTACTGGCCTGTCTGTCATGATGCTATTAGTGCGACGGAGAGGAATGACTCCAGCCAGTAAAAGGCATTAGCAGAGGTCATTAATGAAAGGTTCTGGGTATTCTTAGAAAATTGCAGCATTACTGGGATGATTTGAAATATTTATTAACGTGGGGAATTATTTCAGTTTGTAGATTTCTCTCATTATCTTTTTTTTTTTTTTTTTTTTTTTTTTAAGCTTGTTGCAAGGCTACCAAGCAGGCTTGTGAGGAATCCAGCAGTGGTCTCTTCAATCATGGAAAGTGCTTTCAGAAAACATTATAGTAATACTCAACTAAATGCTGTCTGTTCCCCCCGAAAAGGAAAAATCATCATGAAGCAAAAAAGTAGCAGAGAGAGGAGTGTTTACTGCAGGAAACGGGTTTCTTCCCTCCATTTGTGAATGTTTTTCAAATGCAAAATCAAGATGGCTTTGAGCAACAAAATTCTGATGGTGAAGGTCCCCAGGCTTGAAAATAGGTAATGGGCTAGGCACACAAGAAGGCAAAATCATTGTTTTCTATTACTTATCTATGTGTTTCCTATTACTTGCCAGGGAGGTTTCAAAAGAAAGCATGCAAGCATGGTTAAGGAACCGGAATTTGGGACAAATGTTGACCTAGTTTTCAAGATAAATATCTAATATTCATTTGCAGTTCCTTTGTAGTTGCTGATGAGTGGATGTCACAACATTTGAATACTCTCTTTAAAGACAGTAAACTGATTTTCAGATGCTCTTCCCAACTACTTTATCTCACATCATTTGGAGCCGTGACCTCCTCTGTATGCCTGCCTACAACTGTAGCCTGGAAAAGTAGAGAAAATATACAGAATCAAATTAGAGGAGGGGTTTTCAATCTGTGTTCTCATAGTCCCTGTGGAATCTGACTCACAGAGGAGAACTGCTAGCAGAAAAATCATCTTTGAGACTTGTATACCCACTCACACCTCCAGCTGAGCGCTAGCTCGCTCAGAGTGAGTCTGAACACTGATGGGTGAGCATTCATGTTTAAATTGTTGTTGCAGCAGTGGAGAGGTGGTTAAAGTTACCTGATGAAAGGGAAAATGATGATAGCCTTCAAACTGGTGAGTAGAACATAGGTGATTGGCATAAACAGGCAAAAGAGCATTTGTCATTTGTGTAGTATGCCAGGCAGAAATTGCTGTGTGGGTGTGTAGCTTTGCATATGCTTGTTGTGGTTGTCTTAGCTTAAGTCAATGATTCTGCTGAGATAAGTACCTGAAATGCCAGGGGCAAATCAATGAAGGAAAAGGCAGGTATCTAAACTCCAGGATCGAAATAAATCCTCAGTGTAATACCCCACAGTTACAATCTAGAAAGAAATTGGCAGTTAGTTTTGAACAGAATGTGACTTGCACTGAAAAAACATAAAAGTGTAAGAAGTTACTGCACAATAAACACAACCAAAGGATTTTGATGTTATTGTTGCTTTTAGCAATCAACTTCGTGATTAATCATTTACCTTCCCTGTATCTGAGAAAAGAAAGGATTAGAGGGAGTGAAGAGAGATGTGAATAATTCTATAAGCATGGACTTTAGAAATTGTCTCTTAAACCTGACACATTCATTCTTTCTGTCACTGGGGGAACTCATTGAAGAAGGAAGGACATCTGGTAATAATAGCAACAACAATGTTAAGAAAATTATATTAAGGGACACAGAATCTAAAACATATATTGACCATTTGAATAATTAAGGGAACTCTAAGGGGCTCAGTGCCAGAGGAAAAATGTAGACTCAAGATTATACCATGCAAATCTGATACTACATGGCAGTTTCCCACGAATGCAAGGGAAAGCATTTCATTATTGATAAACAGAATGCATTCTATGTTAGTAGCTGGAGTCAACACAAGGACTTAATTAACATTCATGTTTACCGTGCACATCCCAAAATTGGATCAAAACAAATAGAAAGTGACTTGAAAACCCTAATTTCAGGCACTGTTTACAAATCTCTAGATGTGATTTATAAATGTTTTGCTCAGCCACCACCTTCAGTAAGAGTAGGAACAAAGAAAATATTGCGAAGATTTATTCCCTAAGTTACATGTAATTATCTATAGAGGTGCAGAAGTTTCACATTTCTCTTGTTCATTTAACTAGGATTCCTCATGTGACTAAGGGCTCATTGGCAGGAATAAACATTAATAAAACCTGCCCCTGAAAGATCTTCATGCTATTGACAGATGGATTTTATGCTTGCACAGTTTATTAAAAATATCAGATACCTGAACCTGGAGCATGGTTGCCTAGATTTCATTTGATACATATGTAACACAGTTAAGTGCATGTCCCTAGAAGAATATCACTGTTGGAAGCAAAGTTCTAGGTATTTTTTTCCTTTGTATAAAGCCAAAATGTATTTTTTCATTTTTGCCATCATTATTATCATTACTTTTCTTCTTGTTAATAAAAATGCTCTCCAGAGAGTTTCTTACTGAAGTATTCATGCATAAGAAAACTACTACACTTTTATTCTTTTTTTTTTTATATAAATTAAATTTAAAAATTTAATAATTTTTATTTATTTAAATTTAAATAAATGTATTATACAAACAATTTATATAAATTATTTTTTTTACTGTTGTCTCACTGCAGATTTTTTACAGGGTATGAGGAATTAAGGATTTTTAGCATCTTTTTGATGCTAAACAAACTAGTCATAGGGTACCTTGCTTTCATATAAAAGGGAGAGCTGAGACACCACTGTTGAAAACGCAGAGTAAAAGTGAAGCTCATCACTTTTTTCAGGGAGCTCTGGAAATGGGTTCTTCTGCTTTCTTCAGCTGGAAGTGTGAAAGGTTTCTCTGGTTTCTCCTTTCTTTAGTAAAATTTCATTTTTATTCCTTATGCCAAAAAGAATATTTCAAAACTGCTGCTCCTGTTGTCCTTCTGCACAACATCCTGTGGCCTCAGGAAGATCTTTCTTTCTCTGAGCGGTCTCTGGGAGCAACACTCAAGTGTCTAAATGGAGTTCAACTGAAATAAATATTAAAATGTTCATTATTTTTAAGGAAAAATGTTGCCTTCCCCACAATTTTAAAATGCTATAGAAAGCACACAAACTTCTCTGAAAAACTGTACATTTCCACCTTTTAAAGGTCTTGAGACAAATGAATGTTTTCTGAAGCCCCAGACTGTGACAATGACATTTTGAGAACGTGTGAGCAGTTGCGAAGGTGAAGCTGGACCCTGACAAGTTGGATTATTACTCTGAGGAATGTGTGTGGCTGCAGAAGAAGCTCTGTCTAAAGACAGCCTCTCCTGCCTTGGATGGTCCCTGCAGCTTTTCATGCATGTCCAGTGAGACGCTGGTGGCATGGAAGGTCACGGTTCCCAGAACTCCAGCAAGAGAAAAGGCACTTACAGCTGTGCTCCTGAAATGAAACTGCAGTTGAGAAGAGAGGAAAAGTGCAGTAAAAAATGAGGACAAGTTGTAAACTCTCAGAAACTAATTGGCACCACAGCCAACTTCATTCACTAAGGCATGGGCATAAAACCAAACTGCTTTCTCATGAAACTACTGAGGGTTTTTAATACCATTCTCCTAGGCTTTCATCCCTTCTGTTACTTTCCCCCTACGGTTTTATTCTTTCCTTCTCTCTGATCATTGGCTTTCTGTTTGCCCTTTTCTCTCTTAATTCAAGCATTTTTGCTTTTCTCTGCCCCTTTTTCTCAAGCAAACACTTAAACTCAATATTTATTTCCCCCCACTTTAAATAGTCTGTTACAGGCATAGTTTTCCCCTCTGCTAGTTTGATTCTCTCACCTTCTGCCTTCTCCACTAATTCACACTCTCCCACACTCACCCAAACACAATTTTTTTGCCTGGAAACTATGAATGAATTCACAATTCACCCATCACAAATTCACCCATCCCAATGGGTGGGAATGGAAGGGCGTTCTCAGAATGAGTGTCTTCAATTATCAAATTCCCAATGAAAACTGATCAGCAGGTATGTTGGGATAAAGGCAGAGAAGGTGGCAAGGAGATTTTTGGACATCTATTTACTAAATTGGAAAGCTGGGGACAAAGATGCTCAAGATAAAGGCTTTGCATTGGAAATACAACTTACCTTTCCAGCGTCTAGCTTTTCAAGCTAATAACCCTCTGGAAGTTTACAACAGTCTGAGCAGAAGACACACAGACACATGCTGTATTTTTTTCTGCCTTTGTTATCTGAAATTTTAATTGAAGTCATCCAAACTGAAAGAAGTTTTGGCTCTGTGCACAGCACAACAAAAACCTCCACTAGCACAGCACAGCCACACATCATAACAAACCCTGTCTTTTCATGCAGCAAAAACATTCCTTCAGTGGTGAACCAGGTACATTTCTGTGATGAAACATGAGAGAGCTCTACAAAGAAATGCAATCTCTTTTTCCCTGTAATTCTGTCAGTCACTTAACTATACATACAGAAGGAATTTTCTGATATGGAGTTAGAGCCCTGTCTCAGTCAACTAAACCGTGTATATTTTTTGATAAACTCAAGTCTGGAGTCAGCCATTGCTTTGCTTCAAAAAGATCGTGTAGTATTTTTGTTTCCTTGCCTTTTTAAAAATATGTATTAACACTGCAGAAGGAGCAGTTGAAAATGTAAGTCTGGAGAATAAAAATACATTTGATAAAATACCACAATTCTATTACTGAGAAGGACAACTTGGTGGCAGCAAGCTCCGTGGACCCTTACAAAGATGGACTGGGTATGCAGCACATACCAAAAGCCAATGGGGAATGAAGAAGCAATTCCTAATATTTTTCAAAACAAATTTTCAACCTCTCTCTCAAAATGATGAAACAAAAAAATCTGCTGGATCAGAGGTAAGCAGCGGCACAAAGGCAAAATAGAGTAGGCTGAGTGAAAGATCTCACTAAGCAAAATAGTGTGTCTTCAGTCATTAGTGAAAGCCCATTGGAAATGGGTTTGCTGGTGGACTGTGAATGATGTTTTCCCTGCTATCCAGTCAGTCTTTGGCTTCTCTGCTGGCACCTTTCATCACTAACAGACTGGAGCAAAACCAGTTTCATGCTCTGTCTCCTCAAAATTTATTGTGGGACAAAACCAAGTGCTATTTCTCCTCTGAATTAATTGCCACCAAAAGAGGAGCAGTTTCTAATATGAAATTTTGGGACAAAATGCCATCCATACACACTAGCAGGCTTTGTCATGAGAACTGGCCTAGGCATGGAGGAGTCACGCAGAGGAAATTCTGTGTTCTGTTATTTGAATGACTGCTTGTAAATATAGGTTCATAATGTATTCAGAC